>NC_092192.1:4230157-4952657 GCF_043641665.1 Enoplosus armatus | reverse complement strand
GATTTTTCAGTGACAGATGCAGATGAAAAATAACCAGACATACTAAAAGATCATGTATTTATGTTTGTATGACATTTTAAATATAAAGTCTAAGTCATAAGATCCTCATAGTGTGAGAATAAGACAACACAATATGTAGAATTCTGCAATCGAAGTCTCTTGCACCTCAAAGCTCAAAATCCATGGCTTCTTTTATGAGCACAGTCTTTCATGAAAAGAGCAAACCTCAATAAGAAAACATAAATCGCAGATAAATCACAACAATATGAAACACAGTCTATCAAAGTCCAGTGGCACCAAAACACACACACACACACACATCTTAAATACAATATGTAAAAAATACAGTAGTTACAAAAACAGTTGATTAACACACAAGTATAAAACCCAGTCGCAGTCGTGTTCATGTCTAGAAGGTTTTTATTTCTTACTTGATTTTCTCTGGATAAAGACAAAGAACTGCTATTTCAATAAACGCTCTCCATCATATATGTAATAAAGTTTACATATAATTTATTAACTGAAAAGATGTGTTAAGTTACTCTTTAAGGCAGACCTGACCTAAGAGAAACTATATTCTTGTCTTGATTGGTTTAACTCAGATTTCTGTGCGCTGTGTGATGTCTGTGGCTGTCCATGAACCCGAAACATTCTGTGAATCAAAGATGCGTTTAAGTAGGAATTTGTTCTTCTTTGATATTCAGTGATGTAAATCAAAGAGGGTATAGATTAGGTGTACAAATATATATATATATCATAGCTTACATCTTGTCCCTCTTTAATTATTAAAGTTCCAAAAATCACTTCAAGTGACTTCATGCACATCTATAGGGCCAAGTGATTGTTCCTTCTAAAGCTCTGTTTCTACAGCCTTAGTCAAATTCCCCCCAAAAACCGCCTACCACATTTCACCAAACTTTAATATCAGGCTCTTGTTAATCTTTAGAAATTAGAAATTCGAGTTTCTGCTAACAGATTGGGCTCAAATTCAGGAGGCTCATCTAGCTACTCAGCATGGAGAGCCAATCAGAGAAAGAGTGAGCTCAAGTCCATCAAAGGACTCACATCTCCAAAGATAATGAGCTGGATGACATGCATGGCAACATGTGGTAGCAAGTGTTTTGTTTTTTCAATTCAAACTTTATGCAGCTCCTCCTCCTCGGGACTCCTCGGGGGGGAATGCACAGCACCAAGCGCAGACGTGGGTGGCAAATTTAATTCTAGTCTATCACAACTAGATTTTTTATAGTTTTGGTAAAAAATATTGGTTTTGTACTCATCAAGCTGAGATCTGGAGAAAGTTATTTGGAAGGGAAAACGAAGAGGAACGGTAACAGGTAACATGATCCAAACATATCCAACCACAAGTCTACAGACGGAGCTCCTGATTTAACGACAACAACTGTACTTACCATAGTTGTGCACACAGTTTTTCTGTGCTCATTTTCAGTTTCACCTCCAAATATAGTGCTTCAGATAATCTGTCTAAATTGTGGCCTTGTTTACAACCTGTCTGATAGTCTGACTGCTCATTTTCCTGCCCTGATGAACTTTGTTGTAGCAGCGTTGCTGTGTTCCCAGATCTCAGCAGTTACTTTTGGTGAGTACGTTACCATATCGGACAGAAATTATAGCCAAAATAAGACCGTTGTAATAAACCAGAATAATCCTTAAACAAAAAAAAAAGACTGACAAAGAGATGCATTTATGAAAAGTTCCTTTTTCTCTCGATGAAACCTTCAGACAGATGAATGTCTGTCAGCTCCTGATCCAGTTCTCAGAAATTCACATTGATGTGATACTACAGAGGAGAAGAGCTCTTCCTCTCCAACATTTCCATTTGTTTATAAAAATCTTTGGTTTGGAAGTGGATAGAATAACATAGCCAAAACCCTGTAATCAAGCAAGTTTGGACATTACAAAAAAAAGACAAGTGTCTGTTTGCAGCCACAAAGGCTCAGTGATATATTTTATATTGACTGATCGTGGAAGCCTGCAAACAGAAATATCCTTTTTTGGCTCCCACTGCACAATAAGTAAGACATTTCACTCTATCATTTCCTTTCCCCTGGATAAGATCCGTTGAAGCTGGCAAAGAGTATTGTTTATGAATAAGACCTAATCCCTCCATCATACATGTACTGACAATAATGCTCAAATATTGTTTGTTTAGTGTCTGCTGTGGAGGCAACAGTGGCATCAAATTAAATATTGATGCTTGGCCTTTCTTTGATAATCTGTGAGAAATGAGAAACTGTGAAGAAAGTCTTTTGTCACCGCTAAAATTCAGCGTGTTTCTCATTTTGAGGAAAACTGCACCTGTAATTAGACGAGCCGTTTTAGAGGCCCAGAAGCCTGAAGGAATTTAGTACGATTTCTAAATCTTTGTGCTTCAGAGATGTTGAAATGTAGGATAGAGGGGAGACAAAAACAAACACAAATCATCCAAAAACAAACGCAATAAATATCTCGCAGCCAATTTTAAACTACTTCAGTACCACACTGAGGTGAAGTCAGTTTCCCAAACGCATCATTTTTTGTTGGCTTGAGTGTGTGTGTGTGTGTGTGTGTGTGTGTGTGTGTGTGTGTGTGTGTGTGGGCACAAATGTGTCCACCTCTGCAGTGTGTAAATGCCCTTGACAGCAAAGGCTGTTTAGGAATGCTGAACAGCGATGCTTGTTACCCACCATTCTCTCCCTGCAATCATTTCATGATTGCCAGTGATAGGACACACATCACACACATACCGTAGGTAGTGGGTAATGTGTGTGTATGTGTGTAAACCTGGAAGGATTAAGAATGAAGCCTTGTAACTAAAACAGAGCTTCATGAATTTGTGCACGCAATGTCTAGCAATAAGTCATATTTATAAGAAAGCCTCGTCCATTTTCACAGGAAATGCGTGCACCTGGATTTTGACCCCATGATCACTGGTTTTAACATGCAACATGTATGGATAATGACACCTGATCACTGGCCCTTATTCTACCTCCAGGAAGCGATGGGGACTGCTATAATTTGCATGGCGAGGGTCACACCGATGGAATATATCGGCTACTTTTTTGTATCCTTGCTAACAGTACTTATACTGTAAGAACCATTACACAAAGTATAACCCTTTTCCACTGTAGGAAGGAAATGGAACGCAGCGTGTAGCCATTGTGTCCTATGTTATTCACGTAATCATGCAGGACCCGCCTTACTTGATGTTGTGCTTGGGCACCTGGGACTTTTGGGGCCCCTGGGGGTTTGGGTCTCCAAGGCAGTTGCCTGGTTGGTAATCCAGTCAAAGTGCTTTACAATAAAGGATTAAATGAAAAGGACATTAACAGGAGTAATAAAACAGGGAAAACAACAAAGGCAGACCAAATAAAAAGACTAATCAGTTTAAATTAATAACTTTGCATATTAAATTTGGTCTCTTTATATTTTCCATTTTATTATATAAACCTCACTGCAGAGAAACGAATGCGTGCTGGCCTGAAGTGTGCATAAGATGCGCACATTCTGACAGTATTTTCTCTTTCGGTATTTCATAAATACCAGTATGTGAACAAGTGAGGTGAAGGGTGGAGGTAGGGCACGTAGGGGCAGCGCTGAGATGACAGCTCAAAACAGCTCAGAAGGGTCCAGATTTAAAGTCTGACAGCAACAAGGTGATTGGTTGGCAGGGGTCATGGCAAAATCAGATCGAGTCATGGGAACCCCCAAAGTCAGCTGACATATTGAGTTAACAACATGGAAAAGAGAATGAGAATGTAATCTACCTGATTAAAAAGCACCTAAGCTCTATTTGTCAGTTTCTTATTCCTATAAATAAGCATAAGTGGCATTAAAAATGCATTAAAAGGTTTAACTTGATTCAGCTTGAAGATACCTTCTTATCTATGCTGTGTGTTTCTTTTAATATATGTGCTCATTACATGTGCAAGGCAAATCCTCTCGGGAGCAATAAAAGGTTTCACTCCAGCTGTGTTTTATTTCACTCCAAATCCATGTTGAATACAGAACAAGTATATCACCCTCTGCTGCTAACAAGACCCCTCAGCCCTTGACCTGTGGATCTATAGAGAAAGTGTCTATGGCCCAGCAGTAGTCGAGAGCAGCGACAGTTTTCCCAGCACAGCTGACAATGTCACGGCTTTCTGTGCCTGCTGCTGAGGGCAGCCATAAATGTCACTCTATCTTTGATGGGCCCTCCTGTGGATCGATGCCAATATGTAGCATACCTCCCTCCAGCCACCTAACCCCCATCTGTCCATCTATCCATTCATTCATTCAACCATCTATCCATCCTCCCCCTCTTCGTCCCTCCCTCCCTCCACCTCTTTTCCTTTCATCTCTGTCCCTTTATATCCATTCCCCTTCTTTTTCTTCTTCTTCTTCTCCTCAGCAGCCAGTCTAAACTCCTTCCTCCTCTGCACCTCTCACTGCTTGTCATGCATACATGTGTCATACAGAAAACTGATCATACGCATTTCTAGCAATTTTCAAGCAAATTCAAACAACGATGATCGTTGCACAAGTTCTGTGCAATCTGTATATACATATAATCTTTACATTTGTATGAACCTGCTCGAAATCAGAAACATACTAAACTTACGTATAATCTAAATGATGTGGACCAAATGTGTCTAAATGCCAGAGTTAGTTTAAACTGCACCCAACAAGTGTGAAAGCATCTCTCTCACCAGTGAGTCTAGGGTGGGGTGACCTCCCAGCACGGAGGTTGGGAGGCTGCACATCTCTGTTTTGTGCTATCCAAAGCAGAAAAGAGCACAGGAGGGGTAGTGGTGAGAGGGAAAAAAAGAAGACTAAAGCATACCAGAATAGACCCACCACTGGCACAAAATCAATGCCATCCAACACTTTATCACAGAAGCTACTCTGACGCAAATGCTAAGTAAGCACTGTGGAACTCAGAGGCCAGTTGAATAGCTGAATAGTTTGCGCCTGGAAAGATGTGGGCAATGTTTGAAAGGTGTCACGCCAGTTGGGGTGGTAGAAAGTTACAGCAGCATTAAAACAACATTGTCTGAGAGATCTGGCCCGTAAAAAGCTCAAACCTTAGAAAAGACAACTCTGTTGAAATAACCAAGCAAGGAGACACTTACTAAAAGACTGATTGGGGTGAAAATTTGTCTTGATTTATGTTTGAGTATATCAGAAATTACACATGCAAATCAGTGGAGAAGTGGATTTAGAATTTAATTACAAATTATTTTCAATCATTTAAACCACTCATGTCACTTCTTTGCCAACAACCAGTGGAAGGTTAAGTAAAGAGGAAGAGAAAATTATCTGTAAAAGAAGTCACAAAAAAAACACCCACTCATGAAGATTATGTTAGCAAGATTACCATCTTAACTTGCTCCACTTGGCAATAATTTCCATATAGAAATAACAGTGTGCATGGTCCACACATACAATAAATGTAATACTGGTATGGTAGATATCTGAGAAATAATAGCGTCTTTTAATATCATATTTTGATGTATGCTTTAGGTACATACTTGCACTCTCCTACTGTCAGTTCAGCTGGGATTCTCTCAGCGCTACGCTTGCCGTTTCTTCACTCCTAATGAATTCTCCTTTGCATCTTTCTTATCTTGAAAGCCTTTTCTGTGGAGGTCATGATAAGTGGATAGGAAAGGGAAATATCTTTTGACTATTCAGTTTCACCCATGTAGTCTTACTTAGCTTTAGACATTGTTCAGGATACATCAGTCCGGGGCAGGGCGACCTGTGGGAGAATCTACTGATGCACTGGGATGCAACTAAAAGGATTTTTCTCGGATGAAAGATGAAAGACGGGGCTTGGTTTGGTGAAAACTGTTGCTCTCAGGGTTTTCTGAAAACACTTCTCACATTTTGTGTGGAAAGCGTCAGTGTTGGAGGTGATGGAGTATCTTGCAGCAGAATCCACTGCATTGAACAGGACTCTAAAAATGGTTCAGTTATTTGCTATTAAATTTGTGGATTGGATTAGGATGTAATAGAGGGTTGTTGGGTGCGATAAGCGGTGCAGCAGCTGCAGGTAAATCAATACTCTCAAAAGCATCCTGAATCCTACAGGTTTCTTTGAGAATTCGGTCGATCAAGGCACCGTTTTATTTCTATTGTTTCACTTTGTTTGTCACCCTCCCTTACATTTTTATGTTTTGACCCCCTTCCCCTCTTAGACATCAAGTGCCCAGTCTGCCATTTTTTTTACTAATATTTAACACTTACTGTACAGAAAATTGGTGGTGAACTCTCTGGCTTATTCTTCTATACAGCAGCTTTACTTGAATCCTCTAATAACCTTGTCCAAACCTGTGTAGACTTCCAAAGTTTCCTTCATGATGTGCTGTGCAGCATAAAGGGCTCATCAGCCCCCACTCCCAGGAATTGCTTCCTTATGTGCATATGGTGGTTTCTATTTCATTTTATGATTTCACTCAAATTTAATAAAACATGATCAGGGCTGATGAAATGTAAATTTCAGATTTCAGAAGATGTATTCCCTGATGGTGGTATTGCGCCCCCAAATCCCTAAATGTCCTCTTAGCTCACTGTTGATGTTCTGAAATTCAACTTGTGGAGATTAACGTTGGGTGCTTTATTGGTCACCATAACAAAATGAGAGTGTTACTCAAAATAGACATGCTTTAAAAAAGAAAATGGCGTGGTGTTGGTGTGTGCGTGTTGCTTCAGGTACTGCTGAAAAAATGAAATATGAACCAGGAAATCCAATCTGAATAACAGATACGAGATAGGCTCGTGAGACGCCAAAACACTGCACATCCATTTATAATACTGTGAGGCAGGATTTTACAACTCATCATCACAGCAACAGTCATTTTATCCACCATCTCCAACCCAGTGACGTATTGCGTTGTGGCAAAAGTTGAGAAAGTCAGCATTTTTTTCACCGGATTGGCCCTGCGTTGGCGCTTCCGCTGCATCAATGTTGAATTGAATCAGGAGGCTTGGATTTTTGAGGCAGTGTTCATGTCTGTATTTGAGTATTTACAGTACATATTACGTTCTAGGAGAAGGTGCAGTGATACAAAAACAGCAGTTAATGAGCAAGAAATCAAGTTGCCAAGACCTGATCATTTGAGTGGGACATGAACTCCTGTAGTCCAAACACATTATCCAACAGCTCTGTCTTGACAGTGAGATTAGCAGCCAAACAAACATATGGCAGTGTACTGTCTCTCAGTACAGGAGGCCTTTAACAGGAATGGCTCAATTTATTCAGCACCATGCAGCTTTATATATATTTTGTATGGGTTGTGCAGTAAGACATATTGTATTGCTAGGGGCAGCAGTGATAGCAAACACTCAATTTAAGAGACAGCGTTGGACTTTTATTCTCTTTTCTAATAGAAGATCTTGTCTCATTACTATCATAATGCATTACTGGATAAAATAGCTCCTGAGTCTAAATTATCATGGATGACTGTAATTGTAGCCGCCCAAGTGAAATGATATAAAGAGCTGTTATGTATCTACAAGAACACTCACACTTATTTTTTAAATGTAGTTTTCAAGTGTTGGATTTTAGCTCTTTTGTGGTCAATATATTATCAGTCTCAATTGCAAATGATATTAATAGATACAGCAGAATAAAAATGAGCTGAAATATTTGGGTAAATTAAAAATTTAAACTGTTTTGGACATCAAAAATTAATTTCACATCACTGACTCTTACATCAAATGAAGAGGGCCACACTGGTGAAATGAGTGTCGGCTTGGCATTAAAGACATTCATTTCTCAGGCTTGATTTGCTGCATCAAAAGGCCCAATCCACCAAAGTAACTTCTAAAGTAGTTTAGGGACAGAGACAACTGCTGAATCATAACTTCAGGTTAACTGAAGTCAGGGTTTCCACATTAAATCCAAGATACAATGTGGAATTACCCCAGATTTGATTAACCTAAGCAGTAAAAGTGTAACCATGGTATCTTTATCATATTCTCACTTCTGTGTCAGAATTAACTCAGTGCTTTAAGAAAACATTTGCATCTTGTGGCGACTTTTATTACAATGGTTGTGCAAGAAATATATATATATATATATAAATGTATAACCTTTTTTCTTCTTCTTTCTTCAAGTTTTATGCAACTGAGCTCTTCTCTCCTTTTCAGCAGTTCTATATCTAGAATGCATAGAGGGGATCTCATGAGACTTGCCAACACTGCTGGATTATGACCAAAGGTGGAAAACAATGCTATCTATTGTGTCTTTTAGCAGCAGGAAGGAGTTATCAGAGCCATCTTATGATTCGTTGTCTGGCATATCTTTCAAAGCTTACAAAGAAAACATTGATGACCTCTCGACCATTGCACACATCTAAAGACTGCACCAGTGGAAGGTAATTTTCAGGTTTCAGCCCCCAAGGATCTTTAACAAAGTATTGACCAGTTTCAAAGAAGTAGCTGGCCCGATGTCCCTTTGCTTACACCCATTGTAGGTTATGATGTTTCCTTGGGAATTCTTAAGATAACATGCAGATTTCTTACTTGGCAAATCATCACATTGTAGTTGAATCCAAATCTCCAGCAGACCTTAATGAAGAAGGACGTCGGTTTTGTTCTGTGCTACTAAAGGAAACCTTGGGTCGTTATGGTTGCCAAAATGAGTTGCTCTTTCATTCACAAATCAATGGCATTTGGCCTCACTCCTTTGAGATCTCGCTGTCTATAAAATCCAGCCCTATTGTGTCTGCTGTTGGCTGGCTGTCGAAGCCAGATAAGAGCACTGGACCGATTTCTCATCCTCGGTCTTCAGTGTTTCTCTATCTCACACCAATACTCTTTTAATTCATTGTCCTGTTGACTTTCTTTTAATTATAGTAATCAAGCAGTTTACTTCAGCAACAATCCTACTAACCCTGGTATAACCGCTGTGAGGTTGTTGCAGCCCCGAGAATGAGATGGTAGGGTTTTCTTCAGATTTCCTGTTGAACTGATTTCAAGAATTTACATATAAAATGAAAACAAGCAGCATCCTGAATGCATACAATAGATCTTTCAGGCGGCTCTCTAACAAGGTGAAAATTGCTTTTCCATCTGTGTTTTAGCATATTTGTGCTGAAGAAAGAATAACAATGACGAAGGATATGATAAAGTTTAATGATCATTGTTAATAAAATGTGTAGCGATCTGTATAACCCCAAAGGTTGCATACAGTATGTTCCAACGTACTCCAATTTGCATGTAAAATTAAATTCTGATATAAAAGGGCAACAACCCAAATAACAGAATCTCACTTTTGATAAAATATCATTGACTTTTCTGTCATATTATTTCAGTGGCAGACAGTTGTGGCAAATGTACTGCAGCTGCACGGCATAAACTAATCAATAAAGAGAAAACAAACAAAAATTGTTTTAACTTGTTGCATTCATATTGAAGAAAAACAGATTCTCTATTTGGTGAGAGACATTGGTGCTTTAGCAAGATTGCTGCTATCATTTTGAAAAGAATCTGTAATATATGTTAATATGTTAAATAAGCCTAGCCTCCACACACTTCAGCCTTGTGACTGACTTAAACGATTGACGTTTCTTAGCATCAATAGGCTCTACAGTTTTGATCAGTCTCACTTGTGCACACGCCTGGTGACCTAATCACTCAGTCTTTAAAATC
The DNA here is from genome assembly GCF_043641665.1 of Enoplosus armatus. Taxonomy (NCBI): domain Eukaryota; kingdom Metazoa; phylum Chordata; class Actinopteri; order Centrarchiformes; family Enoplosidae; genus Enoplosus; species Enoplosus armatus. Next base: position 4,943,018 of record NC_092192.1, on the reverse strand, counting down.
TCACCTGTTCACCAAATGCAACCTCCACCTTGCTGTTTTCCAAACTCCGTGTTTCTCAAACACTTTTGTACCACCAACACCGCCTCTCAAAAATGCCGTTCTTGTTGTGCATCCCATTGTTAGAAATTGTGGCATTCCACATTTAGGATCGGCCAGTCAAAGCCCTGTTCATGCTGTGTCATTATCTTGTCAAGACTGTTCCTAATTGTTCACAGTGGCCACCCACAGGACCAAGTATTCATCACACCCCCAACCGCAATAAACAACAATTTTTCATTATCCCCCACTGCAATAAATTGCAGAGGTCCTTCAAGAAATAGATTTTTCTTGCCTGTTCTTTCATCATCAAGCCAAGTTAGCTTGGCTTTTGTCAAGTACTGCAAGACACAAAAGAGTTACTTAAGTCAGCTGTGATGGGCGCGATTGCACATGACATTCATGTTCGCTAGTTTTTTTTGTGTGTGTGTGTGTATATTTGTGTAAAATTAAGATCATTTTTGCCAGGCTTAAGTGGTCATAATAGAAGACATAGTGTTTACTGAGTTACAGGCATCACAACTAATGACAAAGCTGCAAAGGCAATCATTTGCCTGGCGATATTAGCATTATATTAGATTTAAGGGCTAGGCAATGAACTCAGTCAATGGAAGGTCCTCGTAACGATAGCAGTACATGAATGTGTGTGTGTAGGTGGGTGTGCTGGCAGATCTGTACTGTGTGATGATGGTCAGATGTGTGGGTGTGGGGAGGTCATGCTGACTGCTGATTACCCAGATGGCATGCTCGCCATAGGTGTGTAAGATTCACAAATGCCACATTCATCATAGCTCTTTTCCTTCAGCATGTCCCCGATGATGTGATATCGTTTTGGATGCCATTATGGTTTATTTTACTGGGTTTATTGGATCGTGCCTATTAGGTCGGTGTCCTAATCTAATACATTTTCATAAAAGGGATGTGAAGGGGACTGTCCATATTTATGCAGTGCTGGCAACCTGTCTGCCTCGCTGCTGTCGCATCTCTCTGCCGTCGTTGTTTATGTCAATCTGCCCATTAAATCATGAGATACAGTATTTTGTGCGTATATTTGACATTTTGACTTAAGGGTGGTGCTCGAGAAAAAGCTGAACTGTTCAAAATGAAAATAAATTCATCCACAATACTTTCCATGCAGATCTTCACAAACACATCCTGAGTGCGGTCCAACAGATCCAGTCGATCCATGTTAGTTTGGAATGAGGAAATGCATGCAAATACTCGCGCATGCTCTTCAATCCTCCCGTGGAACAGACTGTCTGTTTGGTCAATTTCATGAGGATGTGTGCATGACATCAAAGAGGAGCATGCTGCGTTTCACTGCTTAGCTATTCAGCGGAGTTACAGATTGACATCTGGGTATCGGGAAGGTCACACTGCATGCTGACTCACTCATCCACTAAGTGCTAAGATCTTCTTAATAATAGAGCCTCGTAGGGAGAAGTTTGCTGCACAATCACAATGATGATCTCGTGATGCGGTAAAGGTGTGCCTCCTCACCGCTAGGCAGTGTGAATCTGGAACAAAGTTACACAAGTTATTGAATGTATTATGACCTGCACGTTTTGAAATGTAATTTCTAGAAAAATGAACAATTATATTTGGGCCAATAACACACACTTACTATAATTCCTAGCAATTTTCAGTAATGGCACACTTGAAACTATCAATGTTCAAATGCATTTGTAATGACTCCGTTTACCCTGGAGAAATTTGACACAAACACAATATGAATATTGAATTCGTGCTAACTAGCAAAGACTGTTCCTGTCCCTATTTTTGCAACACATTATCTATGTCAAGTCTAGTTAATTTCTATAACGCCCAAAATTAGGACTTTACAATCTGTACACATGTGTCGTCTACTTTTCTTTTCCCATAGCCTGCTGGAGAATGAACCCTGTTGCTTTCAACTGGGGCGAGCTAGTCAAGACTGTATCTCACACCAAGCTCCACATCAAACACCAAGCTTGATGCGGAGGTCGATTATAGTAGCATTAGGACGGGTGATTAGGATTCTCGTCTCTTCCACATGCTTCAAGCATATTTATGAGCAGACATATGTTGTGCTGTCTTTTTGTTTTAGGCAAAGTCGAGCCGCTGTATCAGTCAGATGGGAGCCAGACCAAAGCCAACAAAGCACATTAGCTCATCGTGGAGCTGATTAAACACCTTAATTCAAACACATTGACTTAATATCTAATTAGTGTTGGGGCTGTTTCAGGTTGGGAGCAAAATGGCAGGTACAGATCCCTACCAGCTCTTCCAGAAATGATGTCCTGCACACGATTAGTGGCATCTGTCAATTTATCAGAAGTATAGAAACTATGTGTCTGTTAAAGCATGCACAGAATAACTACTAATCCTGGGATATAAAAAGGCAATAATTACTTGAGACCATAGTTTTAAGAATGTGCCCTGGGAACAACTGGGATGTAGTGTTTATTTCTCCAGTGTTGTAAATATGTACATGGACTTTGTTAATTAACTTGCCTCGCTAGAATATGTAGAATTAACTGTGAATGGCAGTCTAATCTCACACATACTCTCTCTCTCTCTCTCACACACACAGATATGTTATACTAAATTGTCAGTGAGAGGACTGAGGATTTAGCCTACTTTTCTTCACAGTACAGCTGGAAGGATGTCAATGTATTTACATGCCTGCACATAAGCCTCTAGGGGGAGGTCCCTTTTGATGTAAGAGTTCCCTTAACAAGCATGACATCACGTATTAGCTAGTTATCTTTGTGTAAAAAGATGTTGTGAGGAAGTGTGTGTGTGTGTGTGTTAGTGTCAGTGTATTGCAAGTTTGCAGGAGGGATGTGACATGTCACATTCATTTACAGTTGACTGCACTGTCAGCTATGAAGAAGCAGTGTAACGTAACAGATCATCAGACAAATCTGTGCATTGTGTGGTCACATTATTTATGAGACAGCTCAACAAAAACATCCAGTGGAAGATGACTCACCGTCAGCCGCCCCAGGCTGTTTAGCAAGGTGGAGGGCCCAGATGGCAGTTTGAGATTCAAGGATTTCAGTTATCAGTGAAATCATGATGTGATGTTAGTAAATTGCACATATCAACCCTTTATGTTTCTTTTCTAAGTTCTTGCTTGGACCATTTGTGATTGTTTTACACCAAGTGAGAGCAAAGCATTTTTGGTGTTGAATGCATGCCAGGAGTGACTTTGTACTGATGGATAATTTGTCTTTGGTGTAAAAACACACTCAACCTGCCTCCCTACTTGTGGTTTGATTACACGAAGTCTAAGTTTGGTTATAAATCATGTGTTTCCTAGAATACTTGTCTACATCTTTCAGAAAAATGTTTTGTGTTCAATCAAAAGTCCTTGTGTGGGCATTTAAATATACAGTAGCTAGCTAGCAAACGTATGTCCATGATCACAACCGTGTCCCTTCCTCCTCGAATTCCATATGACATTAAGCACATTTGGCCAGTTATCCATGAGAAGATTTGAATTCAGGGACAATGCACTTTATTGTAACTACCTGCATTAAAGTCCTGTCTAGTATGGTTTCAACGGACTGCTCCGCTCCTCAGAATTTAAGTGGGCACTACCTTCAGGGGGATCGCCAAACCATCATCTCCATCATCATAACACTGGGTACGAGATTTCAAGACACAATGTCACCTTAACCCCTTTGACTGGGTTTGCCTTTATCTTGGTCCACACAGTTTCCTAAAGCTGATCTTGATTTTTGCCTTATATCACCCGCCATCCTCCTTCCTACCTCTCCACCACTCTCTGGCTTATTTTTAAACTGCACTAAAATGACAGATTTGACACTGACATTTAAAGTGCCAGAAAAGTGTCGTTGAACTTACATGTATCAAAAGGTGGAAACATGAAAGAAAACATCTTCTTTACTGAACTTTTGCACAAAAAAAAACAACTTTTGCAATAACTATTCCCTGTCCTCTGGTCTCTTGTTTGTGTTTTTAACATACTGTAGCTTCCTTCTTTTATTTATTTTTTTCCCTTGTTGTTCTGCACTTTAGAACCTCTAAGCAGACCATGATCTCTTGGTGAGCTCCCCACTCTTCTTTTATATATTTACTCCAGTGAGTTACGGAGTGCAACCTGTTAATTTCACCTTTTCTTCCTGTAACGTGTTTTCTTCATAAGCAAGGTTATTTCCACCTTGATAAGCTATCATGTCAGCAGCACCCTGTACAGAACAGCCTTGTCTATAAGGCTATTACACAGCAGGTAGTAAAAAAAGAAACGCAACACAAGACGACTCCATCTAGCATAGCTTGTCAGTTAAAGCAAAGCTGCCTGAAAATGTTCCCCATCTGTTCTTTCTGCTAATGTAACTTGTTTAAACAGGTGAATATAGAGTACTCCTCTGTGTCAGATAAAGTGCTACGGAGAGTGACTGACTACAGTCTGTTTGTTCCCTTTAGTATGTTTTCAGATTCATCATCATGCTTCATCCTGGAAGCTGATTTATGTTACGCACCCCAGAGCAAATAAGAATAAGCGGTAGACTTGTGAGTTTTTCCTTGTGGTGAAAGCTAAAGGCCTGTCGTCACCACTGAATATCTGAATGGCATCGAAAACTGGAAAGACAGTGGGGCTCTACCCTATCCATGACACAGGGTCATCACTGTTTTCACCATCATATGTCTTTTTATACTTTGTATCAGTGATAAGAGCATTGACGTAGCTCAGTGTTTCTTCATATGCCGGTTCATCTGTCCAAACCGCGCTTTAGTATTCAGGCGGTGCACGCTGCCAGCGAGTCATGACTAATATGAGCCAGGAGCCACCCCGAGTCAAGCTTTAGAACATGTGGCCCATATTTGCATATTTTTCACCACCTGGTATGGTATCTATCTTGTTTGTTATTGGAGAGTAAACCCTCTGATATTTCAGCGGCCTTTTCATAATCTTCAGAGTCATGTGGGGGGCCTTAGAAGCTTTAGAAATGACAGGACGAGGATTCTCCCGTCTCCCATTCTCTCACCTTCTGTGTCTCACTCTATGCGTACGTTAAAAGCCATGTTATCACGCATTGGATTGTTCGCAAACCAAGAAAAAAATTCTTCCATTGGACTGAGATACTGTAATACACAGAGCCCCCTAAATCCAAAAGATTATGTCTTTTTTTTTTCTTTTAATTTTGTGCACAAATTATTATCTTGTTTTCTCAAGATCCTTATTGTGTTCACGCAAGTTATTATCTAGTGATAATAACTTGTACGCTCAAGATAATCATTTGTGGATACAAAGATAATTTGTCCGCACTTCTCTGCACAAGATAGGGATCTTGGTAATTTGTGCCCACAAAATGATCATTAGGGTGAGGAAACAATACAGAAGAAGGCAAATTGACAGTGAAAAAAAGACTAGAGTAGTCCATAAAATGTGGAATTATATTGAAAACTGGTGAAATATTCTCACGTCATTGGCAGTTTTTCCATGTTTCAAGAATGTAATGTGAAAAACTTATTTTTCGGTGTTCCTTCCATAACCATAGGAAAATATGTGGAGAAAAACTGCTGGATGTGATTATACGGCATGCATGGGATCACCACAGAAAGCAGAAAGTGAGCCCTGCCTCTGAATTTTGTTTTGTTTGCGGCGGAATGGGGAAAAGCAGACACGGAGCTGGAGAAAGATGTGGCACCAAATCCGATTGTTGCCCTCCATCACCAGCGGGACCTGGCTGTTAGATTGGCGTGCCACCCAGGCTCTGCCGAGTGCTCAGTCATCCGCCATCTCCAAATAGTGCAACGACACCGCCTCTCTCTACAATCTGCTTTTGATGGATAAACACAATGTCATCATGTAAACACATCCTTCTCCTCCTTTGCATTTCAAAGCCTCTAGCAATACATCTCCCTACCCTGCTCATGTAAGAGGGGCTCTCAGCTCACCTTTGATTTGTGGCCATGTTGTTCTCTTCGGCCTGTCACCACAAAGCAGTTGGAATGACTGATTGAACTTTGAAAGACTAATGTTCATGTCAGGCCGGCCACGGCAGAGAAAGTATAAAGGCTAACAGGGAACAGAGCGGGAAGTAAGCTTTGTGTTCACTGAATTCTTATTCTGCAGACAAATGTCTGGTGGCATGCCAATTTCTCCGCATTAAGGAATCATTTTATTTTACACAGACTGAAGCAACTGCAACAGGAAAAAATAGCACATTTTGTGTGCACTCTTCTGCATCCTTTTCTCTGATTTAGTCTCAAATTACAGCATTGGTTTGGTGCCAGCCTAGGCTTAGAAAGAGAATTCTCTTCTCCAGAGTGTTGCCCTGAGAACGAATGTTTCTCTTTTTTCCCTCCACCATTAGAAAGCATGTCTGAATGGATATACAGGCCTTGCCATTTGAACATTAATAAGCCAGTTTTATAAACCCAGAGTGGTTTGCCTGGTGGAGAACTTTCTCCCCCTCTATTTCACCATCAAAAGCTCTCCCCACTTCTTTCCCTGTCTCTCTCTTGTCATTTATCAAGCAGCACCATAGGCCTGTTTGGCTTAATAAGTCTGTTTGTCTTTGCACTTCCAGGGTTTGCTCCCTCTCAGCAGTCCTCCACAGCAGAAGTGGGAAAGAATATCTTGGGGGTCGAAGCTTTAATTAGACCCCACTATGGCAGACCTGTGTGAAACAGCGATGCTGGGTCTCTGCATTTGATTGCATTTGATTGCATGTTGTGAGTTTTCTCCACCAAATTTGGAAAGCAACCATGAGTATAAAATCCAATCCTCTTTTCAAATTCAGAGTAATTTACCATTGGATTTCATCACACTATGGCTGTGTCACGTTTCAGGGGCTGCCTTCTTCAAGGGGCACTTCTTTTAAAGAACAAGGAGGCTCTATAGAGGATTAGCCAGAGTGTCATTAGGAGTTCCAGCCTGTAAGCAGTGACCTGTACGCTGTGGATTTTAGGATACTGAGGACCAGAAAGATCCAAACACCAGTTGTGTCCTCAAATTTTGGCCAGAAGAAGGTCACATTTCTTGGTCACATTTAAAAAGAAAACGTGTTTAGCGGCTTAAAAGACTTAACCTAAACACACTCAAGATGCAGAACACAAATCCTGGTGTCGTATAGCATTTCCTGGTCTAGAAAAAAATAAAAAAAACATTGCCAGTGACATGCAGACAGCAAATACATTTCCTCAAAAATGTATTTGGCAAACCATTTAGTAGTATATAGATGTGATTTTTAGGAGACAATGTTGTTACTTTGAATAGAACAACCCCTGAACTGGGACACTGTCCCTTTTAAAATGTCCAGTGGTTTGAGGTCACAAGGGAAACATGACCTCATCTCCTGTTTCTCATGTTTTTTATGCATTCACTGCATGTTTTGCTGGTTTACCTCCTTTTTTGGACTTGTTGTAGACTTCGGTATCAGTATTCTTAGTGCCGCATTATTTCTTCCGTCAGCAGTTTTCAGGGTGTGATAGTCCACCTAAAATTTTGTTTGTAATCTTGCTGTTATTCATCCTGTATTTTTGCCTTTGGTGGGACTTGATCAATAGTCTTCTTGTGAAGTGCCCATGTGTGGATGTAACAGATCCAAGCCTATTTATGTTTCCCAAGATCAGTATTGACTCTGGCCCACCCCATGGCTTCACTCTCTTCTTCCTCTCTCTCACAGAAACTGTTTTTTAGATTTACTCTTCCTTCCACAGTTTTGTCTCTTACAACTCAAGTAGTCTCTTTCTTTGTCTCTGAAGTTATTTCTCTCTTTCGTTAAGATGGAACCAACTTTGAGGTCCAGCCAAAGATTGTGTCAAGGAGTAATTATTCGTTTTTTTGGCTGGTGAACATGAATGATAAAAACTGAAAAGCGCACATATTGGCCATGAATTATTGACTGAAGGTACAGTTGATTATGCCTTGTATCTTCACGGGATGCACTTAAATTTGTCATTGAAGAATTGAGCTCAACAAAACACCTGACTTTAGTTGGTTTCCCAACTGTGAGTCAACGCTGTTTTGTTTAAAGCATGAATCGTTCCATAACCTTAATGTGTATCATTGTAACCATGATGATGAAGGAACTTAACGAAGTAGTAATTTTAACCCAAACCACAATGCTTCCTTAACCTTAACAAAGTACTTATTTTAACCCAAATCATGATCTTTCTCTAAACCGTTGTTTTTGGGCTCAAACCTAACCAAACCTTAGCCATAGCACTGTCATATCACAAAACAGATGTATTTTTCAACAGAGTTGTTCTAGAGGGCATGCCAATTGTGTCGGTGGACAAAAAAGCTAGTGGTTACCTGTTGCCTATAGCTTAAATTTCATTGTTTGCTGTTTTTATTTTCACTTTTCAGTATTGACTAATCTGATCTTACACAAACAATTTACAGTTGTCTCAAGTTTTTATGAAGGCAGTGTAGATGGTTGCATGACAATATAGTGCACAGTTAATGGGCTAGGACACATGGGGTTATTATGGGATGGTGATGGCAGGGGCATTTAAAATTCTAGTCACGGCGCCAGAAAGGCTTAGGCAGGCCCTGCAGTGACCATATCTTCACCAGTGTTTAATTTAGACAAAGGGTCAAATCTATGGCATCACACCAGAGGGGCTGCCCTTATCTGTTGTTGCCTCTCTTTGTTGTTAAGGCTGATAAGACAGGTTTATTTTTATAATGACATGTCTCTTCCTGCTGCTTCAAAATACATATACAGGCGGTTGACAAAATAAAACTAACATCTGTATATAAGCTGTACAAAGGTTGCACTTATTGCAGAGCCGTTGTTTACTGTATGGTAATACACTGCACATTACAAGTCTTCAAAGTATTGTATCCATACCCTGTACATGTATATTGATGCAGCTCCCAAGTCTCACACCTCCACATGTTCTTCATCACTTTACTCAGTATTGCCGATCTTCTCGTACTCGGAGGTCAACGAGGGCAGCTGAAATTGAAAACTAAAGCTTCACTTGGACTGAACAGCAGAAAATAATTGCAAGTAGAGAACTTTAGGTAGATCCTGGACACAGAAAGCAAACTTAATTGTCATTTTATACTTACCCTTTTCCCCTGTATTAAACCAACCAATTTAACTCAGAATTGAAAGATACTCTTTCTTCACAGCAATTGGTCCAATCAAGCTGTGCTCTTCTTATGTTCCTGAGGCACAGTATCTCTGATCTATCTACTTCAATACTTTAATGACCACTTTCTCCAGGCAAATCATGAAGTTCATTCACTACGTGGGTTCAGTTTATGATAAATGTTACATTCACGCACAGGACTCATTATATTAAGTTTGTTGGAAACCACAACTGCATTCTACTCCCAGTGGTTAGGCTTCACAACTGGCCCGCATTTCACTCCCACTCATTTATGGATATGTATTCCTATTTCTCATTACCACTCTTTTGCCATGAACTCTTCAGTGATAGTTTCTAAGGTTTCTTTTGCACCAAATCTGTTTAGTGCCATTTAACCTCCTAAGACCTGGCATCCACATGCGTGGACATCACATTTTGGGTTATACCATAATACTTAATTCTGCTTATATGGAAATTCAAAATTGTCCCCGTATGCGGAACCACATCATGTCAACAGATGATGCTTAGTTTTTATACTTATCAGGTCCCAATAAGCCCAAATAGCAAAGAGAAATTAAGATAGAGCTTGGGTCTTAGGAGGTTAAAGGAAATCTGCCTACTTGGTTCAGTCAATTTAGTGGTGGTGTGAAATGTGTTAATGGCACCACACCAAGATCGCTTAAAAAGGAGGGTCTCGGTCTTCTACCAAGCAGACTCTGATACGGTTTGTTTGTGGTGCCAACACAACCACATTCTGATGGTGAAAGCTGTCAAGAATGCGATCTTATTAGCAATCTATATAAACAATTGATATGATTACGCAAGATCCTTTAGTGGCCATGTTAGCAAGTATGTTGTTCAGCACATGAGTGGAGGGATTTTCCCTGATGAATGGGTTAATTCAGAGGTGTGAGCTTGTGTCCTTCTCCATGTATCCATGTAATAAGTTCCTCTTTAAAAAGGAAATCCCAATACAAGATGCCTCCTATCAGTTTCTACCTGTCCGTCGTCGTTTATGACACATGAAGTGCAGTTGCAGTCTCAGCTGATAATCCTCATACCCACCTGTTTTTTGTGACCAGCAGTGAGGATACAGAAAAGTGCATTATGACTTACTGTAAGTCTCAAAAGAATTGTGTTTTCATTTGAGTTACCGGTCAGTCTATAACACACAACAAAACAGCCCAGAATTTAATAGGCAGCAACCAACTGAAGTGAAGTACAGGTATGAAAGTCTTCTAAAAGAAAAAGATACCGTATTCCATGTCATGTGAATGCATTCATATGAAGGTATATACTGTATGTGCTGTCATCGATGTGTTTGCAGATATAATCTCAGGCAGAGTTTGTGGTATGACAAGCACATAGTCCTATGATTATCATAATTTGCTGCATTTCTCAAATCAGAATTAAATGTATTCTTTCTGAAAACTGTCACTTAAGTCTGAGCCCTCGCCTAGCCACTTTACTCAATTGTCAAATGGGTCTTCTGACTAGATAGTTTTCTGCTGCCATTAAAACAAAAGTTATTTCCCTTGTGTCTAGTCCCCAGCACACACATGGCCATCATGGGTGAGCTAGATTACAGGTTTCAGGAAAAAGTGTTGCGTTTCTTCCGTCTAACTGGCTCTCCTGCTGGCACATGTTGGCTTGTGAGACAGGAATTTGTTACTGCATTTCAAGGACAGTTCTGCGTCAGGAGACATCTGTGGGAAAGGGAGAAAGTGAGATGGCTGGCAGGTATCTCTCCAAGGGGGAAGCAATGGATGACGCGACTCTGGCAAATAAGCCCCTTCAGACTGGGAGAGTTGAAGACGAAGCGGCTGTAGAGATCTCACGTTTACATTTGTTCAGGCTGTTGACACAGGTTGGTGGAAAACAGATGGGGGTAATGGAGAGAACAAAAGGAAGCACACATCTTCAGGGTAGTTGGTTATTATACTGTCATTCTTCATAGCCCTGGTCAAAAAGTCAGATGGTCAGTCAAACATAAAGCCTGGCCTCAACTCATGTGCAAGTGTCTGCTAACGATGTTGCTCCCGACAGACAGGAGCCGTAATTAATACGGCCTCTAGAGCGTTTTGTCACTTGAACTTGAACAGATTTCATTTTTCTGTTTTTTCTGGTTTTGATTAGTTTAGGAGTTTTTGTGATGCCTGCCATCGTTTTCCAGTAATGACAAATAGTTTCTCCTCCATAAAACAAACTAAAACTGTCTTAGATTACAACTTACAGTATGTTAATCATCGCTGAGAACTATACATGACTCCTGAGGCGTTGAAAACAGTGTTAATCATTCAGCTTTTACTCTGTAGCTGTTGTTTAGGTAAGAGCAGTGATGCAGTATATAAGCACACCATCATGTTTACTGCGTCATTAGCTTGTTATAAGTGAGCAAGTCTTCAGTATCCAAACATCCAAAAGGACAAATGGAGTGGCTCGTCATCTCTGCTGAAATCTCAACCAGCATTATTTGTGCGTGGCGGTGCTTTCAGACGGTCGCTGCCTTGCCGTGTCTGCAAACAGAAGGGTCCCCAAACGGCCTTGACTGTCATTTCATGCTTTGCCAGTTGAATGGGGGTGATTGGTACAATGTGTTTGCACACCAAACTCACTGCATTGTCCAAAGCTGCCAAACAAATTGATGTAGGGGATGTAGCGAATGTATCCATCAGAACAGCTCTCTATTTTAGCCTCGAGCCATTGCTGATTGATAGCTTTGATAGCTGCAAAAGCAGGATTGTATATATATTTTTTTTTTCATGTGTGTGTGAGTACGCACTAAGAGATGGGTGGGCGATGGACATGGAAACAGATAAAAATAGTGGGTGAAATGTGAAATGACAATTGTAATGCCTGCTTCTTATCACACCAGGGAGGCCAGGAAACAGATGTGACAGGTGTTGGACTAAGACCTATAGGAAGCTATTGAAATGGCAGCTAAATTGGAGGAGGTCTGTGTGTGTGTGTGTGTGTGTGTGTGTGTGTGTGTGTGTGTCTGTGTGTCTGTGTGTGGGGATGATTCAACCCAGGGAAGGCAATCATGTGATCAGCTTGCCAGGGCACAGGGAAAATGAAAGATTGACAAGCAAGACCCACTGAAGCTCACATCGTCTTGTTTCAAAGCAGCTTTGTGATGTCAAACCAACCTATATTTTCAGGGGGGGTTGTACTCAAAAGGGCATAATGATTGTTCATTACAGCTTTTCTATGAAAAATAAAATTTCTACTTTTACAGTGACTAACAGGATTATTTGTGCAGACGATCTATCATGAAATATGGCTAAATGATTTTGGATTTGTTGGTTGTCATTTTCTGAGAGTATGAGCACCGGCACTACAAGTTGGACAGCAATCAATCAGAGATATTGATTTTGGAGAGTTTCCCGCTGTCATGTTGGATTAATATGGATTAGTCACACTGTGCATCTGAACACTGTAGTTAGTCAGTCGGCTGGTTCAGTATGCTGAATTTAAAAAAAAGGGTTTAATAAAGCATTTTGTGCCTCCAACATCAGTGCACTGAAATTGCTTTGATGTTTTTATCCGGCTTTGCAGTTCTGATTTAGTGCTTGTGACGCTGTGTGACATGCATGGTAATGTAATTAATCAATCACAGATAACTTACCAAACATGTCAGTGTTTGCTCTTCCGGATTGTCTGAATGAAGGAAGTTGTCATTTTGATGGTTTTCACGCGACGTAATGAAGTGATTAATATTGGCTGACATGTGTTGGTAGGACTGACTATAAATACATTATGTTTATATGAACATGAAAAGATGTATTCGCTTCTGTCCTTGTGAATGCCTCAATTAGTCCAGTGGGTTCTCATCAGCCTGAAGCATACTGTCAGTTCACATTTGAACATTTGTGCTATGTCAGTGATGAGGTTGGTGTTGATGTCGGGGTACCATCATACTTTGTTCAATCCATTGACTCGTCTGCCTCTCTGGCATCGTGTGATTTCAATTCTGACAGATGAGTAAGCTATGAACCTTCAGGACATTCCCAAGGCAAGATACCCCTTATTTTCTTCGAGGGCTTCCTTCCTTCTGCTGAATGAAAGAATACAGATTCCCCCCATGATATCTACACAGCTAAACACACACACACACACACACACACTCACAGATGGCTTTCTCAGGCTCCACCAGACTTACTGTCAAATATCGAAAGCAGGATAAAAATGGACAGAAAAGAAAAATTCCATATCAAAAAGAACTTCTAAGCTCTATGAAATCCTCATAAGCACTGAATAATACTTCAGACCATATTATATTATATTATATTATATTATATTATTATGAAACAAATGGCACAATAAAGTCATCAGCTGCTGCAGCGTAGCACGCTTGGTCCAGTGTTGTTCTTGCTTAGAATAAATGACCTTCAAATAGCATTATTTTGTAATTTATAAACCCCATATAAAGGTAGTAAAAGGAAGTAAAAGCTATTTGAGTGCATATAAAACATCAGCTGATGACTTGTACATTTCACCATATTTATGCACCCAAAACTAACAAATAACACGTCATCTTGTTAGGACGGTTCTAAAACTTGGCCCTCGTGCACAACTTCGCCCGTTATACTTTGATAGTCTGAACCGGCTAATTGTGTATAAAGAGTGGCTAAGATTAAGCTATGGCTGATATATAAAAAATAGCCTGTCCCTGGATACCTTTTTGAGTAAGTTAGCCGAGTAAGTGAGACACACAAATATTTTACTTGCTGTTGCTTTGAGAATGTGGTTTGTGCTTCTTTTTGTTGTTCCTTAAGTTGTTGGGTGCAAGGAAGGAGAAGGTTAATGAGGGTAATGTTAAAATGTTTTGTATTGTTATTTTGAGGCTTTTGAGTGATTTTCTTTCCTGTCTGCCAGTCAGCTGCTCGCCCCCTCCACTCCCCACCCACCTCCACGCTTGTATCCCCTTATCAGAGGGGACCACAATGAAAATACGCCTTCAGTCATTGCTGTGCTTTTATTTTCGCTCATCTGTTTTAATCGTGTGCAAAGCCTAAGGCAGCCTTGTACATAATGTTTATTAGATTGACAAATAAACCCACTCGCTCAATAAGGACAACTGTTAAAGTACAATAAAATAAATGAACAACTTCACTCAAATCAACTGCAAGCTAATTGTGGTGGCATCAGAAATCCCACAGAGGTCCTGTCTAATTACAGTAGTCAACTCTTCTTTTTTTCTGCTTAAACAAAAGACGCAAGAATCATATGGTTTTTATCACTTCCTGGAATCTTAATGCCTTTGTAAGTAGGGCTTTAAATCCAGAGCTGTTGGATATTGACTTTCCCCCCTAATCTGTTCTCTAATGAAACCAAGGCCTCTTTCAGTAGATTCAACTGAAATATACGGGGTTATGTTTCTTACACCCAGCAACAGACACTTAGTGTACAGTATCTACCAACATCCTCTAGGCTTTCTTGATACAACTGCCTCTCGGCTGGAAAAAAAAACGCGTGACAGGCTCTGAAATGGGTTTGAGTGGTAAATTGAATTAGAGTAGGGTGCAGAATATGCCAGAATGGCAGGTGTGCAGCAGTCTCTGTGTGGACAGCCTCGATTGGCAGCATCTGTGACAGCCAGTGTTGCTCATTCTGGCTGCTGCTCCACACTAAGTGCCTACAGTCAACATCTCTCTGACTAGTGTATGAGATCAGCATGCCCAAAAAATAAATTACTGGACAGCCAGATGAACTGAGCCCGATACACACTTACAGTAATAATTGACTTTTCAAAAAGCTATACTGAATAACAGCCCAACATAAGCACTGCAAGCTACACGGTCAACAAGTTAGCAGAAGTCCATTAATTTCATATAAAGGTGAAACATCAGGTAAACTCAGCCAGTGTGTCCACTGTCAACAACCTTGTCAGCAGAGAGCAGAGACTTTCATTAGTTGTATATTGCAAACTAAAAATGGACAGTTGACCACTGCCACTCAAAGTTCATTAGATGTCCCGCAACATTAATTTGAAAGAATACTGATTGTATAGCACTTGTTTTTATCATTAGCATAACCAATGTTTTCAGTGATTCAAATAGGCCTGGTGGCAGTTGAAAAACAACCAACCAATCAGAGCTTTGCAGGCGGGATTAAGAATAGTGATCTTCCTGTGCCAAAGCCAGAAAAATAGCAACATCCACATATATAGTGAAAGCAAATCTTGTTAAAACCATTAAAAGGCCCATTAAAACAATTTAAACTGCTCTACCCCCTTCTTCTTTACAAACACAAGTTAAAACTCTTGAAAAATAAGATAAAGGTTAAGTCCCAAGTCTGTTAATTTTCACTTGCTGACTAGTTATATCAACCAAACGATATTTTGATATCAAAAACCAAAGAAGGAAAACATTATTTCCGAATGAGACTACTACATAGAGGCAATAAAAGCTTTTTGGCAGTACATTCAGAACAGATACCCATCAACAAAGCTGATGTCAGTGTGAACATCAGTTACGACAATGTGTTTTTGGGCTGACACCATTTGTGTTTGTGCATATCTCTATCTTGGACGACAATAGAAAGTGAGAAGCAATGTGTGAGAGCTTTGTGAAGAAAAGACTATGTCTGTCGTAAAGGCTGAGTCTACTGTAGGAACCGTTAAAGAAATTCATTTGTTGGGTTGTCAACGAGCTTGTCCTCTTTCGACTTTGGTGATTGTGCGCCAAATGAATCATTGGGCTGTTATTAAAATAGTTTGTGCTTTATTGGGTTGTATCGCATATTGGGAGTTGACCTGTAAATTGGGAAAATCTGTTATTTACCTCTGGTGCAACATGTATGTCACTGGGTGGGATATTCCCAACCGCAGCAAGTGTCTTGTATCTGTTGGCTTATAGAACATGTTTCTGGGGGATCAACAGCCCAGGCTTAAGATGTCAGATTAGGGGTCACAATGTGGCCTATAGGCACAGGATAAGGAGGAAAATGTAAAAGGATCCATTTCCAGTCAAATACAATCACTTGTAATTTACAAAGTATATAAGGCCGTGGATGATCCAGTCTAGGGTGAAGCAGGAGGTCCACAATTCAATGGACCAGAGGACCACATACTACTGAGAACACAGGCTGCAGAGCTGAAGCGTATTGATCCCACATCTGAGAGCAGAAAAGTCAGAGATACACCTACCGTTAATGGAGAGTTTGTTCTGTATCCAAGCTGAACTACAAAAGGTTCTGTTGGCTTTTCATTGTGTTTTGTCCTTTCCTGAGAAATGCCTTACACTGTGAATTCAAGTTATTGTTGAAAAGTTGAAATGTTGGAATTTCTCACCTATAAAGTCAGCATAACAGCATCTTCTCGTGCTGTCTCAGCACTTAAAAAAAGGCGCACACAAATCGCCCATGTTGACACCAAGTAGTTAGACTTGTAACATTATTGCCATTCCTAACAGCCCAAGACAAATCAGATCTTTGTAACATCATGGGGAGTATGGTTGAAGGATGAAGCATATCCTATCAAGGCGTACTCGCTGTGTGCTTCCTTGATCTGCTACAATTTATTGCACCATAGATCCCCAGCTAATTTATCACAGACCATCATGTGACTATGTTGGCTCATCATTGCGGTCCAAGCACACCCTCACCATATTGTATGAAGTAGGCCGTATATGCTTGGGGAATTCTCTCAATCCGCTTACCAGAGGTCTGTACCAGTAAAGTCATCCTCAGTGTGGAGCATATGCTGGCTTTTTCTCTGTGATACTGCAGTGTGAGAGCCACATCTGGCAGTGCAGTCATCTCAGCAGTAATTCGCCTTGCAATATGGTGTTCAAGGGTTGGTTTGGACCGTGTCTTATTATTATTTTCTCTGACATTCTGATTGTTATCTGGCCTCATTTTCATTTGGTTGCCAGTTTGGAAAATGTTAGGATGTCAGTCATGTTGCCAGAATAAAATGCGAAAATGTTATTTTTCTATCTGTTCCGTTACTACACTAAGTGGAACTGGAAAGCGTTTTGGCTTTTTTGAGTAATGATTCAAAGCTATATACTTTTTGCACTTAATGCCAGGAGGTGCCACAAGGCAAAATGTCAATGATCTAATTAGCCTTACTCAAAGTAAGGATACAGATATCATCCCTCTTCAAAGAGCGATTGGGCTCTGAAGAACCAACTATTTAAGTGTCTTCTTTAGATCCCTCTATCATTCAGGTTTAAAGAGATATCTTGGTGACCACCATCCCCAAATGTTAAAGCCTAGTGCTCCAGTTTCTGGGTTGAAAGTCCCACCTTTCACTGCTTCTTGGGGCAGTATGCTCTCAGTGGAAGCAACTGTTTGGGCAGTTTGTGTGAGCGGTCAGCTGATTTATACTGTTGCCACATGTGAGGGACACTTTATTCATGCCTGCCTTCTGTGGAGGATGTGAGGTGTCTCATGATCAAGCTCTTTAATTAGCTCTCACAAATAATGCTTCTTCTACATCCCCATTGTCCCTGTTAGCTGCATGCTCAGCTGCAGATGGCTCACTGTGTCATTTTGTGGGACCAGCCAATACAATATATGCTAACCTTTTCTCCATAATCACTACTTTGTAGTTGAATGTCATAAGCTTAAGTTGAACACGGGGGAGGCTACTTGCAGCAAAAGCTGACAATTAAAGATTCGATTTTGGAGCAGCTTCAACCTCGTCTTCTCAAGATACAATGTCTCAGGTACAGCATGGACAAGGGTTGGACCACTAGATGAATAATTTATGAATCATTGTTGGACTGAATCTGTAGACTGAATCTGTATATAATTTCCTGACTGACTTACTGAATTTAAATGAGCTAGAATCCAGTGAGATGTAATCAAAGACTATAGAAAAACACAAATGTAGTGACATTTACTTCACTCATAGCACTATAAAAGGAGGTACTGAGGTTTGGATTGATAGTTACTGTACTTGATAGTAACTATCAAATTTGGGCAAAGGGGGTTAAGTCTGGTTGGAAATGAGGGAGGATGAGTACCACAGAGAAACATGTCATCAGACAAAACCTCTTAATATTTCCTTGATGGGACAGTAATTCTCAAAATTGCAACCAAGACAAACATTACAAAAAGTGACATTTGCTATTAAAACCTAAACTTCTTGGAGACGTAATGTATTACTGCATTGGTTCTTCCTGCTTGAATGTATTTCATTTTCATATAGTAGAGAAGAAGATGCTAAAAATATGCTCAAATTGGTTCATAATTTATTTAGACTGTGACGGCCCACATTTCCCAGAGCATTCCTAAATGTGTGCTGGTTTTGTCCCCTTATGAGTGCCTACCATGGCTCTTTTCTACTGGGAATGCACCACAGACTCATTCTTGTTCAGCATTTTTTTTCCAGATTGCGAGGGTTGGTACTGCACATTTATAGTGGCTCTTCTGGGGGCATCTTGGCAGGTCAGTGGTCTAAGATATATGCTATGTGTTTGTGACGTCCCAAGTTTGGTTCAGCCTGCGGACTTTTGTTGCATGTCATCCACCTTTCTCTCTCCGTGGTTCTTGTTGCTCTCTACTAGGAACCTGTCCAAAACATGCACCTTTCTTTTGCATTGAAAATGAAGAACCAAAACATGATTCATCACTTTTTTATGAATACATAAAAATATAATTTGCTGTAACGATTTCAGACCTTGGGCATACAGTGTTGCTGAAACCTAGTTGGGGTCCCAAAGTTTGCTCTGGCAAAAGGAGGAGGTCTGGATGTTGCCTCAGCTGAACTTGTTAAAGTGGTTGGCTTTTTTCGGTGTGGCTTAGCAGTGCTCCCTCCCCCTGTAGTCTAGGGAATTGCTGCCACCTTCAAGTGCAGCAAATCCTCAGACGTAAGTGTGTTAAGCCCCGTGTGCTTTGCCGAGGGTGGAAATGAAGACAGGCTACCCTATGAAGAATGATGGCTCCTTCAAGAGGCAGCTGTCCTATTTTAAGCAGACGACACTCGCCACAATGTGCTGTCTTACTCTGCCTTTCCCTCCTTCTGTTTTCTTTTGTTCCTCTTGCTCCTTCCCTCTATCTCCATCTCTGGCACGGCGAGGAAGGACCTTTGAGATTGGGGTAAATAAAAGTCACAGGATGTGAGCAGAGCCTCAAAGTCTGTGAGAAGATTATGTGTAGTCCCCCTCAAACATCTTCAAGGATGGAAATGTTATTGATGCATGTTAAGTCCTCTGGGGGTTTCACTCAAAGGACATTTGGGGCCTTTCATCCCTGACATGAAGGTGGAGGGAAACATTATTGAGGCTCCGCAACATGACAGAGGTTTCTCCTTTCAGTGGGAGGCTTGAAAGGGAAGAGTCGTCTTTCTCCACCCTTTGAGAGAGAAGCCTCATAATTGGCTGAAATAGCTGCTCTTTTCTTCATGCCTACTTCTTGAGGTAATTGGTATTTATGAAGTATTTATGGTCCATCTTTGCCGGTGTCAGCTCCACACAGAGCAGAATATATTTTTTTTGGACAGGAGAGGAGCTTTTTTCCAACTTTCCCTTTCCCTGGAAGAAAAGTGCCCCTTTTTGTTTTGCCCATTTTACATATTCATAAATTCAGCAGAGTCTTGCAATTTTGCACTTATGTAACAGCCTGAGCACGACCAAGGGGCTGTCGTCATGGTACAATTTTGACCCAGGCTGTCGTCCCATCTGTGATGATGACTTGAGGGATGTAGACACCATTTCTGCTATAAAGACATTTTTATCACGCAATTAAACCATATACAATAAAAATGAACTGACTTTTGCTCGTGGATCGGTCCAGCAAGGATTCCCCAGGCCAAACCGTGGTTGCCGCCCTTGTCTGTGGAGTTAGCAGTGAGGCTTTTCTGTGTATGTGTGTGGCTGTAAGGATGGCAATGTCAGCCAGTTGGACATTTTGTTACCAGGAAATTTATGGTCGACAGTGGATGAATCTTCATGGCTTCGGTGAACCCTTGACATTTTTCTCTTGTGCCACTCTGTGACTGACGTTCTTAGTTTTAAGTGAAATGTACTGACGACTGTTGCGTTGATTGCCATGGAATTTGGCAATTTTTGCATTTATTTCACAGTAATCCTCTTAGATGTGACTTACTCTCCCACAATAAAATCCTCCACGTGTCATACCAATGAAAAATGCATCATTAACGTGGAGGGTTTCATAAGTTAGTGCTTACGTTTTTGGTAAGCTGGACAGTATGACAAAGACAATGCACGCAATGCAAAATGAGAGTATCCCATCTTTGTCAGGGAGTGGTGGGAACAAAATTGTGTGTACTTTGTGAGCTGTGTGTTTCTCTTTGTTCTGGTGCCCATACAGTTCAGGCTTATCTCCCTGCTTTCCTTCCTTTTTTATTATTCTGTTTATCCTACTGTACAGCTATATCCACATTCTGAGTGACTGAGCTAATTGTTCCTGCTCATGCATTCTCTGCAGATTCAATTATACGCCACTCTGGGCATCCTGAAAAAAAATGAGGGTGGGAAAAGAGGGATGTGCGCTGAAAGTGTGGGAGAGTGAAAAATTAAAAGGTAAAAAGCGAAAAGGGGCTTGAGAAGGTCGTCGATAAGAGAGGGGAAAGTTGTGAGAGAGAAAAAAAGGGGGATGAGAGCTGAGTAGTAGAAGCAGGAAGGATAAATTAGAGAGGGGAGTAAGAGCAGTCCCTTGAGTCATATATTTATGTAAGGGGAAAATCAGCTCACTGGAGTGTACACTGTAATGGCACCCCTCTGTATAATGATTGGCGCTGACCTCCCAAATAAGAGGATTAGTTTGTGCCTGAGCTGGCCAGAAATAATGGACCTCACCTTAGCTTAGCTGCAGTTTGACACAGCAGAAAATAGGTAGGGAAATAAGAATACCTCAGCAGCAGGAGGCTTGCCTGAACCTCATTCATCTGCATCACCATTGTGTCAAATTGGACATGCATTCCTGCATAACTGCCAGGTTCATGAACAGATGGCATAAACGTACTGGACCCATGTGGACTCGTAAAATACTGTAGTAGACATCATGGAAATAAGGTGCTGCCGACTGTAACATGTTGCCGTAATTTATTTCTTTTCCCCTTTAACAAGCAGTGCATTGAGTTACTGTTTCTGTTATTTACATGCTAGGCTGTCTACAGGAAATGAGCGCTTGTTATTGTAGCTTTCGGTCAGGCAGTGACAGGGCAAGTCTTCTGCTTGGAAGAATATTGTGGCTCGGCAGTGAATGTTGTGGCTAATGTCTTACTGCAGGGCACGCTCTCCTTTTGTGTGCTCTGAACCAGCAGGATTAAAGCATCCATCTTGCTCTCCCGCTTCCCCTAATGGTATTAGGAAAAGGGTGGATAGGTTTCAGTATTCCGTTAAGGAATATCTGATATGGGGACTGGCTGATTCAATTAAGTAAAAAGCAAGGTGGGAGGGAATGAGTACTGGTGTAATAGCCTCTGAGCTGCATAGCTCAAAGTGGGGCATTTTAATCTGGAAAACTCCCGCATTACCCCCCCACCCTCCACCTACAAAAAACATATATTATACACTCATTACCAAAGGACTGTAAAGGGTCAGTGTGCAATTTCTGCCTCAGTGCAGAAGTTAGTGTTGTGAATACCAACAACTCAAAATAGACACACGACATCCCGCCTTTCACGCAATGCATGCAGGGATAGACTCCGGCCCCTTGTGATCTAGAAGAGGATAAGCAGGTATAGATAATGGACAGATGCATGGACACCAGATCTGAATGTTAGTCTTTACAGTACAAAAACACAATGTAAAATACAATAATATATTTCAGCTAATATATATATTTACCA
This sequence comes from Enoplosus armatus, assembly GCF_043641665.1. NCBI lineage: Eukaryota > Metazoa > Chordata > Actinopteri > Centrarchiformes > Enoplosidae > Enoplosus > Enoplosus armatus. The sequence continues at coordinate 4,921,153 of NC_092192.1, read as the reverse complement.
TTAATTGAGATGTTTCTTAGATAAAAAGAAAATCTGTTTTATTTTGCATGGACAAGGCAACATCAGAATCATCCAAGTAGAATTGAAAACCACCAAAATAGTTTTCAAAATGCAGATATTTTGAATTAAAATATATTAATGAAACCAACAGACAACAGATATACGAACTTTATCCACAACCGGAAGATTTTATTTAGCGTTCAGCAGGACAAATGAAACTGTGTGTACTGAACGTTGTTGTGTATGGACAGAACATGTGTTAGTTCATTTTATAACTCTACACATAAAAACACCGTTCAATTCAATTCAATTTTCAATTCAGTTTTATTTATATAGCGCCAAATCACATCAAAAGTCATCTCATGACACTTTACAAATAGAGCAGGTCTCGACCGACTCTATATAATGTTATTACAGAGACCCAAACAGTTCCCACCATGAGCAAGTATCAAACCACTCAATGCCTACACTTGATGGCATTTCATATAAAACGTTACTGTCGCATTCATTTTGACAAGTCTTATCTTGTGTTTCCCCTCTTCACCAAAATGGAACGTGAAACTGCAACTTGTTGGCTGGATATCGAGACAATGCCTCAAAACTGTCTCAACTAATAGCCTGCCTCATGGTGGCATATGGGGAAATATGTAACGCCGTGAACATATTTTTCAGTGTGTTTTTTCACATTCACAGTTTGCAGGGTGTGAACAAGCTACATGTGAAGTGGAAACAGCCATTACTGCTTCCTGATATTGTAAGTCTACAAAATAATAGAGTGAGCAAAAACAATTTTTTTTCACAGAGTGGAAACTGACAGTAGCATTTATGAACTCCACACTCCTCTGTTGCGTGAAAAACAATGTTATGTTTGCGGCCACTTTGTCACACCCTGTCTAAACACATAGATGTGAGCAGTTTAACACCAGAAATTGGCTTTTTTTTCCTCCCCAACCTACAGGTATTAGTGATCTCGACCAAAAACCAAAACTCCTGACCTTTCCAGTTTAACATTCAAAACTGCTAAGATTACAATTGCTCTTTCCCACCTATGAGGTTACGTGTTGTACAGGCATGACCAGTTGCCGTTGTGCTGAATGATGAGTTAAACTTACGAGACTTAAATCAGATGGATAGTACTTTGACCAAAAGAGAGAGTTTACCTAACATCTTCAGCACTGTTACACTCGAATGCCTCCAAATGGATTTCTAATGCATCACGCTTAAGACTTTCGTAGTGGGTAGGGGGCAGAAAACCCAAATCAGTTTCTTGACTTCTTCCACTTCATACAGTTGAGTGGTCAGGTTATCTCACTGCTGTTTGGTGTCTTCATGCCACCAAGTCCCAATGCTGTCTGGAGCCATTGGGTTTCCATTACCACAAATCCATTTCACTCATTTAAAATTAATGGCTGTGGACCTTCCCTGACCCCAGAGATAAGCTTGGCCAAGTCTATTTCTTTAGAACACCTTGAGGATTACGTTTTCATCTCCTTATCAATCTATCATTGAGTAGATGTAGCTGGGGCATGGTAATTTTTGTGTGGTCTCTGGATTTTTCTTCAGAATTATTTTTAACATTTCACATTAGAAGAAGGTGTTCTGCAGAGTTCAGCTTAAATACTGTCGCTTTAAATGTATTGCAAGTAGCAATGACCAGAAAAAATAAGAATACCTTGCAGTGTAATACCCGTGCACATCCCCTACATACTTAACCTTAGTTAACCTCACTCAATGTGCTTATTCTTTGTGGATATTACTACTTTAGTTGTTTGTTGGCTTAACTCCTTGGTATGTTTATAGGCTGTATTTCCAAGCGAAAAATAAGGCACACCTCAAAATATTATACAATCCAATACAACACAAACTACAGCTAAAGGTGACCATAGAGTTTAATCAAAATCTTTCTAAAACAAAACAAATACAATTTTCACGAAGAACGTACATGTCTTACTATGACGTACAAGGACTTTTATTATTTGGCTCAGTTTATGTATAATGCTACAATATTAGGTACAGCACCACAGAAAAACATTCATTCTTATAGTATGGCACGTCTCAATGCATCTTAATAGCACATTAGAAACTGATTCCTTACAATAGCTAATGCAAACGTCAAATCAATCAGCTTTTGCATTTCTTATCTCATATTTGGTGTAATTCAGTAATTTTCTAGTGATGGTGTTCAAGGATAAGGCGAGTGCTATTTTATATTTTTCTTTTTGTCAAGCAATTCCTTTAAAACACCAACAGCATGTTAGTCTCACAATACTTTCTAACTTCCCTACAGTCTGTGGTCTCAACTATTTGTTGACAATAAGAAAAATATAGACTAGCACCAGCCTTATCCTTTAAATTGAATTCTAGGTAGCTAACATAGCTGGAGGACACAATGGAGAGCTACAGTTTCTCAACCATGTTATAATTATATCAAATTACTCTCAGTGTGAATAACCTGTGCTATATTATTTTCCCTTTCATGGCAGCTGGATGGAAGTTTAGACAATAGAGGCTCTCATGAAGTGAATCTTATCTACATTTGAGCACCAGCATTTGTCCTACATTTTCAGTGCAAGTGTACACAATCTACCAGATGGTACTGTAAACACACACTCCAGAATGCAAAATTTCACTCATAAAAGGGCCCTCGATGCATAATGTTACACTGTTATAAGCCGAGCTGTATTACTTTTACTCATTTCTCTGGCTGCTCTTATCCGCCATGAAAATGCAGGCCTATCTGTCATGAGATGCACAAGGCAGTGTATTCAGCCACCACCCATGACTTGGTGAATGGTGAGAAGGGGTGAGGATTGGGGGTGTTGGGGACATTACCCTGGGCTCCTTTTTTTTCCCTTCACCCAGAGGACACAGCCACTGGTGGTGGAGGGAGGGAGGGAGGTTTCTCAGCCTTATCAGCAGGACAGCACCCAGCGCTCTAATCGCTGGGTCCCAGAGACAGCCGGAGGTAAAGGGAGAGTGGATGGGTGAGCAACATCCAAGGAGGGAAAAAAAGGAGGAAGGAGAGAAGGAAAAAAAAAAAAAGGCAATGTTTATACCGCTTAGGTTACATCAAATGACAGCTGCTTTACAGTTCAGTGCATAACTGAGCAGAAATCCTTTTGGTGAGAAGAGACAAGTGCAGATTCTGTCCCACGGCGCATTGTTGGTGATGAAATATAGAGACTTTGCAGTTGCATCACAAGTCTCTTAGCAACAACAGCAGGTTCCATCTTGAAATCATCCTTCAGAAGAGGCCTCATGCTAAAAGACCTGAAAAGATAGTGGTGGTCTGAGTCTTCAAATGAATGTTAGTGAACTTAGTCTTACCTTGCACCTGGTTATCTGTACAGCACTGTGCTTGGGGTCAACTACTGCCATGATGTGGCTTGGCCTGTAGAAAGGGTAGCTAACGTAAAGTTGTGTGTGTTGATCTGCACTAGTCAAAGTCACAGTCAGAGCATGTGACTTCTAACTTCTAATGTACTTTTCTAACTATTCATGCAGGCTGGTGGAGATTAAAAAGCTTTCAACTTACATTAATCTTAACACTTTTAATCACAGTCCTACAACAGCGGAGGAGGACACAAATGAGAAGATATTTTCTCTAGTTTACCTTTTAAAATTGTGAAGCATTACAATTAAAGCAGCTCGATTCCCTGCTGGCAGCATATTTTGTCAACTCTCCGTGAATTTGTAACACAATGAGGAAGTGCTACAGGCAGTAAATAATAGATTAATATTTTATCAAAAAGCTTTGAAGCCGCCAGAATCCAGGTATGGTTGTAACCCCAGAGCTCGGTGTGATAGAGCACATGGTGTTCCATTCTCCACGCTTGATTTACTGCTGTGACTGGTTTAAAAGAAAGACAATAGGATTGGTGCTATTGATAATTAGTTTTTAATGTGCCACACTCATCATGTCCAATTTCATGCCCCTTAGGCAGCTGATCACAGATTTAATCAACGCATTATTGCTTGCTATACTTAAACTGACTGGAGGGAGGGCTTGTCTGTGTGTGTGTGTGTGTGTGTGTGTGCTGGTAGGAGTGTGAAGGGGACAGAGTGTTAGAGTGTGTTTGTGTGATCGAGGAGCGAGCGAGAGAGGTTGTCAGCATGTGCATCCATCCCCAGCAACGTCCTTCTTTGATAGACATTGAATATGTGTTCCAGGCCATTAACCAAGAGCCACGTTTGAAGATGACGTGCTTGGGAGCGTGTGGTCGTGCCGTGCTGAAGGAAGCCATCGTTGTTATTGTGTTTCCAGCGAGGAGGAGAGTGTCCAGGCCTCCCTCACCTGATGAATACAGATGAAAGAAGGGCTGTTATGTCTGTTTTTTAGACCACTTTCATAACACCTGGGACTTTTCTTTTGTCACTGTGTGAGGCCGGCTCATAAAAACGTGTTTTTGGTTGCTGCAGACTGTTCAGACAAATGCTCAGTGTTCCAGTGGTGGGACCGAATAAAACATTGTTTTAAATTCATAGGTGTTAAAGGTCCTGTTATCTAGAAGCCTATCAATATATTCTTTAGATGCATTAGTAGTGTTTATTATGTAATAAAAGATCTCTTCTTTATAGTTTGTTTTTCTTTTTTCTGGGAATAAATGGAATAGATTTCAGTCAGTTGCTTGGACTGTTTATTCGTCTGTCTGGACTTCCAAAACAAAACACCTTAAAAACTACTGTCATGTCATTTGGTGTGAATGTTCAGGATTGGTGTGTTAACTTGTATGTAATGCCCTAACCTCGCAGGACATCAAAATGTTTCTAGAACTAAGACTTACACACAGTTAATTTGGTACTTCAATCATCAAAAATATATTATTCAGAAGACTCGAATCGATATAAAATATAGCTTCTGCAGAAAAACTATATATATTTATTTAATAGTAAGAAAGGTCTTACTCTTAGAGCACTGTCCTTTACTGTTTCCTTTTATTTATGGTTACATTTGTTGTCTCTTTTATAGTATAATATGGCAATATCTGTAACTACAGATAATTGATTTAAGCCTAAAATAAGTCTAGTTTTGTACAACTTGGGTCATATTTTTGTATTTTCTCTCTGTATGTATGTATGTATGTATGTATCATCATTATAACAAAATCTGACAGGACATGAAACAAGACCAGTTAGATCGCCAGTTAGACAGGTTGTAAACAAGCTTAATTAGAGTTCAGCCTAATCTACTTTATTTAGAGGTAAAACCCAAAGTGAGTGCGCCACAAAATGTTTTTTCTACTCGGAATGAAAGACACAAAAATCTGACCCAAGTAATAAAAAAATCAAATTATCCTTTTAATTTCATTTATGCGTAAATATATTTAAATATGTGTAAAAATGTGATATTCATTTTATGCCCACTTACATCTTTCTTTTGTATTTTGCTTTTGAACAGAAGAAAATTGCATCTTTCTTTGTATAATTTGTGCCGATAATGATATTTTTTAACTCTAATCATTGACTTCTTTGTGCTCGACCGCTGCTGGTTTTGTGACTGATAAGAACTTCACAAGTCGGTCTTGACCACTATTCACTACAAAGAGACTATAATATGTTGTCAGGCTAGAGAGCGAGTATAGAGGAAGAAGAAGAGGCAGAAGATAAGACAACTGGAGCCAGAAAGAGTAGTGTCTGTGTTTATCTTGAACTACTTAGCTCCCTGGCTGTGAGTCAGATGTAGAGAGAGACATTGGGAGGTAGTGGAGGCCTTCATTAAATGCAGCTCAGGCCCCGGTGAAACCCTGGTTAATGTCCCTATCATCTCTGGAGTGGTCCAGCGTCTAGCTCTCTGTCCAAATGACTCATGTTTAATGCATCTCTGCAGTCCTTGTCATTTAACCTCAACTCTGGAGGTTGTAGGTCGGGGTGGGATAGCAAAGGCTCCCACAAGACCCATAAGGGGCCAAAGCGACCATGCAGTTATTCTTCACCCGCTCTCCATTTACTTAACATGGGGAGAGCTGCTCCATGTCTCGCCTATTGCTGTGTAATCTCCCTAAAGCAAAAAAAAAAAACCTAACCCCATCACACCGCACAAACCTGAGTTCGAGGGTGGTCTGGGTTGACTGTGTGGCTCTCTGAAGTACTTTGTTACTCCGCTTCCCGTGTGCTACGGCTGAATGCTTAAACAGGGAACAACTGATTCTCTGCTGGGAGACTTTATGACTTAGTAGGTTACTCTTTAGGCGAGCACTCCAGTTTGTAGCTTTGGTAAAAGTTCTTTCACGTGAGATTAAAGGCTGTCAAACTCCATCAACCTTAATGTTTGGCTGAAACAGCCAGAGATTGTGTTCAAATTGCAATGAATTTGAATTTGTCATGCCCATTAGAAACTGACAATGAATGCAGTAGCTTGGAACTGAATGTAATTTCTGTTTACGACATGGTCGGACAACACATTGTGGAGAGAAGCATACTGAGGCCTTTAAGCTTCCATGTCCAGGGATTTAGGAAAAGCAAATGAGTAACGATTCAACAAGATACATCTTTACCACAAATGGGGCCGTGTAACAGGATGTAAAAGAGCTTAAATTGTACTCTTTGTTTCACTTGATCTTCACGCTGCATTTTCCTCCGATTTTCCCTGCTTACATGCAAAGACTGCCTCCCTCTCACTCCTCTTCTCCCTCACTTACACACACCCACTCAATCTCTGCCTCTCTTTCTTGCTCTGGATAATGGTAATTAGAATATCACCATGATTGAAATTTGGCAAAAGTTGAAGAGGAAATAGGTTTTCTAATCAAAAGCTGCCTCGTAGCTGGAATCCTGATGCTTACTTGGCTGAAAAATGTTCTTCAGCGATGGGGGCCTAAATGGATGCCAAATAGTATACTGACGGCCAACGCTGCTCTTTCCCTGCAATGTCGTATATTATACAGATGTCCCAGTTGAGCTCGTTTTAGCAAGTTTTCACCTATTTCTTTAATAATGTGTCATTTTTTGATGGTATACATTCAGATATGGTATTATTTTGTAGCAGACTCAGAGCAACAGTTGTATATGATGTGTATGGTGCCACACACACACACACACACACACACGAAAATTGACTATTGAACTATTGAATAAATAGATTAAATATCTGCACAAAATATAATGTTTTCATTACATTTCAGAATGATTATCATTCAGTAAACAAAACAATACTGATCGAAGTCGGTTACAATTACACGCCTGACATTGTGGGAAACACGGTTATTCACTTTCTTGCACAGCGTCAGATGAGAAGGTTGATACCGCTCTCATGTCTGTCTGTTAAATATGGAGCTACATTCAGCAGCCTGTTAGCTCAACTTAGCATAAAGACTTGAAGCAAAAGGAAATGGCTGGCTTGGCTCTGTCCAAGGGTAAAATGAAACCCACCTACGAGCATCTCCAAAGCTCACTACTTCATTTGTATATCTAGTTTGTTGATAAGTAGTGGCTGTATTATTGTACTGTGTGTGCGCGACTGTTTCTTGGCTGGAAGCGGTGACTTCCTGGTGTCTCTGCTGGTTGCCTGGCAACCTCACGCTGCTTCCTATGGTTTAATTTCTGTGTTGATGCAGTACACACATTTATTAACCTGAGCTGACACTGTTTCTTTCTGCCAAACTATGCATGAAAGGCAATAGCAATATCATCATTATGGTGTGCTACAAATAAGAGTTTTGGTGTATCACTGTCTAAATGCTGTTTGTGAAAAATAATATTTCAGAGGATATTTGTAATTCTGCAGACGTGTGGCATGAAATTGGCCAAATACAGATGAACGATATTAGCACAAGATATCATCTTCTCAGTTCTTCCAATCCACAACATTTTGGTGTTAACCTAAAAAGAAAAATGATGCGGATCAAAGCCTATTTGTAGCCAAATTAATTTGCCTTTGGAGTTAAAACCTTACACTTAAACTTCAACTACTGCCTGTTTCTCAAATTAGCTGTGGCCTTTTTATGATTTTCTTTTTGAAGAGGGGAACAGCATGAATAACTTTGCATTTTTACCTGGCTTCTCCTGTACTTTACAAGCATGCACCTCTATGCTCTGGCAAATGGGGGTAATTCACTTTTAAATGGGGCTTTGAATGCTAACCTCCCTTTCTGTTTTTTTCCCCCCTCCCTTCTACCCTCATCTATCCTTCTCCTCCAACACAGGAGCTGCACAGGAGCCAGGTAAGGCTTTTCCCACATGTCTTTTCCTTCTCCTCACCGCATCCTCTCACCATATTCCAGCTTCTCTCTTGTTTCAAGACATGCTTCCTCTCAGCATCTAGTGTTTGCGTATTGGGTACCAGACCAATCTGCAATCTTTCACCATTTCAGTTTCTCTCATTATCTCTCACATTTAAATTTCTATTTGCCTCTCTCTTGCTTTCTCCAAAGTCCATTTCTTCCGAATGTCACGCTGCTGTCATCACTGCTGACTGATAACATCTGCAGTTGCTTACCATACACCATATATAGCTGTAGCATCCTATGGTACACTGCAGTTAACCAGATAGTGCTAAGACAGAACTCAACGATCTGAACACCATCAGTTCAAAATGACAAAACTTTGAATTAAACCCTTTGTGAGTGATGATGATGAAGTTTACAGTTTACAGGATTTCTGGATGTCTCTGTTTGCACAACACACACACACACACACACACACTGTGTACAGGTTCTTACCTCTGACTGTATCTATGTAGCAGACGTGTTGCTACTGATAAAGCTATTTCTTTAAACCAATTATATTAATTAATTAATTAATGATTAGTGTGTATCTTTCACTGCTTTGGTATTGCTTTTCATTGCTGCATCATTTTAATTAGCTATTAAGTGCTTAACATTTCACAGGTTTCATTCTTGAGATATGAACATTGCCCTTCAAATCAAGGTTTGAATGTCTGTAATAAACCTCTCGTTTATTTAGAACATACCAAGCTGAACTATTATTGAAGTCATTCTCAGTAGAGAAACAAGGGCATGTTTTGGACGTTAACAAGCAATGGACCATCCATTCTAAGAGATGTTATATAATGGTGTTGAATGAGCGTGTCCACCTGTTTGATCTGTCTTTCTTCCGTAGCCGGTGTTAGCAGCTAATGATCATTCACAAACAATGGCCAGTTTCAAAACTAATCTGTTCCTCTGAGTTTCTCTTTTTAACAGAAATACTGCTTTCATTCAGCCCTGCTGTCAATTAAACTCAAAACTTACTGCATTTGTTTCAAATGAAGTGCCCGCCGGGATTATGCACTTTGAAACATCTGTGCAGGAAGTGTTGAGTATCAGTACCAGTACCTTAACTATGATCAAAACTACTTGCAAAGTGGAAGCTACGGAAAGCGAGTGAGTGAGAACATTATCTGTATCTGTTAAAAAGAGAAACTCGGGGCGACTCTGTAATGATGGAATTAGCGCTGTGAAAATATTAATTATACTTAATTTATCAGGCGACAGGTAAACATGAAGGAATAAAAAAATAATAATGCATAAACATTTAAATGTAAAACATTATTTGCCTGGTCAGAATGTGCTTCCATAGAACAAAATTGTATGCTGTAAATCAAGTCATGTTGCCTCTCTAGCTGCCTTCACTCCCCCTCTCCCCTGCCTCTCCTCTACCAAGCCTTTTAATCCAATTAGCAGTGCCTGCGACAGTTATTTATATGTACATGAATTAGAATTGAACAGTAAGAGATCCTCCCTTGGGGCTGATTGGACGGAGCCCAGTCCTTCACAGGCCCGTTCTCGGTCACAAACCTGTGCTGCTGCCACCGAGCAGTGGTGGTCGCGGCAGCTGACAGAGCACCAACATGACTGCCAACGACAATCATCATCATCATCGTCTGACAAAATCAGTGCACGCTTTTTATCCCCAGCATTGAAAAACTTTATATTGTTTCATCTCCTCCGCGTTATCTTTTATGAAAGTGTCAAGACTAAAGAAAAATTTGACTCGTTCAAATTGGGACACTCTAATCAGCTGTCTCCTTAGCCTTCAGGTTCATCTTGGATCTGTGTTTCTGTTGCATTCTATTGCGTTGGACTGAAATAGTAGATGTGCCAAATGAGTGTGTAAGCTGCCAAAATATTGCTCTCTTACCCTTTTGAACTGTTTGCCAGTGATTGCAGTGCTTCAGAGGGTTTGAAAACGTCATGTCGCAATATTGGCAGCCGAAGCGTTTAAAGGTTTTAATTACAATATGTTTGAAATGTATTTTTAGACATTTCTCAAAAGCTAGATTCGTAATTGATGCCCTTTTTAGTCCAGTCACGCAAACGCTAATGTTTAAAGTTGTTAGTCTGCAAAGCCACTTGCAAAATTATACACTTAAAGGTAATAATGAGGCAATTAAAGAACTTGGTAAAAGTTCCCGACGGCATCTTTTTGATTAAATAAATAGAAATCAAGCCGAGGATTGCATTAGCTTTTGATTAATCTTCATTTATTCTCACTTTGGAATAAGAGCCCACCTTGTTTGCCAAGTATACAATAAATAAAACTGAAATAATAAGTAATAAAAACAATTTCAAACTATTTAAAAACAGTCAGTGAGCCCTCGTACCTGAGGAAGCATCCACATTCGTTAAATCTCCCTACTCATTTGTTCTGATTTTTCCTTTAAAGTATTGCCGGTTTGGGGTCCACAAACTGATCCTAGGTGCCGTTTTAGACGTTCAGTTTGTGGTGTGGCCCGACATTATGCGCTGAGGTTGATCAGAGAGATAATTGTGAGACCATCTACAAGCAATGGAGATAAACGAAATGGATGAAAACAAGACTCAAGTGCAAGAGTGTTATAATAACATTCATTAACAGAGAAACAGCAGGAAATGTACCCACCTTAAACCATCTGGCCAGAGTAGTACTATATTACTATCATTATTATTAGTAGTAGTAGTAGTAGTAGAAGTATCAACTAAGGATTAAAGAAACTCAATAGAAATAGGTTATTTACTAACTCCACTGGAGAAAACCAATGCTAAAAATGGACCATTTTTTTAAAAGAACGGAGAGCAAAATGTTTCTTGTGTCAAAGGTCACAGTGCTTCCTTAGCTGACCTGCCACTACAGACAAGACTTCTCCTCTCCCGCGTGGGTGCGTGTGTTTGTTCTGTATGCCAATCAATAGAATGGAGGACGAGAGGATGGAGGTGGGCTGAGGGACGCAGCAGTTAAACACAAGGAGTCTTATCCATGTGTGCACAGAGAGAGGTTCTTTAAACACACACAAAGACATGCATTTATGTGTGTGCACTCACACACACACACACACGCACAGAGTACAGCTCAGATTAATGACTAAATCAATCACACGTATACAATGTTTGCTTGTCATCCTGTGTGCTTTTCTTTTATAACACAGGTTCAATTTCCCAAGCTACTGAAGCTCTATCAGCGTTTCCTCAGAATATGTATTCAGCAAGGTCATCTCTCACTGCACCAAGAACATTTCCCAGCCACAGGATGTGTCTTTGCCATTGCAATGTCAATAGTCCCCAGTCCAATGCATTGCAATCTACATTTGTCAATACATGAGCTGCTCAGAGCCACACTGAGCTGAGGATGCAGCTCATTCATCAAATACACCTTGTTTTGACTCCTGTTGACTCATAGATATATTCAGGTAATAACTACATGGATTTTGAATCGTATTTAAGCTCTCAAGGAGTGGAATAGATAAATAAATAATAATTATTATAAGTTTTATAAGATAAAACTGGTCAAGGTCAAAAGTTATTAGTAACTGGCAACTGTTTGCCAAAGAATGTATCATTCAAAACTTCCAACTATAGATGCTACCACCGCCTCTTTATTATGACAGGAGGTCGAGAGTGAAGACAATTAGTACAATCTAGAAGATGAGGAAACTGCTTGCTATAAAAACATTACGATTGAAATTAGACTTTACAGGGAGCCGAGAGGTCGGACTCGCTGCTCTTGTCTGTAGTCCGCAGCTCAGTAAAAGAGCTTTCATGTGGGCAGCTCCATCTGCTCGGGATGAGCCACAGAGTTGGAGGACATTATGAGGGTGCAAAAGGGCATATGCAATCATTTTAATGTATATTTTTATTTATTTGTTGATAAATGTTGACGTTATTTTATATTTTTGTTATTGTCAACATAATCCCATAAAAAGACCAAAATCAACAATATGGATGTCCGTCTCTGAATACTTTCCATCTTCCCAACCCTGTTTGTGGTACCTGTGGTACTTATATCCCTCAGCCCACTGGGGTTTCATTTAAAAAAATAGATTAAGTCATTTCCTAAAACAGCTGGGCGCAAGTTCCTCTTGTTTAAAGTTCCTCAAACGGGAGTAAGTAGTGCATTAATTGAGCACAATTTCCAGCGTTGGATTAACCCAAATTTGGTGCTCTAGTGATTATTCACTAAAAGTGGATGGTGAAATTAGGATTAACTCTAAATAAAATGAAGTGCAGATATTCATGGTAATGAAGGTACACTGTGTCAATGGAGGTCTTCAGGCTTTGGTTACACAGACAACACTTACAGACAGTTAGGTCATTGTTGGTTTGGTCTGTTGATAATATGGGAAAGATGATTCCAGGTAACAGGATCAAACCTATAGCATAGCTGCTAAAACAAGTAACCACTGACAGATAATGTCTAAAAGAATAAATCAATCAAGGACATTAAATACAGTGCGGCTTAAGATGCTTACCCCTTCTTATTGCATCACCGCCAGTGTTTTAGCCCCCCCCCCCCCCGTCTCCTGCTTTACAGGCAGATTTGCCACTCTTTGACAGGGCTCGTCGTGATGTGATCGGGTGTACTGAGAGTGTAATAAAATCTAAATGGTTGAACTTTGACCACAGACACGTCTCGATGATTACGGAGAATGGCACAGCTGTTTCAACGCCTTTCTTTTCTAATTAATCTGCAGACAAGACATAATGATAGTGCCCGTTGAAGGTAATTATCTTTGACATTTCGAGATAAATAAACTTTTGTTTTGCTGCTCGCTATCACCACCACTAGTGACTTCACTTCAGTTTAGCCATATGTGGAACGTGAAGAGTAATTCGACGGTCATGACCTCATCACTGATACCAGAGAGAATGTGGACACAAGCTGCTGAAAACAGCCTTACAATATAATCCATTGACATCCATACTAATGGAGTAATATTATTAGTAGTATATAGACATGGTAACTAAGCAGTGTTGTCTTAAAGTATAATTAGTATCAGTATAATGTAAAAGTGTACAGAGTTTTCCTTGAGGCCATCACAAGCTATTCTTGTGTCAATGTGTCAATGCAAGAGGAAGATGATTAATTGTGCTTAAATTAAATCAGGTTATAGGGGTTTATAATCACATTTTGGATAATTTAACTTCAGGCTGATATTTACAGTATGGGGTGGTATTAAATATTCATTCTTTGGTTAGCAAACGTAATAACGTGTAATTCCTCAACAGTGTTATTTTATGATGATTAAATTATTTGTCTTAATTAAATCATCATAAAATAATAAATGACTGCGTGCAGCCCTCACTTTATAGTTTAGTCAAGTCTATGTAGGTATCCAGCATTACACGGCAGCCAATCACAGTGCAGCGGGTGCACTGCAGAGCTCCATGAGTGAGTCCTGAGACCTTTATTTTCCTCACCAGCAGTGCTGTGAGAATCCTATTTTGAATCAAGAAACTTGGAAACTTAATTTTAGAAAGTACTTGAAAAAAGTTGACATGCATTAGAAGCAGACTGAGATGTTTACACTACACTGGCAGATTTTTGTCACTTGTTTTAAGAAAATAAGACTTTAAGGACTCAATTACAGTGAAACTTTACTTACTGTTATAGTCATTTTCTGCACCTAACTCCAAAGATCACAATGAGGGATCTGTTACCCGTGATATCACTGAGAAATCAGCAAAATACTCCAAATAGTAAATGATTTAAGGACAATCCTACAGTTGATATTCTTATTTCGCACCCTGGTCATTATATTGATGAATTATTTGAGGAAGCAGCACACGAATCAAGAAAGAAAAGGAAGAAGTGTTGTTATGTGTGTGTGTGTGTGTGTGTGTGTGTGAGATTGCTGCAGCAGAATGGTATCATTATGGCCACCGTTGAGGAAGCTTCTCAAGCACAGTGTTTCACGAGCTATTTGTTTCATATTGGAGGAAGTGGAACTAGAGCAAAGAAACCCTCAAGAGAAACACAAGTTTAAGTGAATGTAGTGTACATAGAAAAGAGTAGCAAACAAAAATTGTAGTGATGGAATATTGACTGTTTCTCACAGCTGCCTGCCATGAACGAGGGACCGAATCAGAAAACCCAGCGGACTTCATAACAATGTGTCTGCCTTCTGCTGCATGTTATCACACCAGCATTTACGAAACGCCAGATTCTCAGAGCTACTGAATCAATTTTGTTAAGAATGAACATTGAATAAATGTATTATAATACACGTAATTCTTTGCAAAGAATCATCGCAGATTCATGGCTTTTTAGCCTCTTTTAGCTCACTATTTTCTGACTTTCTGAATTCTGAGTTGCTCTGATAGACCCAGTTGGTCGATTTTGATGGCACTGTTCCAGACCTCTGGTCTTATTGTAAATTCATAAGTGAACCCCCGGCCCAGAGCCTCTTCTGTTGGCTGGAGTTTATCCACTCGTTGAAAACCACAGCTCTCTTGATTTGCATATAGAAAGTGTTGCGGTAGCTGATGCCACAGATGAAGTTCTAAAACCTCTGTGACACCAAGTTTAGTCAACAGGCATAACAGTGTCTAAATGGATGTTCTTGAGAATAAATGTTTGCAGACCAGCAACACGCCCACTGACATTTTTCACTCCATCATTAACGTCGTCTGCAGCGATTGCCAAATGTCATATTTCATTGTTCTTTTTTTGTAGTATGTATGTCAAACAACTGCTCAACAGTACTTACACTTCTCTTTGTGACAGTATGTGCCATTTTCATGTGCTCCCTTACTAACACAATGAGTGTTTAATCCAGAATTACGCTGCATTATTTGGCTGTAACCCATTGCTCGCACTGTATTTTTAAGTGTAGCTGCCAGAACTGAAGCCCTGTAAGCAACACATCACTAATGCTGCTCTTCCGTGTGGTTGGGACGCCTGCACTGAGCCACACCATGAGCAACTGCAATCAGAGCCATGATGCATTCACAGCATTAGTGGTTTTCCCAACAACAGGCTGGTTGTGCTGAAGGCTAGCATCTGTTACCTGCAGCTCTAACCTCTTCACTATGTTTGCTTCTTCCTTTACTATTTCGTCCTATTCTCACTCACTGACAAAAAAAAACACCAAATAATGTGTCATATAATCATGTCATATAGACTAGATACTAGTATTTGAGCGCTTGCTAAGAAAGACCACATCATTTTCTGTACATCCAAAAAGTCTTTCTGTGATTTGTCAGCAAAAAGCTTTTAATTTCTAGCAGCAGCAAGAAAATGTGCAGGAACCAAAATACAGCTGTAGGAGAGTGGGTCAGAAAAGAGAGAGACTGCACTGTGTTACATGAAAAGTACTGTAAGAACAAGAACGTGGGAGTGAAACAAAACTTCAAACCACAGAAACCCGTATGCTACACAGGAGCTCCAAAGCAGAGCAGACTGGGAATGAAAAATGTCTGTGGGCTGTTGACTCGGGCCAGCCTCAAAATCCCTCCTCTCCTCTCATGATATACACTTCATCACTGCTACTCTGTGGCTGTGTCACAAATTGCGGGCAGCCTCCTTCTAAAGTGTAATCCACAGTGGCATTGAGTCTACTTGAAAACAATTTTTGCCCATTGCATTTCTAATATTAGTCAAATTGGCGAAGTCAGTTTGTCGGCCTGCTGTCAGCATCCTTCAGTAGCTCTGAAGACACAGCCGACGTCTGCAGTCTGATGTGAGCTCGAGGTGCAGTCAGGCTACAACAGTGTGCTTCCTCCCCAAATGAGATGGTCTAAACTCACAGAAGTTAACTAATAGTGCATTTGCGCACTCTTCATCATACATTTTGAATTTTATCACCAAGATGGTGCCCGCAAACAGCCAACAAAGTGTTAATACAAATGGTAAGCTCACTGCACCAAGTCAATGGTTATTATAACTATAACATTATAACTTCCATTTATCTGCACTAAACCTATCTCTTGATTCACGACACATTCAAGCTGCTACCAAGCTGAAAAAACAGTTTTAAAATTATGAACAGAAAGATAAATGTGAAAATACAATTAATCACTTTTTAATTTACTTGAATCAACCGACTGAAAAGAAAGAAAAGACATCAAGCTTTCTTTTTTTCAATCCATCTAAATAATTTAACCTGAATGTATGATTTATTTGAAACCTATTAGTCATATTTCTTGCGTCACAAGACTCTAGTGGCTGCTGTTTATTTGATAGCCAGATTTAATTGCTGTGCATTTTTAGTGCGCTTTCTTAGAAAGTCAAGTCAATTTTATTTATATAGCCCAATATCAGAAATCACAATTTGCCTCAAGGGGCTTTATCTGTCCAACATACAACATCCTCTGTTCTCTGACCCTTGATTTGAATGAGGAAAACCACTAAAAAAAAATTTTAACAGGGAAAAAATGGAAGAAACTTCAGGGAGAGCAAACAGAGGAGGGACCCCTCTCCCAGGACAGACAGACAGAAACAAAAACAGCAGAGGGTTAGAGGATTGCAGTCGATATCCAAAAGTTTGCAGTCTGTTAGTTGAATTCTCGTCAGCAGGATGAACATGGACTATAAGTACTAATGTTTACTGGAAGTAAAGTGCTAACAGGTACGAGGCCTGAGGAACGGAAGGATGAAGAAGTAGAGGCTAATTGAAGTTAAAGCAAAAATGGGTTCTCAGCTTCGATTTAAAAGCCTGAACAGAGTCAGATTGTCTGATGTCAGCAGGGAGATATTCCAGAGAAAAGACATCCTTCGTCATCAGTTGTTTGTCACTTGTCGTGGCCCCTGAAGTGTAAACCTGCCTCGCCCAGCGTGTGACAGGAGATGATGGTGAGATATCCCCTGTCTGCTTTCTCATGCTGTTCTGCAGCTGCCTGACTCAACATAATATCCACACGACTTGCTACACATTTAAAATGGTGGAGTCAAGACCCACAGTAATCCTACGAGCTGTTTTCCACCTGCATGCCTTCTTTTTTTGGACTTGACTTCTCTACAGTTACAACATCCTCCAATAAAAGTTGTGTTCAGTTATCCGAGAAGAAAATGCCTCACATGCCACTGTGAAACTATCTTGGACGTTTTAAGACTTTCACACACATTCATGATTTCAGGCACAGCTCATTTAGTTGCCAACTATGATTCCACAAGCCCGATTTTTAATAGCAGAGTTAGGATTCATTTCAGATTTTATACTCAGCCAGAAACATAACTGGCAGTTAAGCTAAATGGTGTTGGTGAAATTCACTGTCTGGCTGAAGAAGTGACAAATTCAATCGAACAGTCAAACTGTGATTTGAAAATCCTGAAGGTAAGAGCAGTCATTTGATTGCGATACTGATGCCCTTCTTCATTAATAATGTGAGACAAACAACAACATCTACAAATAGAACACCTACATAGATAAAACTGGTTGCAACTTAATTAAATCAAACGTGATATAAAAATCTTTTTTGCAGTTTTGCAGAAGTTGCAATAAACCTGAGTTGTCCTTTAAACATGTCATTGTTTTATTCATTAGGCAAAAGCTGACAGAGTATTCAGGAGTTGAAGGCACATTGGTGCTTAAAGGAGACACTAATGAATCTTGATATGATAGAGGACAGAAGGATGCTGCAGTGCCCTCTACCTCCCTCCCCTGTTCTCTAATTCTCTCTCTCTCCTTCGCCGCCCCATTCGACCCCAGTAAAGGCTCTCAGCTTTTGTTTATCTGGCAAGGGATGTAGAAGCATCTCCTCCTCCCCCTTCCCACCGTCCTCCCGCTCTGTCTTTCTTCCCTGAAAGATATTTCCAAATGAGTGAGCCCAGACCACAGCTGCCTCTCTGACGCATTAATCACTTGGCTGCCACCCCCTCCACTCCTACATGCGCATACACACAGTCTCACTCATGGATAACCTGGTTTGACTCACAAGTAAAGGCTTGTACTGCCACCGTGTAATATAAACACATGTCAATGCACACGACTTGAGCAGGTAGATAGAAAACACAGCAGGATGAGACACACACACACACACACACACACACAAAGCATCCGCCCACCACTCAAGTGATCTTGACTCTTTATACTACACCAACTCCCTCTCTCTCCATCCAGCCATGGCTCCCACATGACCCTCCATTTTCCTCATCATTTGCGACACCAGCCAGCAGCCGCGTTTCCATCCATCCCTCCCTCCTACCCCGCCTGCCTCCCTCGCCGCTCCTCTGTTTACTTCTCGATTTCTTTATTTGAATCCCGCACAATACCTCCCCTCTGTCTCCTCTGAGCAAAGAGGGGCATGTAAAGGCGGGAGGAAAGCGAAGTAGAGAGGGGGAAGAGAAGGGAGGAAAGCCTGCTTTAGATGTTAATTTGTAGGAAATCATATGTAAAGTGATGCACCTGGTTTATGTAACTGCCCTGTAGGAGATGAGTGGAGGATGTTACACTTCCTGACAGTGAAACCTCACTTGATGAGGCCAAGTCATCAGTGGGGTTACACTGATGTGGGCTATTGCAGGTTATAGTAACATGATTATTTTATCATATTACTAAGGCTATCCATATTTTCGAATGATATTACCTTTCAGAAGCACTAATGAATACGTACTGTATATATAAAAGTCTGCAGGTCCCCTCACCTCTATGGTGCTTTTTAGCCTGTTTTAGTTCACTGCTTTTGCTTTTTCGGCTTGCAAACTTTGCTCTCAAAAACTTTGTTTCCAGCTGCAACAGGCTGCAGTAAAAAAAAGCTCTTTCGTAAGCTACCTGCCCAGTTCTAAAAGGCAAACAAGGTTAAGTGGCTAGCTATGGCCAGAGATGATAGCTGGCTAACTGTCTGGAGTGGTTCATCAACATGTCAATGATTAACCCCCTAGTCTAATATTTCCTATGAGTGACAATGCCAATGAAATGTAACAATACAAGTATGTTACATTTCATTACAAATATGAAGTTGCACTTAAAGAGGAGCTCATTTCTGTGAAGTGAAATGATCATGACATTTTCCCCCTGCATCAGGAGACTATTGCAAAGCTGCAGTTGTGCCCTCTCGATTTCAAACAGCACGCACTCTTGATGTTAATTGGCTTTTGGTGAGCCAGCGAGCATGTAAATGAATCAGAAAAAAAGCTTAGATTTCATGGAAAATATAACACAATAAATGATGTCAGTTTATTGTAGCTGTAAAAGAGATCACCTTTTATCATCATCATTGTCATCATTGTCACCTACACAAGCCTTGTAATTCAATTGGAATTAGTGATATGAACCTCTAGGGTACTATTTGTTGGGTTTGTTTTGTTGTGTTGCCAGTTTTTCTGTAGTTAACAAAGTACTTCAAATCAGCAGAGCAGTCAGTGTAAAGCTTCCTTCACTACTTCACTACAGGACCTGATGGTCACTCAGTCCATCTAATATTTTAGAACAAGATATCTGAACGACTGCTTACCATTTGCTATGACATCTGGTATGGACATTCATGGTCTCCAGAGGATCGCTCCTTGTGGTTTTGGGGACTCTGACTTTTTGTCCAGTGATACCATCAGGTTAAAACTTCCCCTTGATTGACACAGATCCAGGACAAGGTATCTTGAAAACTACTGGTCAGATTTCAGTGACGTTTTTTGTCATTTTTAATCTCGGTGTATTTGGGGACCCCTGATCTTTTATCTAGTGTCATTATAACAATACAATTTCTACCTTTGAAATCTAATTGGCAGTTTGTTATGACATTTCCTGAGCTAATTCATGTTTTCAAGGCAGTGAACCATAACCTGGTTCTAGATCTCCGAATCACCACCCACATCTCTAATTCAAGTGAGTCTGGAGTTTTTCTCATTGACGGCCGTTTCCCTCGGCTGAAGAAACAATCCCCCAATCAGAGCTTTATTGACAAGATTAAGAACAGGGACATCTTCTTGTGCCAGATCCACAAAAATGGCCACAAAAACTGCGACGAGCCTGGATTAGATTGCCAGTTTACCAGCTTCACAGGTTGTTGTAAGTCAATTTACAGAATTCACAACTCTTAAATCGAGATGTTATCTAAAAAATGTTAACTGCCATCATAGCTTATATGTTGATTGAAAATGACTGTGGCCAGACAGATAGGCCACTCACTACTAATTGGTTATTAAAACAAAACAAAACAACCCCCTCTCATACGGAAATTGGCTACCCGAGGCTGAATTAATTAATGGTAAGGAATGGCATTTCAGTATGATTGCTAGATAAATCCTTTAGATTTTAACATTCCTTATGGTCTTTCCTGCCTCAGGACATTTTTAGACCCCTATTTGCAGTTGTTTGTGCAGCCTCTAGAGGACGCTAGCGATGAACTTTAACACTAGTTTTGATGTCACATTATGAAATCTGTGTTGAATTCCTCTGAACATCCATCTAGTTACATGTTTGCAACAACACATTAAAATAATTTTTTGTAACAGCTGTTGCATATTCATCAATAATTACTCCGTGATTGCATAATTTTCCCAAAGACTCTCATTTACATTATAGTAACACCGGAGTAAACTGACGTACATATTTTTGACTCCAGGCGTCGCAGCTTTCCGTATCTAATGAGATCATTCCCATGAAGCAGCAATGCTTGCAACACATGTTTGTGTAACGTGCAGTATCTGCTTTTAAATAGCTACAAATTCTGGTGGACAAAACTGGATAGAGAAAACCCCAAAACAAACATACAGCATGAAGTGGTTGTTCATAGGACATAACAGAATGTAAATGAATAGAAAATAAATAAATAGGAGAGCTGGCTTTCTTATTTTCATTTTACATTATTATAAACAAACCACAATGTAGCAGCACACGCAGAGCAGTCAAATGCTCTATTGAGATATTTTTTCTTTTATTTACTGGTATTGCTGGAATTTGCTTTGCACTCATTAAGCTCAGCAATGAGATAAAGGCATTTTGTGCAGCATACAGCAGCAGTGGTAGCACAAAAGCCACTTACATGCTCACTGCAAGCATGTAACACCCTATAAAGCTCTTCACACCCCGTTCTTACATAATGTGTCACAAATCCACTGTTCCACCGAGCATCAGTGGGAGAGGTACAGAGTGTGTGTGTGTTTGTGTGGTGGGGGTGGGCTTATTGGCAAAGAGCTGTGGGAACTATTTAGTGTCATTGCTGATGCCTTAATTAATGTTAGCTACAATAACGCAAAGTTATTTTATTTATAGCCACAGTAATGACAGGGCTTTAGGGGTGGCGATGTCGGTTAGTCATTCCACCACTGCGGTCCAGACTGTAGTATCTCAAAAAGTAGGAGCTGGATTGCCATGAAATTTTGTACAAACATGCATGTTTCCCATGGGATGATTTCTAGTAACTTTCTTGATCCCCTGACTTTTCATCTAGAGCCGTCATCTGGTCAAAATTTCAATTTGTCCGATACTTTGGTTTGTGCTTTGTAGTTTGTGCGCAGAAAATTGTGCTCTATTTCTTTGAGGATATTAAGTCTTTCATTATTTGTGGCAGCAGAGTGAATATAATTTGGGAGTTTTATATATAACTGCCATAACGGTGACCCATCTAGATCTCTAGGCTCTGTGTGTTTCTTTGACAATTTAAAGCAAGGCAATTTATTAGCAATTCAGTCAGCTGCATTATCTTACATTTGAACGAATCTCAAAGGGGGTTTCTGCTATCACCAGCTTTAGCTTTGGTCTATTATGGATTACATGGCTGAATAATGCAGTGTCAGACTGGAAAGAGGATATTGGCACTGAAAAAAAACTTATTACAACTTTACAGCAACAAACACTGGCAGATTTTAGAGTAAAGCTTCTATTTGTTGATATTTATGTAGCTTTATTTGAAAAATTACTCTCTGAGGGTGCTTATAGAGACATTGTTGTTCTTACTATGGCAAGATACTTTCATGTTATAATGATGTATTGGTATATCTGTAACTGGGGAAACATATTTAACCGGACACTGAAAATTAATTCCAAAGATAATGTAACACTGTACAACAAACCCTTTAAATCTTGCACAAATTCAAGGCCAAGGCCAATGTGAAAATATTCAATCACCTCTGTAATGGCCCCATTGCTGTTAGAATTAATTTACTCCACTCAGGATTATGAATTTGAAAAACTGCAGCTGTTTATTTTCAGTTAATGACAAAATGCTAAAACAGTCATCGTGTGATGCATTGTAATGTGCCACCCACCAGGGCTCTATAAAACCATTCACTGCTCAGTAAAACACATTAAAAGGTACACAAAACATCAATAATAGAACAATAGACTATATTATTTGTGAGCACTCTGTAGTCACTCAACAGAAAGCATGAATCTTTAAAAAGTACAGGCCTGTGATGGAAAACAGATAAAATGCTGTGTTGATTTCTTCAGTTGTGAATAATATGTGCACCTCTCTGTGAGGCTGTGATGTATTCTCTTTAGACTCTTTCAACTTTATAGCAACCCATAAAAAACATAGACATTTCTTTTAAAAACGACATACCAATTTATCTTGTTATAATCTCATTTTGGATAATACCCTTGACCCGCTAGGTCGCCTTTATACAGTACTAGCATTCTATGTTGCTGCTGTATATGTTAACAAGAGGCACTGAAGGCAACAGTCACACAATTTAAGACTTATTGTGGAGTCTGAACACTAAACTGACCAATGGGATCATCTCCCACAAATTCTGTACATCGTATCTTTGAGCTTCCCTCTGAACAGTCGTTCTCTACACACAGATTAACTGAACTGCCTCCTTCAAATCCTCACCAAGAGGGATTCCACTGTTTGAAGTGGTCAGGCCATACAAGGATCTTGACCTTTTCTTGGTTGCCTCTAGCTGTCAGTCGGCTGCACTATCACAGCATTCACACAGCAAGCAGCTTGGTTGAAGGGTTTTTCTTTTCCCAAAGATTGTGGTTGGAACGTGGCTCTCTATGCAACTCTGTCGTTGAGTTATGCATCAAATAAAGTTTGAAAAACAAAGTAATAGGTTTCCACTTCGGTATTGCCTTTTGTAATCTTAATGCATTAAAGGATAACTCTGGTTTATTCCAACTTTTCTTACGTCTGGGCTTCTGTCAGTTATAATATCATTGCTGGTGCTGAGATGTGAGAACATGGCAGCATCACTAAAAAGAAGTCAGACACAAGCAGTCAGATGAAAAGACAGTTTGTAAATGAGTCAACAGTTTAGCCACATTATCTGAAACCACTTTATTTGTGTGTAAACCCAAAAGCAAGCACACCCACCATGTTGCTAGCAATCCCTCCCTGCACAGGAAAACTGTGTGCACACAGCAGTAGGTCCCCGTTCAACCAGGAACTCTGTCTGTAAACTGTGATGGATGTTTGCAACAAATAGTCTGGGTAATGATTTTACTGTTCGCCTTCAATTTCTCTTCCAAATAAGTTTGGCCAAACTGGAGGTTTGTTTACAACATGTCTGATCATACGACTGCTGGTTGCCTGACTGCTTGTGTTTCTTGCCCTGTTGGATGGCGATGTCATTGTGTTCCTGGATCTCAGCAATTGCTTTTGTGAGTACAAGGTTATTGTAACGGGATAGAAACAGTGCCCAAAACTACAAAAATAAAACTATATCAGAATTACACTGAAAATATCACGTTTTGGGTTGAAATAAGGACTTTGTTAAGATTTGGTGGCCTTCATCATCATGGTGGGAATAATAAAGACATGGTCAAGGTTATGGAGCGATCGTGGTCATACTTTTAAGAAAACAATGTTGACAGTCGGTTGGAAATAGGAAACAAATAGTCTCCCGTGTTAAAGTCTTTTGTTGAGCCATCCATCCACCTCGACCTCCTCCCTACTCTGACGTTTTCATAATCTTCATAATTACTGAGGCCGCTGGAGGGCTTTGTTACCTGAACGTGAACATTGGTGGTCTTGGGGCACTTGCTAAATGACTAATCATTCTTCTTGGGCCAAAAGGTCTGAGAGACATGCTGGGCCACGTAACCATGGCACACATTTCTTTAAGTCCAGCCACTTCTTGTGTTTCAATGTCCTTCCTCGTGTCTGGAGCTTGAGCTGTACAACATGACTGTTTCTCTCGTTTCTTAGCTCTATAAGCAACTCTCTCCAAGTGACTTGTTGATTTTGTTTTACTGGCATGGAGAACACGTAGTGAAACACTCCACTTTCTGCTGTTCCATCTCTAAGACCTCTCTTGAAGGATTGCTATTTGTGACAGTTATAGCAACTCTGGTGGTAACGTGGGGCTCACAAACCTTTATGGCGCTAAGAGTTGGTGCTAATGGAAAATTCTACAAAGTCTTAGATGTACAGTATGTTCTCTGAGAATTTCACATAATATCTTAACCCTTAATCTCTCGTTCTCCAATGTCTATCTCAGTAAATTTAAGCTGATATATTTAATGCACAGCCTAAATTTAACTCATTCCCACAGTACATGCATCATTGGCAGTTCAGCTACTGTAGGCTGCCAATGATGCATGTGTCTATCCATATTGACTTGCCAATATCACAAGACACTGAATTACTAAATTACTGACATTACTAAATGTCTTGATCCATTTTTACCACCTGTTCACATCAAATTGATAGAGATATAAAAGTAATATGGCTCATTGCTGAGAGTTGCTCTGTGACATTTCCTTAATCGTTCCTAAGTTTGGAGTCCGTGCTAGGAGTTTTAAGACCAAAAAGATCAAAATATTTACTCTTTTGCTCCATACAAGGTTCTCATTTTGAGCTAAATCTCACATTCTTTATAATGGGTGTGGTTGAAAGCCCTGGAAAAACTCAGTAAGCAGACCTTGGGATAGTTGTTATTTCTAAGGTTAGAAATTAACCTTCAAGCTCAAACATTCTCAAAATGTTTGTGAAGTTGGCCCCAAGAACTTCATTAAGTCTCCTTATTAGGTTTATTACATCGTGACACTTATTTTTTGTAGTTTTGGCCATTATTTCTATTGGTTATGATAACTGTACTCACAAGAGTAATTGCTGAGATCAGCACATTCATATACTCTTTGGAAGACATGTAATGCCGCTGGATTACAGTTTTTATCAAAATAAAGGGGACATGAATGTGTCCGCATGCTGTTCCCTGTCGATGTATTTTATTTCCACTCATGGAAACGAAAGCTTGATCAACAATTCTGGTGGTAGTAAAGCAGTAGGTTATGTAAAGATCATGGTCTTGGTCTTGATCATGGTCATAACCCAAATCACAGGGTTGTGAATCTCCGGTGTCAAGGTCCAGCACTTTGTACGCCCACTATCCACCCAGAACACCTCCCAACAGTTACTTTGTAAACGTAGCAACAAATGCCAGCTGGGGAAAGAAACAAGAGTGGTCAGATGATCAGTTTAGCTAGATTATCTAAGACACTTCATTTGGAGGTAAGAATCGATAGTAAATGCACCTGAAATATCGATAATAATCCCTCACACAATAATCCTTGCACGCAGCAAGCACGGTTGGTCAACGTTAAACCAGGAAGTTGGTTTGTAAACTGTGATTGATGTTTACAGTGGATAGTTTGAGTCATAATTACTCGCCTTCATTTTCTTTTACAAATAACTTTGACGAACCCGGGGTTTTGTTCAATAATCTGATCGTGTTTCTTTCCCTGTTGCGCTTTTCAATGTGAGGACAATCTTTTCAATCTTCAGGAAGAACAGAACTTTGAAGGTCTTCTGTTATGTTTCCTCATACATATCAAGTGCATCATTACATTGTTTGGCCTGTACCCATAATTATGGTAAAGAATGCTCTGCAAGGTAATAATGCTGTACTCGTACACTTGTTGAGAAAGATTACCCAGAAACCAACTCCTTGCGGTCAACACACAGACATACAATCAGACCCGCTCACACACATCTGTGAAAACATGCAATCAGACAGGACTGACTGCAATCAGACATCGGCAAAACACAACCACAGTCACTCTTACTTTCCGCCTCTCTCTCACACACACACACACACACACACGCCTACACACACATAAACGCGCTGGCCCAGTGCACAACGATTTGTCATTTTATCAACGGGAGCCAACCACACCAACAAAAAAGGAGAAAATGATTGTATGCTGTTCACTAAGCATGCACTCAGATACACATGTTCCTCGAAATGTCAAAGGGAAATGAATATCTCTCGATTGGTTGTGATCACAAGCTGTGCAGAGAGCGAAATGGCACACAAATGTTGAGCACATAAATCAAGAGTATCTACCATACTGTATAAGATTACTGTACATTGCATCATGTTTCTGATTCAGATGGTATGAATAGATGCATGCCTAACAGTAGAACTAATAAAAAATGTAGTACAAGTGCTATTACAACTAATAACACCACAGGAAGGGCTGTGATGGGAAATAAGATGCATTGACAGACTGATTAATATTTCACATTTTTGGAAACCTTTTTATCCTTCAATCCTGTGTACATGTGATTTGTTATGTACAAAAATAAAATCTAGTCATCTAGTGAGCCAGAGCGGTTTGATTTCAGTTTTACAAGCGGGTTTGATTTCCTGATGAAAATCTTTCTCACTGTCATGGTGGCCATCTGTGTGACCTAACTTAATATGCATACATTTCTTATTGAATCAAATGGATACATGCAGCTGTTATCCCAGGCAAATGAAACATGGCATTTTTTTTCTTCCATTGCAGTCTTAGTGAGTTTGGGCCTCAGGCTAGCTTTGTTCGGTGCAGTGTGGAGTGTCATTGTCTGACAACTTTAATCTAAGATTGGCTGCTTCGACTTTTTGACATGGATGGCCCCAAGGCTGAAAGCTGGCCCCCTTTCAGTGCCATGGGCCAAATATGTTACTGGCCACTGAAAAAAAAATGAAATATCAGAGGTACATGACACTGGATAAAACTTAAAAGATACACTTTGACAATTTGAACCTTGTCTGTTTGTATTTGTCATAGAATGAAATGCCTTTAAAGGCCTACAGTGTTTAACTTCACAATGTTCGCCTTATGTTGTTGGAAAGCTACTTTTACCACCACAAATCCTGCATGTGGGCAGTGCTAGAAAAGAAAAAAAAGACCTATTTTATATTTGGATTCTTGATTAGCCTATTTTTGTAAAAGCAAGAATAAATAAATACCATTATACCATGTAATACTTGCGTAGAGTTTTGGCACACCAGCCCCATGTAAAGAAAGATGCTGGTATTTTTGCATCCTGTTTACAACACATTATGTAATCTTTACTGTATTTTGAGCATACCATAATACTATCATTTTATGACTGATTTGTTACCATCCAGGTAGCCATTGGTTTAATTTTATTTCAGTACACTGTCACTAATGCTGGCTGTGGTTTGATTTTATGTGATACTATTGCAGATATAATATCTGACATTCGGTACAGATACCAAAACATTTGGTTGGCGCTACACGTCTGCACCAAATAGAGGTTTGATGACCAGCCTGATTAATCAGTTATCTTCATTGTGTCTTTATATACATTATTGGGGAAATGTAGTTTCAACACTCATTCTGCATTCATGTATCTGATGGCAGCGTATTTAGTTATCTCGCTGAGGAGTTATATTGTCAGACAGAAAGAAAAATGCAACATTTTGACCCGACATCAGGCCTGATGAAGAAATATTTTTGGGAGCTAAAATCCAGTGTGCAGACACTTATTTCTTTGTTGAATCTATCGTCCTGGCCTAAATATGGGATGTGTCAGACACTCAGATCCAGCAAACAAAGAGTAAAGACTTGCGGACATTGTGAAGAGTGTTTACATGTTTAAGGTTACTAAAATGTTTTGGAATCCAGGAAAGCACTTACAGTGTATTTCAACAGTTTTCAACAGTCCTTGCAAGCAATTGCATTACTAGGTGGTGAAACAAATGTGACAAAAAAATAAAACAGACTAAATGTTCAATGAGCAATAGCACTCCAGTCATTAGGCTATCCTGTAATCAAATCATCTTTTCCAGCAACTGCTGTGGTTTTTGACTGTGTCGCCTGAGCATATCAGGCCAATAAAGCAGTGATTTATTAATTTTCTTGACCATACAGTGGAGAGTTTCCTGGTCTAGATTGATGCAGATTATTGTACTATTCCCACTTTCCAGGCAGTACATTACTTAGGAGATTGGAAAGATGAGCACTTTGCTGACATGTGACTCCTAACTTTTCCACGGTGCCTCTGACTAGTTGGTATTGACACACTGCCTGTTGGATATTCTACTTTTCTCAACTGTTCGCTCCGAGTCTGCTGTTAGACTGTTAGAGTCTTCATCTGTCCAGTGGACAAATGGATGGTGATAGTGCCTTTATATTTGTGCATGAATGCACAGGCTCATTTCTGATGGGAAAAGGCAAATTAAGTGATAGATTTAAACATTTGGAGTAAATGCATTAAGTGCAGCTCAGACTAGCAATTATATATTACTCCCACCATCTCTGATGTGCCATTATCATAATGTCTATTTCTGTTATGAGAATTTATCTTCTACTGTTCTCATACCGTGATGCCGAACTGTCAGCTGTAACTAAATGTGTCTCACTAAAAGCTTCAATGTGACTGTTTTGTTTGAAGGAAGTGTATTGTGAGTCCTTTCCTCCTGCCCCTCTGTTGGTAAACTTGATGCTCCAACACTTGCCACGCATCTCGATGAGCTGTCTTTCATGAAAAGGCTTATAAGCATCTTCCATAAAGCCGTCACAGGTATTGAAGAAGCACACACTGAATGCAGCCGACTGCATTTAAAAACATAAACACAGAGCTTCAATCAATATTTAACAAAGGGACCGAGACGACATGTGTGTGGTTGTTTGTCATATTCAGTTTTCTGGCATTCATGAAATATTCATTATGTGATCATAAGGAAATATTCTGGCATTATGTTCAGTTGGAAAATATATTCATGTGATCACGGTGTGACATTTTGCTATGTTGAACACATGTCAATAACATGTGAGATCATTGAAGGTACCCCGTGTACTTCACTTGTTTCTCAACAAAAGCTTCTGTTCGTCCTCGTGTACATGCTAGCAGAAGATAAGAGTAAAACAAAACAAGGACCAGTTCATCAAAATATTTATCCTATTCAAAAAAATAAAATATCATAATTGCCAATAATTGAGCAACACCCACATTGTCATGTACAGCATTAAGTCTGCACTGATTTTAATGACGTTGATTTAAAAACTGATAATGAAATGTAACTTTGACAAAGATGAATGTAGATTTAATGCTCACTGTGACGGATTACGTAACCTAAGCAAGTATGAAGAATGAGCTAATTAATTATAAAAAAGATATGGACTGAATTGAAACCAATGGATGGCTGAAACTGTAATGTCTGAAACACAGCAGCGTAGTTTTCAAAAAGGTTAGCTCTTCTGTTAAGTGCATGTGATTACTAGTAAATGGACTGAAACATGCAAAACCACTGGTGTGGTCCTTTAAGGCAAAAAGCCTTCGTGAGAGTACCCATAGGTCGCATTCAATAGACAGCAGGTTATTCAATGAAAGGTTGTCCAATAATAAACTGTTCTAGTTACAAGCTTTGGCCTCTTGTTTTTTTCCTTCGGTTCTTCAAATTGGCCCTCTGACACATCTCCCCCTCCAGGCTTTCATGCCACAAATACTCTTTGAAATGTTAAAAAAGCTTCATGTTGTAGCTTTAAACAGCCCTTGCCCACCAAGATGTCAGAAGTGCTTTTTCCGTGGCACCTCTGACAGTGTCCTCGGTGGCCACGGCACATGGTGTTGGCCATTAATTAGTGTAAAGCTCCCCACCTCCACCTACCATCTTCCAGTGTGTCAGAGTTGTTTATTTAGCACAACGGGAACAATTAAGCAGCTGACAAGGCAGCCGCCATTTGAAGTCCGTCCTACTACCTCCACTGGCCTAAAACACAACTTAGCAGACACCTTGCAGCACCCGGCTGCTGCCTTGTAACCTTCAGCGCATGCCTTGAAATGCATTTTGTAGTATGTTAGCGTGTTATCATAACCAGATGCCCACCCTACCGCCCACTTCTGCACATGTTTGAAAAATGAGGTTCAGTCTTGAATATTAAAGACGGCAAGGTTCATTTATTTAGGGCTGTGTTTGGGCCACCAAGGGATGCTGATTTGAATCTCGTTTGTTAAGCTGTCTATCCTTATCTGTCAGCATCAGAGGATGCAATTTCTCTCTTCCCACCTCATCCTCCTTGTCTCCTAAATGGCAGGGATATTTAGAGGTGCTTGACAACTGAGGCATGCAAATTAGCAGTTGATGTTTCCTGCATTCTTTTAGTTTCTTTCCCTTCTCACCCCCCCTCTCCACCCCTGAGTCGGCCCTTTTAGCCTCTCTGAGAAGATGTTATTTGTGATGCTATTTTTGTAACCATGTAGGAGGAAAGTATAAAGGGGAGTTACAAAGACTTTATCCATAAGTTTTCTTGAATTGAAAGCTTGGCAAAACAACAGCCTCTTTATATGATCTGGTGTATTCTAGAGGAGCAACATTTATGTAGCCCAGCATCTTCATGTGATGGGGATGAACAGAGAAACATACGATTAAATATGAATTCAATGATTATAAAAGTGGTTTACAAACCCCCCCATCCCCATTATTAAGTTGCAGCCTCATATTGAACCACCTGTGTATAATAGCTGTCGTATTTATAAGGTGGGATGCTGATGCAATGTGATCCTTTTCTGAATTAACAGAATTGGCTGGTTATTCCTGGTTAGGCCTGGGTGTCAGATTACACAATATCAGGCTGAAAATTGCCTGATCTGATAAACGTGGGCCGTCAGGGAAAAAAAAAAAGTTTTATCCTGTATAGTGTGTCGCAGTGGAAAAACTACCAATTCTGGGTCTAGGACGCCTCACAAGGCCTTGATGGAAAGACGAGTACATTGCTAACCTGTAGTAGTTTGACAACATCTAGCTGACATACCTGATTCCAGAAGTCTGCCTCTGGCCTCTCCCGTTTAATTACCTTTGGGCGTCACACAGGTCATGAAAAACCATAAGCAGTTGGTCAGTTTGAGTGGTTCAACATGTCTGGCATGTGTCTGGGCCCGGTCCCGGAACAACCATGACCAGCTCACCATCTGGAAAGACACAAATGTCTCGTGTTCTTGAGTCTGCGCAATGCAAAAGTAATATAAGCAGGTGTACTGATGCTTATTTAAAGTGATTTGACGGTATGATTGGCTGCTGTGTCAATCTGTTATCATTTCTGAGGTCGGTCGCTGCTGAGTGTGTTTTTCAGCTGCAGGGCAGAACAGTCACATAAAAAAAACACCTGCAGGACAGTTTGCTCTTGCATAACCACCTCCACCTTTTTCCAGTTTTGTGGTCTGATGTGTTACACAGTTTTGTGTTTTTCTCTGCTACTGACACATGAGTAGCATAAACATTACACATATTACAAATATAGTTACTAGATTGTTGATTTGATTTTAACTTTGACTGCCTGTTTGTGTTTGTCCATGGCTCCATGTAGCCTAGAGAGTGTGTGTGTGTGTGTGTGTGTGTGTGTGTGTGTGTGTGTGTGTGTGTGTTTGGGCTTATGTATCTCACCATAAAAATATTGCGCTGGGGACCGACATAACTAGCAGCCACCACTGGCAAGCTGCCCAGCGTTGGTTTTGTAGCGATCATTTAAGATAAACCAAAGCCACTCAAGGCTTACCATCAACAATAATGGATGCAACCCCAAAGCAAAGTCTGATATGTTATTACTGAAGTTTTTCAAATCAAAGTAGCACAGAGTTAGAGAGAATCCATTCTAGATATTGTTAGTGATACAAGGAAGCGCAGCAATCTAAGTGGCGGCTGGTGACCGATGAAGGCTGCAACCAATTTTTGTCAGCCCACAGGCTTGTTGAGCAGTTTCCCTGGTCACTCATTTCTATTTATTCTCATTGACACACATTAAGATATATTTCTCTTTAAAGACATACTTAAAAAAAAAAAAAAAAACACCCAGCAAAGTTTTAAAGCCACAACATTCACAGAACTTAATGGATCCATTGACTTTGCTTTTTTTTCATAAAGGTGTCGAAGATCACCGTCTGCCTTATATGTGATCTATTAATGCATATGTCTGTAGTTTAAAGTCTAATGTCCTGAACAGGTAAATTTAAAGAGGAATGTCTGAAAAATAAACAAATAAACTAGCACAAACTAGCCCTCTTGAGTCATTTATTTTATATTACTTGCTACCACAGAAACAGATAGACAATCTGTATTTGGTTCTCACGCTGCTTTCTCATTAATCCTATGTGTGCTCATCATTTCTGTAGCCACCACCTCCCTCCTGCTTTTCATTCACACACCTGAAAATCATTATAATTATGTGTTAAGTAGGAATCTTTTTTTTTTTTTTGCCAAAACGTGTAGGTGTTTTGACAAAAGGGCTTTATACTCTTCTCATTGTAATTACCTTTGGTTTCTCTTGCTTTTTTGCTTTTACCAATGTTCCAGTGGTAATCAGTGTGTTCTCGTCTTTGTCCTGTCCAGTGGTGAGTCAGAACCTGGTGACGGACAATGTGTCGGTGGTGGAAGGCGAGATGGCGATCATCAGCTGTCGGGTGAAGAACAACGACGACTCTGTTATCCAGCTGCTTAACCCCAACAGACAGACAATTTACTTCAGAGACATGAGACGTGAGTATCGGACAACACTGTGACTTACATTACTTTCATGTTCACTGTCATCTTTAATTAAGGTGTGTCTGTTTCTGCTTAAGTCTGCTTTTTCAGCGAGGTAAATTTACTTTGTTTTGAATGGAGGAAAACAAGTTCAAAGCCATTTATACGCATGTTTCATTCAAAGCGTCTTTAGAGCAGGCAATTTTTCGATTTCAATTTGAATTTTGCCCATCATATTGCAACAATGCATACATTTGATATAAAGTACAGTGGTAGCTGTTTAGGAAAACCTTGTCTATAAACAATCATCTAAGGGGTGATCATATGTCTGTCAGAGGAGAAAGTAGGCTAGCAGACACTGTCTGCTGCCAGAGAGGGATCATTCAGCACTGTCGTGTCTTTATGTGATTGATATGGTATGTGTTTAATTATAGTCTGAAGCAGTTTGACGTGATGAGATGACATGGAAATCAATCCCAGTGAGGCATTTATTGATGTCGGTTTCACAGGTTCATCTCGCAAGCAGTGATAAAATTAGACGGACATTTGACCTGTCGTTTACATTTGGTAAAACGGAGTAAAGCCATAGCTGGAAGACAAAGCCGACAAATATCATAAAATGTGTATTTTAACCAAAGCATGTGAATGGAGCCCGCAGTAAAGTTATATGACATTAATTAATATTCTCTTGCACATTACTTGCACTTCCAGGGATCTGCATTAAGTTTGACCCACATGTCTGCAGCAGGATTAATGCAGAATGAGGTTAATACAATCTACCAAACATGTTTCGCTTTCAACATGTCTGCTTTAATAAAAGCAGCTCATATCCCTAAACATTTAATGACCTGTTGTGTTTATTCCTATCCTGTCCAATTATCGTGTCACCGCTCTAATTAGCTGTGTTCAGCTGGACATACTCTGTTCTGGAGTCTGCCAAGTTTTGGTTTCTTTAATTATGTTTTTTAAGCCCCTGTGTGTAAAATATTGGCCTCAGTATAACATAAAGAATTGCAGCTCTTGGTTAATATGTAACAGTACCATTATGTTAAGTTCAAAATGTACAGAGATGGCTGTGAACTTACTGATTAATTAATTTGTTTTCCAAGTCTCCTCAAACATTTGTTCAAATACAAGTAGTTTGCATGACAAGAATCTGTTGTGACAGAAACAGATTTAATGAGAAAAGGTTTCTATGTTCTCAACCAACCTGCCTGAAATCCTCCTGTTGTCACACTTCCTGTATTAGAAAAAAAATGATGCCAGTGAATATAATGCAAAATGTGTTTCTGCAAATCAAAATAGTAAAAAGACTAGAAACTTGGATAGACATGATTTTGAGTAGAGCGAAGTATTGAAAGTGTGAGGAGGGTGGTTTTACTTTTGTGTGAGTATTATTCAAAGAAGTGTGTGTTATGACTTCTATAAAATCTGAAATCGATCTATCGAACTCCAGTGCTTGTTGTCTTGTCAGATGACAAACGTGACAAACACTATTTCATTCAACTTTACATGAAGAACAAAATGTGGCTTTACCACTGACATGCTGTAGCTGTTATTTTAGCTATTGTTAGCTGTTTTAGCTACTGTTCCTCCCACTGCTCTTTCAGACTGACCTAAACTGAGCTTGTGTGTGTGTGTGTGTGTGTGTGTGTGTGTGTGTGTGTGTGTGTGTGTGTGTGTGTATCTAACCCCACTCCCACACATTGGCGCTGAACAAAGGTGTATTCTCCAACATCTGATGAAAAGAGAGTTTTTTGCAGTTTGAGCAGAGAGAGAAATTAGCTGTTTTTATTTAAAATTTTAATGAAGTCATTACACCAGGTATCATTGCCAGTTAACATTAATCTAAATTTAAACAGCTAACATTTAAAAAAAAAAAACAGATGTGATTCTGATTCTACATTTTCATACAATTTGAGTAGAAGTAAGTCTGGCAACTGGTACTTTAACAGCAACAGTTTAATGCATTGCTACTAAGATTTGAATACATACATTGCCATGCTGACAGGAGACACTAGTCCAGTATCTCAAATTATAATAAAATACTCAACATCATGCACTGAGTGAGAACACTATTTGAAGATAACAGTTAGGCAGATCCCTTTGTCAGATGAGTAAACAAAACAAAAAAAACAACAACAAATCATCGGCAGGCTTTTACAGCTCCGGTGTATAATGTATATTATATATTATATATATTATATTATGTATATACATATATATATATATATATATAATAATGCCCAGCACGATACAGCAGACTGACACAGTTAGAGACAAGCTGGTGAAAATAGTGGAGCATTTAGCAGGCAGATATTTTATTCCGGAGATGGTGGAGACCAACACCAACAGACTAACGTTCATCAGGTGGACAGACACAGGACAAATTAATGGTAATGTTTTTTTGTGTCTGCTGGAATTAGCCAGTTATTTGCTAACATGTTCAAAGTGAGCAGCTTTAAGTTTACGTGGGATGGAAACAACTGAAAGGAATGTATAGAAAATGAATTCAAAGCATCAAAATAATTGGGTAGAAAGTCAAAGTTGAATTTACAAATCCCCATTCTGAAATGTCTTGTGTGTACACTGTGTGTGCATATCTTATGCACACACAGTGTACAATTAGCTGTAAAGCCCTTCACTGCTTCTATTGAATTAATTTACATTAATGTTTATAAACTGCGTGTTCACCATAATTAGCTGCATCTTTCTCACATGT
The DNA here is from genome assembly GCF_043641665.1 of Enoplosus armatus. Taxonomy (NCBI): domain Eukaryota; kingdom Metazoa; phylum Chordata; class Actinopteri; order Centrarchiformes; family Enoplosidae; genus Enoplosus; species Enoplosus armatus. Next base: position 4,885,665 of record NC_092192.1, on the reverse strand, counting down.
TATAGCGTATCTAAAGCTGTTGCCTGTTTGCCTGTGCAGTTACAGCACAACTTTTGTATGTTTTGACCTTTTTCTTGAGTTAAGACTCGAGAAGTGAGCACAAACACATACTGTACATGCTCTCACGACTTAGTTCTTTCTTCTGATCCACCAGAGACTCCCTGGCCCCCTGTGAGGCGAGTGTCAGGCCCTCCTCCACACTCGCCAACCCCTCCTTAGTCGTGTTCACCGCCTTACAAACACACCTTCTACATACAAGGGCACACTCACAGAGAGCCCTCATGCGTATGCTAAACCGAGCTTGGTATTTATCTGCTGTTGTGCTGTGCCGCGGTGAACTGACTCCCACAAGCTGGCTGTCAAGGGCAAGGTGTTCTTCTTTGACGGGCGGCTCCTTGATCTCCTGTGATCCCTCCCAGGCATCTTTGCCGCAGCTGCACTGCTTCATTATGACATGGCTTCCACCAGGCAGCCTCCAAACAACATTGGCCCCTTCAAAATATCACATCTGCCATCTCCATCTGAATCCACACTGGTGGATTATGTTTGTGAGTGTGAGATGGAGAGCAAGAGAGGGTAAAGAGACAGAGAGGAAAGAGTACTTTGAAACTGGCTGCAGCTACATACACAGAGTGACTTGACTATTGGTCAGCCCACTGTTACACTTCATGTCCACCCAAAGTAGTTCTGATGCATTCTGCGAGCCATTTTATTCAGTTCGGTTTAATAATTTGAATTTGAGATTCAGGAGATGGATGTCTTGCACTGCATTTTATTTTACTTCCCTATCTTGATGGCATTGCTCCAGATGCTGAGCAAACACTTTGTTCTACTGTATAATGTTGTATATTTAAAGGGGCATTGTAGCGATTTAGCATTACCACTCCGTAAAACTGGGGGACTTGAAAAAACAAACTGAAAAATTGATGGTCGAAAGTCGAAGCAGAGATATCCTGATCTTCCAATATGGGTCCAAAAACACTGGTGCATACATTTCCCATAATGCAACTGGACCCTGAGCCTTCCCCGCCTGGTAAACAACCACATCTTTCAAACTCCTTGACTCACAACTGGGGCATGGAGTTTGTTGGCTGTGCAGTTTGGGATTGCCTCCTGTAGTCCCAAAGCCCAAGCTGAAATAACCCCTGACGACATATTACTATTTCACCAGAGTTGACAAAGCATCTCCAGAGCCACAGAAGATGTTATGCATCTGTTTTCACAGGCTGAATTGATTGATTGTACTCCCCATGATGGGTAAACTGATATGTGTAAAGTGCTTCTTTAAGGTATTGCTTTGGTGCTGTTTGGTGCAGATTTAAAGATCTGCAATCCCCCACACTGCCTCCAATAAACAGTACTGTATATTCCCGTCCACAGATGTTCTACTGTATCAGAAAAGTAGTATGAGAACGTTGTGTCTCCGTGTTCACCTCACAAGACAAACATATGATGCTTTAGTACAGATTGTTGTTTTCCCTATTGTTAATAATAAGCACAGATGGTGATGTTTCCATGACACAACGACCTGTTTGATATGTGAATACTGTTGTGCTCCGTGTAAAGTAGTAGCAGTCGTAGTAAACACCCAGCTGGTAGTTTGAAGCTCAAAGTGCCGTATGTTCTAGGGAAACGTTTTTTCTTACCCAACTTAAGACACAATACGTCTAATGTTATGCCTGTGAGATTACCAATTTGAGCTTTTTTGTATTACTTTCATTATCAATTAGACAACATTATAAGCAGCTGATATATTTTAAAAAACACGCTCCTTTAATCATGACTGTCACCCAAGGTTTTTGAAACTGCACAAAGACACATTATTGAGAAAACAATCGCTGAATATTGATAACTGGACTGGGCTTGTTAACAGCTTTCAGTTTCAGCTAATTTTTAAATTCTCCCTCTAGGTTTACTAAAGAGTGTGCATTCACCTCTAACACTTACTTCACATGTGCATAACTGTTTGGCCTTGAGGCATGAATAATGTTGGTGAACAAAGATGCACAAGTCTATTAATACTTCAGCCTTTATACTAGAGACTGTAAACAGATCCCGTGTCTCTTTTGCTTGGTTTACACTTTGGGCTGCCTGACCCTCCAATTCAAAACAATCGTGCACACACACAAGAACACAGGCACATACTTCTGACATAACTCTATAAAAGTGTCTGCTTCTGCTTCTTTAAATGTACAAAACTACATGGTTACTTGTATAAAAAGGCTAAGAGGAGCACTTGACCACTCACACACAAACACTGCCCTTGTTCTCCTGTGGAGGAGGGGAAGATTGCAGCTTCTGTAGCAGTGGGTGATTTGTCCACTGAAGGCCAGCAAGGTTCAGTGTAAAAGGCTTAATGAGGCAGCTCGGAGGCGAAAAAAATGTCTATGAAATATTGAAGGTCTCGATTGGACCTAGCAAGTAGACTGAATTTGACCTGATTATTATTTTAATGAATAGAAAAGCTCAAAAGCAATTGAGCTAATGATGACTTAAACTTACAAAAGTTATTTTTCATAATTTTTAATCATGTTTGGCCATAAAATTACGAAGACTGCCCCCTTGAAGGGTGACTGAGGTTCTGTGGTGGTTTTGTTACACAATCATGATGAATGTTTGGCGCATGAGGAGGCAGCAGCATCTCGCTGTGTATCCTTGACAATCAAAAGTGCTGTTCTCCACCCAAGCCAAGTGAAAAATACCGCACTTTGGCTTTACTGTCATGTCATTGGTGATACCAAAGCTAATAACCATGACCTTTGGCTCTCTCTGAGTCAGAAATATGTGTGACCAGGATATTTAACAAGACATAACCATTAGATCGTCCTCACAGTTGAAAGGGGTCTAGCATGTTAATGTCAAGTAGAAACAGCAGGAGGGAGTCCAACTGGAACAGGCTGGCTGAGATAAACAAGTCAGTCAACTCATTCTTGGCTTTGAGTATTTCAAAGAGCTCTTCATGTTGTGCATCTGTCTTTAAATATGAAAAGGGTTTTGTTAGATTTACAGCTGGGTTAATCACTTGGGGGCATTACCCTCAAAGAAATAGAGTCTGATAAATCAACATCTGATCATGTTAGGGTTTCCAGGCGGTTTTCTACTAGAACATCCAGCATACATGGAACAATATGGACATTGCTTTGAAGTCGTGTTTCAAGCCACCTAACAAATGAAGTCCAACATTCACCCAAATTTTGGCTCCAATGTTTTCTCCATCAACTCCTGAAATAAATATCTGGCTCTTTGGCTGCTAGATTTTTACTTTTCGGTGTTTGATGCTGGGCCGATAAGAAACTATTTTCTTAAACCAAAACAATGACCTAAAAGAGGCTAAAAGCTGGATCGAGCTGCAGAGTCGGTTAATAAATGTCATTTATTTGGTTAATGTTGATATCAAAAAATATGGTTGAATGGAGCTTTGATGTAAAAAGGAACCGAGGTGACAGGTCACTACTTGCATTGAGTAAAATATTAAAAGTCTTACACTATTGCACTACATCATTTTGGCAGACAGTGGAAGGAAGTCAAATAGATAGATTTATATCTTTTGAGACCAAACTTTTGAACTTATCTATTGCTGGTGAGGTTATTTTTTTTTTTTTTAAAGCATTGTAAACTATATACAAATTTGTAAACAAAGATTAGATGAGATTAGATTTACAAATCATCCCGATGGGGAACATTGACAGTTGCAGCAAATAATAAAAGGATCCATCTAAAACAAATAGGATAAGATAGAAATATAGTAAATGGGAATTATATAAATATACACATTGGGGAATATCAACATTATGCTTGCAAAATGTTTCAAAACATTGTGCAAAAAGTAAAAGTATCTTTTATAGAAGCAGAACTTGTTAAATGAAAAAGATAACATGACTGATAATGTCATTATGAGTTGAAAAAAGACTCTTGGAGAAATCTAAAACTCTAACAATGCAAAATATAAATATAATACTAAAAGGAACATGAGAACAGGCATTCTTTGATTGCAGTTGTGCCAGGGACAACTGCTGAAGCAATGCAAAATGTTCCCATACTCTGGATTTAGGTGGTGACTACGCCATGGTGATTTGGAAGCCTAGACTAGAGTAGGGAGGAGGTTGGTTGTAAGAATGTAATTACCCCCGCCCCACCCCATCTCACCCACTCTGACACCCAATAATAAAACTTTGATGTGCTCCTCTCAAAAAGTAGCGGCAGCCACTAATCACGATTGATTGCAGCCACTTAGGCGAGGCGCACTCATCATCTCCTGCTCTCTCTGGATGGGAGTCATCCTCGGCTGAAGCCAGAGAAAAAAAAAAAAACTATTCAAATGAAATGCAGAGAAAGAATGAAGATGAATCAAGAGAGGGAAAAGAAAAAAAGCCAGATGAATTAAAATCACGCAGTCTGAAGAGGTGAAAAGGGGGAGAAAGAGCCATTAGGGGATGTATTGATCCCAATTCTCTTATGTTTTGTTTTAAAATGTATTCTCGCCACAAGGCTCATCCTCTCTAATTTTATCTTCACTGTCAGCTACATTTCAATGGTGAGATCACTGCAGCTTAATGGATGATAGCTTGTGTTTGCACAGCCTGTTTTGAATGTATCTTTCGGATGTTCATGATGGCCTCAAAACATGAAATGTGTATTTATGACCACTCAAGGTGACCATGTCTTGCCAGGACTGAGGATGTTTAAAGGGGTCAAATAAAGAACGTCATATTATTGTATTAGCCATCATTTTCTACTGGACATAGATTTGTGGAGACGATTCATTCTAGTTTGCCCTTAAATGTAGATGCTATTGCAATGGAAGAAAGTGACCATATTTTATGGTTAATAATCAATAAATGGCACACAAATCATTAATCAACAGTTAAATGTTTTGTTTGTTTTGTTTTTCTACAGAAAGTCCTCCCAAATGCTTTGAGTTATTTGTTCTTAAAGGAGACGCCTATGTTTAGGTGTTTAGATTTTCCTGAAAAGTGACCTGTTTTGGTTGACTATGGATTTGGTTTGACAAACTATGAAAGTGAGACATTGTCATTCCCAAGTGTCCTTGCATAAGACCCTGATCCTCAAATTGTTGCAGATGAGCAGGCCAGTGCCTTGCACAGCAGCTGCACCACCATCAGTGTGTGAGTGTGTGTGGGTGAATGAGAGGCTTTGGAAAGCACTTTGTCCAGCTCGGGTTGAAAAGTGCTATCAATACGCAGTCCATTTAGTATTTAATATTGTAAGTGCTGATGGGTAACATGAGAAGGGACATGATTCCAGGACCACAGCAAACATTATAAGATAGGCAAGAAAAATTGAAATAGTTATTGGCTGCTGCAGCATCCTTCCTTTCCGTACTGGCTGCGAAACTATACCTTTGTCAAGAGCCCACATTGTAAAAGATGGGGGACAAAATCCACAGTTCTTGATCTGTGAAAAAATGCATTCAAAAGTTCAGTTAAAGCTAATATCATGCTTCAGCAGGCTGAGTTAGCCAAATCACACGGGTATCTTCATCCTACCCGCCAGGACGAATCCCTTCCACCATTGTTTAGCAAGGAAACACTGTTTGTGGAAACACAAAGATGGAATTTCACACTAAAAAGACCAACTTTGGAAGATACCTGCTCAGCTTGGCTCAGACTGCTGAAGTCCAAACATATCCTTTAAGACACACATCCATCTACCCATAAATCCACACATATACTTAAACTGCACTAATGTTACACTATTTACTGCTCTGGCATTCAACGTTGACACTGACTCCTGGTTCTCCTTTGTTTGGAGTAGATAGCGGTGGACATTCACAGTTTTGTAAATATACATTCTCAAAGCATACAAAACAATAGGGTTAATTAAAGCTGGCATACTGCTTATCAGCTGTAATCAGCATGACCAGTGGCACTGCACTCAGTAGCTTGAATAGAGAGAAGGAAAGTTGGACTTTCACTTTGTCAGCTACTCTCACAAAGTCTCCTTGGCTGTACTTCAGGACAGCGCTACTGTACTGTTTTATCACTGCTTTTAAATTAGCTTCATCACCATCAGCTGTAAAAACTGACAGATCAGATCATTTACAGCCTTTCAGAGTTTGGACAGACCTCTCTTCCAAAGACTATCAATTACCTTTGTCAGACATCTGCAATGTCCTTCTCATGTTATCAGATATGATAGAACAAGAGAAGAAGAACAGGCCAAAAAGAGCATGAAGTTGAAGGTCAGCCTCCCTTTTTCTGTCCAAAGTACACAAAGAGGAGTGAAATATGTACTCTAGCGTGCTCTGACGTAGCAATAAAAGAACTGTCTGCAGTGCTGCCCTGCTCACCTTCTCTTTGCCACGACTGCCACTCTGAAATGTACCACTGTGTTCAACCCTGCTGTGAGAACCAGGCTGTTCTCCATCATCTGTCCTTGTATCTCTTTGAGCCTACAGTAGTGTTGTCCCAAACCTTGAGCATGGGGAACTGTGTCCTTGCCACAGTGACACAGTGTTTCTTTTCAATGTGTATTAGAAAGTTTTTATTCATTCAGCTCATGCTTATACCACAATGCCTTATTTAGAAGTGATACATAAGAGGATTATGAGATCTCTGAGAAATGCTTTTGTGGAATGGATTATATCTGATTGGCAAGGATTCTGTCAAATTGTTGACACGCCAAACATTTCATTTAAACATGAATGGATGTTCTTCTGTACAAAGCTTGAGTTGTTTGGTATTTTAACAACTCAGATCTGATATTCACTAAAGAAATATCATCCTATGTGCAGTTTTACCTCCTTCTGCACAGTTATATGTTTGTCCTGTCTGTCGTGTGAGTAGAAAGAGCAAGATATTTGGCAACAAATATCCATGAACTTTAATGGAAGGTTAGGCCATTGGCAAGGGAACAAGTGGTTAGTTATTTGTGTAGTTCTGAATCCAGTTGCAGATCTAGGATTCTTTGTTGTAACACTGCAGCATATTTGACAATTTTTGTTCTATTTGTAGTCTGACTCCAGATCTCTAAATCACCACCCACATCTCTGCCGGCCGGGGAGATTTTCACAAACCATGTAATTTCCCTTCAAAGCAAGACCAGGCAGTCATACATTGATCACAACATCTGTAGAACAGTTTATCAAGCTGACGTCTTTGAGATAGAAAAGCATCTTTATAGAAGATACAGAGCCAAACGAACAAAGAAGCTCTTCTCTAGATAAAAGTACAGTCAGAGGGTGATTGACAAACTGCAGCCTTAATGAAGGAGTTGTAGTTTCCAAACCATTTCCATGGTTGAACTTCATGGTTGTATTCCATCTCGTATTTAAAGTTGTTCTGGCTCGCATGGCTTTCCCTCTGCACTCACCAGACCTCAACCGCACTTAACATCTTTTGGAATATTTGAAAAGATGTGGGTTATTCAACTCTTCTAAATCTGGTTCAGATGTTCCTGGTAGAGTTCAAACTATGGTTGCTGATGGCTTCAAATAAAGTTCCACAAATTGTTGCTAAAGGTGCCCCACAAGGATATTAGCCCCCCTGTTCTTTAGTATCAACATATATTATATTTATTTTCCAACTGCAGTGTCCACTTTTATGCTGATGACACCCTCATTTATGCCTTCTTCCTCACTGTAAATCAGGCCTTCTCCAGGTTACAATCTGCTTTTTGGTGACCTTCAGACCTCTTTTATTAATTTTAAAGCTTGTTCTAGACTTCTAAAACACAAAATGAATGAATTTCACAAGAGCAAAGTCTTTTGGTGTTCCCACACCTATCCATGCCTTTGATGGAGGTCTAATGGAGCATTATAAATTTGGTTAGAGAACGCATTGTCCTACAAATCTCATATTGAATACCTTGTTTGAAAACTAAAAATTCAACTTGGATCCTTACACTGGAACAGAGCCTGTTTCTTCTTTAATAACACAACTGCCAATATATGAATTCAACTTTCTACACTGGATTAGTGAGATGCTTACACTGCTGCCACTACATTTAAACCATGGATTCATCTATCAAAAACTCAATCATAACTGTAGCAAAAAAGCAAGTCAGAGTATTTCTGCCTCCAGACCAGCCCTGCCTCTGAAAACAGGATGTATGCTTTCTTCAGTGCATCTGTATACTGCAGCATCATTATGTTTGAATCTGGGAATGTTTAATTCAATTAAATCATTAGGATTAGAGTCTGACCTCTCATTTTAATGAGGGCTAACAAGGCTTTGAATGAGCTACACTAATTAGAGGCATTTTATTCATGTGCCACAATAAGGGCTTCATTGTGCTTAGATAAAAGAAACTAATAGCTGCACTAATGGAAACCAACCATTCAAGTTTTTTTTTTTTTTTTGCAAATATGAGGGACTTGTGAAGGGAAGAAATACGCATTTACATGAAAAATAAACGCCTGGTATGCTGCATTTCCAGATTGCTTCCTTCCAACTTTTCCTGGTGTGTTTGTTCTCAGATATTTGATGTTTTGAGTGTTGTGGGCAGACATTTCCGGCAGGATAATCAAAGACAAAGAGAAGTGGGAAGGTAGCAGCATCTATTTGGCCAAACAGAGCATAAATGTATGTTGAGATTGAAATTTTTGAAATTTTGGATGCAGATCTTTTTCCTTAACGTGGTGACGAAAAGCCTCATCTCCTGTCAGCCTTATGGAATCACTTAAAATGTTCTGATGTTCTTATTTAATGATGCACAAAGTCAATTGCGGTGATTAGTATTCTTGTTTCTCAATGGTCGTCTCCCTCTCTCCTTTTTTCCCTTTATTTCAATCACTCTCTCCATGTCTATCTCTTGACATTAAAGGCAGATACTGTACGGCCATACAGCGGCATCATCTTCCTTGTGCTCATCATCTGTCAAATCATAATGTAGCCCAGTGGTTTTTCAATCTATTTATGTCTGTTTCGGGGTGTTCTGTGTCAGATGTTTCCATGTTTAATGCTTTAAGCTTTAAGAAAAAAAGCAGAGCCAGAGGATGAGTACACAGATCTATACTAAGAGAGTGCAGAGTGCAAAGAGCCTGGAGTTGCTGCCAATCAGAGCAGAATTTATCAGCACATCAAAGGGGGATGGAGACGGGTAGGCTTTCATCTTAACCACATGTTGTCATTCTACATTACAGCTGATAGTGTGCTTAGGTAGGTGGGCAAACAAAGTAAGGTGAGATTAAAGTGCCTACCAATGAGGAAGAGACAGGATTTATGGATTTGTCCTCAATTACTTTGTAGGACAACTAAAGGACAGTCGAGGGCGAGGTGTCTGTTAATATAAACCATGTTGTTAGCATGTGTGTGTTGTGTATGTACAAAGTGCATTTTTTGTTTGTTTAAACAAAAGGGAGTTATTAAAGTATCTGTAACTGTGTGTTGTGCTTTGATTCTCTTCCCTTTTCTTTCCATTGCTGCATACTGTGTTGCATCACTTTACTCCGTGATTGATTGTTGACTAATTAGATTGAGGTAGTTTTTTCTCTCTCTCAGTTCTTTGACACATGCCTGAAGTCGTGAGGTACTAAAGCAAAGAAAGACTAGCTGCATGTTTGTCCATAAAACCTATCAAAATGAAAAACCATGCCTGCACCTAAATAAAGCAGGACTGCTGAATGGCTTTTGGGTTTGGGCTAGTGATTCTGTGTGGATTTAAAACAACTCAAAGAACCCTCTGATGAATAAAAGAACAGACAAAACATAACAACACTAACAGTAATAAAAATGTATTGCTTCTTATTTGGTTCTTGTCTACATTCATAAAGGTTTTGATGCATAATAAATGGCTTTAAGATGATAAACCACTTTTTAGCGCTACATAGAATCTCATCTGTTACTCTTGATGACCAGAAGGAAATATCTGGTGTTTTTCATTTTGAAATTGGGGAAATACAACAGTGAGTGTAGAAGGGTTGACATGATTAATTGATTAGTTGATTGACAGAAAAATATTTGACATTTTCAAAAAAATATCATATTTCAGCAAAAGTGCCAAACATTGCATCATTCCTCTTTCTTGTTTGTGAGGATTTGCTGCTTTTCTTCATCCTATGTAAACTGAATATCTTTTGCTCCTGGACTGTTGCTCAGACAAAACAAGCAATTTGATGACATCACCCTGGGGAAAAAAATGATGAGCATTTTATTTTATAGACCAAATGATGAATTGAGAAAATAATCAGCAGAATAATCTAAATGATCATGAAATTGGGTGTTGGTTGCAGCAGTTCCTTTGAGTTATGGCTCAAACCTTGATGGTGTAATACAACTTGGTCATAGCTCTCACCATAGTTTCTCAATTATGACCACATTGTCATCATTGGTCAGATCAGAACTCTGTATGTGGGATTAAGAAGGGGGACAGAAAACAGCAACATCCATAAAAAACGGTGACATGACAGCCGGTGACAGCTTTAGAACTTGACTTGCAGAAATAACTCTGAAATCGGCATATTTCTTTAATGTAATGAAAAAAATGTTAACTACTCCACCAGAAATGTGTTTAAAAACAAACAATCAAAGTAAAGATGGCTGCTGTCCTGCATCACCAGGAAGGACGGTAGCTATGATAGGGTCTGCTGATGTCTGCGGGTCGTAGACCTCAAACAGTCGATCACTGCAAAGAATTTGACACCAGATATTGATAGAAGAAGTTTGAAAATCCTTCACTGTTAATCAAATAGTAGAGTGTAATGAAAACACAGCAAAAACTGTGTCACTGTCCAAGTAAAAAGTAAGGATCACTGTTACGTATGGCTTTATTACAGCAGTTGACATTAATTGAATTATAAAAACTTTTGTTTGTTTTTCTCTTTCAGCACTGAAAGACGCTCGCTTTCAGCTGGTGAACTTCTCAGACAACGAGCTGCGGGTGTCGCTGTCTAATGTCTCGCTGTCAGACGAGGGTCGATATGTTTGCCAGCTCTACACGGACCCCCCGCAGGAAGCCTACGCTGACATCACTGTGCTAAGTACAACAGCAAAACACACACACATACAGATGCACACAAACACTCATTGTTATTAGTAGCAGGGAGGTAAAGCCAATTAATCAACATTTAGATTGTGGAAGACAGCGTACACTCACATTTTGAGCAACGTGGTTGACAGCTCACCATGAAAACTGCAAGAGACTCTGACAGCAGCTGCAGTGAAGTTTGGAACAGGAAAAGGATGTATTTCATATGTGCTTATTAAAGCAAACTCACAAACAGTAGCCAGGTTGCATGTATGGGAGGCCAAATAAGTCATAATTCACACTTGAACTGTAACACACATTCATGAGACAAGGCAGACTACTGAAAAGACACACACACACACCTGTGTAACTATATCTAAATATATGGTTTCAGTGTGTATGGTGAGGTTTTTCAGTTGCATGTGTTTGTGTGTTTGTGTGTGTGCATGGTTTATATAGTATGCATGCAATAAGATTTCACTTGTGTGTATGTGGTTTCAGTAGTGTGCATTAGGGCTGGGTGATATCTGCATGACATGACAATCGGTATTGCGCCAATGTGTGTGAAACCACATGAGATAATCAAATTGGAGCAGTTTTCACAAAATGATTCACACATTGTCTTGATACGCTCGCTGAAAGAGGGCATACAATAATATTGAATTACAGCTCAGCCCTGGTATGTAAGTATTCATGTCCTTACTGTGTGTGTGAGAGAGAGAGTTAAAGTTTGAATTATGTCCTACACGAGCCCTCAAATGAAGTGCTAATCAGGTTACATGGTTTGAAAATTAAAAGAATGAAACTCTCCACATTCTGAATGACTATAAGCTCAGCTGTCATCAACTTTTCTTTGCAGACGAGCTTGTTGAAGAGCAGCTTCACCCTGTTTTAGCTCAAACACTTCCCCTTCACATATTCATGAAAAGCATTCAAACCCAAAGCCCGAGGAGGCAATTACAAAATACAGTAACTGTGTAACTGTGCTTTATGTTCTGTTAAATATCACTATCAGTGAGGAAGAAAGACTAGTGTGTATGGGAGACATCAGCTAATAACTAATCAATCATCTACTTGGATATGTTTTTCCGTTATCTGCCACAGTCAACACATATGGCTTTATTTTGAATATTCTTATAAAGATATGCAAGTTTTACTACCGAGAGCACAGAAATATGAAAGCTAAGTGTGTTTGAAGACTTGGAGATGAGCAATTGAATAGTTTTTTGTGATCAAATAAAAAAGATTTGGCTAACATGCTTACCTACAGATAACAGCAATGTTTGATTTTATAATTCGTAACAATATCAGTACATTAAGTTACTAGTAGCTACTATAAATATAAATATCATAATAATTATGTAAATGTGTTAATTTTTATGGACTTGTAAAGCATGTTTGTTGTTGATGCATACTTGTAAATGTAATTCATAAATAACTGCAAACGATAAGTCATTTGAACAAGATGCATCATAGCGCCCTGGATTAGATGATTTTTCCTAAGTCCAATATTAGCATACGATGCTAATTACAACTTGAAAAAACCCTCTCTTCTATGCTAGCCCTGCTGTCTCCTCGTCATGTAGTGCTAAGGGAGTAGAAGTACTATATTCCCCCAGAGTTTACAGAGTCTTGTTTGTGTGTCCTGTCGTAGTTCCTCCAGGTAACCCCATCATCGAGGCCCGGGATGAGGTCCTGAGCGAGGGCAACGAGACAGAGATGACCTGCACTGCCATGAGCAGTAAGCCTGCCGCCACCATCAGATGGATGAAGGGAGATAAAGAGCTGCCAGGTAGGTCGGCTCTGCACAGAAAGAGAAAATCACAATCATCACTCAAAACGTTTCCTCCCTTAACATAATAAGGCACTTACGTAGCGCAGAAGATCAGAGTTAAAGTTCCTTTCACAAATATTCACTCATCCGATTGGTTATCTGTACAAGAAATTCCTCTGTGTGACAGAAACACATTGTTTTCTGTGAACCAGAGAAAAAGGGTTCACATGTGTCATCTCTAAAAAGAAGAAAGAAAACTCCTCCTGCGTCCACTGTTCCCCTCGCTTTGAAAAAACACAACACCATGCATGAACTCCACATTGAAGCAAACAAAAGAAGAAAACCATGTACTGTAAGCTTTCAAATATTCTCATTGTTGATCCTGCTCGTATACTCCTGTCTTTAGTGCAATTTTCTCTTTAGAAGTCACAATGAACCTGAAGTGTTTTTCACCTGTTAACTCCCACGTTGTGAAAAGTCATAAGCAAATGAATCACTGCTTATTTAAGGAGAAGTCAGACCACAACGCAATAAAGAAAACCTAAACGATTGAAATAGAGGGCTTAGTGATGAAAACTACGTTGAAATGACGGAGACAAGACATTGACGAGATGAAACTTTTTTTTGGTTTGGGTGTGACTAAATCACCATATATTATGCGGACTGGACTGCATTGTTTGCATGTCATACAGCAGCAGTGAACACCACAAGCTCAGAGAGCTGCACCCTTTCAGAAATCAAGAAGTGGTTAGATATAACCAAGTCAATGCTAAATAGTGTTTTGTTACACAACCAGCAAAGCACTGGTCCCACTGGTGGGCATCAGAGGACACTGGAGCCCGATGCCCTTGCTGAGCATCTGCTTTCATTGTGCAGTCTGCCTCATCAGTGGTGTTGCTCCACAGAGGGAAGAACCTGATAATGGATAAAGCAGCCATAGGTGAAGGCAATTTTGGTATGCACCAGATGAAACACTTATTTCACACACGGCTTGTTGAACAAACCAACAGAAAAAGCATTGCTTTAGGACTAAAAGGTCATCATGAATTATTGTATAGATCGTGTAGTGTTGCCATGGAATGAAAATGCTTCTGTATGAAAGATCCTTTATTTCACTACTTTGCGACTAGTGTTTCACTTCCCATTGTTTGCAAAATGCACCTGTACACAAGCTTCTGTAGGTGTGCACATTCTACTTTTAAGTGTTGCTAAAGCCCCTATGCCATGTATATAAATGAACCATTTTTAGGGCCAGTTTCTTCCTTTGCTGGCGTTCCTTATTTAGTGCTTGGGTCAATGCTATTGCTTTTTAAATGGAGCTCTGCTGTGACTTTGAATAGTTTCCATTAAAGCAATGTGGATGTGCAGTGGTGGCCAGAGCCTGTTGGCACTGTGACAACTTTCATGCCTTCATCAAAGGTAGCTGAGCTTAGAAGTGTGAGCAGAGCTCAGGGGTGAACAGGCCTCCTGCCAGGCAGCTCCACCTCAGAGCCCAGACAGCAAGCTTTGTAAAGACTTTGAAACAAAGGTCCTAATCAGAAGCTGTGTAAAGGGCCCTGAGCAGCTTCACCTCTACACTGCTGCGCATTAAACCTTTAGTGGTCAGCTCAAATCTGAGAATGTTCCAATGTACCAAGGTCAGGGATTGACTTATAACTAGCTGTTAACATCACAAAAAAGTGATCTTTTTGCAATGCTATGTTTCTGCTGACCAGTGTATACAGGCAAGTATTGGTAATCCTTAGGCTATAAGTATTGAATAGCCAATGGTAATGCTCCTGTGGTCACTGATTTCATTGCAGCTCCTAAATGTTGTAGACAAATGACAGGTAGGCAATTATAAAGTTGATAAAGTGTATCTGAATCGTGCAAATGCTCTAGAATCAGACTTATTTTAGACTTGAAGTGAATATCCTTCAATTTAACTGTCAGTTCCAGATTTAGTTTTTGTATTTAAATATTTTGGACACCAGGATCTACCACAACATGTAATAATGTTTTCCTCATGAACATGTAACAACCATGTTTGAAACTTGGTTGAATGAACATATGGCCAAGAAATCAGCCAAAATCTAGCTATGTTAATAATCTAATCCCTCATGATGATTACTTAATGATGTTTAAGAAATGTGTTTATGCAGAAAGCTGACAGTAACACTGTTACTTAAGTGCATGTAAACACATTCACTAATGGTGTGTGGTAGCAGTGCATTTGCTAGCTTAAATGGGCTAAGTGGAACCGGTGACTACTGTAGCTGTTAGTCACTGTGAAATACTGATCCACTCTTCAGAGCACTCAGCATCTCCTTTAAATGGGATCTTGCTAGAGTGTCTCCATACAAAACCATCTCCATTCCCTGTGTTTTTATTTTTCTGTGTGCTGTGACTTTACTTGCTTTTAGTAACATTTGCCTCATTTACTGAGTATTCACCACCTCTTTAACTGAGCTTTTAAACAATGCTCATTTGCTTGTTATATTGAATGGCAGAAAAACGATTTGTATAACGTTGAATGCCCATCAACCTCATGCCCATGCTGTTTTCTCACTCTTGCTGGGAATGGATTGCTATTTACAGAACAGGCTCAGCACTCTTTGAAGTTCCACAACTGATAGATGCAATTTTTTTGCCGTAACAAAATACTCAGTGGTACTTAAAGGCTCACCTGTCACAACACTGCATTTGCAGCATGCCATTTGCTTTTATCCATTTTCGCCACAGGTGGAAAGGTGCTACTTGCTGAAACAGCCTGAAACAATGGCGAGCCTATTTGAAAAACATCTATCTTTTTTGTCATTTTTCATACCTCGGATCTTTGCAAGTCCTTACATAACTGACAAAACACTAGCTGCCATTTGAATGCTAGCTCTTTAGTAAACTGGTGTCAAATGACTCCACAGTTTGTTTAGTTGACTCTGCAGCAGTGTTGTGAAAATGAAACCTTGTATTGCTCTGCTGATGCTGAAAATGTGGAAGACAAAATAGGGCAAGAAAATGAAAGATGGAAAGAAAAAGAATGGCTGAGGGTGCCAGAGTCCTGACACTAGGGCAGAATTACTTAAATTGCCTTCGGCTGTGGCTCCTTGCCTGGCAGACTTATTTTTAATTAAACGTCCCCAGAATTTAACTTAATTACCCTAAGGGATAATCAGGCTCTCTTAAATATCATTTAAAGGTTGCAATTGTCATGCTTGCCAATGTAAATCCAACCATCTATCCTAATATGCACAGGCCCATTATCTCACTATTATCTCCTTCTCTTTCCTTTTACTCTCACCCTGTTGTTTAGTGATTTATGAACATATGCCCTGGTACTGATATCTCTAGTTCTTAAAGCCTAGACTGCAGTGAAAGTCATGGAAAAAGGGAGTTGTAGCAGTGCAGGTCATTCCTCTCTGTTCTTTTAAGACGAAAGAAAGGAAGACGGGTAGAAAAAAAGAAAAAGCCAGTAGGTAGGGCACATCATTGACTGACAGGGACCAGAACAGCCATTAGCCTCAAGTCTTATGAGACAACCACAGGGTGATTTCAATTACCCTGCTCTACCCCAGCAGGAAGACATAAATGGATAAAAGAATATTTTGGGCAAAGTAAAGCGGTTGAAGTGGAGAGACGTATATATTTTATCCAACTAGACACTACTCCCTTCCTGTATGTGGTTAAACGACAACGGTTAAAGAAGTGAAACGTAGAGGAGGCACAGAGAAAAGAGGGCCAACTGAGTTTGTATGTTAGGATCTACAGTACACTTAAAATACCACTTCAGCTTTCATCTGACCTTCAGCTGCCTTTCAGCGACATTCGTCTCCACTGGCACCACTCCAAAGCAAGTCTCTCCGAATGTTCTTAGTGCTTAACACAGCATGACATTTTCAAACAGAGAGCTATCACCAATTCATCATCACCACTCACTTCACTTTGTAAGGGATTTTCTAGTTCTGTTCTACTAAAGTCACCTGCTTGATTTTTTTTTATAGATAGAGAATGAGGCTGAATTAAAACGAGGGCACCAGTGTGATTGGTAAGCAGTGTATTAAGTGGTTTCATCCAATATTACTTTCCCTTTTCATGTTACACATGGCTGTACTGGTAAATAAAACTGTGGGTAAACCAAAGCTCCTTTCTGTTATTGGATAATGGGACCATGGTAAAGCCATGAAGTCAAACCTGCAACAAGCTGTTAAACTATTCTCACTGGTGTTAGAGTCACACCAGCAACATTTTAGCATGAAATCATGTATTTCAATGAAATCGCCACGCTCAGCTTTCTTGGCAACTTCAACTTAAGTGAGCTTTGACCAGCAAATTTGCACCATTGACCAAAAGCAAATGGTCTTGACATTGCTGGCCTGTGAGAGAACTCTGTCCAACACAGAGGAATACTGTTAGTTCTACTTTCATATAAACAGATATCTGCATGTGATTGCAGAATTTGTTCGCAAGGGACAAGATTTTGGTATCAGAAGTGGACTCTGTTTGTAGTCCGAGTAGTATTGACCAATCACGTTTGAGCAGGCTTTGGTTGCATGCAGGTGAACAGTCCGTGTGGACAGCAAAAGAGGCGGAACGCATTGGCCGAAATGCAATCTTGGAACTTATTGTCTATTGTCTGACGATCTTGACGATCTAGCTTTTTATTAGCCTCATTTTAATTTGTATGAATGAGGACATCTGTTTATGATAATATAATAATGTAATCTGTTTCTCGCGTCTCAAGTTGCTAATCGGATTGTAAACAATGACCGGCGCGTGGAGGAAGAGGTTGGGGTCGAAGACCAAATTTACCTCCTAAACTGTAGTTCCCATTTCTATCGTCTCCATAGTTTCACGATAGAACTGAGCAGTAGCATTTGTTTTGTCTATTGTGATTGTAACAGTCATTGTGGCTCATATTAGACTTCTAAGAAACCACTACCAGCCAAACACTGTATTTTACATTGTGGCTACAAACCTACAGTAACACTTTATAACATAAAGCAGGTAAAGGGTGCTGTGCTTCCTGTGCAAATGGAGCTATAGTTTGACATTTCTTTGATAATGGCTTAAAGAGAGAGGAAGGGCAGGAATTAAGATGGAGGCTCGTTGATCATCTCAACCACATTACCATTTATGTTAATAGACATTATCTTTATATGTCTTTCTTAGTTACTTGCCTTTGTACGGGTACAAGTATTTTCATTTTACAATGACTTCCTAGGGTAAAAAGCAAGAGATCCAGAAACCCAGGACTTGAATAAAGACGTCTCTTCGCCACTGTTTCATGCATCTCAAAAGACATTTTGATTTGAGCAGACCCCTTCAGGTTCCCGTTTCAGGTGCTTTCATGAATCTGAAGCCTCTAGTGGTATTTATTCATGACAACCTGTTCCTTTACACCAGGCACATCACACAGGTTTCCTTTCCCAGCATCCAAAGAGACAGCTGTCACCACGGTGACGGCATCACCACTGTGGCTGAGCTGCAGTATGGGAGTGGGTAGAATGTGCACTTAGCGCATGTTTTACAGCTAAAATGTGAACTGATGTGTGCAACTGTTCACATTAAGACAGATTTTCTCCTGGACCAGCATTTCTCTTGGCACATTCTTTCACATCATTGCTTCCAGTATGTGTTTTTTTGATGGGACACAAACACACTTGTGCAACAGACTGTTAGGAAGTAGGGATGAAAATCATCAATCTCTCTTTGCGACTCAGCTGTGCAGCGCTGTCTGCAGCTATTCCTCTTATTTTGTATGACTGTGATGAGGTATCCTCTTCATTGCTTTTGAGAACATATTGTCTGCATGATATTACAGAGCAGTTACTAATCAGAGGAGAGTTACTTTGCAGGCTTTAGATCTGGCAGTGCTGTGCAAAAGGTGGCCACACAATAAATCTGGCTTCATAAAGCCTAATGAGTGATTCATAGTTCATAGCCCCTGACAGCACACAATTGTTAGCTGATTCACCTTCCCTGACCATTCTCAAGGACACTTCACTTCTACTCTACATATTTTGCAAGGTCAGTGGAAGAATGACATTCTACTTGCAGCCAAACAACACCTGTCTTTGTCAGGCACTTAACATTTTTAAAGATTTTTTTTTTTCTGGCAGCCTTGAGTCCAAAGGTTTTAGCTTTGTAATTTTGTCAAATAAAAGGTAGTGGACTGATCCAAACAGACAAAAAAAACTTGTTCACAAAGACACCCAGAGGAACCAAGGGTGCATAAAATAGAGTTTCAGTCAGGAAGAAATCCAAGATATAAACCTTTAATGATATTTTCAAAAGTATTTTTAGAATAAAAGCTTGTAGACTTTATTATAATTTTCTTTGTAAAAGCAGCCTAAACCTCTGGAACTTTATATTATATGACTTTAGAGTGGAAAACATACTGAAAATCAATTGAACCCTGAAGCAGGAAGCCAACCAACCGGCAAACTATGAGGAGTCATTTAAATGATTAGGACAACAAACAGTGCTGTGTTTAGTTTAAACCAAATACAAACTTCACTTCACTTCTTACTTCCCAAGCCCTGCGTCTAACAACTGAAGTTTTGGACTTATATTGACTGATAAATTGCTAAAAGCTAATTAGCTTAGCTGTGTTCATGTCTGCTTGTCTTTGATGTTTCCCTTAGGCAAGCCCAGAGTTGAGCTGACCTACGACAAGATGTACACAGTAACCAGCCGGCTGACGTTCACCGTTAGTAAGGAGGATGATGGCGTACCTGTGGCTTGCATCGTAGACCACCCTGCAGTCAAGGACTTCCAAGCACAGAAATACCTGGAGGTGCAGTGTAAGTACATCTGCTGAGTAATAAATTAGAAATCAGCATGGATATTTAAGCTGCATTATGCACTTTTTTTTTCTCCAAGTGTCTCGTCAGCTTAACAAACTTTGTTAAGACTGCAATAGAGAAGAGTGTTCCATCCCCACTAATTAAATGGCATAAATTTGCTACTTTTTCCCAACTAAAACTTTGGTGCATGACATGTATGACAGTGTCATCGCAGGGAAATCATCTCCATGCACGGGTTATGATGAATAACAGGGGAAAATTGGACTGCAAGAGAACAGCCTGTTCCATCTCCACTAATTAAATGACATAAATTTCCCAATTTTTCCCCCCATTGAAACTTTGCTGCAGGCAAGCATCAACCTCCGGGTCTGACAAGTGAAGCCGATACAGAAGTGCCTTAAACCTGCATTCTTTCCAATGGTCAGCAGAGGGCGACTCCACTGGTTGCAAAAAGAAGTCAGATTGTATAGAAGCCTATGAGAAAATGACCCTACTTCTGACTTAATTTATTACCTCAGTAAACATTTTCCTAACGAGTTTATGGTCTCAGTCACTCGTTTCAAGTCTTCTTCAATACAGCATGATGTTGATTTTGTAAATTATAGTCCCATTTAGAGTAAAATAGACAGATAGATAAAGGAGGGTATGCTTAAGGGCGCTGTTACCTTGTGATTGACAAGTTGCTACCACGGCGGCCTGTCAATCAGGATAGCGACGTTCTATGTTGTACTAAAAGACACTCTGAGGAGTCAGCTGTTAAATACATTTACAAGCTAACTTTGTTAGCAGCTACTTCGCACAGCGTGGCCAGGTGCAGTTAGGTTGCTGGTACAGGTAGGCGTGCATAGTGTCTTTGGGTTCTCACATCTCTAGCTCCACCCTCTCGTCCAAATATGGTCACTTCTGGCTCCAAAAAGCCAGATGGTGACGGCCAAAATGCCAAACTTGAGGCTTCAAAACGATAGTCCACAAACCAATGGCGGACGCCACGGTGGCTATGTCGACTTATTTATACAGTCTATCGGTGCTTAGCTTTGTCATGAGAGGGAAATCATAAAAAAATCACATTTATGTTCATCTTCCAAAGAAATATGCTAATAAAAGGTATCAGGGTACCTTTGCACTTCTGTCCAATATTTTTTGTCTTTTTTAACCTTCGTCATCACAATGAAGCATCACAAAGTGATATTAGAAAGAAATTTTGTATGTTTCTATTGTCCTCATATTCACAACATCGTCTGACTGTCGTTTGTGGCCAAAAATATGTTAAAGCAGTGCAGTTTGAGTTTAAAGGCCTAGTTAATTAGCTAGTCGGTTTCTGTCTTTTAATTATAATTTATTGTTTCTGCAGCCAAGATGTTTTGGATCATAACTCAGCTCAACTCATAAGTGTGCTCTGACGAGGTGCAGAGCAGGGTCAAGACTGAAACTCATGAGTAGGCACAAAGGCAGAGATTTCAATCTTTTCAAAATTGTATGCTTCTCTATTCACCCAGAATTAGCCATAAGTGGATGTAGACGTGCACCTTAATCAAGTGTTTGCATATGAACACTTTACTTGGCCGGGCTCTCAATGAAAAGAACGGAAAAGAAGGCGAGCAATTTCACCGAATGTGTGTCGTAAGTGCTCCAAAGACTCACAGCTGTGATTACTTATAGCATCCAAAAGATCTTTAATTCATTACGCATGCACCTGTACACCATAATCAGCCATGATATCTTAATCTCAATGATCAAATGTCAAAGGTACTCAGTAATAATTTAGTTCATAGGACTCAAAGTGAAACAGGGTACAAACTAATACTGTTTATAGGGTAAAGAATAAGATAAAAGAACATAGAGACAAACACAGAGAAATTAAATGTCAAACGTAAAAAGGCCAAAAACATATGATGAAAAATTATGTAAATGTGTCTTTGGCAAATTAGTGGTATAGATGTGTAGACTGCAAAAAAACATACACAGTTAGTGAAATTAGCTAAGAAGCTAAATTAAAAGACTGAATATTTTGCCATATGTACAAGGTGCACACATTCTCATTGCACATTATTCTTTGAGAAATATAAATGTATGTGTGAGAATGGTGTATGCATGCTTTTACACATTTTTTATCCATCTGGCCCCCGAAACGTTGAAGAAATAACTAAACCAAGTTACATTTCACTGTGATCGTACCATATATGATTGAATTTCTTACAAACCAAAAAGAAGAACCAAAATTTAGCCTTTAATGGAGGTTAGAGGTCACGTTTTTTATTGCTATAACTGCTTTATATTGTGATAGAAAGCAATTATTAGGCATCACAGACAGGTACTTTAATGGGTCATATGAAAAGTATACGATGACAGGCCTTAACATACAGTAGCATTGGAAACAAAACTGAATGTATTACATCAGCCATGTGACAAGTAATTAAAATACTAGGATCTTTTTATTCATGCAAAATGAGAACAGTTTTTATTTGTTTTATGCCCCTGTAACCTTATGTCTTTGGCCTCTGCAATGTCCTAGCGTTCTATTAAAAAAATAAAACCTCTTCTGTAGCTATCTGACCTTTCCCTGGGAAAGCGAGAAGAGGAGATCAGCTCATCTACAGAAGCAGCATGGCATTTTGTTGGCCTCTGATAACAGGGAGCTCACATGGACCGCCCGGCTCAGCGCCTCACACCGCTTCATGCAGGGGCTGCTGCTGTCATGCTCTGTGCATACTGTACTGGGCAACAACCAGGCACTGCCAGTCCTGCACTCCACCTTGTCTTTTATCTCCCTGCTATACAGTTTAATATTTCATGTGGACTGACGCATGGAACATGTGTAGACAATGACGGGTGATGCTTTCTGTTCTTTGCCTTCTCTTCTACCTTTGGAGAGCGCTGTAATTTGCTAGGAAGATCCCTGTAGAGCAGTTCTTGATTTCAAGAGGAATTTCCTTCCTATGTGCGCTGATTTGAATCTATAGCAGTTAATTGGAATTAATTAATTGGAAGTGTACTAATCGAGCACTTGGGGTGTAATCCAAACAAAATCCACAGTTCAGTGTGTAGCTTGGGGTTGCGTTTCGGTGCATTTCAGGACAGCAGAGAAAACAAAAGAAATACAGCAGAAAACATTTACGTTGTTCATTTTGAAAAGAGTAACTGGTGGCTCGTTGGCCATTACTCTTATTGTAAAAAGTACTGTGCTGAAATGTTGTAACTACCAAAAGGTCATCAACTATTGACAAATACAAGTAAATTAACTGAGAAAACATTTGTTATTTAAGATATTTTTCTAATTATCTTAAATCCACCATTAGAGCCAGTAGTGCAGTTTAAGCTTTTCACATTCACTTCAACAGTTTATGCTTATACTCAGTCAAGGCTCTCTATGTTTAAGTGTACACAGTTCTCTCTGTCTGTTGGTGGTGAGATGAACTGCCAGGGCAGTGGATAATTCCTGAACAACTGCAGCTTGTGTGGCAAGCACAACGAACCGACTGGTCACACGTGAAGAAATTAAACCGTATCTCGAGCCCTGTAATAGCCTTGTTTATGAGACGCGGTCACCAGTGGTTTATTTATTTAATGGCATGTTTGATTGTTTGTGTTTCTAGAGACATGTCTGCCATTTTTGTCCATCCCACAATATTTGAATAACATCAAAAGCTTCTTCCAGCTCTGGTTTTCCATTTGCATTTGCCATACTAACAACACTCGCTATATAAGCAAAACGCCCAGAGGCTAACTAAACTAGCATGGTTTAGCTACCAGACAAAAACTGTCCCGAACCCTCACACTTTAGAGTGTGTTAAGCTAATTTAGACAGTGATTATTTGGTTCATATCTCGTACCAAACCCATGTCATGTTCTGAATGGTTCAGGATACCTAAAGATCCACGCCACAGTCTCTATTTTCTCTATAATTAATACCTAATTACATGGTCCTTTCCATGAACCTAAGAATCCAGTTGCATATCAGTTCCTTCCTAGCAAATTATTAACATCAGGACCCGTAAAATAAAGCATACTTCTGCTATTACTACACAGTGACACACAAGTTTGTTTACTGATTACTAAGATAGATGAGGTGATTTACATTTCAATCACTCATTGTGAGGGTAATTTGTGAGTGGAATGGAGTGCATTGTGTAGTAAGACTTGACAAAAAAAAGGCCATTGTCAGGGGACAGCATAATTAAATAAGCCTGTAATGTTTATGTGTATAAGCAAAGCAAGCTATTTTGCTCCGTTGCCTGGTTTTCCCTTAAGGTCAGCTTGCTGCAGAGAGATGGATAGTGCCGTCATTAGTGCTTATGAGGTGAGGCGCACAATAAAGCAAATAATTCAGTTAGCATAATGATAACGGGCCCCTTGCATACGGTAGACACTATTTCATTTCCACTGAAGTGGCAGTATCCAGATCTGGCAGTGCAGTGTGTGTTTTTCCATCAAGCAGAGACAAGAAAGCTCCGCCATAACTACTTGAGGCTATCAAAACAAACTACAGATGCCTGCCGTCCTTCATGTTTATGGATCCGAGATGACAAGGTCAGATGACGTTGTGAGCGAAGAAAAAGTTGCAGGATGCCATGTAGTGCCTGGAGTGGAAACAAAACCAAAGGGTTGCTGTCTAAACTCGTGCATGCCCACTGAGCAGAAGACTTGGCTTTTCGCCCATCTGCTGTCAATCACCAAGACCGAGAGCCGGCCACTGACAGGGTGTGATTTAGACAGATGGATGGCCAGACACGTGTTGTTTGTTGCAGAGAAGGTCGGACAGCAGTGTGCAACAACTTTACCGCCAGCTTTGAAATCATAACTCAGGCCTGAGCCCTTCGTCTACAAGCTGGTTAAAAATGCAAGCACCAAATGGTGCATATCGGCGTTTAAATTGGGAAAATAACAAAACTAATTTGCATCACAATTGGAAAACTAAAATAACACCATTGTGACTCAGCAATCAATCTGGTGTGATATTTTTGAGTAAACACGCGAGGATATAGTGTGCTGAAAGCATGCAAGTGTGGTCTTTAGGTTAATGAAGCTATTAATGTATCGCCAAAATAGATAAAATCTTTATTTTGATAAGTGGGTGGTTGTTGGAGTAACATATTTTCTTGGAATACATATACATGCACATTAAAGGTATGGCAACATTTAAATGACGGACATTCATCACTAAAACTGCTCATAAAATGCACGAGAAGTTTCATTTTTGTGGTTTAAAGTTAATGAACATGATACAGTATAAGCATGATAATCTATCTCTCTCAAACTCTGATATAGAAATTAAAACATTTGGTGAATACAATGCTACTTGTTCTTTAGCTTCCCCTCGTTCATGATTTTCTTATAGTGGAATTATCAACCAATACATTTTTTTTTTTTGAGCACAAGCAACGTTTAGAAGTTGCAAGTCAGAGCAGGAGTTTTGTTGCATTTGTTTTGGCTCAGTCTTACTCTCAGTACATGGCAACACTGAATTCAATCCCTAACCCAGATGATAGATTGAATAAAACATTACATTTCTGTCCAGAATAAAGGATCATCTCTCACCAAGATGAGAAAAGGCTTTGA
Organism: Enoplosus armatus; assembly: GCF_043641665.1. Lineage (NCBI taxonomy): Eukaryota > Metazoa > Chordata > Actinopteri > Centrarchiformes > Enoplosidae > Enoplosus > Enoplosus armatus. The sequence continues at coordinate 4,860,627 of NC_092192.1, read as the reverse complement.
TAACACCAGCAACAGTCAACGAAATGGGAACAATAGAAACTCCATGGTTGCAAAGAATAGCACAGCAGCAACTGTCAAAGCACCCCACTGATTTGTCAAAACAACATTCCTACATTTTCTTTCCAGCTGCCTCAGCTCTTCAGCAGTGTCCTCTGTCTTGTGCAGCAACTTGATCAGGTAACATCTTTGGACATACTGTGGGCTACTTGTGGTCCTGCACTAAACCACATCTATCATTCCCCAAAGCTTTGGCTTGTGTTTTGGTCTTAGATTGATTTAAAATTCCCTCAATGTTATGCCGAAGGCAGACTCAACGCTGCCGAAGAGTGATTTGATGCAAAGGAAGAGCAGGTTGAGGTTCAGGCAGTAGTAGTAAAAGAAAGTAGATGTAAAAGAAAAACACCTAATCAAGTCAAATCCAGCTGGACAAAACAAAGTTTGTGTAGCATGTAGCTCAATGGTAATAAAAAATAAAGTTACCAAGCATCAACTTGACCTTGACCTCTTTCACTGCAACATGGCTGTGGAACGCAGGTCATGGTTGTTGTTCTTGTTTTGCACTAATTGTTGTGTTTATTCCTTAAACCTACAGGGACTCTTTCTGTGATCATGGCGAGAGGTTGAGTGTATATTCTGTATCAGGAAAAATAGTTGAAGCATTGATGGAAAAACAAATACATGTCCCAGATTAGCCTAGCACAATAATAAACGCTGGAACAAAAGGTAACAGTTGCACAAGTAGGAAGGAGTCATATAGTCAGAAAATTAACTAATTATCTAGATTATATATATATATAGATATATATATAGATTCTAGATTAAGTATTTGCTAACATTAGCCATTAGTAAGATACTGGTAAAAGTACACCAAGTAAGGCTGTGGCAGCAAAGCTGGTCGGATGGACAGTGGATGGAGATGCAGCAGCGATGGCAGCTGATATGATCGTATCAGCTGAGTCATAATGCGAGGAGTCAGGTTAAAATAGCTGTCCTGTACACCTCTACGAATATGATTGGATGCTTCTAGTCAGCTAGTAGCCTGATGGAGAAGCATTAGCTGCTACCACTCATGCCTGAACTCATGCCTAATGTCAGTCCTGATGGGACAAGAATCCTTACTGTTTGCTTCAGCACCTCTGGGGATGTGTCGAGGCAAGCACATTGGGAAAGTTTACATAACTTGTAGAGACTGGGTTGTTTCTGAACTGGAATGAACCTTGAAATCAAAACTGTCTTCCTTCATGTTTATGTATGCTACAAGCAGCGTGACTGCAAATAGGAATCAAAAGGAAAGAACATAGATGTAGAGTGAAGATAGATAATGTCTGTTATGTTGTCCCAGCATTTCATTTTCTGTCTCTGTCTCTCTGTTTCATCCTTTCAGACAAACCGGAGGTAAAGATCGTGGTAGAATTTCCTCAGGGTCTGACCAGGGAAGGAGAGAACCTGGAACTGACGTGTCAGGCCAAAGGCAAACCCCAGTACGTTACACACACACACACACAAGTTTTAACCAATTAAAATTTGCCATGGGCAGAGAGAGCACGTGTGCATTTGTGTATTCACCCAAATACCTTGACTTCCTCAGTGTGTGCATGTGAGTGTCTTGTTGCAGTGGTGTGTGGAACTGTCTTACTGTTTTGTCTTTGCAGTTGAGAAGAACTTTTGCAGAAGAAAGTTGTCTTGAGTTACATCTAATGAGAAAGTAAACTTATAAATCTCACCAGCAATCAGACATAAAAAAAATAGAAATCAACTAGCACTTTGCCTCCCATTGTTTTGTTATATGTTATGTGAGCATAACTGCTTTCCTATAAATACTTCTTTCAAACTCATATAATGGTATGTGCAAATGGAAAAAGTGGTATATTCAATCAATGAACAGAACAGCTGGGGGGGGGTTATGTGTGAGTGTGTGTGTGGATGGGTGAATGAGAGGCACATGCTAAAGTGCTTTGGCCGCTAGTGAAGTCTGTTTACCATTGCAGTAATATCAGTTCAGACATGCGCACGGGAGCGTATGTACGTGCACGTATATTTTGTTTCGAATAAACAACTGACAGATGTAGTACATTTTCTACAGTTAAATCTGAAACTTCCTTGGATATAATATTACAGCAGGATAAACATCAGTATCCATATGATTGAGGATATTCAAACATGCAACAAGCTCAACTGTTGCTAAAACATTCAGGTTTAACATGTACGGACTGGTCACCACTTTGTTTTATTCAACATGTTATTATCGATGCGTCATGTTTCAGATTCTGTAGATGTCCATCTTATCTGTCCTCAGAATCAGCACCTGTCCGTACTTTCTCTGTGCAAACCACAGTTTGTTTTTATCTCCTTACGTCCAAGTCGATAGTGGGTTAGTTGCTGCTCTGTGTGCACAAGAGGACGCCGAGATTCAGTTTCAACAAAATAAGAAAACACTGGATTTACAGGGAAAAAGCCCCCAGGCAGCATAAAAAACAGTGTAAATACTGAATATATGGATGTACCAATAACATGCAGTCTCACTACATTCATGATAGCCTATTTTAGTTCGTCATTTAAAGTAAAGAAATGTGCTACTTAATTATATTTTCTGAGTCACTAATTTATGTCACGACCAGCTGTGTTGAGCAGCTCCTCTAAACTTTTAGCTGAGGTGAAGACAAGCTGTCATGTCAGGAAAACCAGATTTATGTTAATCCGTACTTCAACTACAACAGAATAATGAAGCCACAAGCAGTCGAAAAAGAAACATTATTTTTATCAGAGGTTATCTAGTAAACAGTTCCCACGCTAATGAGTTCAGACTACCACAGCATTCAGAGTTTACTCCGTACCTTCCTTTGTGGCGAATAGGTAAGACTAGACCCCAAAATAAAAAGGAGAATGCAGAAAAGAGAGAGAAAATAGAAACTCACTGTTCATCTTGACAACCTCAGAAGCAGCAACAGTTTAATTTAAGAAAGAATGAAAGGGTCCTTTATGGTTGTGATCGCACTGCAGGAATTGTAAAAACTTTAAAGTTCTCTACTCTGTCATGAGCTGTACCTATGACATTCCTCATAATGTCAGTGCTGAATCATTCTCCGACAACTGTAAGAAGTTTCTCTTTTATTGGAAACAGATAATATTAAACTGCTTATCAGCCAGCTGCTCTAAGCATAGCTGTAGCTTCTCATATTGACGCTCCTTTAGAAGAATAAGAATGCTGTCTCTATAGGTGTATTGAGTGAGACTATAGATGAAGGGAAACCCACTGTATCTTAGTAATAATATTGCTACCAAGTACATTTCCAAGAAGAAGCCGAAGTTGGTACATGAAGTTGAGAGAGCTTCGAGATGTGGTCGTATTAACAGTTGGCTCTAGAAGCAGTCTCTTCACTGTAGTGGAGATCTCTTCTAATAAGGAGCTGGAGTAGAGCTGGTGGATAAGAGGGTTGCCTTGACAAGTACATGTTGCAGACAGGAGAACTGTGACTGGGCTTAATGTTGGCCAGACAAATCTTAATGGCCACCGCTGGACACATAATCTCTTCACTGAATGGCTGCTATTTTCTTTTTCAGGACTTTCAAAGGGGAAATTTGAAACTGGCCTGTAATTATGAAACACATCAGAGTTACTGTGTGATATTTTGAGCAGGTGTTTAATTAGCACTCCTTTTAAAGGCGGAGGACAGAGCAGAGAGGGGGCATTAATGATGGTGAGCGGGGTGAGTCCTAATATCTGGCAGGAAGAATTTAGCAGGAAGATGGCTGGAAAGGCAGGGTGTGTTTAGTGATGAGTGCTAATTTTCTGAAGGTATCTAGGGAGACTGTGTGAGATTGAGAGAGTATGTTGATGGACTTGAGGCACTGGATGTGAACAGATGAAGTCAATTTTGTGATTAAAGCTAAAAGATTACACAGAGCTGAGCACAGAGAACAGTCCCCAAGTAATTTTTGCCCTAATGTAAAAAAAAAAGTACTCTTTATCAGTGTTAATCAGCTCTTTGAAATGTCTGGCCTTGGCATCACAAAGCTTTTGTTTGTCACTCATTAGGCTATTATTCCACATGTACGATCTGCAAACCAAGGTGTTGTTTTGTTTAGATGACAGGCCTTTGTGATATGAGATGTAATGGAGTGCAAATGAAGCCATTAGGGCACTCAGGGTAAATGAGTAAGAGCTTCACGCTCCAGGTACGAGGCCTGCCATACTATCCAAATATCAATACAGTTGGTGCTGTTGGTATCAATCATATTAGTTTGTTGACAAGGCAGTTCAAATTTGAACAGAATAGAGTAATCATCAGATGAAGCTGGAGTTATGAATATTACAGTAATACGATGAACTCGCAGGTTTCAGTGGGTGGGTGAGCTTGGATTCACAACAGCTGCAATGGATTTTAATGACAACTCAAAATACAGCGAAATAACCAGCTTCCATTTGTCCCCCGCACAGTTAGCTGTTTGTGTCTGTCACTCCTGATACTAATGTTATATACCACTATAGCAACAAATGACAGACATGAACAGCTAATTGTGTTAGCGACAAATGGAACCTGTATACCTTGCCTAGCCTTTCTTTATGGGTAGAGTCACAGGTCTTACATTAACAGGTCAATTCCTGTACTGAGCTTTGCGGGCGCTGAGAGATTCTGGGTGTATGAGTAGAAGTACAAGAACCATGCAAACACTGTGTACTTCAGACTGCCACTCCCCACCAGCCCCCACCCCCCGCAGTCTTCATACTTGGCATAGAGACAAGCTCACTACCCGTATTCATTTTATAAAGATGAAAACACAATCAATACAGTGAGCCGGGAATTGGAAGTCATTTTCATTAGAGCTGTTGAGAGTTGTGCAGTCATTACCAGCAGATAGCACAGGGGGCCGCGGCTGCAGGCAGCCATTTGTATTCAACACGCCTGCCCTTCCTCTCCCCTTGTAGCTCCATCTTGCCTCTTTCGCCTATCTCTGTCTATCTTCCGTCTCTGGATTCACTTTTTCCCTTCTTAAGACATACCATCCACCTATAGAAACTAAACCTAGGAAATATATTATTTACATTTAGTTTAATCTGGAGAACACTTGTAATAGACACTCACTCTTTCAAGCCGTCCACCGCAGGTTTGTGGTTTGTTTGTTTTTGCTATTGAGCTCCAACCGCTATTTCATATTTTCTTTTCCTGGATTTTTCGCCTCATCTTTTTTCCCCGTCTCCCATTTGCTTGCTCCCTCCACACCAAATGTTTTCAAATGGAGGGAAACAAGTTAAAACACCACAACAAAATGCAACAAGAGAGACCATCAGCACACGCTCAGGGGAAATAACAGTAGCTGGCAGTGGCCATTGGAAGTTGCAGCAGCAAAATAGAGGTGTTTTGTCTTTTTCTTTTCTCTTCACCCTCGGTGGTTCTGAGCGCTCTGAGCTCATTGTCATAAAAATGGAATCTGTCACCCCGATATAAACCTCAGTCAAGGTAGAAAAGAGAACAAATACAGACGCTTGGTAGGAGCCCACCTACACAGCAACACTCATAAGTATACGAGCGTGGAAAGCCTGCAATTTGAAGACAAAGCTGCTTCACAGTTATTGTTGCTTTTAGCTGTACACAAAGGAGGAATGTCATTTTAACATGTCTTGTTTCTTTGATTAGCTTTCTAGTAAATAATTGCTGGACAATTTATTTTAAAAAGGAGGTAAATTTGATAAACTTAAGGCCACACTATAATCTTTGGAGAACTGTTAACAAATGTGGGAGAAGTTCTCAAGTGTGCCCCAGATAGATGTGTATTATATTAGGCAGTCGACCACTTTGTGTGGCAGTAGTATTTTAAGTATTTTTGAATATAGAACTGATAAAGAGAGAACTTTTCCTGGTGGTTCAAGGACGATCCGACATCCCGAGACTGGAGTCGCACGCCAAAAAACATAAAAAGAGAAACTCAAACTAGAGTTCAGAGGATGACTCCTAAAGTTTTTGGTGACTCTTTCCACTCTTGCCAACCTCAGGCCAACATTTCCACTTGTTAGAAGAAGTCGATTATAATGAAATTTAAAGAACACTTTCACTCTTTGTTGTGTTGATCTTATCCATGGGATCTTACTGGTGATCTTTTCGTTCCAGGCCACAACGGGTGAACTGGGTGAAGGTGGACGACGATGTGCCATCCCACGCTGTCATCACCGGCGGTGATCTTTACATCGAAAACCTAAACAAGTCCTACAATGGAACCTACCGCTGTGTGGCCTCCAACTCAGTGGGGGAGTCTTTCGACGACTACATCCTCTACGTCTATGGTACGCAGGTCTAACACTGACCCTCCAACACTTTACTATCTCCCTTTCTACCTGTATCTATATATCTGCTCTTTAGTTTTTGTCTTTTCTATATTGGGTCTTGTACTCAATATCAGATACAAAACTAATATTTCACTCACCTCCTTTTATGCATCACATGTCTCAGATATTCCAACATTGAAAAGTCTTAAGGCTGTTCCTCTTATTGACTCTGGTGTAAAAGTTTAAACCAATGAGAGATCACAAGTTTAATCTCAATTCACTTTTTATAGACTGAGATATCCAAATATTTTTCACGGTCAGTGTGTTTAACACCATATACTGTGCACCAGTTTTTTGAGAGATTGTGCCATGAACATGAACACCAGAATCATTCATATGTAGAGTTATTGGCACTGGTGCTCATTGCTAGCAACTGTAGCATACTAAAGACTAAGGCGATTAGCATAATCCAATATACGCAGACTGACTTTTAAATAAGGGCTGTGTTTTAATACAGGTGCAGTATACTCTTAATCCCTCCCTGTTTCCAACTGCACTGTGAATATGGCCAATACCAAAAGCTTGTCGCTTCACTCTGTCCACTCTGTTCACTGGGCTTTCTGCCTTGCACCTATATATCCAGGAAAAAGTCCTGGGTCCTGAGGCCACATTAAGACCAACACAATGGAAAGAAAATGCAGACAAACAGTTTTGACCTCAGATAAGCCTTCAAACTCATTATTACCATTAGTCAAACTGCATTATATTTCATCTTCTCACCAGTGCCTGCAGCAACACACCCACACCAAAGTAGCTCCGTCAGACTTTTTTAACGCAGTGCTATTTTCGCTACCAAAGAGGACAACAAGGTCATGTCCTCAGTATTGTTTCTCTCTTTCTCTCTGTATTGTTTGGTTATTTTAATGACCTGAAGAGGAGTTTACATTCTGCATATACAAACACATTTTACATGTTGGATTCTGAAGACTGGTTCAGACTAATTATTGAAATATAATAGAGGGATAGAGTGTTTTATCCCGGCAGTGTGGAGAAGGCCTTCAAACAACATTTAGACTGTTATTCACACATAAATTCTAATTGAGCAGTTAAATGAACTTTATTTAAATGAAAAATATTTAAAATAATCAGAAAATATCACATGATGTTTGTGTTGGCTTGTCAAACTTGGGTGGTTGGATTGGGCAATTTGGGTTTATGACCTCAGCATTTCTAAAATCCCTGGGAGACTGTGAGCAGAAAAAATCACTGTACAGCAAGTGCATATATATGTATATATATATATATATATGTGTGTGTGTGTGTGTGTGTGTGTGTGTGGTTTAGTTCTGAAAGTAAACCTGACTACACCAGCTCCATTGAGTCACTGGATTTTTCATACCGATGTAGTCTGATGATGAAGTCAAGTCAATTTTATTCATATTGCCCAAACTTACAAATCATAAATTTGCCTCAACTGGCTTTCCAACCTGTAGAGTATACAACACGCTCTATTATTAGTACCTTTCCTCGGATAAGGAAAAACTCTCAAAAAAAATGTACTGCTAACTACTGTCAGTCAGCATTGTGTAAACCAGTTTTATTATTTCGGATGGAGCACCACAGCCAAGACCTAGCTAGGGATTGAGCATGTGGTGTATGTTCTGTTAACTGCTTCCACCTACTTCTGCCAGATTTCTTTATTTCTTTGGCTTCCTGTTGATTTAGCGTCCTCCTCCTCTCTCTATGTTATTCTCTCATCCTCATAAGCATTATCTTAACATGCTTTTATACTGTTGATACCAATAACATTTTCTCCCTGAGCAGGGCATTACACTCTAATGTACTCATTTTCCCTGGCCAAAATTACTTCACTATCACTTTTGGTAGACCCTGAGCCTGCAGAGAAATTATTTGGCTGCTATTGTCAGAGGGAATTAGCAGAGTGAAAAGGCTTCTTTTTTATGTAGGGGGGAAAAGGGACTCTCAATGCCTGATGGACACCAGCTGAATGGATGTTATTTACAGCAGAGCGAGCCGCTGTGCTAATGATGAGTGCAATAAAACAACAGAGGTACCACTGAAGATCAGGAAACAGCTTACTGCCACCTGCTATATTACAGCTGTTAATCTATTCTAACAGTCTGTCTCTGTGTATATTCTTCTGGTTTTCTCATTGTAAGAGTCAGTCTGACACATAGGTCTTAGTCCTAAGCTAAAGGTAAAAGAGAAACAACTTAATCAACTTTTTAATTTCATGACAGTTTTTAAAGGGTGAAATATTAAAATGGTTTAGCTAGATTTAAGTTTGAAGTAATTGTTAAGGTAATCATTAGAATTATTGTAAGTCAAAGGTGTGTCTGTGTGTGTTCACGCAAATGTGTATATAATCGGATCAGCTGCAGCACACATGGAGAAACATCAATAACAGCAGCCATTTTACTTTAAGCCGTGTTGTTGCTTACGTTTTCCATTAAGCACAACTTTGCATGAAGTAGGAATTTTCTGGTAATTGTTGCAGGCTTTTTGTACGTCTCTCTCCCCGGGCCTAAACAACAAAACCCCATGGTGAGGGCTGCAAGTCGCCCCACTCTCATCCACCCACCAGCCCCCCACCCCCACCCCAAATGGTGAGAGAAAGACAAAGATAAACACGGTAATGCAACAGGCGGGCAACTAAAAGCCAATTGCACCAAAAAACAACCCAGCCACCATTAAAACCACAGAAGGCCTCCATCCTTTTACAGCTCGTCTTTTGATGACTTTGATGTGTCTGTGGCCCCCACACTACTAATGTCTGCTGTAATTCAACAGTAAATCATGCCGAACCTTCGCCTTGCTAATGGGAAGACGGGATGTTGTGGCTGAGCTGTCAGAAGCTGATTCTCACATTATGTTCCAGACCCCCTTTCGCCACCACACACACCCTCCTGCTCCTACACTACCACCAGCATGCATGCACCGCTGTGGTTGTCCATTTACCGAAAAAAGAAGCTGGGAAGAGGGCATGTATGTAGACACACCCGCACACACCCCCTCGTTAGAAATCAGAGAAGCAGCAGGGGCATCAGCGTGTACTCTCACATATAGAGGTGATAGAAAGCATCTGGTTCTGGTTACAACAACATATTAGACTGGTCAAGTAAGTCAGATCAGCCTTTCATGTGTTAAATGAATTCTGGTGCATTTTCTCATTTAGTGCGGTTCATTTGGGCTGGTCTGAAAGCTGTCAATCAAACTCTGGTGAGGACTAAACAACCGGACTGAGATCGCCTAAAAAAAGTTGCGATACATTAACTACTAATGAATCCAGCTCTGTGTAAGCGATGTACAGCCTTCATTTATACAATATCATTTGGTAACCATGGTAACATGTGGGCATCTTGACATTACTCAAACTTTTTGACAACACAGTAACTATCCTCCTGTAATATTATAGATGCCTCTTTTGTGTCCCGTTTGTGTCTCTTCATCACTATTTATGATGCATGAGACCCAGTTACAGTTCTTACCAATAATGCTCATCATAAATTATTTCTGCATTAATTCTTTGTGACACCAAAAAAGCAGAAAACTATAGCATGGTCTGCTCCTCCTGTGGGTCCTCGCCAAAACTGTCCAATCAATGAGTTACCTGGCAGTCCGTATGACTTCATGATGCTCCTCTTGGTTTGTTGTTGTCGTCAGTTTGTGAACACCAACCCGGACCAGAACTGAAAGGCAATAATGAACCTCTTTTTGTTTTTCTTCCTTGGTCCAGACCAAATGAACCAAACAACATGCGCTCTTAGACTTTCTAAAGTGAATTAAAGAGTTCCCCTAAAAATAAAGACTGATTTTAGTCCTAATATATTAATCACCAGACCTCCAGGCTGGTTAGCTAGGAGGGACCGACTCTAATAAAGATAAAGGATGAAAAACCGTATGTCCCTCCAACAGTCTGACATAATGTGTTAATGTTTTAGATTTAATGCACCACAATATCCTAAAAGCTGCCATTAAACATGGAGAGCACAAATATGTTATGCAATTTTCTTTTATTAGAAGTTAAAAACCAGCCACAATATCAACACAAGATCCCAAACTGTACATTAGATCTGAGTAATTCAGTGATAAAGTCCGCATGGCGCCTCCACCCCCCCCTTGCTTGACAGCCTGAACAAATGCAGCCATGGCCAGCATCTCCTCTAATACATCTGATTCCCGAGTATTGTGACCCTAAGTGATGGAGAGCACCGTGAGACTGGCTGACACTAACAATGTTAACAGCGAAATGAATGCAGTCTGTACTGCTCTAACTCTCACTGCCGCTCTTACTTCGCAGGGTAAGAAAACACAAGCATCAGGGTTTTCCTCCCGCGGTCGAGTCAGAGCTGGCACCGAGGGGTTTTGTGTTGTTTACAGGCTGCCGCTCAGCCTATAACTGAGTTCTCTTGCTCCCTGCTCCTTTACCAGCACTGTTTTTTATTGCACAGTAGCCGCATGTTTAGTGACCCCGTTGCTCTCGGTCGTCCTCTTACTTACTTTACACTCCTCCTCTGTTGAAGCACATGGGAGTTTCTCTACAAGTCACTGTTATCCCTTTAAGTGGCATCTAACATGTCTTCCAGAGGTGCGAAGTGTACCAAAACATCTTATTGAAGCTGCAAGCGCTCTTAGTTTGCTGAAATTGCACTTGAGTGGAAGTGAAATTGCTGGCGTAAAATGTTATGAGGAGAAAAAAGTAATTCCATCACTTCCAAAACAAATTTGCCAGGAGGTTATGTTTTGAATCCTGTCTGTCTCTTATGAAGACATTTTCTACGTTTGCAAGCTGTGTATCAATTCATGACATTACAGTGGTAATTTTGGGCATTGCTATAACTTAAGACCCCAACATTCATCTCCCAACCGCCATATGGAAGGATTATGTCACAGTGACTGTGATCTTGAATTTCACTGCTTATTTGTTGCACTCAAAATGTCACATAGGCAACACATTTCTACTCAATATGACCCCACTATATTTGTGTCCAAATGATCCATATGAAATTATACGATCCGTATTTGTTATATACAATACTTCTGTTTCCATCATGTCGAGATTCAAAAACAACCCAGCCTGGAGGACACAACCCTCCAGTCTTTTGTCCATTATCTGACAGATTACTGTAGAAAGCCTGGCCACCTTTAACCTTTCTAAGGGGGCGTTTTTCAATCAGGCCTCATGGGGCATTAAAGGCTCTGAGATGTACATGAGGCCCAACCTCAACTTCCTTTGTAAGTACATTCATTAATTATAATGAATTTAAACCAGGTAGCCAATCATGAATCAGAATTGTAGTATCTGAAGGATGTGTTATGTTCTCATTGCTTCTTATGATTTATGACTTATTTCTCAGGTATTTTGTAACTTCTCTTTGGAAAGATCAAGTCAAAGGACAAAGATGGACAATAGGCCAATATTTTATGCTCTTTCACAATATTGGCATTCACTTCCAAGTCAATGTCAAGTTTATATGTGAAGCCCTTAACCAGAGTAAGAGTGTCAGGGCTTCAATGGTTCGAATTATACAGGGAACAAGGACACCTGAAGAGGCCAAGGAAAAACTTACACAAAACACACAGGAAAAATGGAAGAAACCTTGAGAAGGATAAAACATAGGTAACCCTTGTAGGGCGGCGAGGTACTAAATGAATAGTATGACAAAATGGCAAATCAATAATGCAGTTAGACAGTCTAGCAGGTCAGTAAACAGTTTGTAGCAGGGAAACATAAAAGCAAAAAGGAGAGAAAAATACTTTGTGATGAGGTCACAGCCTTACACAAAGCAGTGTAATGATACTAAATTGTATAAGATGTCAATTTCTGCCAGTTTGAAGCCCCTACTATATGTGTAGCATGTGACAATGTTCAACTTTTGAGAGCTGCTCCGCCTCCCAAACTTCAAGCGAGACCTCTATCATAATTTTGACAGCTGTCACTCGAATGTACGATATGTTTATGGCTGTAGGTAAAGGAGGAAAAGTGTATCTCAGACATCTAGGAAGTGTGCAGTTTGGCACAACATGAAATGAGGATCGTTTAAGACTTCGCTAGAAAAGCGTAGTTTTTTTTTTTTCTAACATTTACCCTTCAATATTTCATTGACGAGTTAAACCAACGGCAATCTAAGCACAGGACGTCATATCAGATGTCATATTAGAAAACACTCATGTGTCATTTTGGAGGGCATTGACAACAACGTACTTTGTTATTTCGTTTGCAGGACTTGTTGTGTGCCCCTCACCGGGTATATGGCAATTCTCCTGTCCATTTGAGGCATGTCTATTCTGAAAACCTGCTCACAATATCTCTGATAGCTTCTCCCCTTAAACCTAAAAGCTGTCATCTTTCTGACATTACCGTCCGGTCAGAACTTGATGGATACTACCCGCTCTAACAGTGTGTGTTCTTCCTCTCATAAAGTGTTTATCCAACATGTTCCGCTTTGTAGCAGAGAAAACCTGAAGCCACATTACTATTTAAGCTTTCCAGAGGTCAAAGGTGTTATTGCTTCAAGCGGTCCTAACACAGATTACATAAATGTAGGCATTTTAGCATTTAACATTTTAGCTTCTTGTGACATAGTATATTTAAAAGGGCTGGGCAAAGTAGGAGTAGATCAGACTATAATATGCTTTACTATACTATACTATACTATACTACACAGCACTATACTATACTATACCTTACTACACAGCACTATACTATACTACACGGCACTATACTATACTAAATGATCTCACTTATATAGCGCCTTTCAACCTTCACGGTTCCCAAAGCGCTTTACAGCTAAGTAAATTGTGACCGAGCTGCCATGCAAGGTGCTGGTCTCCATCGGGAGCAACTTAGGGTTCAGTGTCTTGCTCAAGGGCACATCGACATGACGGGGGCAGCCGGGGATCGAACCCCCAACCCGCTCTAACCAGCTGTACCTCCCGTGCGACACCATGCCGCCCCCACTATACTATACTATACACTATACTACACAGCACTGTACTATACTATACCATACTACACAGCACTATACTTTACTACACGATACTATACTATACTACACAGCACTATACTATACTATACTACGCAGCACTATACTATATTATACTGTATTATACTATACCTTACTATACTACACAGCACTATACTATACTTTATTACACTACACTATACTATACTGTACTATACAGATTAAATACATCTTAGTACAATTCTTCACTTCACTGCACTATATTACTATATACTATATCGCTCGCTCTCTCTGATGCTGTTGGTGGTTCTGACACATTCATCATAAAAGGTGTAAAGTAACCTACTTTATCAATTTTTATCTTTCATCATGACAGCTTATCTTGACTGAGTCCACTTGTTTGTCAAAGTCCCTCTCCAGTCAAAAATGTGTTTTTCTTGTTGTTGCCTCTCTTGAATGTTTCACTGTCCAGAATGATGTATGTGCAGAGTTTCTTTTCACATTCATCTGCTGAGGGGGCAAAATGTGTCCGTGCTTACCTTAAATCAATTCACAAGTGTGATGTGAGGCCTGTAGTGAACAGATATAGGATGGATTACTTTCCTATACTACATGACATTATACTGTAGTGTTTGATTACCTTTCGTCCGCAGCTTCACTTAATGATAATTAAGTCATTTTCATTATGTGGTGCATCGTAGAATAAAGTATTGTTGGTTTATGGGTTTAAAAGTGTCCTAACTTTTTCCCATGTATCATCAATTACTTTTTTCAGGTTTCATATTGCTTGGTGTGATTACTGGCACTGTGCAAATGTAGGGTGTTTCTCTCATCCGGTGCTCACGTGGAGTTCTTTAACTCACCGGCTTTAGCGGGAATGATTCCTGTCAGGCTGCGTCTCGCAGCTTCCTGCGGTCCTGCTCCATTCGTTCAGACCAGAAACACTGATTCATAAGCCTCATCAGTAAACAAGGCCCGGTGACTCAGCGGGAGGAAAAACACATTCTGCCTGTCACATTTGAAAGTCAATGAGCTCCAGTGTTCTTTGATACATTTCACCAGCTATCCACGAAAAAGGGAAACGTAGTGTACATTCAGACAATCCCCCCAGTCTTTCTTTTAATCTTTCTTTTTGAATGTTTTTTACCGATACGTTTTTAATGAGTTGTTGACACTGATGATCCCAAACATCTGCTGGACCCTCACAATTCATGATGGGATAAAACCAATTAGACAGCGCCACCCCCGAGCTGGAGTTTCGTGGCTCTCAAGCATGTGTGAAACTCATCAGCTCAGGCTTCATCTGCCAGCCGACTTCCCAATGGATAATTTCTCCCCGCCTTTGTCTGCACATTGGTCTGTACAGCCTTTTGCATTGTCAAGGTTGTCTTTAAAAGAACGGAATTGTTGATAGATTAAAAACATATCGTACATCAGCAAAGTTTGAATACTGATCCAGATCACCTGAAGGCCTTCATTTGCATTTTTAAATTTGCCTCAGGCAGAGTTCGGAGGGGCCACACGGTCCTCTCTGCCTTGTATTTGAATTACTTGATACATTTTTCTTTAAGTCCAGAAAAATAGATGATTTTCTAAACTAACAATTGTGAACAGATTTGTGCAGTAACCATGAACAACTTCTTCCCTCAGGGAAGACTACTTTCACATGATAAACGACCTCCGTGCCCTCAGGGAAGACATTACAAACAGCAGGATAACTTTTATCTCTTTAATGTAACTTCTGGATGTGCTTATTTTCAATTTGCAGTGGTTTTAAAATGACCTTCACTTGAAACATTAAGAATTACTGGTGTGCATTCAGTAATACAGTGACAATAAATGGGACTTATGACCGTTAACAAAGACAAGTAATCATGGTGCTACAATATTAAGTACATAAAACCCATATAAACTAACTTACAATTAAGAATAAGATTATATTTATATAAAATCAACTCGAGTTTGGTTCCTTTCTGTTGTCTAAAGTATGTCTGCTGACAATAAAGCGTATAAAGCTGGTCACTGCAGTTTTTAGCAACTTTGCTCAAACAGGTAGAAAATAGTGTTTGTGTGTTTGTTTGAGACTTTTTTTCAGCCACGAATTTGTTACGCTATTAAGAATAAGCTATAGGTTACAAGGACAGTAGTTGATCATAGTATTAAGTCATTGTTTTCAAGGTTTTGTTGACAATTATAAAGACAAGAACATCACCATCCCCATAGTTTTTTCAATAGTGCCAAAGCAGATCCCTGTCCGCTATGGTTTGGTTCAGCTAGTAATTGGGATTTAGTAGCAGCTATTTACAACATGTCTGTTGAATTTAAATGCATGTGTTTGCATGTATGAATGTCTAACTAATTCTAAAGTTTTTCTTTTTAAACATTTGCTTCCACTTTGTCAGTGTCCTCCCATAGAAAATGCAGTGTCATTCATGCTTAGTATCTGAAACCAGACCAAGCCAGCATCCTTCAATGGCAGATGCAGAATGCTAAAAATGCCAACATTGGCACGTCTTCCATGTCGCGAAGAAGGTGAAATGTTGATTCATAAAACTGAAAAACTAAAAACATTGAATGTGAGAGTGAGTGTGTGGCGTCCCTCTCTTTACTTTGATGCCTACCTGCGAGCCAGCACCTCATTAGAATAACTGTGGGTTTCACCATGTAGTGAATCAAAACTGAGGCAAGAAAACAGCAACAGCAGCAGTTTAGAACGGCAAATGTTGACATGGCGATGTATACTGTCTATGGGCAAGGGAAGTAATGACGGCTACATTTTGTCACCTGTGCCACCTGCAGGAAATAAGCATTACAGCTGCAGCTTGCTGGGTTTTCTACCCGACGTTGCGTGCGTCCAGTAAAACTGCAACATAGCTGATGTAAAGTCCAACCATGCACATCTTTGTAACCGCTAAAAACAGCCCCTCTTCCCTCTCCGCCCTCATCTCTGTCCATACACATTTCCTTTCCTCTCTTTCTTATAACACCTTATTTCATTAAGTGTAGACTAGCCTTCCTCCTTATCAACAGCCACAAATTACTTATTTTTTTTCAGCACCTTTTAATAACCCCAACAGGTTTTTCAGTCCATTCCCGGCCAATCAGAGAAGCATGGGAGGTCTCTAACCAAGCAGCATTGCCAGTGGCTTCATATCAGTGCAGCCCCGCCACTTCAACAAGGAAAATGTCACTTTTGATATCTCCCCCTGGTCATTGTCAGGGTGGGGAGTCTAACCCGGCTAATGAAGTAAAAAGGGAAAAGCTGAGGGAGGAAAAATGGTCTCTAGTCAGTCTGTGTCTCATCAGCCCTGCTTGATACTGATCATTTATTTATTTTTTATTTTCGACGTGTGTTTATTATTTCCCTCCTTCTGTTTTTGTGTGCCACCATTGATTGTGTCATTGTGTTTGAGTTTATACATCAAACGTCGTTTCTTTTTGTTGCCAGTATCCTCACCAACTTTGCGCTCTTCTCCTCGGAGGTATTATGAATGCACAGGCACGTTTGTTTGTCAAGATAGCTCACTGCATAACAATGACAGCATAAGTACAACACCAGCATGTGTTACTCATTAGACAGTTAATCACTTCTAACAGCCATGTGCTTGCTAGCATTGTCAGTATTTCATGTCGTGGCTTGTACCCTGTGAGTAGACATAAAAGAGAAGAGTTCCCAACAAGATCTTTGATCAGCTCAGTCCATGTGAGACCAGTGTTGCAGTGTCATCGTTGCGCATACAGTATTTAATGCACTGCAACTGCCAATTCATCAAAAAGTCTACAGCAGACCTTTAACTCACACACACATGGTGACACACAATGAGCTGTTGGTCATTTATCAAACAGCGAAACCATCGCTTCACAGCAACTTTACTTTATCTTCATGGCTTTTATACTCATTTGTTTCCCCCCTGTGTTTGTCATGTATTTGTCCTCTCATCCAGATGCTCCCACCACTACCCCTATACCCACCACAGCCACCACCACCACCACCACCATCACCACCACCATCTCCTACCCTGAAGCCAATCAAGGTACAGTATCACCCTCACACAACCTGTTTATCTGTGTGTGTATGTATGTGTGTGTGTGTGTGTGTGTGCTCCCTAATCCCCCACACAGCCTTGAATCACTCCATATATCTTCATCGTCATGCCACAGTGGCAGCCATCTTCGTATGCATGTTCCTTTACCCATGGGTTAGGGTCACCCAGTTTGTCATCATTTACTAATTTGAAAATGCTTCGACAGTTAATTCCAGATGCCATCCATCATTTAACAGGTAAAAATCAATGGCTGAGGCCGCAACATGTATTCATGTACCTTAAATTCTCAAATACAATAAAAATGAGTGCTAAAATAGTTTACCGAGTTTCAAATAATACCAGTACCGGTGGGGGGTGAGAAGATAAAGGCAATTCTCATGTTTGCATGTCATATTTTAACTTTTCACAGAGCCAGGCTAGTTAATTCCCCCTGTTTCCAATCTTTACTGTATGCTAAGCTAAGCTAACCACGTCCTGACTCTAGGCACATTCATAACGCCCAGACATGAGATTAATATCAATGTTCTCATCTCACTCTGGGAAAGAAACCATATAAACATGTTTCCCAAAATCAACTTTCTGCTTAACTATTCCGTTAAGTATAAACTATGATCACACTGTGACATGTGAGATATATTATTTTTCTGGTGTACATCCAATCATGTGGATACGTGCATGTCAGGCTCCCGCGTGAACAGCTGGCCGTTTTGTAAGGTTGCAAACTTTGGCATTAACATTGCACATTAGGATTCACATCAGGAAATGCGCAAAGGTTCTATAAAATATTGATTTATATGGAAACATGACAGATATAAAATGGACTTGTTGGAATGTATACAACCTCAAGTATCACAGTCACGAATTGTGAATAATTACAGCGTTCCACTGCACAAAGTGGTGTGCCCCCACAAGTTCCTCTACTTTTCAGATGTGTGTGTGGGTGTGTACGGGGGTTGAGATTGAAAGGACAAATAGTAGGCCGAGACCTAGCTCATGTTGTGTTGCTCTCAGAGCAACCTGCCGTCTGTCAATACTGTTCATTCACTGCTTTGTTCCCCAAATCCTTTCACAGCAGGGTTTCAAAACAGGCCTGGTACACAAACACATGTTGTGAAAATATTTGGTTTTCCCCACCAAACTGCTACTGTGATATCACCTGAATGATGGGAAAAGCTGACGTGAACAAATTGCTAAGAAGGCTGTAAACGATGAAACATGGGTACCAGACTCTCTATGGTCATTATGTTGATTGTATGAGTTTGATAATTGTTCTATGACATTTACTCACTGCAGACACAAGAATTGCCTTTTATATGAAAGACATTTTTCATTCATAAAGTCAATTATAGATCATGCTCTAGGTGGGTTGTGAGAAGAGGGTAGCACTGGGGATGAACATTAACTGAACATGAGCACTTGAAAATTAGGCCCTTTTGAAATAAGCAAATTTTATCTCGCTCTTTCAGAAACAGAACTGGGGGCTATTGTGAGTATAAATCTCCAAAGGGTGCAGATAGAAAACATCACTCTATGCCTCCACTCAGAAATCAGCCTGAGCTCCAAATGCAATCAAAGCCTCTCTGACAGACCGCTCAATTGGAACAAATCTCACGAGGCTGGCAGGAATCACAGGCATTGTGCTTGATTATGCCATCTGATTGGATTAAAGAGAATACCTATCTATGCAGGCTGATTGATAACTCCTTTGCCTCAGATCAAAGAGTCTGGAATCTGCACAGACCTGTTCTGATTATAGCTATCCTGACTGATTCACACTCAGATTGCTGACTATTTCTAATGTGCCTGCTAAGAATAATACTTACTTTATATGTAAATAATGATACTAAAGATTACTCACACAAAATTAGTGAATTAGTCAATGAATATAAATTAGGCTATATAACTTTGATCTTGAAATGAAACAAAGAAGTAAGACAAAAGAAAAGTTGAATTGATAAGCAATAAATGCCCAATTTTACTCACTTTACTGCTCCAGCCTTATTTGGTCTGGTATGACCGGTAGCTTGTGATGTAAATTAATGTAAGATAGTGATGGTCCAGCTTGGATCATTTCCTGTATAGTATTTATGGAATGCTTGTATGCTGTTGTTTAAAATGTAGGTTCATTTCCATATTTCCATTTGTTGCCACTGTTCAGAAAAGGTTTCGCTCACTTTAACTTCTGCATTTGACAAAACAGATTCGCAAAATGTTATTTCTTAGCATTTTGCAGGGATTTTGGCTCTGATTTAGCAAAACTATGTGAAGTTTGTGCAAAGATGCATGCAAATCTCTGCTCATTAAACTTAGTATTCTATCACTGCCTCCGTATTTCATGACAAAGAAAGAAATCGAAAGCAAAATACTGACACAATCGCAACCCAAAATCAAACTGGGAATTCAGGCAGGGAATTTCTAATTTCATAAAACATGGGTCTAATTTTTGTAGTTTTGGCCATCATTTACATCGGTAGCAACAGCATTGTACTGACAAAATTGCTGGGTACTGGATACGTGGCAACACCACTAAAAACAAGTCAAGAAACCTGAGCAATTAATCATCCTGTGCAATGTGGGATTATTACTGACATTTCAGGTGGAGTCACTTTCAGTTTTATCTCCAAATAAATTGGTTTAGATATGTGGACTGCAATTGTAAAAACATGGGAACAGTATGTGTGATGAAGTCCAAGTTCACATGCTAGCGTTTTGGACTTATTGTAGTCTTCATCAGCAAGTGTGGAACGTCATGTAAAAACGAGTGGTCATTCATGGTCATATTTATAAGGCCAGTTCTGGCTCTGCCTTGTACTCTACAACCACCTCCATACTTCATGACAGAGTAACAGTAAAGAAATGCAGACAAAATAACATCCCACAAAAAGATTTTACTGATGAAGGAGAATTATAATCATTTACAATCTCTGCGGTTATTAAAAAAACACTACACAGTATGTTGGCAAGTCATTTCAGTCCCCTGTGAACAGGACTTGAGATGTGTGGGCTCCACCTGATAAAGCAAACCTCACGTCTGCAGTGCCAATATTTTCAGGTTAAAACAACCCACTTACAGTTTCTGCCAGATGTCCTCTCTTTGCTTTCAACTATCAGGGGCATTCCATTATTACTGTGTATATAGATTGAAGGCAGCAGACTCATATGGCCATAATACACTCTGCCAGTTGATTTCATTTACCCACAGTGTGCCGCACAGATCAGAGACCCACTGCCAAATGAATCTATCAGAGTGGGATTGAGATTTTTTTTTTTTTTTTTTATCAGTTATCCATTAGAGGGATAGAATAGAGCACTTTAAAAAATCTATTAGAGCCCAAACACATGGCTCTTAAGTGCTTGGCAGGGTTTAAAAAGTAACATGGGGAAATGACTAAATTGCTATTTTCACTACTAAATACATTTCTAAATGGAGATATCTTGCAGACCAGCTCCTACAATTAGCCATTTTATTGTGTATTTTTTTAAGATTTTTCCAAACACCTCTCAGGAACTGCTTTTTCTGCGAGCATCCTCTGTTTCTATTCCTGTTTGCTTGGCTGTCCATAATCTCTTTCTCTGCCATTTTTATGTTAGTGTGGAAGAAAGATTTTCCTTGAAAAGCAACATTTTTGTGCTGCACACTCTCCTCAGGGGCAGTCTATTATCTTTTTTGTGGTACTCGGGGCCAACAGGAGGTCTTTTTGTGAAACACAAGCCGACCCCAAAAGTAAAAACTGCACTGCTGTCTTTTTAAGGATTCAACAGTCATCCTCCCACATACTCTATTTCTCTCATGACATCACCCCCCCCCCACACACACACACACACAATATGACTAATCATTCCCTAATTCAACACACCGCCGAATGAACAATGCCACTTAATCCCTGAATGAAGAAAATAGATAATAAATGTGTACCTTGTGCAAATAAAACAATCAGGCGGCAGGCTAGCATTACTTTTAATTGATGAAAGACCATAAACGGTGCTGACAGCCAATTAATTTAACCCACACTATAGACAGGACAACAAAGCAGGCAAGGGAAGGCAAAAAAAACCCAAATATTTATTACATTTGTTGGGGTCTTCAAATACATAAACACCATCAGGAGAAGTGACTGAATTTAGATGAGCCTCCACCTCACGTTCTTCAGACTTACACAGTGTGCCAGATAATGTGTTATATTGTTCCCTCTTTGCTCGGTTTCATTCCTTGTCCATTTTAGAATTGGAGCAGCCAGCTATAACTAATTTGATTAAGGTCGATAGCAACACAATAACTGCCGTCATGTGACATACAGCCCTAAGAGAGCATCAATGATATTATAGCACTCAGCATCATGGAAAACATTAGTCTGGAGCCCAACACATCTTCTTAATGTGCAGGTATATTTTCTTCTCGAGGTATTACTGCGCTCCACAATGACCAAAAGGAGATGAAACTCGTAAAGAAGGGCCAAGAGGTAATCATCTAGCTACACAATATCTGAAAAGCACCACCAGTAAAAACATATTTGCAACCATTCTACTCAGTATTTACACATAAAGTATACTCATATTTAGACCACACTAAAGCTCATCGACTGCATGGAGGGTGTTAAAATATGTATATAAATCCTGTATTTGACACTTTCTATTACTGTAATAACACTTTGTTATATCATACGTGCACATTTTTAAGGAAGAACCCCCCCCAAAAGAAGATACAAGATACAGGAGATACAGAACACACTATATCTGATATTGTCATACTGTGTGGAATTGTTTTTAGTATCTTCAAAGCGACTTACACCAAAAGTATTGGACAAATGACTTGATGATGGAGCTAGCTGAAAGTCAGAGGATCACCAAAGTTATCACACTTCATGGCATTTGCCTCAGTCCCATGTTAAAGTGGCAAAAAACAAGTGATCAACAAGTTACAACAGAAATGATAAGTCAGTATATGCTGTTAGTTCCTCAGGACTCCAAAATAAAGTTCCTTCCTAGATTTATTGTTTTTCACCAACATTCAGCAGTTCTTCCAGGGAGAAATCTATTGTTGAAGAGAAAGATATACCGGTTTCTCTATCAACTGAGCTCTGTGGGGGGTGGCAAAATTCTGGCAAATGTAGGAAATCACAAACTAAAGCCGAGGCAGAGAAGGCAGGTCAGAGAAAGTGGATCCAACAAAAAAAGTAATCTAGCTGCCAGCGGGGACACCTAGCAGCCTGTTGGTATTTTCAGTACCACAGGGTTCCACCAAATGCATTTCTGCCAATATAATTATGATTGGCATGCAGTTATCTCTGCGTGATGAGCTGGATGTCATGTCACAGTGAGTCACCAAAGGGCTCATGGGAAGCGTGGCAACCAGCCATGGAGCTGATGTGTCCGCATCATGTCTGTGAATGTCAGCAAGGACAGTGCCGATGTCTCAGTTGACCTGTGAAGCTAGAGATGGTGGATGAGGAGGAGGCTGCTCAAAAATGGACAGGCAATCACTCAGCAGCACACATATTGAATGGTCCCACACGGCTGCCACCCACAGTGTAATGAGGGTTACCAGGCCATGCTGCCTTTCAGTTGACTGAGGCTTGCAGGGACAGAGGCTAGTGCATTACCGTCTTCAAGTGGTGGCAAAAAGAGGCGATCATTTTCTTCTGAGCACTGTTTTGCTTCATAGCACGATCTGAGATATGGTTGCTGGACTGTTCTATTAAAAACTTTGCCACGCCAATTCGCAAATGCAAATTAGTCTGTAACCTCTCAGTTCATTTTTGATTTCCAACGGGCGTTATCAACGGGCACAGACCCAAATGCCTCTTGACGCTACAACCAATCAGAGCGACGAAAAGTGTGACGTAGCGGTAAGCTGCCAGGCTAGGTAGCCAGTTCCAACATCCACTTCATATGGCTTCTAGTTCAACATAATACACTGACGTTTTGCATGAAGCCAACACTTACCATTTGTATGTAACGTGAAATACCATCCAGTTTGTTTAATACTGACGCGATAGCGGATTCAGAATGTTCCACATCAGCGGCAGCCATCCTGGTTGTTTAACTCATCCTGGCTTAAGGCCAAACTTAACTGGCTAACTCGCTGATCTCGCTTCGGGCTAGAAGCACTTGTTAAAGTGCAGGTGCAAACTACAATGAAACCATGTCACAAAAATGGAAAATGTATTCTGTTGATCACGCTGAGGCACTAACTGTTTTTACTGAGGTGTTTTTCAACCAAATATGACTGGCCTGTGGCATTATTTAGCACTGACATGTCTCAACTACTCAAGGACCTTGTAGAGAAATGGGTCTTCAGAGGCCTCAGTAATCCTGAGATGGACTCGATACAGTCTCGTACCTTGAGCCCTGAGCCCCTGGCAGCAGAGCTGAGGTGTGGTATTGGCCTACTGCTCCCCAAACTATTACACATTAGTACTGAGCACCATTCTCTCGCTTTCAAAAATATTTGTCTGTCTTGATAGCTTACAGGCACTTTCTCATGTCTCCGCTGAGACAGAAGGCCAAGGAAACGTAAGGCACACTAATGCACATTTAGCCTCTTGAAACTAGATTGCAGCTGTTGAAACCGTTCAAGTCAAACATGATCTGTTTTCGTGTTTTTTTCCTGCCAAGTTGACCAAATGTTGCTTTTATCATTTTAAATTAATTTCAGCACTTTTACTGTGTTGTATTTGCCACTTTGATGCAGACGCACTTTGATAAACACTTAGAAAGCCATATTTTCGGACAAGCCCCATTTGTCAGTGGGCAAGCATCTCCCTCAGAAGTGTTTTTAAAAGGCGTATGTTTCCTCCAGCACAGCGTTTCATTCTCAGCAAAGTGCAATCCTTGTCTCTGTTTCCCTCAGATGTAATATGCTGGAGTGAAGTAGTTTGCAGTCTCATTTGTAAGAGAATTTGTTATAGTACATCATAGCCACACCTGGTCTGGCTGTGATTCACCTCTGTTTTGTATATTGGTTAGATCTGATATAAAATCAACTTAATCAATGAAGCTAGTGTCCCTGGTTGTATTTGCAGCAAGCTGATGGGTCTCAAACAGAGAGTTGCAATGGGATGCTATTTTAGCAAATGCCTTCAGTCATTGTATGATTATGAATCTGCATCTATGCTTTGAAGCTAATGAACCATCTACAGTGTCTGAATTTACCACAAACTATACATAATTCTTTTTTATCATTGATAAAATAATAAAATATAGCACACATTCTTCATATCTTCATATATATCTACATACGTTCATTTGTTTTTACTCTGGGTAACATTGACCAGCTGTGTTGCTGACAGAACTAGTGAAGCAGTTTGAAGATGCAGCAGCACAGATGTAAGGTTTATGGGGACATGAAGGTTTTAGACAGAGTGGAGGTATGCTTCAAAACAAGTGCTTGTCAGATCTCATCCAACAGCGTCTGAAACCCCTTTCAGACGGAATCAAGGGGGGGGGCGGTGTCCAGCAATTTTTGTAACTTTCTGAAACATGCACTCCAACAATTATGTCCACTTTTCTAAAACACTCACTCCTCTGGTGGACATCAGTGTACTGGCTGCAATGGCTGCAACAGAGGGCATTAGGGGTCACTAGCACTTGGGCTGAAATGTAAAGTCAGTGCCACTACAGCTCCAAAAAATGCCACTACAGCTCCAATACAACTACATTTAAAATGGAAAAACTCAGTTTAAAAAGTCATGAATTAAAGTAAAAGTAGAGGTCATCAAACCAATAATATCTCATCCACACCAAGCCATCACAACACTTAACACTGTTACTTTGTGAAAACTTTGCTTGAGTCATTGCCATACAACGCATTCCCTTTGTAAATAGATGGTTAAGTGTTTTCCAAGTCATACACTGTTACATTAAGACAGCTGCTCAATTATTCCTTCTTGATAGTCTGTCTTTTTCTCCACACCAAAGCCGCCTACAGCACATGATAATAGTCTCGTCCATATCTCCTCAAGCAGTAGCCTCACTCCCCTCTGAGTGCAACGTCCAGTGTGTGCAGTGGAAAGTGTATTTGTGCGTGTTTGTGCGTGTTTGTGCGTGTGCGTGCGTGTGTGTGTGTGTGTGTGTGTGTGTAAGCTTATGTTTATCTCTGCACTGCCTTTGGTTCCTTTTGATTTCCCTTAAGCCTTATGTCTTTTGTCATGTTCTGGTCTTCTGAATGCTTGCTTATGGGTGTCATTTGTTTTCTCCCCCTGCCCCGCTCCCTCCCTGCCTCCTCCCCCATTTCTCCTTTATTTGCATGCTGTTCCTCCTGTTCCACACCTCCCTCCTCAACTGCCATGTCCTCTCCTTGTGTGCTCAGACACTGCGCCCAGCACTGAACCTGCAGCTCATGGTTGGTATCTCTACTTTCCTCTTTATGCCTCTTTTTTATTTTTTTTACTTGTGTCCTGTCTCTGCAGCATGCCTACTTTTTACTGTTGCACAGTAGACATCGCTGTGCCAGGCTCCCCAGCCTGGATGTGTCAGCTGTGTGCCTGGTGTCAGTCATTTATTGATGGTGCTGACCCGTGTGTGGAGGCCACAGAGCTCCTGCCGAGTGACAGTCAGGCTACATTTGATTTGTTTTGCATTAATTGTGCCACAAATATGTTTATATCACTTATTGTCATTGCATAGAGCCAGGCAAAGCGTAAACACCCTTTAAAAAGCTTCTCATCCTCCTCACTAGAACTGTACTTCTGAAATGGTTGCACCAACTAACCAATTACAGCGTTTCCCTGAAGGTGCCACAGAGGAATAAAACCCACCAGGCCAGTACTGATTATATCAACAGCATGAGATGATTTTGTGTGGAGGCAAAAATAGACCTCATTTACTCGTTCTCATTAATGTGAAGATGATATACATCATTTACTCATTTTGCCTAAATTGCATCCCTTTTTTTCATTATTTTGTGGCTCCAGTGTCATAATTTGTGTGAACAAATTCACGAACCTATGGTCACAAACTCTCTATTAAGCATGTGCTCAGTTTTGCTCCTTCAGGACATTTTAAACTGACTTTACTCAGTTGCTATAATGGTCAAATTTGTGGCAAAAATGAGCCATAGGCCCCCTATGTGGTAATTTCGTTAAACACTATTTTATTTAGAAATATGCATCACATATAATTTCACACAGGCAATTGCCTACTTTGCGCGGAAGGTAATCCAGCCTTGTTTTCCATAAACAATGTCACATTTACATGATTTTATTGTTTTGTTTCTTCTATTTTCTTTTCACTGGATGGTCAGATTTATCCAAATAAAAGATGGGGCCAGACGGACTCAGGGCTTGTTGAGGTGTGTGATTTCAAGAAAGCACATCAGAAGCAGACATCTTATCTTAGGGAATGATAAATTATGATGATTCACACTTACAAGGGATCAGTTTAATTGTAAAAGTGGCATTTGAGAAAGGAAAGTTTTTGCTCTTCACATGTAATTAGAATTATTTATACATCATACGGCATCATAGTTCCTCTTGTATTGAACATTTTACAATTACATTTTAGCGTTTTATTGTGTTTAAATGTCATGCATGTAGAATCTATTTCTTCAGATAAATCAGTGAAAAATCTCTAAAAACCACTGTACACTACCCTCTCAGCACCAGGCACAGTGAGCAACTAGCTGGTGGAGCATTTAGCACCTAATAAGCCAGATATACCCACTCAGAAGTGGGCAGAGACCACAAGCAGAGCTAGAAGACAGTGAATATTAGGCTTACGTTCACCAGGCGACCAGAAACACAACTCATATGAATGATAACATTGCTCCATAACTGCTGGATGTGTAAATAAGGTATAAGGTATCAGTTCTATCCTGTTTCCTCACTGAGGGTTTTAAGGGGCCAGCACTGCTAGTCTGAGTGCCAAGTGACACTAACAACCGCATTGTCATATATCATTTTGACTTGTTTTGGAAAGAAAAGTGAAATATTCAAAAGATTGATATTCAGTTACAGTATTTCCCTCTCATAAAATATTTGTAAAGGGCAAAAGAACATGAGATTAAACCAGATGAATGGATTTTCACGGTGGATTGATGGAGATGGGATTCCATTAATATGCATACACTATTTGGTGAATGAACATTAGCTGAGGGTTCAGGTGTTTTATCGAATAACTAAATATAATTAACATTCATTTATATCCATAAGGCTTATGCTGAAAATGGGTTTTCAGCGGAAATATTGGGCTGTTTTTTTACCAGTTAGCAAATCATGTTTTGACCCGTGAAATGCCTGTTTATTTTTTTTCTTAATGCAACAACCAGCTACACAATAAACACACACAACAGAGCCTTCAAACATTTCTTAATGCAGATACAACCTTAAATACAACATACAACATACTGCCCAAATTTTCAAACCAATCTTGCTCATTTTTCCTTGAAGGTTAAAACTGCTTTGCTCTGGAAGTAGCACTGTGCCTTTTATCCTCCAGAAGATTAAAGCATAAATCCATCAGCTTTATAGAGGTTACCAGCAATGATTGTACTGTGAGAAGGAGAATAGCATGTTGAGAAGATGCCATATACTTTAAATGTAAGCAAGTGAAGTGTTGGTCCCCTTAATGTTAGTCCTGTTCATTTTAACACCCCAGAGGTACAAACCCATTTTGAACCAATCTCTCTCCGCAAAATGAACTATATCACACATGAAATTGTCTGCTCGCTCTCTTTATAGCCTAAAGCATCCACTGTTCATGCCACTGTTGCAAAACACAAGCTTGCTCCCATTTCTAAATTATTTTAACAACTTTAAAAAATCCTATGTTGCTTGTGCATGTGATAATACATCATGGTTTAAGATGTTTCACTTTAAAGCGGCTATAATCAATACTTTCATAACAGCAATGTATCAAATCACCTGAATCAGCAGCTCCCCTCAGCTTTACAGAGCTTTATAGTGAGCTTTAGCAGCTTTCTGCAACTCTAAAAACCCGCTGCACACTACCTGCTCAGCACCAAACAGCAGACAGACACAGTCAGAGACTAGCTGGTCTGAACATAGTGGAGCGTTTAGGAGCTATATCTCCCTCTGGAGTTGGTAGAGACCAAAAATAGAGCTACAAGAAAGTGAATATTGTACTTACATTCAACACGACTCTAAATGAATGATAATGTTGCTCCGTAACTGCTGAATGTGTAAATAAGCAGCTGTTTGCTCAACATACCTACTTAAAAGGTTGTTTCTGCTGCCCCCAAGTGGCCAAAAAAATCAGTTACTGGATGTTTAACAGGTTTAAAACAAACGGGAGAGTCACAGATATCAATCAAGCACAGTTTTCACCCACGCGGTCCTGAGGAGACGTCTGATCAGTCAGTCACCTACAGCATGTGGGTGTCCAGCCTGAATACAATACAGATGGTGGTTCAGTAAACAGTGAATCACTTTGACTTGGATTTCAAGCCCTATAATTCACTGAATACTGACAGTGATGAGTCAGTGACTGGCAATGCAATGATAATATCATCAGTAACATATGTCTCCAGAGGCAGAGCGGTACAGTAAGTCGGCCAGAGAAAGTTTGGAAAATCAACTGAACAAACTGTGACAATACCGTCACAGCTGTTTAATTTGAGCTGAACAGTGAGCCACACTGTCACACCGACTGACATATTCCTTCATTACCATGACTTGAGAGCAATGGTAGGCCTCCTTTTTGTTTTCCCCCTGTGTATCAGAGATCTGCACACAGCAGAAGAAACACACCAGCTACAGAACTCTTGAGAGCATCTGCAAAGCAAGACACGTTCAGTTTCTATGCATTCGGTGCATTTTGGAGTCAGTTAAAGACTGTGGGGACATACACTCAGTTGGCAGTTTATGTGGTACACCTAACTAAAACTAATGTAATCTGATACAACAGCCCTGCAGTAAAGTCTGAGGTTTTGGACAGACCAATTTCTTGCTGCAACACAGTTCAACATTATCTGGCCATGTCCTGTGTTGGCTAATCGAGTATGTGCGAGCACAGATTCCTGGTAGTTTGTTTTGAAACATAAACAGTGTGATTCTGCACTTCAACAGTAGTAGGATAACAGGATTTACTTTACTTTCCAGGGTTGTAAAAAGCCTTCCTCATACTATTATAAACCACAGTGCGGTGTTTTGGGATTTGATAAACCTACAAACTGTCTATCAGGTATTCAGTCCAGCCCTCCTGGATTGGAGTTAATTGTGTCTCAGCATCACCAACCAAACCCCTTGCGATTTTTTTAACGTATTGTTGTTGTTTTTCAGGAGCTCAATCCTGTGAGCACCCTCTGCCTAAGTTTCCTCATTCTCAGCACCGTCGGCAACTGTATAACTCGTTAGAAAATAAACTTTATTTTGAGCTAAATAAATTCAGAAAGCTAAGTGCATTTAATTTAGTGCTTCCTTCAAGTGTCATCTGAAATTATGATTCATAATTTGGGTGTCAACAGGGCACTCTCCAAAAATCCAGATGTATTTTAAAAATGCTAATTCATGTCTATATTTCCATGCCCAGTGTGACACCAAGTCAGAGCCTGTTAGAAAAGCATCAGCGCTGACCGCCTGGCTCCCCATATCCTCTCAAATGTTGTTGCCATGGTGATGCCCCGCTTGTCGTGACTAAAAGAGAGAGGAAGTTGAGACACTATTGAGCTCGAAGGCTCTTCCAGAGATTGTCCATTTCCCACTAAAATAGGCCAGGTACAGGGGAAGAGGCTCGGAGGGCAGCAGGGAACAAATTAAGCATGCGTCAGAGAAAAGAAGAGGCTCTGAGATGAGCTGCCAGTGGACTGGAGAAGTGGGCGTTGAAACGTTTTGTTCTCATAAATTAAGCTTTAGCTGTGATGCTGAAATGAGAGAGACCCAGAAACTGGAAAAACTCAGACATAACGACTGATTTTATTATGCATGTGGATATACACCACTGCACCTCTGGCTCTCTGAAGCTCTTGCGGTACAAAGTCATTTTCACTTGTGAGACCCACAGAGTTAAAGGCGCTCATTCGAAACAAAAACAATAGAAAAAGGAGTTGCATAAATGCCCACACCGTAGAATAGCAGAGTTGACTAAAGCTATACCAACTCGTGAAATATAAGAGGGAACAAACAAGTTGATTAAATAGCCCCTGAGGAGGATTCCACAATTACACACAAATTATACAACATATACAATATATATATATACAATTTATATACAAATAAATTAGTGAATTTTTTTAAACTTGATCCAGATTTTTTAGATCTCAGAGTCAGTATTCTTAAAGCTGCTTGCTTTTTTTACTGGGCCACTTTCTTCTGTGTTCAATCATAAACTGGCAGTATATTAGTACAAATCCCAATCAGCATGTGTTCCAATAACATACTGTATGCCGTACAGTATACACTGTTTATTTTTGTTAATAATGTACTATTTCAGCAGACATGATTGTCCCACAATGCAGCTGGACAAAACTGACAGAAATAGTGGACGGTGGTGCATTACCTCCAGCTCCGAAACACAAAAGGACTAATGAATCCTTGTGGAACCATTTTACATTTTACTCCTCTGGAAGTTTTATCTTTGAAATGTTCCAAAGTTACAGTGCTCACTCAATAATCCGGGCTTTGCCTTGTAGAGGATTTTCTTTTGTCGTCATGTTAACTGTATGAGGTAAATCAACTCCCTGCAAGTAGCTTGTTACTAGAAATGCACAGAAGAGGTCCACAGTTCAGAGCCAGCGTTTTGGTGTTGGATGCTCTTCTCATCTCACTTCCATCTCCTCTCTCTTAATGAAAGGGCATGTTGGTGGAAGATGTCAGTTGCTTTAGCTGATGGCTAGCTGCACTGACTAATTTCCCTTCCTGAGAGGTGAGCGCATCTGGAAAGGACACACCTGCCAACACGGCTGTCAGCAAGCGTGTGAAAGTAGTGAGATAATTGAGCCGCGCTCGGAGATCTAATAGCAGAGAGGAATACAGCAGCATAATGGCCACTTTGCTCACAGCAGGATTGTGGCAGGTGAAGCGCAGGACTTTTCCCTTTAATCCAAGGACTAAACTGTCACATTTGGATCATTAAAGAAACAAAATGTCAAGGCCACAATGTGCCAAATCACCATCAGGTATTGATGTAGTGATTTTTCTCGTATGGGGCAGCAATTGTCGTATTTTGGTCAGACGAGATGTTGATGTTGTCACGGATCCTCGGCTGACTACGGAAATGACTGAGAAAGACGTGTTTGAAAATTTGGCCAAATTCCAAACTTTTCTTTTGACTTTAAAACTGTAGTCCTCGCAGACCTCAGAGACAGCAGTGCCAGGTGATCTTGGGTCGACTGACTATCAAAGGGACAGATGGCATTGCCAACATCACATGACAACATGACATGTTGGTAGGTTAAAGGGACGCAGTGACAGCCACAGGAGTAGTTAGACGATTGTGTGCACAGAAAAGAATTAGCTGGTTTGATGATGATGAGATGGTTTTGGCCTTGGTTGAACCTTGGTCTACCTCAACCCAGAGAACCCGATAGCATTAAAGTAAAGCCCCCCTTCTTCTCAGAATCATAACTCAGTCAGATCTGAACAAACAGAGAACATAATGGTGGGATCAAAGGAATCTGCTCCCTCCAGTGATAAAGTAGCAGATTCTCTGATGTCAATCGGTTATAAACCTCCTTAGAAATCATGTAAAAAAGATGCTCCTTAAAACGTCAGATTGTGCCCTGCAGTCATTAAATTTTGACATTTTCTTCAGTATGAAAAGTAGTTGGTTACAGAGCAAACAGGAACTGACACTCTAGCCATTTATATATGTTATTTGTTGCGTGATGAAACCCTGCAGAAGTCCAAGCATTTTAAAGTTGCATTCAAACATATACAACAGTAAATGTGACAATTGATGGCGTTCCATTTCTGAAAACAACAATACATGACATGCCATGCTGAGACATTGAGTGACTATGCCATATAACTGAACAAAACGAGTGAAAACAGAGCGAATACAGAGGTTTGAAAAGGTTGAAGGATTTTTGTTCAGTGCGTTTTGCAGCATTTGCACAGAAGCTGTTTCTCTTGGCTCCCTGCTGGTCAACAAATATGTGGAATATCTGAAAGATGTGTTTCTGAAAGGGAAAGACACATAATGTGATGAATTCTGAGGGCAAGCGTGTCAATGGGGTGGTGCTACTGGGTCACTGCAGAAATACTACAAAATGGAGTTTCCAGAATGTTTTCCACATTCACTGCATCAAGATTTGAAGTGAGCGGAAACCTGTTTCACCCCTTTAGAAAAGAGGAGAAGGTTTGTACCTCAAAAAAGTAGTGCTCTGATTTAGTTATGGGAAGCCTGTTATGGAATTTTACACTGTGGGATCCCTTTATTCAACATATGTGTGTGCGTTTCATGTGTGCACACAGAGATAGATGTGTTTATATTTTGAGGCTGGCACTTGCTGGCTTGAACTTGCCTTTGGGGCTCGCTTCAAATGAGGCACATATGCTGCATTAATTAGTTTCAGACTCACAGCTGAGTATGGCAGGTGACAAACAGGGGTCCCCCCCTCTCCAAAACCTCTTTCTCCTCTCATAACTCACCTCCTGCTGAAAGTTAAGTGAACCTCTAAGCTTCCGTCTGGCTTTCACATGATGAAATATACAGGGAAGGGATGAAATATACAGGGAAGTCGGGATTTTTTTCTCCTCACCTGTGACATAGATCTGATGTTTTTAATCAAGTCTGAACAGCAAAAGCTGCCAGGAGTTAAAATTTGTAAGCAGGTTAACAAGTGGCACAAGTTTTATGTACATCGTTGTGTTGTAGAGTCGTACTTTTGGGGGCCAAAGTTGTTCAGCAGCACTCCTGGCAGTTGACCAATCAGAACCCTTGTACAATAAATATAGTCTTACATAGAGCAGATATAAATGTCAGGCTCAACAGCCAGGGTTTTGAACCCCACTGCATTTAAGAAATTGACAAAAAACTGTACTGTATTATGTCTGTGTGCATACTGTTTCAAATATAGATGAATTATTGCAAATCTTTGTTAGAAAATGTCAACTTTTTTTATTTTTTCATTTCTCATTTGGAAATGTTGGCAATAGCACTGTGTATTTCTTTCTATTTTTTCAGTGGCTTTGCTTTTATCAAAACTGTTTGCATTAGGCCACCAGATGCACACAAAGTAGTGAGACAATTTCACATTAATCCAAACCGTCAATCATCCCCATCTGGCGCCCAGCTCTGCTACCTGCTGAAATGGTAACACCTGCTCCATCCGAGACGTCTCTCACCAACTGCTGTCACATTATTTCTCACAAGCCCTTGCTAACAATTTAGTGTAGTGATTATAAATAAAATAAGAGAAAACCATCAAAGAATCTTCTTACAATATAACTCACGTTAGCCTTTTAAATGAAAAGTAGCCTTTAGATGCCTTTTGACCTGAGAAGCATTGTGTTAGTTGACCGCCAGCTTTGCCTGTCTAATATGTGCGTTGAGATCTGATCACAATGCAGGCAGAATTGAGATAAGAAGAACGCTTATTATCACCAGCTATAAATGCAAAGGCCTGTGGTCGGATGTCATCCTCCAGATGCATGTTAATGTCCGGTGTAAATGTGGTCTTAGTGTCACGTGTGCATGATGAATTTGTTTGAATGTACAACCTTTTAATGAATTTAATGGTAAAATGTCCCTTTAGATGCCACCAGACTGTGGAGCAATAGGGTCTGTACATTAGCACACATTTTGTTGTCTTGGTTTTATGTACCTAACCATATAAAAGGTAAAAACATTTCTCAGACAGCATGTCTTTTGTTCATATTAACCCATAAGAACCCATGGTGACACCAGTGTAACACACACTTCAAAGGCACCAGAATCTTCCTTATACAGCTTTGTGCTTGATCTCAACTCATTAAGTCACTAAGAGACATATACGAAACATCCTGGTGTGATGGTCATGTCACAGTCATGTGACTGTGGCAGGTCGGATCTTTTCAAAATGGTGGTGTGACATGTAAACACAAGTGAAGGAAGCAACTAATTTCAAAAAGCCTGTATTTTGATACTGAAGGTAAGTTAAAACCCATTTAACAATTCTAATGCTTTAATAGTGTGTCCTGTATACAGTCAACCTGTTTTGACCATGTTTCTTGAACAAATTAATATAAAACAAGTAAATTTACCATAAACGCCCAACGTAACGTATATGTACCATCACAGATCTTTGACATTAAGAGGTAGTATAAAAAAACCCATCAGAAATGTCTTCAATGTTTTCCGCTTGGTCTGTGGTGTATTCCCCATAATTGTCCTTTTGAGGGTTCTTATGGGTTAATTTATATTTATTTTTCAGATATTCATTTTAATAATCTGGTTGATACTCTAAGCTCCAAGTAGGCAGACAAAACAGGTGGTGAGCTTTATTTCTCATGTGTTTTTGTTGTAATTTGGACTACAGTGAAATGTGGCACAAAATAAGAGCCCAAGGCATGTGACCTGCATCTTCCTTGTTTTTGAATGGTCTTATAATTTGCATTTAGGCTCAGTGTTGCCATGACAGCAACTAAGTCCTGCAATTTTCATCTGAGACAGTTGTACTGTTTTTGTTAGTTTGGCTGGGCCAGTGTTGGCGTGGTGGACAACAGGGAAGAGAAAAGAAAACTGACTAGTTTGTAAGAAAACACCTTTATTCAGTAGTGTGGGATATGGGTTACGTCCTAAAATAAATATGAACAGTCTTCAAAAAACAAGTCTGCGAGGAAATTGAAATTGATTATTAATAGCCAGTGCAAATGTAGCCCCTTCCTCCCTCTTTCCCTCTCTAATTTGAACCTGCAGCTCCAGCCCTTCACAGCAAATGCCTCCTTCCAAGGCTTTGGTCAGTGGGTGTTTGCGGATAAAGCTGCAGTAAATGTTTTCCCAATGTGACTCCATAAAGCTACGACCAGGGATTTGTCATTGCAAGGGTATTTATTTTAAAAATCTAACAATACCCTCTGTATTTTGTGTAAATAAGACAAACCCAGTCCTGGATATAATCCATTGTCACTGGCTTCACTCACTTTTAGCAGCAGGAACACAGCAGATTTTTTTTTTTTCCCTGACACCATCCATGCATGTAAGCTGGTCTGAATTTCCTTTGAGGTGAGGCTTGGATTAGAGGCCGACACCATGCACTCAACCCTGCTAAAGGATTTTATTATCACTGCAGGTTTTTGTCAGTGTTGCTACACATTAGACAGAGATTGTGCCACAACACTGCTCCTCAAAGACGACCAATATAGCATGACAAAGCAAGCATGCAGGGACCTCGATAAAGAAAATGCTCTGCCAGGCCTCCACCTTTACATAATGGCCGAATGCAGCATTTATTGTCTGTTAGCTGCCACAGGTTTGTGCAACAGAGGTTAAATGTCACGAGTCCTTTGTTGCGCTTTTGAATAACCGTGGTGTGCTGGTTCAGTAGAAATTAAAGACCACATCCACAATGATTGGAACACATGCGGAGCTACACACATTGCAATTACTCTTATTCAAGTAGCTGTGATTAAGCAATTATATGGAATTTCAATTATAATAGTCCCATTGAGACTTCCTGACATTGTTTACATACATCCTTGTTTTCTCTGGTGGCAGCCTGTCTTTATGTACAGTATGTGTGAGAGCATGCAGAAGTGGTGTCTACAGTCACTAACTATAGAAAGAAGAGACGTACTGCCTACTTCCTGTCATGCAGTGGCAATGATTGGTTATGGCTGGTTATGGTGTAGTAGACTCCTCCATTTTGAACTCTACATTTCCTCAAAGGTTAGTGTTAGGACCCACCCTTAGGGACGAACAAAAACTCCACCACTGAGGAACACCTTTAAAAACAACCAAAGCCATGGGATTTATTACCATAAAGACATACAAACAACCAAGCCACTAAATCAAGACTACCAAAAAGCACAAAGTCAAAACACAGGCAGCAGCAGTTACCAGCAGTTACCAGTAGTTACCAGTAGTTACCAGCAGTTGCCAGCAGTTACCAGCAGTTGCCAGCAGTTACTCCTCGCCTCTCTCTTCTGATGCTGGCACAGGAGCTTTTAAGCACATCATGCCCAGGCCAGGTTCACCTCATTGGGCAATCATGATGTAACACACCTGGGCAAAGCTGGAGAGGACCGAAGAGGAAAAGGGACAAACAGCACGGGGAAACGCATACAGCCGTAACAATCGGCCTCGTCAAGACCATTTGCAATTGGTCGATGCGCAAATTTGCATGTTAAAGTTCACCAAAATTGGACTCTCCGTAACTTTACTATGACTTTGAGTCTTGGGTTTGAATATTTCACTCCGTGTAAACAGAATATTAGCTTGTTTGGAGTGCAATGTCTTGAAAACGGTTGGCTGGAGTGCCATTAAATTTGGCACAGACACACCCCCCTCAGGATGAACTGTAATATCTTTGATGATCCCTTAAATCTTCCTCTAGCGTCATCATCAGGTTAAAGTTTCAAGCTGTCAACTTTGTTTGTTTGTGACCAAAATAACTGCAAAACCATTACCGTCAACCTCAGCTGCACTAAGATGGCGATCCTGAACATTATACGTAATAAACATGAGCATGTTAACACTGTGAGCGTGTTAGCTTGCTGTTTAAGAATGAGGACTCTGCCATTGTGTTCCCTGCAAGCTGCAAATAGTCTCAACAGTTCTTTCATTTGTTGATTTATGGAAATAGATAGAGTCAGCGAGGTAAGCTATGAAAAGGTTGTGTAAACAGATCATCTCTGTGTACGACCTTGACCAGAGAATGTACTATGGTCTGTTTACAGCATGTATGTAAATGTAGCCATTGTCTCGGGCGTCCTTTCCAGGATTAGCCCCTCATTTCCTTGGCCCAGTTCCTTCACCCAGGGCTGTCTCTGCTGTGTACACATATCTACACAAAGCCCCCGATGTCATTTCACTGATACTATTTTGTCTTACAACACCGGGATACACACAGTCTCCTCTGTTGTTGTTATCAACATACCGAGAGCAGGGCACACGCAGGACTTGACTTGAGGGAGTCAATTTAATCAACGCCTTACATTTTGGTGACTTTGACCTTGACGAGATGTTTCTCTTTGGATCACTTAAACACAGTTTTATGTTATTTACTTTCTTCTTTTTCGATGATAAGTGACATTGTCTTCATTATGAACGTATCACTAATTGCCAGTCAGTTATTTTGAGCTCATGTCAGTTAAAGAGATTACGTTTTCTGACACAAGGGGATCCTCAGATCTCTGGTGTCAGGCTAAAAAAAAAACACACACACACACACACATACCAGGCTTCTGGCCACCTTTCACAACCAGTCTTATTTTTTTTAGCTGTTGTTGAAATGGCCGAGGCTGGAGGCAGCTCATGGGGTATGCGGGATGGAGGAGAGTGTTGGTGGGGGGTGGTGTGTGTGTGTGTGTGTGTGTGGAGGGGGTTGATAATCACGCATGAGAGCAGAAAGGGCAGTTTGGTGGATGGAGAGAAGCTCCACTGGGCTTCTTTTTTTTTTCCAAACAGTGTCCCCATTAACAGGACTGATGTGCATCTCTGCAACAAGCTGCAAACTCATTTGGCCTTGGGAGCCATAGAGAGTCCTCAATGTGTTGGGATAAGTCACTCCTGAGACCACTAAAAGCCATTATTAGAAGGTGTTTATCGAGCTAGCCGTGGCCTAGATACAGCGTAATATCCTGAGAACAGTTATAGCCCATAATTATATTACATTTTGGATGAAGACCGCCCGTGATTAGATAAATGATGAATAGCTCCATCAGAAAAAGAAAACACGGGGTGCAAGGTTCCTTAGGAGATAATGCACTATTGGCTTATTTTTGCGAGAAGTTGGAACATTTGCTTTCCTTCTCATGACAGTTTTGTTTGGCACCAAAAATAGAATTCATTACATGGGCAAAGGTTTATGTGACATGAGGAATGTCTTGCTGTTTACCAGGTGTAAATTAGACAATATTCAGTCTCATTCGCAGCATTACGTGAGTTGCATCTTTAACTGTGAGCTAAAATTGAACACTAGTGATGTGTTATTTCCAGTAGACAAAGCCTCAGTATAACTGCTAATTACAACTGTCGTTCCACTGCAAAAAAAAAAAGAATTAAAAGAACGAAAAAAGATATGAATTTATAATGAAATGGAGTTTCACTGTCCTCTTTGCTTCGTCTAATTGAATTACAGCAAAATGATGTTCGAGTCTGCCTCAAATCATACCGCTCCTGATTTAAAGAAATTAGTAACTCCACTCCAGGACAATAAGTCTCACGTTGCTCCCCTCCCTACATAACTGATTGAGGAAATTGTCATAATCTATATGGTAAAGGTCTAGATTATATATGGTATTATAAATCTATTTATATTTATTTTACAACTTTAATGAAACGGTAAAGTTTGCTTCGTTGTGATGCTGTGTGTGACGTCTTGCATCTATCCCTGTGATGGGGCCCACCAACTAATTTTACACATTAAAGACTTTTACATATAAATGTACGTCCGTTACATTCAATCAAAGGTAAATCTCTCTGTATTTCACAGCATACAGAGTTTTTAGAGACGCTGTTGGTTGCATTAAGGAAAATGTAGATTCCATCATTTTTGGAGCTTGACACACACTATGGACTAAAAGTGAGGATATCTCAGCCAACGCTATATCCATCTGGACCATTCGTTTTTTCTATACCTGTCCATTGAGATCCCTCCAATCCTTTTTATACTCTTTTAACGTGACATTTGACATTATCTGGTTGACATCCTCAAGCAGAATGTTTTTTTAGTGTTTTTCCAGTTACTGTAACAGATATAAAAAGTAATAAGGCCTTTAAGTCCCAGACAACACATTTCAGAATCAGTGATCAGGCTGGTAAAGCCAGAAATGTCTCTTAAATTACTGCTAACGTCAAAATGTTATGACATTGATTTTAATCATTTCATTTTCAATTTTGTTTGACCTCTTCACTATTCTCCGGTTTGTTTTTGGCCGGGTGGTTTTAATGGCGCTGCTGTCTTCTCAAAGTGAGACACTTTTTGATGTTTCGAAAAATACTCAATAAATCTCAGGCCAAGTCACTCTGTATGTAAGCAGTGTGGTGCGCTACCCGAGAGGCAAAAGATTTAACTGACATTTTTAAATAGGTTCAATGAATAGGTTCATTGGGACTTTAATTACATTCACTCTTTAACCGAGAGTGTTGTGGGCAATGGAAGTGGATCTTGACAAGCCAATGTGCTCTTATGACACCCCACCCACATAGCGCTGCTGTATTCCTGATTGCCCCTCTATCTGCAGGCAGCATGGGCACACCAGCGAAATCACTAATGCTTAATTAGCAGATTAAAAGATCCAATTAGGAGATCTCCTCTGTCTCAAATCAAGCCTCTGTCAACATGTCCTATGAAAATGAGATACTCCACGTTACCTACTTAAGGTGGGCGTTCCTCCCCCTGCCAAAATGACCATTGATTGACTGTTGCATGCTTTGTTTAGCCCTGTGGACACCTCGTTTGAAGCCCATTTGTGATTAATCATTTATATTTCAGGCACATTTCAAAGGAAGACTGAGTTGTGTGTAAGTGCTAAGATAACTGCAGACAGCACGGGCGTAATATGAAGACTTTGTGCTTGATTCTGCAACTGTTTGGTTGTGTTTTGCAGACATTTGGAAAGACCTTTTATATGTCTCAGAACACAAAGTAGAGCTGTTGCTTGTGATACACAGGAATAATAAACACCACCGTTGTTGTTATCATCTATCTTTTGCTCCTCTATCTCATGATGTCCACATGCATTACCAGTTGCAAAAGCAAAGCTACATATATCACTTTAACAAACCATTTAGACTCATCGAGACACTAGACAGGTTCACGACGCCTTAGCGAAGCTCTTTATATTTGAGGCACTATTCCAGGATCTGTTCTGACTGTCCAATATTGTTGAGCTCTGGCGGCTCTGGTGCATAGTAAACATCATTTCAAGTTCATCAACTCACTCAGTATCTCTAGCCTTGTAGGGAGGCCTTTTCAAGACCTTGTACTTTTGGTGTCTAATATACACGTACTTGTTTGTAATCTGTACAACCAAATAACAAGACCACACTCATTAGCTGCAAACATTGATGGTCCCCATAAGACAAATCCATGTTTTGACTTGCTGACCTGTGACTAAGTTATAATGATAAAAACAGCTGATATTAGATTTATATGGCTAAGAATTTTACGTCCCTGCACCCCTGATTTATTGTCTGTAGCTTCATCATAAAACATCTTAATGAGCAGCCACCAACAGACCAGAGCTTCCACTGAACTTGCTGTTTATGCTGCTTTAATTGGTGTTTGGGCACTAGGGGGCAGAAGAACTCTCAAACAAGCTCAACGACCTACAGCCTGGTATTATTGTCTGCTGCTGCTGGAAACAGGAGTTGGTGGAGTAAAACCAAAACATTAAGCAAAAATATGCTAAAAAAAAGCTCAAGAGAGCGGCAGAGATTGATGATAGGTGAAAGGTGGAGGAACAGCTGCCAAACTTAACTGGAAATTCTCCTTTGAGTCACGATCTCTACTTTAATGGCTCTTTCAAATAGTTGTATAAATGGCACAAACAGTTTTGGGATATTGGTTGTGAATTTAGCCTCCACTCATGCCTGAAAGCACTCGCTTTAACGTTGTTTTTCCTCTTGTTTTGTAATTAATACCAAGAGTTGCAGATTTGATGAGGCTGTTATGTGATTTTCATCCGTGACAGAAATGACTTTTAAGGAAAGGCAATGACTTAAATTGCCTTAAATGTGCACTTCTTTGATTGCTAAAACAATGACCCGTGCAATTTGAAGTTTGACTCCCTATGTGAGATAATAACACAAATGTACTGTATTTCACTAGGTGACAGTTATTGCTCATAAGTGATACTCACTGATGTGACATGCAAATTGCTTTACATGGTATAATTGGGACAGAGTGCTTCCAGAAACTGACAGCGCATGCTCTGCGGCTGTCATCCAGGCAGTTCTTTGGGCTTACAAACAGAGCTCTTTAAATACGGAACCCAGACAACCCTTTTTTTATTTTTTGGTTTGATTTATGACGGAAATTGTTGGCTCTGTCATTCCAACAAGATCTCCTAATGTTGCTGCAACAGATCCAGAAGACAAGTTGAGCTTTGTGATCACTTTGATAATAGGAAAGACAGTGTGTGTAATGATTGAATCATGTGTTTATTTTCTATTTCATTTCTTAAATCAAGTCCACCTTTAAGGAGACTTTGTTGCACTTACACTACGAAGAGAAAAGGGGATGTCAGGAAAGCGTGGCTGCCAGTGCACAATGAGTAATGAAAACACACACCACCAGAGCTAAATCTGCTATAACAGCTAACACATTACCTGAAAATCACACTACAAAATCCTCCCATAGCAACAATGAATATGAATTCTTTTTGTTTTGTTTCTAGACAGAGCACATTAGGTTCTCTTTGTTATTTTCTCTATTTTCTGTCATGTTTGGAGAACAGTATTTGTTTTTTTTAACATGTCGTACCACAGGTTTCTTGAACTGTAGATCGTTAATACATTCTTGCTTAGTTGGGTACAATCTAAGAGCTGCAAAATGAGAAGACAGAAA
The DNA here is from genome assembly GCF_043641665.1 of Enoplosus armatus. Classification (NCBI taxonomy): domain Eukaryota; kingdom Metazoa; phylum Chordata; class Actinopteri; order Centrarchiformes; family Enoplosidae; genus Enoplosus; species Enoplosus armatus. The sequence goes on along the minus strand of NC_092192.1, from coordinate 4,818,726 downwards.
TACACATATTAACAAACTGTCAGCTGTAACGTAGAGAAGCTGCTGGATTTAACACCCACAGTTCAGACTCAGGGTCTATTTCTGAAACTATGTCGAAATCACACCCAGCAGATGATAGTAATTATAAATTATAATTAGGAATATACTAGTTGCATGGATGCAGGAAGAACTGCAACTGGATTAAATAAATATGGTACCTGACAATGAAGCTTAAGGATATTTTTACTTTATTACAACTTGGGTCTTGGAGATAAGTAAGTAAGTAACTTCCAGATCTCAGCATTTAACTACAATGATGTAGTTACTGCTTATTACTTTGTTCCATAGGATGTTTTTTTTGCCACCAGGTAGCCATGAAATTATTGATATTCATGGTCCCCAGAAGATGACTCCTGTGTCTACTTTTGTTGATGATTTGCTGATTTGTCTCTCTCCACCATTATGTCAAACCTCTTCCTTGAAAAACACGACACCTTGCCAGGTACAATAATGAAGAGGTACAAAAATGAACCCCTGCAAACCCATGTGATCCCAAAAGTTCCAAAAATAGAAAATATATCAGGCTATAAAATGATAAAATGATGCATAAGACATGTTGAGTATTTCTTTTTGATGGAATAGTCGTGAAAAAAAAACTGGGTTTGAATACTTAATTTAGTGTGAGCATCACATAACGTCAATGAAGCTGTCAGACACACGGATTTCTAACATTATTGAAGCAACCTGGGGGAGGAGACAGTGATTTCCGTGCAGTTTGCTGTGGATGTTCATGGTCCTCAGCATAAGTGGAGGTTTGAGGTGACCCCAGAACCTTCCCTCTAGCACCACCAACTTTACATTAATAGCTTGACTGGTGAGGCTGCAAAGGGCCAGTCTTGTTTACACAGGTTAATCAACACAGCGGATGTTAATATTATGGATGAAGCAACATATGATATGATGTAAAGACTCGTGTGTTGTGGAGACTTTGATGTTCTCTTCTCCCCTCCCTCTTAAATTTTAATTTAAGTTTGATATAGACAACCAAGACCTATTCCCTGCAACTGTCCGAGCCCCCTCCATCACCCTGACCACACCACACACACCCAACACACGCTCCCCCCTTTCCCCCAAAGCCAAAGTCCACATTAACATCGTAATAGGAAAGTGTGTTAAAGCACAGCTTTAGCAGCCTGACAAGAGCGAATTGGATGTCAGAAGGATTCCTGCTCAGTTTAATTGAATCTGCCCAGCACTAAAAAAGAAAATCCGAAGTCAAAATAACCTATTAGATCTATCAGGTAATGTTTTGTTGAGTTTGACAGGTAGCACTGCTCGGCCCCCTCCCTCCCTCTTTTATACCTGCAGGTTGGTAATGCAGGAGCGTAGGGGTGGGTGGTAGCTGATGTTATCCATGATCTCTGTTTCTGTTATTCGTTAATAAATTGTGGCCTGCTCTTTCTGTTTCCTGGAGCTCACTCAGCAAATCCATTGAGCATAGAGCCAGGCTGGAGAAGCGCACGGAGGGGTTTCAGTGAGTTACTAGGGGCTAATGGATGGAGGGGGCTGCTCCACGTGAGCTGATTGCTAAGAACTGGCTGTTTATTTAGTCTTCTGACTTCACTTTTTCTGGCTTTCCCTAATTTCTGTAAGATAAGTCTTTAAATAAAGACATTAGCCAGGAAGTGAAGGTTAAGCGTATGGAGTAATGGTATCTTAATAAGCTAAAAGCACAAAAATGCATTAGTAACGTATATATTATATAGCAGAATTAATTCCAGGTCACATCTCAATGCAACGTTAAGCCACATGAATCGTCTTCGCTCCACTACTTCCACCCCTCCCACTCACTTTCCTATAGCATCTGATGTGGGCTATTGATGTGCTGCTACTTTGTGCTGTGAAGGGCCAATCACATTCACAAACAGATTTTCACTTTGGGTTGTCATGGATCCCTACACCTGATTAATAGCTTACCTTGTGCTTACTTTGTATATATTTTGTGCATCTTTGATTTTTCTTGTACTTCACCTCCTTTTTGTTCACCATGAACATTTTCATTGCCTCCTAATGTGTTAATAATTAGATGCTAAAGATTATGATATAATTTTATGAGAAATATTTAGAGTAACAGTAGCTTCTCAGGTGCAGTTGGCCAAAGTAAATATTTTGTATTCAAGATCACTGCGTTTTCATTCCTTTTGTGAGCTCAGTGATCTCATAGAGTTCCCACCTCTGAACTGCTCTTGTGAGCTCGCCTTCAGAGTGCGTCTGGAGGTTCAGTCCAGGATCTGATTGAATTGTGAGCCGCTGCCTTAGTAAATCAGACGCTGAATACACACAGATTGCGGCTGCAAAACTCAATGAAAACCCTGAGCGCACATTTGCGTAGCACCATCTCAGTAAATCTGGCCCTGAGTGATTTCTCACAGTCCAGCAGGAATATGGTAATTCTCTTCCTGCTCGGTTTAATCAATTCCTGATTGCAATCTAAACTGTTATTGTTGTGGCAATTTTGTAGAGTGGTTATTAAAATGTCAACCAGATAAAAAGGAACCAAACTGATCGCAGGAGAATAACTTCTTGTTGCCTCTTGTTAGTTGGAAACAAACAAGAGCAAAATTGCAAAGTGTAATACTGTATTATTTTATTTTTGAAGACATGAATGCAACTCAAAATAATAATGATGCGATCAAGAACTCAACCTTTTAATAAAAACAACAACCAGTCCTGTGTTTAGTTACATGCCTTGAGATGGTTGAGTTTAGGTACACAGTGTTTAAGAGATAGTAGGCTGACTGCTATTCCCACAATGTAACACTCAGTAAAGTTATCTTTCCACACTGAGTTTGGTTTTCCTTTTGCTTTCAGATTCACGAGCTGGAGAAGGAGCACCCAGAACGGTGGACCACGCAGTGATCGGAGGAGTGGTGGCCGTGGTCGTCTTCGCCATGCTCTGTCTACTCATCGTCTTGGGGCGCTACTTTGCAAGACACAAAGGTAGTGGACCTGAAAATGCAGCTTTCTAACCAGTACTAACACTAACACAGTGGCAATGGGCGAGATTATCATATCATATTTCGATTAATGATCGCAGCTTGTAGGAATCGCAGTATTTAGAGCCATATGCCATGCCAAACTAAAAAAAAACATGATTTTTAGAAAGTTTAAGTTGAAAAAAGCTGAAATAATTCAAACTGAGGGCCATAACAAGAACCTATAGTGTCGTTATCATGAAGGAGACTCCTGAGTGTTTCTGTGTTGAAGCATTTTGAGGATATCAGAAAAAACTTGAATTTAAATACCTTCGGAACCAGTGGTTCCTCCTACTTTGCCAGTAGTTCATCTGTTTGGTACACAGTCAGACCACATTATTCCTCACCTTCTCAGTCAGTCAGCTCTGGTTCGGCTTGTATCGCTGCTTCTGTCGACAACTGCTTGGATCTGCCGATAAAGTCGAGCTCTGCTGCCGTCAAACTAGTGGCTTAGATCTTCTGTCTCTGTTATGGCAAGTAAACAAAACCATCCTGTGTTTAGTTGACTGACTCTTACATGATTTATTAACACAGAAAGGCCTAACACGCTGTCATCTAGTGCATCCACATTCAGGGGTGGTTCTAGGGTCAGGGGGAGATCCGGGTCTTAGCCCTGAAAGCTTTGAATGAGTCTGGGGTCACAATGGGCCCATAAATGTTGCGATATAAATAAGTACTATCTGAATAAACACTATTATTATTATTATTATTATTATCATTATTTCAAACACACAATGCATGATGAACAGTAAACAGTCTGGGCTTAAGCCCCGTAAACCCGCCCCTGGTGCTGCCCCTTCCCATAATGTTTCTGAGGGCAGCTAGGCAAATTTTAATGGATAATTCCGGTTTATTGCAACTTGGATATTGTTTTTGTCGCCATAATAATAGTAATAATAGCAATGTACTGTACTGAAGTCTGACAGGTCATGAAGCATAAACAGTCAAACCCTCAGGTGAACTTATTTAGACGAAAGGTGAACACACACATCCATCACAGTTTACAGGCCAACGTAGTGGTTCAACCTTGGCCTACCATACTTGCTGTAGTTTTCCTGTGCAATGAGGGCGAGCCTCACCTCCAAATGAAGTTGTTTAGTTAATCTGGCTAAACTGTTGGCTTGTTTACGACCTGTCTGTTTCTTGCCCCATCTGAGGTTCTTGTAGCAACGTTATCATGTTACCAGATTACTGTGGTGAGTGTGATGTTATGAAAAATGATAGAAATGATGGCCAGAACTACAAGAATAACACACCAGCTGTAATAAACTATCCTTTAATGCTCACTTCTGATTCATTGTCATGATGCCATTTTTTCTGTTTCGCTGTTCATGTAATTTTTCAATATGAAACAGCAATGAAATGCAAATAAACACATCAAATGGAGGCCACTTGACTAATGGCAATGTGCAAGTTGTAAACTGTTCCGTAAAGTGCAGTGGATGCCAGATATGAATATCCATGAAAGAGCAATAATGATAGCGAAGCGACAAAAGAGATGTATGTCTTTCTTTGCCTTCTTTACATTGCATTGGCTCTTCCAATGCAGAGAAAAGGTGAGACTGGAGTGATGGGAGGTCACTCAGGAAAGAAGCTGATAGAATTTCAGGATGTAGAGGGACACTTTTAACTACCTCTGTCAGAAAGTTTCCATAATAATTACTCAAAAAGACACTTAACCTGAAGCAGCCCATAACCCTGAGAACGAACATGGGAGTGGGGTTATTTTAACTGGCAACGGGGTCGGATTACGGCATAAATCTGATATGGCCGTTTAAACTGAGGTTGTATTACTAAAAGTAAGATAAATTATAAGTATCAGATGTCATGAACAAACACTGAAAGGAAAAAAATAGAATTGGGCTTTTCTTACATGCAATACATAACCTATCCTAGTCACTATCCTTGTGCAACACCTTGTTTCTATCTTTTCAAGCCGCATGTGTGCTTCTATTCTTTCCACATTTGACAGTGCCCTTCCTCATTCGATCTGGAATATTGCCTTCGTTATCAGCCTCTGCTATGATACGATGTGAATAAATCTTGTAAATTAAGTTTGAAGTGGTTTGCCAGCGCCTTTTTTTTTTTCTCCTTGACAAGGTTAATTTGAAGGTGTGAGTCGTGCTCTTCCCCGCACTCGAGATCATTTCAAAGTCCTGATTTTCATGTGCAAATCTCGAATGAAAAAGAGAGAAAATGATGTGTAATCTGAATATTACAGCTTGCTGGTGTTAGGTTTGTGTAAATGGCCACATGGAGACAGATTTGCATAATTAGGTGCTGTGGGATGTTGAGGCACATTTTAATCTTTTGTATCATCTAAGCAGCAGGGTATTATCCAGTCCGTGACACTGTCCTTCATCCCCTCCTCCTCCTCAGGTACCTACTTCACACACGAAGCCAAAGGAGCAGACGACGCAGCGGACGCAGATACAGCCATCATCAACGCAGAGGGTGGCCACACCAACTCGGACGAAAAGAAAGAGTACTACATCTAATCAAAACAGGACCCCTCACTCCAGTGTCCTCTTTGGGACACCGAGCTGTTTTTGGGGCCGGGGGCACGGGGAGAGGGGGGTCTGACGGAGGGATTTTAGTTGGTTCAGGATCACTTTTAGTGAGAGTAGAGGGGTCGAGCAGTAGTAGAGAGATGGGGGTTTTAAAGAAAGGCCTGGTTTTAAGCCGTTGTTTAGTCTAGTCTGCAGATGTAGATGGAATGTTTTGTGTGTAAAAAAAATTAAAAATCAAAAAAGGACAAAAAATGGGAGGGTTTCTGGTTTTTCGGTAAACTGAGAAGGGGATGGGTTTGTGGGTGGGAAGGTGCGCCAGACGTTGCCAGAAATCACTGTAGAGAGCTTCACCATTCGACACCTCCCTAACTGCTGGTACGAATTTTATTTAGTTCAACCATTTGCAGAAAATTCTGTGCCTTGTTCTATCCATACTTTGGATTTGTGTTGATCCTCATTTGCATAACCTTGTTGCTCCCCTTTTCCTGTTTCATCTTTCCCACTCGTAATTATCAATGTGCTGTTGGCTTTTGTATGAGGGTAAAATTACACAGCCACTTTATTCATTTCCCCTAAATGTGTCTGCGCACACGCATCCTCTCCTGCATAACAAAAAACTCTTTCCAGTATACTGTGATTTGTCTCAAGCCATTACTTCCCTCTCTTTTTTTCACCTGAAGTTTTGACAGCTCCAAAAATGCATGGAATGCTTTACATATCATTGTACAAAGGACATAAATGAGAAACAGGTTTGATGTACTGTATATGCCCTCCCTGCCCCCTCCTGAACACGACCACCATCAAAACATAATCAAAAAGAAGGCAGCAAAATATAATATGAAAATATTTTATTGGGCCAATTCACTTAATTCAATGTTTTGCCAACTCACCTAGTTCCTCAGAGCAGATCTACCACTGCCTTTCAAACAATTACCTTTCTTAGTAAAGAGAAGTTGCACATTATTTTTCCTCACTGCGCTGCCATTTCATTATTTTGATTTCTTCTTCTGTTCAGTGCTATTTTTCTTCTATTTGGCTAAATGGAAGCCATGTTTTCCCACCGGCTTTTATTGAGTTGTAATTATGAGATTCAATTGATTTCCATCTGCTCTCACTCGACGATATTTCTTCTTACAAATGGGAAAGTAAGGAAATATAAATTGTTTTAAAACTGTTTTTTGGCAGACGCTCAGTCAAAATGCCTCAGTAATAAACGGCTGTTGAAAAAACATTTGGTATTAATATTGGCCAACCAGCAGCCAGAAGATGCTGGTGTTCTGTACATAACTTTAACGAAAAGAGAAACAGCCTTAACCAAACTCCTAACTGAAACATTCAAATTTATTTTAGAAATATTTAAGCTGCACAAAACATTAAAAAAAAAAAAAAAGTTCATGCCAGTCCAGGTCCTCCCATCAGCGAGTTCATGTTATCTCATATACACACAATGTAAATCAAGCCAATGGAATCACAGCTGTATTGTACACTAATCCTTACTGAGAAATATTTTTTACAACTTACTAGAATTACAATGGAGTACCTTTGTGGATTTTATTGTATCACGTTCATTGTGAGTTTTGTCAAAATGTAAAACAAGCAAATGTTGGGGAAAGTAAAATGTCTTCAAACTGAAACGCTGAGAGACAGGCCAGACTTTCCACTTCCATCACCCCTTCTAAATATATGTTTTGCTTCGATGCAGCAGCTTGAGTGCTTAAACATCAGATCGTTTTCTGCATGTGTGTACCTGCTAAAACCCATTCTTTTTGCTTCTCTATCTTGCTTTATGAATCACCTGCCAAAACTGAATGAGGATCTGTTTTGCTGTGCCAGCTGGGAAGCACTGAGGAATGCCAAAAGTAATTAATTGTTTGTAACTGAACTTAATACACATGCTGTGCTCCGTGGTGGTAATCCCGAGGGTTGCATTAATGCCCTGGCTCCTTAACATGGCAATGAGGGTCTATTCATGGCATTGTTTGCCATTATTATGTGTTCACACAGCAAGCAGCTCGTCTAATGAGTCCTTACTCTATGTGACAGCTGTGGGTGGATTGAGGAGGAGGGCTAGGTTGCAGTGAACACCTTAAAAGATTTGAACAAAAGATTTCTTTCATGGCTTTGTGTGTCACGATATCACATCATTTTGAACATTTTCTCAACACACTATCATCAACTCCGAACAGTGGCTGCAATCAAGTATTTTTTTTAAGGCACTTATTCCCATGATTTTTCAAATTAAAGGTGTTGTGACGTTGAAAAGCTAGAATCAAATTGTAAAAACATAAACCAAATCAAATCAGTAGAGAAAAGATTTGATTTTATCACATTTTATTGCAGAACAAAATCAAAACTTTTTAATATAACACATCATGATGTAATAAAACAATTAATTTAAGATTTGGAAAATTAATTTTACATCAGTAACTGAGCGGATGCTGCAACACTACGTTTCCACTATAATCAATGAAACTGGCTGCACCAGGCGTGAGAGCAGCTCGTAAACGTTAAAATAATCCAGTCTTCTATTTATATATTTTACGCAAGGTGTGTGCGGCCCTTTAACACAGACATAGGTCATAAAGTGCAAACAGGGCTTCCACTTAATCACCCTGTCTGCATTAATTTTGCCGGTACCAGCTGGCGGTTGCTCAGTAACTTTATCCCTTACATGTAGTGTGTAGATGTTAAATTACACCATATTACACAAACTCACAGCACTGTGCTGGGTCCAAAAACTGAAGACACGATCCCAAAATAAAAGCTCACTTGTTTTGCCTGTGACTCACACAACATGTAACGCTGTTCGTGTGCTGCAGGTGTAGCCAGTAAAAAGATGCATTTCGCAGCTCATCCGCTCTGCGAACGGTCCGCATTCATTGCGTGTTGAATGTAGACAAAGCTGCTTGGCTAAGTTCTACAGGTAGAGATACTTTCAAAGAATGTATTTTTTAACTTACTTACCATGAAGTTCAGTGCAACATAAAAAAAAAACACAAGCAAATGAAGAAATACATTTGCCAGTTTCACAACACATACACCTGTACATGGCATAAAGAAGCACGCTGCAGAAAACGCAAGCAAACGCTGAAACAGACACTGAAAGCTGATCAATGATGTTTGAAATTGAAATGTCAACTGTTTTGTTGTTGTTTTGTACTTCTGTTGCTCTGAGTTTTCTGTATTTCTAGTTTGTGCCTTTATACCTTGTATGTGTTGTCATATTGATGAATGTGCTTCTTAATTTGCTTGTGTTTTAGTTGTTTGATGTGCTTTTTCTCTAAATGCAATGTATGAGTTGTCAGTGTGGTCAAGATCTTTTGTTCATTCGCTTGTGTTTTCTTAAGTTGCACTGCGTTGAGCTCTCCTCGGCACTGTACTGTAACCTCAGATTTCACTTGATTCTTTTGGTTTTCCGTGATGCTTAAATTGTTAAATAAGAAATACCAATATATCAATATCAATCATATCCAATGATATAACTCAAAATGTCACTAGGTCAGGGAAATTAATTAAGATTCTTTGGGACTTGCTTGCTGAGTGGACATTCATATCCGAGAGTCAATACTTTATTGTCATGTTAACCCAATTGATTGGAATTTGTCGATGTGCAGCTCAGATTGCCATACATTAACAATGTGATAGCTTTAATATATCATAGTCATGCATGAAGACAGCATTCAGTCTTTCCATTTTGAGATTGTGGTTTTGGGGTCGTCTGGAGGCAGTTGAAAAGGTTCTTATGAAGTGCATTACGCACATTTCACCTTCCTGAGCATAACACATCTGTGCATTTTTAAAGTGGTTAAATATTTTTTTTCTGCAGTTTTGGAAGACAGCAGGTGGGCTGGGTTTGGAGCTGTGGACATATTTTTAGCTTTTCCATTAGATGTGGAAGTTGTAGATGGGAGGGGGGCTACAGGTGTGATGTTGCAGACAAAGATCAAAGATGCTGTGTCCAACTCTCTCAAACTGTTTATTCTTCTGTGAAAACTTGATTTAATTTAAAGTTCTGTACTCACAAAGGAATTACCACTAAGTTAACACTGTATGCTGATGACACTGTTTTGTGTTTGTTACGTGGATGGGTGGGGGTGGGGAAGGGTTCTGATTAGGTTAGATGTTTTACGGTCTGGTGTCTGATAAAACTATTAACTGACTTGTTATCGTTGCTTTATGAATCACAGAGCAGATGTCACTTCATCTGTAGGACTGAGATTGTGTGATTTGTATTTTACAGTGAGCACTATTTCGCTTCAGTGACATGTGGCAGCTTCCATTTAAATCAGACTTCAAAATATGTACTTGCCAATAGAACTGAATATTGTCTTCTCCCTTAAGGCTGATGCATTACTATTTTATTTGTGAATATTAAACCTTTTGTGGGTTGGAACGGCAGGAGTGTTTCTCCAGATGTTGTATTTACAGTAAGTTTTTTTGCTCTCCCAAAGTTCCAATATAAGGAGTAACATGAACAAAACAACACAAAAATATCATTTGAGTAGGTTTAAATAGTCAGAAATGATGAAGATTCAATTTGAAGTAAATAGCAGGATGATATTTTAGGTTACTGTATGTATCATTATATTTTCTATTAAATGCCCAGTAAAGTAAAAAGTGGACTTTGGTCTTACGGTGTAACTGATGTAGTTTTCTCCACATTAAATTCTTTTGATAATGTCCTGTCTCTGCTTCATGCGTTGCTGACCGACGTGACTGCATCTCAGGTAGAATGCAAAGTTTAGGCCCCACCTATCAGTGACATGAAAGCAAGTACAATGCATCCTCATCAAATCAAGTGCAACACATTATTTTAGATCCAAGAGGCAAAATTGGTGATATTTTGCATATATGTTGTACATGTTTTCTGTACTTTTCTTAATATTTGGTGCACTGTAAAAGATGTGTTAAGTATTGCTTTGTGTTGACATAGGTCATAAAGAGTACACTGTTTATTGGAATGAAGCAGGATCAGAAACTTGTTGTGGCTGTACTACTGTCACTTTCAACGCACCACCGCCTTTGGAAGCTTGTTTGATTCTCGAAAAAGTTTTGATTGTTTCACCAGTCATTTGTTTTTAGATTGATTCTTTTTGTCTCTCTGCTGTTCTTGGGAAATGTTAATGTGTATTAATGGAGAAAAGGAGATCCACATTCCCATACACATTTTGTATTGGTTCATAAATAGACATTTTTACAAAACAATGAAGAGTTCTTGTCTTAATAAAAAAGAAAAGATATTAATGTCCAAAATAATCAGTGTTGGTATTATTTTTTACTCTAAATGCTAATATATTAAGCTGATGCACCACAGGTAAATGGGGAACTAATGTGGACTAATATGGACACACAGCAACACATATTGTATTATTTATTTTTCCTCCTTCATCAGTAACCGTTTGCAGATGATGAAGCCTGACTGCATTAACCTTCCTTCTGATGGCCAACAGTTTGTTCACAGATAGAAAAATCCTTTTTATGAAATATTCGCAAGGTATATGGTCAAAACAGAGAGAATTTTTGAGCGTAACATTAGCTTTTCACTCAAGACTTCCCCCAAGTACAATGAACCTTTTTACTAGAACAGAGTGCAACTTAAGAGACACTTCTGAGCCTTTAAAGTTTTAAATGTTGATATTTGACATAACCCTTCTGATTGTTTTAATTAGGGTTTCTGACAGTGTGCGAATTATCTGGAGGCAATCGGTGCCCCCTACCTGGTGCTCCAGTGTTATGTTTAAGTCTTACACAGACTCAAGCCAAGGCAATCAAGTAAGCTATACACGCTTTGCACGCACATCACCAACAATAAGGCAACTCACACAACTACACAACCGCAACAACTATGGTCTGCCACAAAATCCACACAGCACACGCACCTCTCCTTCTAACCTGACGCACTATCACAATTCAGTCACAGAAAACACAGGTTCACCTCTTACCTTTAAAAAGAGTGGATCACAGAGGCCTTGGCTCGGCTTCCTCTTGTTGCCGTCCTGGTATCCAAGAAGAAGAGAGACGATGTCCTGCTTTAATCCAGATTCTCATAAACGGCACTGGATTAAATTTGTCCAGAGGGGGGGGGGCCATTTAGGTCCACAAACAGAAGTGAAGACAGCCTCTCTCTGGCCGGCTGTGTTATTTACTCAGCAGACGTGAGGAGGTAAGTGCGACTTGCTGTGTATAGTCTTTCCAGTGTCTTGCCCTGTTGTGTGCTCTGCAGTTCTCTTCAGTCTCTAAACTTCTCCACAGCCTCCCTGGCTGGTTCCCCTAGTGATAGCTAGGTTGTGTACTTCTTGTTTGCCGTACAAAGTCAAGGCCTCCTGCTCTTCTGGCCAAAGCACTTATCAAGCTTCTGGACCATGTTTGACTCCAGTAAGTGCTTGGTTAGACTGGCAACCACAGATTCATAAAAGGGAGGCTTGTTTATTTTCCCCCTGCTGTCTGTCAGCTCCTCATCTTTAAAAAGGCCTGATGAGACACACTGTTCAGCCTTCTTCATTGATTTCCCACCCGATGTCTTCATGGCTGTCAAAACATGGATGGTTTGTTGGATGTGGAGACTTGAATCCACAAGTGTCATTTCTCTTCTCTGCAGCTTGAGAGACTCTGAAGTTCACGCAGGATGTCTTTCATGACAACCAAATCTTCCACAGATCCTGAGTTGGTTAGGTGCTTGTGAAGCCCTTTGTATTTTTGCCTCTCAACATCAGTGCTCGATGTGTCCTCACTGGATGTTTTAAAATTGAGTGCTAGTGCGGGGAAATCTTTCCATACAGCTTTATTGTATTAGAGCTACTGGAAACCCATCTAAAAATTTGGAGAAATCTGGCATTCCTGGTTGACTGGTGGTAGAGTATAACTTTGAAATAAGGAACTCAAAGGGATTACAGCCTGCCACTTCTTTAAGAGCATCTGCCAGTTCTAATCTGCGCACCAGGCACTGTCCAGATTGATGGCTATATGCTTATGACATCTTCAAAAACTCATCAACTATTCCTGCTGTATGTAGACTTGCCATCATAGAGTTATACATTGATTCACCATTGGCCCCATCTGTAAGTTCCGCTATATCCAGGAAAACAATGTCTACATCACCCCAAACATCACATCTTGCATAAATGATTAGATAGGGACGACCGTGAACAGTGCTTTCATCTATTGTGATGCTCACCCGTGATTGCAATTCTGTCACATTGGAGACAAACTTGCAGCACATTTCTTTTGCAATGTGGCCGATTATTTCTGACCAGGCACGGTCAGATTTGTAGATATTGCCGACTTTAGTGCCATTAAGCTCCTGCAATGTCTTGAGGGGGTTGAGTTTTTTATATACGATAGCCTTTACTTTTCTACGGTGTACCCTGGTCTGAGTGAGATTGTTGTTTTCTGGGGTAAATCAGTCTGTAAATCAATGAAACTGTTTGGGAGGGTTTCTTTTTCTTTCACCTGGGCTATTTCCACTAACCTTGTGTGAGCTTGGCTGTCCCTGTGTTTGTAGATCTTTTCTCATAGTCTCGTTGCATCAGGGCCACTAACTTTCCCATTGATCCATCGATCTTCTGTGAGGTATATACCCGGCCCCTTTTTCTGAGAGCACCAAGCTCTTTGCTTTCCAACACAAAAATACACCCTAACTTTCCAGCCTTTACGTCAAGGCAAGCGTTGCAGTCTTTCCATCCGCCCACCTGCTTCTTTGTCCAAGCAGCCAGCAGCAGGTCACATATGCTAACAGCCACCACATCACCTCCGTCTCCCTGAGAGGAGTTCTCAACCTCAACTTCACCTGGTTCTGGGGAGTGACTGGAAGGGAGAGGAGCCCCCATCTCGCCTGTGCATGTCCTAGTAGCTGCAGAGGCATCAGCATTAGCTCCAGGTGTCTCCGCTACATTTTCCAAAGTTAACTAGTAATGAACTTTGCTTTCTCTGCTTTCTCATATTTTCCTGACTTGATGCATACGGAGTCCATAAAAAGATTTTTCAAATTTTTGCAGTTTAGGCATTCAGGGGGTGTTAAGTGTCAATCAATCCTGTATTTCTCACACTGGTTTCTGAGCTGGTGTTGATCTCGGCTTCAAAATTAAGCTTCACCACTGTAACTTCGGTCAGCCAGCTCTCATAATGGATTATTATGTGGATATGTACAGACCACACACCAAGCTCCACACAGCAGGTACTGAGGAGTGACGATAATAACTTCCCCTCCTTGGGGAATATAGACTCAGGTTGTGCTTATGAAATGCTTTATGGGCAGCAGCAGCAATAACAGCAAGTGACTGCACCTGTTGCAGCATCTCTTCAGGTGAACATTGTGGCAGCAGAACAGCGGATCACTGACAACTTAAGTACACCACCACAATGTAAAGGGGGCACTGGATATAGGTTGCAGTGACAAAAGAAAATGTCATAATTTTGTTGTATAATGAATAATGAATCCCTTTTATTAGTATAGGGACTTTAGTCATGTTTTGAAATACCTCCCAAATACAGCATCGTCTACACAGGTTCAGCTTCAGTGAACTTTGCATTGCTGAATATCCTCAGTGTATTCAGATTGAGACAAGGAGAAAAACAGGAGGAGTATATATATATATATATATATATATACATACATATATATATATATATATATATATATATATATATCCACTTCCATTCTTTGGTGATGTTGAAAGCTCTTTTCCGTTTGAAGTGAACCTTGGCAGGCGCAGATGTCATGAAATCTTTATCACATGCATAAACCAGTGTGAACATGCAGTATAAAACAAGCCCTCCTAATTAACACAAATATAGGGTAATACCTTGAGGTGCACCGTGAAAGCTTGAATAAATTCGACAAGATTTATACTCTGAAAATCAATCTCTGCTTCCCCGCTTGATGAGTGCAGTGAACCTTTTTAACTAACATCTTAAATAAATGGAGATAGTGTTATTGATTCCGACATAGTAGGTGGAATTGACGTGAGGCAAGCTATCCCTCACAGAAAAATGTATTTCTCCATTCTTATTTAGTGTTCATGAGTCAGGCTTTGCTTTAGACATTAACACACCTATAATTCAGTATTCAGTTGATGACTTGAGTAGAGGAAGATATTATCTTTTTAATTACATTTTCACCTCAGGCTCTCATTATACCTCAAGTGCCGTACATAATGAGCCAACATCTCAAATAAGTAAAAGTGATACTGCTATTGATTAGAACGCGAACACCAGAGGCAAGCTATCAGTCATAGAAAATGTACTTCTGAGTTCACGTTTAATGTTTGTACCAGTTGGTCTCTTATAGACTCATTACTCAATATCCTCAAATAACCTAAATGGAAAGGAATCCTATTCATTACACTTTAACTGACTCTATAACAACAAATGGCTGCGCTCACAGTAATAAAGCCAGAGTATAATCGTTTTGCTCTATGTGTCCTTGGTGATGGTGTTTTGTCTAAAAGGTCAGAGATGCAGTCTTGTCTTTATGTGTTAACCTTGCAAGCTCCAAAGGTTAAAGCTACAATATCCTGACATAAATAATATATTATTTATCCATTATATGTGCACAGCAACCACATTATTGTATGACTCAGTGGCCAGCCGTTTTTTTGATCCCAATCTAATGAACTCTGTTTAAAAGAGTCCTTGTTACCACTCATATTACTCAGGGATTGGCTATTTGCCACCTATTCAGAGGCCATTAAGATTAGGAGGCCATGAAGAGGCTCTGCAAAGCAAACCTTTACAGCCCGATGTCAACAGGTGAACCAGAAGTGATTATGAATGATTTATTGATTGTGAGATTGTAAGAGGCAGGAAAGAGCAGACCCATAAACTCTCGTGGTAATGGCAACCCTTCAGGGCACTCAGGAAATTAGGCCACCTGTAAGGGCTCGCAACAATTAAACTACTTGTCTTTGCTCTGCAATCAAATCAAGACCCCATTATGCAGAGAATAATACTCTATGTATTTTTTTTTTAACACAATCATTAAATACAAAGCAAGTAATTAGGAATTATATGTATTTTCATTCAACCCTGTGTTCTAGAAATCACATTTTCCACTAATTTGTTTTGCCAGTTATGTTTTGTGAGGAACACAAACTTGGCAGGACTTTGATCAAGGAGGTTTGCATCCATGAGTCCATTGGCCTGAAAATGTCCCATTTTGCCACCATGACTGAAATAAAATTAAAAAAAAACTCTTTTGTTTTAATGCCATACCTTTCTATCACAAAGGTGCTTGTTTTTTGTTACGACTCCCTCCTCTTTGAGTTGTTATCATTGTTATTTGTGAAATCATAGCCACTTACCAGTTAAAACAGCACCTAGACATTTGTTTGTTTGACTCCAGCAGAAAATTGCTCTGTGCCATTCAGCGTTTGTTGTGATTGTTTTGTTTTCAACTGCAATTTGTGCTCAGTGGGTCATTTTTTTATGTTTATGTATTTTACATGATTATACTCTGAGTAGGGACTGGGGTTTGCGCTGGTTTTCTTATGGTTTTATTTATAAAAGGTACTATCAGTCTGATTATGAATGAAGAGAAGTTACGGCTGGCTTGACCTTAGTCACTTCACCTGACTTTATGTTTTTCGTAGTGTGAGTCAAAGCTGGGATGGTTTGGTCATAAACAAACCTATACATAACACACTTTTCCAAATAAACACAAAACATAAGAGAAGAAAACTATACTGTTTACCATGTTCACCATCTTAGTTTAGTGTGTTAGCATGCTAACATTTGCTAATTCACACAAAACAGTACAGCTGTGGCGGATGGGAATGTCATTCGTTTTGCAGGTATTTGGTCATAAACCAAAGCATTGTTCAAATTCAAATTTAGATGAAAAGTTCAGGGGGTCACCAATGTTTTTGCACTTCATCCTGAGGGGGACATGAATGTCTGCACCAAATTTCATGGTAATCTAATATTTTGTGAGACTCAAAGCCACAAATGTCAACCTGCTGCTGGCGCTAAAGAAAAAGTCAGGGGATCAGTCTTTTTCACCGTTCAGAAACCATGAGCATCTGCACAAAATCCCTCTTGTAGAAGTTGAGTTATTTCACAGGATGATGATGAAAAGCCATGGGGGTCAACAAAGTCATGACGATTCATCCTCTGGACACCATGGGTGCTTTTCATTATGCTAACGTGCCTCCTCGCTTTCCTCACTCGTGTCTTAGCTCCTCCCAGCTGTATCACCTGTCACGGCACTTGATGAAAGACTTCCACGTAGGATACAACTGTGTATCCTCGCTGTAAGCTCCTCCAGAAGCCTCCTCTCTCCTCACTCCTTGTCTCCTCGAGGTGCATTTAGGGGATTGGAAGATCATCCATGATGGCGGAGGGGGAATGATTTCCTGGTCACTGGAGGAGAGAGGACGCGAGGAAGTCTTAAGATTGCGTAATGAAAAGCACCTCATGAATGTCAAAATTAATTTCATGGCAATCCATCCAACAGTTGTTGAACCAATCAACTGACGTTACCATCTAAAACTGGGCATTTACACTAAAACGTGATCCAATATTAATACAGTTTTAAAAGAGACATGGACTTTCCTGGGCTTGACCCTCCAAACTGATCTGGGGATTTGGTCTGGTGTGATGTCACTTCCTCACTGTCAGCAGTGTCTTTCTACTCCTGTTGGCTGTTGTGGTTCACTGCAGGCTCAGTGTCTCCATGAGGTGTCTCCATGAGGTGCGGTGGAGTGTTTGTCCTCCCCTGCCTTGATCAGGTAAGATCGTGTGTGCTGATGGCGGCAGGTTTAAGGAGTCTAATGAAGATGTGAAAGTGGACTGCGTCCCCTGATTTTAGTGCTGACAGATGTTTGCTTTCTGTTTGTGGTTGTTAGGATGTATCTGGGCCTCATGGGACGCTGCGTTGGGCTCTTAAGTTCATCAACACATGTGTTTTACTACTGTGGCTGTCTCAAGTAAGTGTTCTTTCTTCTGCTATGGACTTTTTCCAACACTGACTGAGCTGAACTTGAGTGACTCTGTCAGGCAGTCCATTGCTCTTTGGACAGTGGGTGCTTTAGATGGCATGGTTAAAGCACCAACATTTATCAAGAGCTTTGAAATCAAATGAGCCGTCGCAAGTGAAAGTAATTGTTGAGATGTGGGAACACGCTTTTATTTCTGCAATGAAATCCCACAGAGCAAGGAGCACAAGCAGTCAGCTGATCTGAAAGGTTATAAACAAGCCAACAGGTTGGCCACATTATCTAAACCAAATATGAATGCCCCCAAAAAACGCAGGAAAACTGGGTGCAAGCAACGACAGCAAGTACATTTAGGTCATAGTTACCAGGAAGACAGTCTGTAAACTCTGATGGATGATTACAGCGAACAGTTTGGGTCTTAATGTCACTGTTTGCCTTCATTTCCAAATACATTCGTCTGAACTGGGGGGTTGTTTAAAACTGTCTCTCATATTTTAACCACACCAGGCTTACCTATAAACATACCTACCTATAACCAGGGTTTTTCTTTAGACCTTATTGATCACTTTGTTTCTCAAAATAATGTGTTGATTTGGTTTGGTTGGCATGGCTGAGATTTTCTTACCAAAGAAAAAGAAAAACTAGGACAGTGCTCCAATTTGACTTTTCAATATTGTCACGCGAACGTTTTGGGCAAGACGACCTTCTTCAGCGTGTATTCTGGCAATCAATACGCACAGATGGGGTTAAATTATAGGTGACCGCAAAGAGCACAACAAGTACATCCCAGCGGGGGGAGCTACAACCTTTCTTGGCGCAGGGTCTCATGATGTAAGATACAAAAACATGAAAAAACCAAAGAAACACCACCTAAATTATATTTGCTTCATAAAATTGAGACTTGTTTACTAAATGTAAAGATGCCTTGCGATCCGAGCAGTTCACCCCTCCCTGCATTAAATATCGCACATGAACACCTGTACAACGCCACTGAATATAACAGCCCTGCAGCAAATATCTAATTTTATTAACACTGTGTCAGAGACGTGTCTGTTTTGAGGCTGGAATTAGAGGTGTTTCGCATTATTGTTTCGCATTACTGTGTATTGCAAGGTGCATCCAATATCTTCTCCCTGTTTTAGATATGGGGAGTGTGGATTCACTGGCAGAAACAAAACATGTATGTACTCCTCACAACTGAATGCAATTACATGTGCTCACCCCCCCGAAGGTCTAATTTAGCTAAAGGGTCTTGGTCACTGTTCAATAGGGTAGACATAAGGCTGTAGTTAATCTTCACCTTCTGTGTGTTTGAGCTGCCTTCATGGCATTCAAGGCTTCGCCATGTTTAATCCATGTGTTCCTTTTGCCTGTGGGTTTAATATATCTTTGTGCCTGTCAGTGGGGCTATAAATGATATGGTCCCAGAGGCTGTGAAGAACCTTGTGCCTCCTCACTGGAAGTTGGTTTGTTTTTGGTCCATAAAGCCCTTTACTGACATGGGCCGTGGGTGGTATGAGCCAGCCAGCCAGTCATGTTAAGAAGGCATTTTTGTTGCTGGAGGGTACAGAGGGGTAAGCCCAAGGCCATGCTTGTGATGTTGGGGTAAGGAACCTCAAATTAAACTTAACTCCAAGAGCAAGGCAATAGTCAGCAAGTTGTCCTGGAGGTTGAAAGGTTTATGTGTATCTGAGCTGACCTGTTGTCCACATTAATTGAAGAGGAATCTTATTTTAGCAGATGATGCACATATTAGCATGATTAGCCAAATGGGCTCTGGACAACAGCAACAACATGTCAACAAGGTCAACAACTTCAACTCTTAACCACTCCATGTATCCTCCCAAAAGGAGCACATATAAGCTACAAGTCCAGCCAAAGATTTGTATTGCCCTTTTGTTGAACCACATGGAGGCGTTTTGTGCTTTAATACTTCTTTCCAATTGATTAGGAGTTTCCCTTTGACCCTTAATTGCTGTTGTTTCTGAGTAACGCTCATTTTCTTTATTTTAACCAACTTTTGTTTTGTTTTATTGCCCTCAAGAAACATTAACATTGTGCCAACCAACTCACTAAATAAGTAAATAATCCAAGTAATGCCGTAAAGATAAAATATATATTGTACATTGATTTAATTAAATGTAAATGTTGAGCTGTTTATCCTCCTATAAGTGATTTTATTAAGAGTGGCTCTTGTTTTTTGTATGTTTGTTTTTGTGCTACAGATCAAATTGCATGTGTGTTCTAACATGAGGGGAAATTCAGAAAAGATTTTCTCTTGAAATGAGTCCACATCAGTATAAAACTGGTTTATATTCATCTTGCTGAGCTCATATTGACCTTTTCCGTGATGGAACCGGAAATTTCAAGTCACTACCCCAAGAGAATTGCACTAAACAAATATTGTGTCAGTGTTTAAATACAAGGTGCCTGTGTATATCTTTCCGTCTTTCTTCACTATGCTTTGACTGATGACACAAAACAAGAAAAAGGGTTTTAGATTTTAGAAAGTGTGTACAGAACTTGACTTTTTGTTTTTTATTTACAGCGGTCTTATCTTTGAGGAATGCAAATTTTGTTCAAATGTTGCAACCCTACTTCTGCTTGTTAGACCTCCATCAGAAGTGGCTCTCCCTCTGTGACACACTGCAGATGGGCTCTGAAACAGGTGCTAGAGTGCTTTCTTGTGGCCAGAATAGGAAGTGCTCAACAATGGCTTATCAGTGGCTGCTCCTTCACACAGAAAATACTGTATTTAAAGGGGCACGGTGACAAAATATATTGAATTATATGGCGTGAGTGACAAACTGAGGAAGTATTATACTGTATAACTATGTCTTTAGTTCCCCCTTTAGTATGCATGCTTACTCTTGACTTCAATGGACCCTCCAACCAGAAAGTACTGTACTGATTGTCACGTGTTTAAATGCCAGATTCAGCACCGAATGTTGCTTTTGTTTACTCATTATGTGATTGATGGCTTTTAACGACACCACTCAAAAAGCAGAGCCTCTCTATAAGATAATTACCAGCTCTGCAAATGATTGTAATTTGAGTTGAACATCACTAATTGGTGTCACTAAATGTAAAGATTTTTACTATCCCCGGTGTAATTACCATTTTGAATGATCTAGCTTGTTTTTTTATTGACATTTAGCATAATACATGAGAATCCTGAATATCAACCTAATGGATCTTATTAGCCATGTCCTCTAGACCAAGGTGAATTAATCAAAGCAGACTTGATTTATATACCCCGCCCCTTCCTTTCTTCCTCCACCTCTCTTCCTCTCTCGCTCTGTTTCTTGGGCTCTCTCACACCGAGGCAGCTGGGGATTCATTTGTCTTGCTGATTAATGATGAGAACCATATCCTCCACAACACCAGTAAATTAAAAGAGATTGGGGACAGAGAGAAAGAACATCAAGGTCCATTCATCCCAATCAAATTTCACAGTAGGTCCAATTCATCCTAAGCTTTATTTGTATTGTCTGCTATACAAACACAAAAAAAGCACTAGTCATTCACTTTCTCCTCCCAGACCCTCTCTGGCTGTCTGGGGATTACAACTGGCAACTTTCCAGGTTCACGCTCATTTTTCTAGCCTTCAGGATACAACCATACCCATTTGCTTCACTGCTATGAAAGCAGCATGTCTGTTTCAGATGGTAATTGTTCATCAGCAGCAGAGCTATGGCTCGCTGTTAGCACTGTTGCCTCTGTACAGTCTTCTTGTTCTCCCTGGGCTTGTTGTGGTGTCCTTCTGGCATAAAGAAATACATTTAAGGTCATGTACAGTAAGGAGACTTAGAGGTTACTGATATGCATATGATGTAGGCCTACTGTAACCTATGTATGCAGTCTGATGTATGGTACTATATCATACTCAATGATGTAGTGTAGTGTGGTGGCTGAAGAATATGAATCATTATACATGATGTAACAGACTTTAAACAAAATTACAAATCTTCAGCCATGCCAGCAGCTCCGCAAGACTGCACTTAGGCACGACAATGCTTTTTGCTAAATGCTAATACATATGCTATGTAATGACTAACCTACTATAGACGCCATCTTAGTTTAGTGTGTACGCTAACATTTGCTAACAAAGTACAAGTGTATGATCCATATTAATATTAGCCTGGGAACCAAACAAATATGCAAGTTCATGTTTTATTTTTATTTGTTTTATTTGGCCTGGCCCAGGTCGGACCAATCACAACCGTTTATCTAATATGGGGCGGGCTTGATACAATGACTGACAGAGGAGCGCTGCTGAGGCATTTTTGTAAACAACCAAGATAGCCACTGATGTGGTACATTCTGTTGAATCCCTCAGTATTAACCAAACTGGACGGTATGTTTTCTCTAGTTTTCTCTACACTATCTATCTGTCTATCCATTTGCATCCAGAGGCATTTGGGTCTGCGCCCGTTGATAACTCCCCTTGGAAATCAGAAATGAACGGAGAGGTTCCAAGTCATAATCACATAATTTATGTAGCGTGTTTCAGCTGTAGTTTATATGACTCGCCACCATTTTCTAGCCAGCTTTTATATTCTTTCCTTCCCTGCTGTCTCATAATACTGTAGTTGTTGCAACAAACTATTTCCTCACATTAGGAATCAATAACTTTTTATCTTGTTGCATTTGTTGGATGTACTGACTGCTCAGGACTCTCAGCGGGACCATGCAGTGTGTGGACGGTATTTGTACATTAGTCAGGGACTCAATCCGGCCCTAAATTCATTCATTTATCCCCACAGCATTTGGGGAAGTTTGGCAGCCTCCCAAAGGCATGTGAAGTGACTGGCGTCCGGAGGAAATAGAAGGGAGTTCTGACAAGTACTCAGGTCACATCTCCCTAATTATTGCTGCCTCCCTCTGCTGTTTTAAAATCAACTGTAATTTCCATCTTTTTCCTGTGGTGCTTTCATTTCTCCTCTCTGTTTTACCTGCCACTGCCTTCAAAGTCACCAGAGCCTCATCATGGATCAAAAGATGAGGAGTTACATGAAGGAGTTGACAGTTTGATGAGTGCACCTCTACGGGGGCAGCACTAGGAGTGAGCATTAGATGGTCTGTGAGGTTAGTAACCCACTGACATTCACCGATTCATTGATCTCTGTAAGAAATATGCAGCAATTAAGGAAGGCAGGGATGTGAAAAATATTAAATCAGCAGTTAACAGACTTAAAGAGCCTTGTAAGAAATATTTGTGTGTGTGCTGTTGGTGTGCCGGTTAAACAAAACAAGAAACAACCTGAACATCTTTTAGCTCCATCTGCAAGCAGCAACTACCACAGCACGTAGTTGCTGGGGAAGACTGCAGTTCCTCTAATGGCCACTAGATGCATGGTTTCATGAAACAATACACTTTAGGCTGGAAATTATGCTTTTAAGTGTTCCTGCTAATTAGTAATTGGTGCTCTTTATACTTGCATACCCTTGTATTGCTTAATTAACCCCTTTGGAATTATTTAACTGCCCTCTTGTCTCTTATGTGAAGGACAACAAACGTCTTCACTAAGATACATCAAAGATAATACAATGATTAGTTTAATGGGCAAAATCCCTGTGACTCATTCCAAGATCAAAATAAAACTATTAAATCATTAGCATAGCAGAGTGAGACTACTGAAATTACAAGTTCAAATGTGATAATGCTGTTAATTATTTTAATTGGCATTAATTAATAATTCAACAGAATACATTTTAAGGCAAAAAGTTAAAGGAAACTTGAGATTTAGAATCATGTGGGTTTTCTTTCCAAATCTACAAATGTGATACTGTGCAAAGTATTTTAAGGTGCACAAAACATCAAACAGCTAAAAACAGTCGGGCCCTGTGATGGTGCGCAGCTTTCCAGTGAAGTTGCCAGGTTTGGTATCATCGTGCCGGTACAGACCACTCACCGGCGTCCTGGCAACTTTCGCTATCAGCTGGACGCTATCCAATAGTTGTTGACATTTTGTCAGTCTGGGCCAACCAACAGACAGACCGAGAGACTGACATTGCTATCCATCATGCCGCTAGCATGGCTAAAAATGATGCTGATTCTTTGTATTACAAAAAAATCTAGACAGCAGAAAGGCTAGTACTCAGTCTCAATAAATCTTAAAGGATCACACTGCAAATCTCCTCTTAATCTGTTTGAATTTGTCTTATTTATGATATCCACGAGGCCCAATTTTACACCTCATAATGCCAATCAGTAGGAAGAGCCACAAAACCTTCAGTTATTCTTTTCACCAGATAAAGCTGCTTTGATACCAGGAATGTTTCTTGTAGTATTTCTGCTGCTGCTTCACATGTGACTGCATCATCAGAAATTAGAAATTGGGTGGTAGTAGTTTCAGTATTGAATACATTTAGTTGCGCTACATTTTCAGTATTTTGTATTCATCTCAGTTATGAACACCTAAAAGCATTTCAGATCATTCATTGTGAAAAACTTCAACATATCGTCTTCCTGGATACTTACAATATCTCTTTGATAATCACTTTCTACGCTTTTTTTAATCAATATTGCTGCTTGTTAAAAACATTTTGATTGATATTTATTTTGAAAGGAAATACTTACAAACACTGTGCATTTCATGCGGGGTTCATTCTTCTACCCGCATTTCCATCAATTCAGCCAGTAAACAGTCCTTGAGCTGCCACCTTTTCAATTATTAAGCCAGTTCATTTGTGGGGTACACTGCTGAAGGATTTATCAGCAAAGCATTCATTGTAACTGCTGAACAAAGACACTTCAGTCATTTTTCTATAGTGTTGGCCGTTTTGTCCTCTTACTGCTACTGTTGGACCCTTGCACACCTCACCCTTTTATTGTTTGGATATTGATTTGACCTCTCCTTGCTCCAGCTTCTTTCTATTTCGTTTTGGTGAAGGTAATGTGCAAGATTTCAAGGAGGACATTTCATTTAAGCAGCTGTGAATAAGAAGGCTGCCCTTTCGGTTGTGGCCTGAAGAAGTCCTTTTAGTGTTAAGGGCGTCTCTGCTGCACTTCCTGCCAACCCAAGGTCTTTGTGAGAAGGAAACACAAAGTCCACATAGTCCCACTGAATATTCCAGTTTGGTTATAGAGGATGCTCTGATGCAATATATGTAGCAAAAAGTACAACGTCTAAGTAGGAAGCAACAAACAATCTTGTTTGTATGTTACTTACAGTAGTCATCATGCGCCGATGTTAATAGAATAACAAATTGTGTGGAAATCATCCACCTTCAAAGATAGCATGGAAATTACAAGCACATATTTTAAACGTTTTCACTGCTGAAGCCAATCAGATCATAAAACCATTCAAACTAAAAAACCCTGATTGGGCTGTTCACCCATTCGGATACAGGATGTGAAATGACGTGTGAGAATAATGACTGTCCTATCCAGAAAAATGATGGTATCATACCACGTGATAGCATACAATATACAGGCATTACCCATTTCAAGAAGAAGTACGTGAATGGTGACAAATTAAAACAATAGCTATTTTGGAAAGTAATCCCTCCATGTAACTGTCAACTTGCAGCCTGTTGCAGCTGAACATGAGTTTGATCCATCGACCATAAAGAATGTCCTTTGCAGCATTCTGGCAATAAAGGAAAGAGCAACTATGAACATCTGGCAGAAAGAAAGGCAGATCTACAACCTGTTGTTACATAAAGCAGACAAAGTAATGTATGCTATCATGAGTAAACTAACCAATCAATGATAAAAACCCCATAGCTTTCATTAGCAAAGTTTGAAACTTGGGTCACTTTAGTAATTGTAACCCTTGACTCTGTTCAAAGATGGCCTCTGGCGTTGGATGGGAAGGACCATCTTGAGTTTTCTCCACCCATCCAGTGACTCCTGGTCAATGACCTTTGAACCCTTCCCAGGCCGTGGTGTTCACAGGAAGCCGATGTTTCTGGTGGTCATTCAGTTTCTTGTCAAGGGTCTTTGCCGTTTCCACGATGTAGTGTTTACTACACCGTTTTCCTCTATAGGAGGGGGGTCCTGTCTTCAAGGTGTACCCACAGATCAGAAGTGGATGTTGTTGTAGAGATGCCGCCATGTGTTCCCAGGTCTCACCAATTACTTAAGTGAGTACAGTGTTTTCATCATCTATAGAAATGATGGCCACAGCTCCCAAAGTAAAACTTAAGTTGTAATAAACCAAAGTGTCCTGTAAGATGAGATGAAATGGCCTTTACTTTGCACTGCACTGTCCTCAGTGTCAACCAAATTCCTGTTCCTGGCCCCGTCGCCTGTACTCCATCCTTTAACGATTTCATTAAATTTCTTGGAAATACTCTCAGCTGAGCAACTGGTGTGAGCAACTGGTGTCTGGCTCATGTTGCCACAGCAATATACCATCAATTCATACCAAGAGCAGAAATGTAGTGAGTGAATCATTCATTATCAGATGTGTTCTCATTTGGTATCTGCTTCAAGCTCACTATCGCAGCCAGAAGCACTAATACCACAGATGATGGCGCAGCACTCAAAGCTCAGCGGTACAACAACAGGGTGTCGGGGTTGCAAGCTCTACAAACATTGGCTTCTTTCTACCCGCAGAACACACGCATGGAAACACACACACACCCCTCCACCACCGCCGCCGCCGCTGCCTCCAACATGTGCTATTTTGCCAACTGCAACCCTGGGCAAGATAATAAGATGGCTAGCAGACATTTTGTCAATATTTCTGTCTTGGCTCAGAGTGTGCCTGGCCGGCTGCTTACTGATAGATGTGTTGACTGAAATCTTTTCTTTTTTTTTTTTCCACAGGAGCTCTGCCCTGGTTTGCCAGACTGCAAGAGAGCAAGTAGAGGCAAGTGTACAGGGAGGAGAGAAGGGCTCACTAATGCAAAGCAGTTCATTAAAATCAGGCACAAAGCATCTATCAGGGGGGAGGGATGCTGCTAATCAGTGCCTGTGGTTAGTCCAGCAATATGTAAAACGGAGATGGTACACTCCTCAGCTGTGATCTTGTCTGGGGAGCAGAGGAGTTGGTTGATGCTAAGGAGGCTGTGCAGATGATTGATTTTCCAGAAGGATGCTTTGAGACACTGCTCTTGGTCTGCCATCTGATTAACATACACAGCATTATTCATGTCATGAATATACAAGGAGGCAAGGAACAAATAAATACTGACATGCATCCAGGAGCTGATAAATATTGAATGGAGCACACATGGCTTCAGATTTTACCATTTCATAATTTGAACATTCATGCTGTGAGGCCCCTTAGCCAAGGTCTAATCTTGGGTTTAAACAGGTTGAGCAGCCATGTGCAGAAAACGAAAAGTTCTTCACAAACATCATATTTGTGCTTTAGTTAGGTGTCATGAATACTGGAATTCTGATTCTGGTTTAATCATTAGAAGTTTTCTGTGTTGTGCAGTTGATTCAGACAGTTCATACAGTACCACAGAGCTGAAAGGCAGCCTCTCATTCGTTGCTATATGTGACTCTTCTTCACAGGATACATAGGATATAATAATTTATATTATAATATATATTATAACTATATAATAAATTGTTTCTTGGGTCATGCAGCAACATGCGGATGTTTGCATCTGACTACCAGTTTGATAAAAAGAACTTCACATCTCTATGAGAATAGTTTCTGCTCTCTGGGAGGTTGATTAAATGCATGGATCTGAAATGCCCCTTTTCTATGTACCTGGATCGCAGCTAATTTGGCAGCATAGAAATCAACTATGAAGTAACTGTGAGTGTGATGATTCATTAAAAGCACTAACTAATCACATAAACTCATGTTGACTTGATTATTTCTTGTGATACATATAGCATTAATTCAAGCATGTGTTGTGTAACCTTATTCTAATACACGTTACTGTATTTTCTTATATAAATACATTGTATATATATATATATATATAGATATATAGATATATAGATATATCTATATATATAGATAATATTTAAGATTATTTTCTGGATTCAGATGATATATAACAGGACTACGAGTTTACAGCCCTGCTAGCAGCTCTGTGAGGCTGTGAGCTAAATGCTAACGCAACATGCTAACATGCTCACAGTGACGATGCTGATGTTTTGCAGCTGTAATGTTTACCATGTTCACCATCTTAGTTTAGCGTGTTTAACATTCGCTAATTAGCACTAAACACAAAGCACAGCTTGTTAGTATTTAAGTGAAATTCTGTGCCATAAATGTGCCAAAATGTCAAGATATTTCTCTAGAAAATGCAAAAATGTCAACCTGCTGGTGGAAGAAAAGGGAAAAGTCATTCCCTAAAGTCAAGCCTGTTGAAAAGCTTCATCGATGGCAGGTTTGTTAGTTAATTATAAGGGACAACATGCGGAGGCTAATGTTTCGCATTCTGGCTGGAGGATGTGAATAAAAACGAATCGCGATCGAATTTGTGTGAAGTTAGTCTTATCAAAGGTAATAAAGGACAAATCAAGTTCTACATTACATTACGGTATGTGTGCAAACATATCAAGCTCCTATCAAACACAGTATGCGTTACTTTGCAAATGTAATAGATAGTTGAATTAATATATTCTGTATATAAGATGAGCAGAGAGGCTGATCTCCTTCCAGTGACTCATTGCTGAGCTCGATATTTGCTGATATTTGAGGAGGGTAAATTCATTATGCATCCTACATTACATACATCATATTAGGGACATTACATACAGGAACTACCCTTTAAAGGTAACCCACGCTGGCAGCATATGACGCACATCAAAACACACACACACCTATTCTATGCTCACGTCAATGTTCCAGAAAAAAATTGACATATGTGACATAATAATAATAATGATATAATTTAATTTTTGTTGTATAAGCTTATTGATGCAATACGTTTTTATAATGCACATAAAGAATATGTATAGGCTGAATAAGTTGAATTTGTTATATTCTGCAAAGCAAGACAGGCAATAGTTGGGTTTTGTCCATCTATGAATGTAATATTGTGTGCAGCTCCTGTACAGCGAACACTTCACTGCACATACTGACCATATCTACTCCATGAATGGAAGCGGCCGCAGACCCGCACATATCGTGCAAAAGTTTCCAGCTTAGAAAAATACTTTAAAATGAATTACTGGATCAGGAATTTCAGTTCATCTGAGTGGGAACACACGTATGACAAGTCTTTGAAGGCTCAGTACAGAGAATGGGGCATCCGCTGTGTGCTATGGGCATCAAATGAAGCGTATCAAATGACGATGAAGTGTTCTGTGTGTGTTGCACTTAATGACTGACTTGTCGGCAGTTTGCAGAAATATGGACCACAGGGAGAAAACGTATGCGTACTTAAGTTTACTGGAAAGTAAAGAAAAATGGAGTCAGCATTTAATTGAGGCCAAGACGAGTCTGAACCAAAGCGGATTTGAAAACAAGAAAGTTCTAAGACACCAGAAAAGTTGCGTAGAAGACCAGAGTCCTGCTCTAACTCAAACTCCAGAGAGAAACTAAAAGTAAAAGTATTTCCTGCACTTGCCTAGGTGTCTTGTGTATGCATCACAGAGGTTATTAGCCCACAGTCTGGGGTTGTTGCCTTTGAATCATTAAGTAAAGGGTGAGTGTTTGAAGCTCCTTGATATAATGATCCTTGGCAACTCTGAGAGTTCAAAGTAAATTGGCAAGGGTAAAAAAGGCTTTTCTGCCACTGAACAAAATAGAGAAATCAGCCAGCTATGTTTAATAGAATTTTCATCAGTGCTCAACCAGTCTCTCAAATGGGTTATCTAAGATAATGGCTGCACGGGTTCATTACCTCCTTGTCAAATTAAATTTCTTTTTCTCCTCCAGGGGGATTGGATAGTGATTACACATCTAACCAAAAGAAGGCTCTAACTTTCACTCTGTAAAACTGGGAAAAGGCCACAATGACAGCAAAATTAGTCTATTTCATCTCAAGACCTTTGTTGTAAGCTGACCTGTTCACATCACAAAGCGAGTAGGTGTTTGATGTGGTAGCACTGAGGATTGTCTTTGTTAGCCTTTTTTTCTTTCTTTGTGCGCCTCTTGTTCCTCTTAAGCGAGCGCCTTTTGTTAAAACGAGGCGATACATAAGGCAACAATCAGCATTTACTTAAATAAAACAAAATCAGCAGGTGAGACATTGCTGTAGGGCTTAATTAATTCTTATTCACTGATTGATTTTTTTTTTTTTCAAAAAGGGAAATTAAAATGTTAAACGGTGCGTAAAAAACACAGAGACTCTTAACTCTATAACTGAAAAGAGGAACTGTAATTGTACAATAAGTAACTAACAGCTAAAAGGTTTCGAGTGGCCTGAAGAAGAGCAGCCAAACAAACCGTGAGCTGTGAGGATTCATAGATTCACCTTGATTTAATAAAAACGACCAATGACGACGCTCAGGATCCAACGTCGCTCATTATGTTGAATCCACGATTATACCGGCTTTCTTTAATCCGCGTCACATCCAGCCTGTACATGTATCGTTTCCCTCGAAGCGGACTATGCTGAGGATGTTCTATGAGTCTGTGGTGGCCGGTGCCGTCCTCTATGCTGTTGCATGCTGGGGCAGCAGGCTGAGGGTGGCGGACTCCAGCAGACTCAACAAACTGATCCGCAAGGCCAGTGACGTTGTGGGGGGTGGAGCTGGACTCTCTGACGGTGGTGGCAGAGAGGAGGATGCTGTCCAAGCTGCGGGTCATCTTGGACAGTGTCTCACATCCTCTCCATGACGCACTGGTCGGACACAAGAGCAGCTTCAGTGGGAGACTCATTCCTCCCAAATGTACAACAGAGCGCCACAGGAAATCATTCCTGCCTGTGGCCATCAAACTGTTTAACTCCTCCCTCTCAGTGTCAGACTCAGACAGTGCAATACATGTATATATACACACACACACATATACATTGTTATTGTATATATATATTTTTTTTTTTACTTAAATATTGTAAATGTATATATTTATACATGCTCTCATTTCTAAATTTATGCTACTTTTCTGAATGGGAGCACCTGTAACTTGTGTAATTTCCCCCACCGGGGATCAATAAAGTATTTCTGATTCTGAAGGCGGCTGAGGTTCAAGAGTTCATTAATGGCAGTTCAATCTGCAGCGCCTCTTGTCTGCATGTCAAAGTGTTCTTGAGCTGGAGCCGCAATTGTTCCCGACGGTTAGGCCGGTGCCTTGCATGGTAGCTCTGAATGAGAAGCACTTTGAGTAAAAGAGCTATATAAATGTTGGCCTTTTACCATTTCCCAAAGGCAAACTCCACGTCAATGACAATGACAATGACTAAATTGAGAAGCAGTTAAATGAAATGGATATTGCTGAAAAAATACTGCCATAAAAAAAATATCAACAAGACCACCTCTGCGTCTCAGCTCCGTCCTAATTGTGTATGGTATGTACTACATACTAATCTTTATAGTATACTGTTTTTGCAGCCAAGATACTTCCATTCCACTGCCATCAACAGCACATTCACAAATCAAGGATTTTTTTTGTGTTATACTTTATTTTGTCACTTTTCCACATATATAGGCTGTTCAAAAACTTCTTAGGAGCGGTGTGTGGTTTACATTTGGGACACAGCCACAGTAGCGGCTTTGTGAGGCTGCTCTTATGCCGCATTCGTAATAGTTTATTATGAGATTCTTGTAAATAGCATCAACACCCAAGTCATAATTACTGGGAAACTTTTCTAAAAGCTCTGATACATCCAACTTTGAGCTAAATGCTAATGTTAGTGCACTTTTTTATTATTATTCTAACTTTATCATTATAACTTTACTTTTAAAACCTGAGTTTTCAAAATAAATGCACATTATAAACAAAAGTGTGACAATTATTTATGAGGACCTTTATCTTTGATACTATGCAAATTTAAACCATATGTAGAGGTTTTTATTTCGTTTTTCTTTCTGGTACTTTTCATTCATTTGATAGTTTGTTGGCAACACATCTAAAAAGCAACAAAAAGACTGAAGTCTGAGTTACGTTTCCTGACAAAAGCAAAGGCAGAGGTTTTCATTACTACTTCAAATGGGAGTGAAAATAAAAGAAAAACATGTTTTGGCCACCGACTGGCCTTCAACATTCGGGAAGTACAAAGCAAAGTGAACGAAGCAGCTAAAAAGCTCGAGACAACCTCCTCCAAAAAGCATTTTCTTTTACCCCTCGTTGAGGAAGAATTACATCAGACTGTACCTCTCAGGATGTGCAGGATCTACAAATAGACAGCTTCAAAGAGACGGATGTGCCACCTGTGTGATGAGTGAACTTAACCCATCAAAGTGGAATGGGTGGAGCATGTTGTGTCCAGATGGCAATTTGCATTTTAATATGTTTTAAGTTGTTTGATTCAACAGTGTGTGGATATGTTGCAGAGCCAAATCTCCGCAATGACCGCAAATACTGGCTCAAGAGTTTACAAAATATTCTAAGACACTGACGAGGGCTCACGATGCCTTCAAGGGGTTTAGTCTATTTGAATGGCCTACTAATGTGGTATTCACACCATCATATATGATATGATCTGTTCTGACAAGTTCTTGTGCCCTTGACTTCTCATGTTGAAAACACAACAACATAAGTTTCATTTTGAAGGCAGCATTAGTCACATAGGGTGCATGTTTCAGGAAGAACTACTGACAATATGCTGTATTATTTCTGTCTGTAGGAACATGTACTCCCCTATAAAGATATTAAACACATATGTCTTTGGATTGATACAGTATTTTCACAGATGGTTGTCTTAATTAATAAACACTCAGCGTTAAATTTGGTCCTTTTTTTAATAGTAGTCCTGAACTGCCAATTCTGTGTAATACTGTTATTGTTACTTCATCGCTCCTCAAATCTTCAGACAAAGTCATATGTACGTCTCAAGTCTTGGCTATGAGGTCCTGAGTCAAGTCCCAAGTCAAGCCCAACAAGTGCCAAGTCATGTCCAAGTCATTATGTACCCTCCACCAAATTTAAAGCCATGTTAACAAAAGTTATTATTGTACATTTCAATCAATAATAGGTGCTTTATCTTACTGTACACAGTGGAGCTGAGTGTTGAGCGTGGATCGTCCTGCTCACAGAGGGCTTGTCTGGTCTTGCTCAACCTGCTTTCTGCTCACTCTCAACACTGAATTGATGAAAACGATTGATGACTTTTTCAATTAATCGGAGCTAACCTTAACCAGAATCCTTTTGTTGCCTAAACCTAACCACACGTGGGACTTGGCATGCAAGTCCTGGTCTCTGGTGTCAAAGTTCCACACTTTGCCGACACACACTAAAACTAAACATAGCACTTGATTTATCCAACAACAAAAGAAACGTTGCCACGATTACTTTTTCCATCACAATATACTAGCTAATATGGAAATGTAATTTCTAGGAGACAGGGTGGGTCAGCAGCAGTGAAGTGCTTTTAAGTATATAAAGACTATTTTCTCTGGGTTTGTAGTCTTTGGGTATCCTAGTTGTCAAAAAATGCTGTTAATTCAGCTTTAACCCAAAGTTGTAACGTACTATTATAAACTGTTATCTGAACATCTCAGAAAATTGGCCCCCAACTTGTGCTTTTGTCACATAAATCCAATTATGGGAGAGGAAAATTATATTTGCAGCATTCATACCACATAAATTGCATTTCAGACTTAATTCTCATTTCATGAAATTTCATGAGACTTTGTTATTTATGAGCAGATGCAGCAACAGCCCCAAACGGACTAACCAGCAGCAGCTGTGGCCTGCACCATCCAGATCCAAAGAGGAGGTGAAGTGGTTCTCATGGCTGGCTTTACAGGCAGGATAATCCTACCCCTCTTTTGACCAGGGTGACCAAGAATGCTCCTCAATTATATCAGTGAACACAGGATTATGGGTCATCTTGTTTACAAGTCTTTGGTGGCAAGTCTTCCTATTTTATTTCAAGTGTGAACAGTGTGACGTATGTGTTAGCCTGGATCTCATACTCCGTGGTGCTGCCGAGAAAGCGTGTATCTAATGCGTCAATATGAAATATGTGGATGTCAATTAGTTTGCGCTCAGCAGCACCCAGGTGTGCATGTGCAGCACTATCAATATGAAGCTGGGAGCTGCTGAAAAACTGTGTGTAATTAATCTGTCTAGGTAAATTTTCTTTTTATTAGAGCTTTAGTCTTATTTTCGTAAATTTGCCTTCATTTCTGCAGGTTATGATAACATTGTAATGTCAACGTTGTAATCTGCAGATGTAATTATGTAATTTTACACAGTTTTCTTGTGTTTGACATCCAGAAATCAGTACTTTGACTGAACGTTGACGGGGAGTCCTTGTGGATGGATTGGATAATCATAGAATTTATTAAAGAATACTGTATAAACATCAGTCTTGATTTTTGTGCAGATTTATACTTTTGTTCTTCCTTTTTAGAGATGTTTTATAATGACATTTTCTTTTATTCTACAACAGTCGGACTGAAAAAGAAATGCAGAGAGAGAGTTTTTTTAGTTTTTTACCGTCATCTGACAATAAGTATCAGACCTTTTACCGTTTTTTTTCTGGGGGGGGGGGGAGAGGCTGTAAACAAACCAGCAGTTTAGCCAAAATATCGAAATCACTCAGGTAAAACCATAAATGAGCCTACCAGAAATCATAATTATCCCTCAATAACTCTGGCAAACATGGAGATTTTTTTTTCCAGCCTGCCTGATTGTCTGAACACTCATCTTTCTTGCCTTATCTGATTTCTTTTCAGCATGGCTGCATTCCCAGATCTCAGCAATTAACTTGGTGAGTAGAATGTTTTTATTACCGATAGTAATGATGACAATTATATATGAGTTGCTACTGGAGACGTGTGAATCTGAAAGGTCAAACTCATCTTAGTCACACCAACCCTGTAACAAGATAATCAAATATGTGATGGTTTAAAAAGTTGAGCAGTCGCCGTGTCTCCAGTTGA
Organism: Enoplosus armatus; assembly: GCF_043641665.1. Lineage (NCBI taxonomy): Eukaryota > Metazoa > Chordata > Actinopteri > Centrarchiformes > Enoplosidae > Enoplosus > Enoplosus armatus. The sequence goes on along the minus strand of NC_092192.1, from coordinate 4,784,354 downwards.
GACAAGTTTCTACAGTTTTTGATTACATTTCCCAAAGTGACACATCCACTGTTGTTGCCTACTGAGGAGATGATGAGCAGCAGGTTATCTGGGGCTCAGCATGAGGGTTGCCTCTCCGCAGATATCCTGATTGGTTGATGTGTGTCTGCACACAGAGGGAGATGCCTTCACAGCCTGTTAGGCAGCTCCAGCTCTACTCAAAACACCAACTTTCTTCTGAAGTAGACTCGGTTCCAGTCAAAGTTTCCGCAAACAAATGTTAGAAGAGCAGTCATTCATACAGGATATTTACTATGTACAACTGTTGCATTCAGTGTGTGAACAGTCTTCATTTAAATGATGTCATTTTAAGGTATTTCTGCAATATTTTTCTTTTTTCCTGCAGATTTGGAACAGTTCCTTTTTATGCTTCAGGTTATACTATTCTTGTTTTATCATTTTATTAATATCTATCTAATCACAAGGTTGGCAGTTCGATCACCAGCCCCTCCTGTCCACATGTCAAAGTGTCCTTGGGTAAGACGCTGTACGCCAAATTGCTCCTAATTGGTCAGGCCAGCAGCTTGCACGGTAGCTCGCTGCCATTGGTGTGTGTGTGAATGGGTGAATGAGAAGCATTCTGCAAAGCACTGTGGATAAAAGTGCTGTATAAGTGCAGCCATTTAATCTTTATATTTACGGCCATTAAATCACTCCAAACTTGTCGCATATGAAACGTTGGACATATGCATGAACAGAGGAAGTCGTATTTATCATATAAGACAGCCTACAGCTTTGTATCAATAAACACAAAGTGTGGCCATCTGCTGTCCTTCCAGCGCCACAAGCAGAGCAGTGGAGAAGAGGCTGATGCTAAAAGGGCAGCAGCCGTGCTGCAGTCATGCTAATGGAAGACAATTCACAAACTTGATCACTGTCAGTGCACAGCAAGCTAGTTTGTCTCAAAGTACGTGTAGAGGTAGCTCACTATGAAACCAATGCCTGCATGTGAATAACCTGACCACCGTTTAGTGCTGCAGTCATGTATGTTCTGCGAATCTCTGAAATGTTATTGAATATGTGCAAAATTTCCAGTACTTTTGGTGACCATGACCTCATTGTAAGTTGTGTTTTCAGCGAAGTAAAGTGGCAACGTGAGGAGGAGAAGATCAAGACCTTTTTATTTACAGGGCTTAAAGTTCATTGAGGGCCCATGTGGCAATTTCAGGGCTGTGGTTGGAGAATAAGTTTCATTTAAAATGTTTAGCAGTCCCTGGTGGTAACATAAATACCATAACGAAAAATGATCAGAAAGAAAAGTGGCGATGGCTTCTATTTAAGAGTAAAGAATGAAAAGAGAGAAAAACCTTCTGGATAAAGAAAGACAAGAACAAGAGCAGAAAAAACAAGCAACAACAAAATCACATTCCTACAGAAGGACCTAATTAAAACGCTTCAGTTGATGGCTTATCAACATGTAGATGTATTAAAAAATGCACGACAGTGGCCTACTGGACAAACAGTGGAACTGAGCTGATATATCCTCATCAGATTAATCTTATAAACCTTAATAAAATAAATGAAATTGCAGGTTTTATCCGGGCTATAACCTCTGCTGTTATATTACCATAATATTCATATAGCCTAATATAGGAGATTATAGTGTGTCTAATATTGAATTTATGTATGTATGTCTTAAAACATATGACTAAACTCCAGTATCACGATAATATTCAATGTATAATACAGCACAGTGTACCAAAGGCTGAGGCTGCTCCCTTTCCTACTGGAGCACTGGTGACACCTTGTGGCTGCATGGCTGTCAGTTTTGTGGCAGACTGGAAGCAATTTGTCATTTCTGCCAGTTTGAGTTTGTATTTTATGTATTTTGAGAGCAGAATTTGAAGAAATTCACCCGAGATTACTGCCAGTAGAAGACTGGCAGGAGAACAAACGTGTTGATCATGACAGAGTCAGGACTATCTAATAGTCAAACAATAAGTCTGTGGGCCTACGACGTTGGTCAAAGTACTGCTATCGCAGCCCAAAGAAGCAAATAACAGTACTTTACAATAATGAATAAATGTGTCAAAGTCTTGTGGACCTGAATGCCAACCTTAATTCAGATATCATGCAAAAATAAATTTACCTCGCTCATTTGCTACAACACACAACTAACAAAACTTAATTTAACGTTTTTTCAATTAAGTAATCTGCTCCGAAAAGTTCGGCATTTCAGTGTTTGAATAACAAAATGAAAAACGGAAAGTGTAAATAATATCAGAGCCGATATAAAGGGTAAATAGAAAAACACTGCTGAGTGTTGTGGAAGATGCCGAAATGGAAAATGACTCAAAAAGCTCAGGGTTACCTATGAAGTTCTTTTTTTTTTTTACTTCGAGGTCTATACGTTTCGGTAAAAAAGGGGACTTTTTTAAATTCGTACGTTTGTAAAGTAAGTTTGGTATTATGATCTCTATACGTGTGCAGGGAGGAAACTTGCTGTGATAATGAACATCAAATGTGTTCGTAGACACACCTGGGGGCGTCTCAGCCCCGGCTCCAGCTGTGGCAGAGCCTTTAAGCGCTGCAGCGCTGTTTCTGTAGCACCATGATCAGATCCTCCAATAGGCCAATCGGAAATCATAACAAACCTGCCGTGATGAGAAACTGCGCGCTCATTGGATTCCCTTTTTATGACGCAATAGGTAACTCAGTACTGATTGGTCGCTCACCCGCCTTTAGTCTGGTGCACATCCCTCCGCGGTTGTACCGGAATACGAGCAACCTACGCAAGGTACAGTACTATTACAATTGAAGACATACATTTATATGAACAATATGACAGTGCAGCTGACTCATTCGCTAATGTTACCATGCGATGCAGCCTTTGCTGTTTGTTAATGCGGCAAAATATTTACCTTTTCGTGGAGGTCTAACACGTAACGGTCGGTCAGGAAGTTACATAAATATGACACTTCGATTACTTTCCATTTGTTTTCACATAGTTGACGCACATTTATGGCTTGCAAAATGTTCCATATTGGCTAATGTGCATTTGTGTCACCTTATGGTTAATTTCGAATACTTTTCTGCATTATTTTTATTGTTATGATTATAAAGTAGCGGAGGAGTCGGGACTTGTCCACCTGTCAGGGACCAGAGGGCCAAATTCAGAAGTCTAGTCAGAGTCCATCAGCACAATAACACAAAACATATAATACACGTACATCCACTCCTGATCTGGTCAGGTTCATTTCTATAGAATTTCATTATAAAAACACTCTCATTAAACACTGGATTGTACCAAAGCCATGTCTCAAAGGATTCATATAAGAGAAACAACAGGGCTTCTGGGAAATGCAGTGTACTTGGCATCTTCGTATAATGAGTTTTGCTGCGTCTCTTTTCCATACTTTACAGATTCAACCATGGATCTTGTGCTGAACGTTGCTGACTATTACGTCCTCACCCCGTATGTGTACCCTGCATCGTGGCCTGAGGAGGGGGCCCTGCGGCAGATCATCAGCCTGTTGGTGCTGACGAACCTCGGGGCTGCGGTCCTGTACCTGGGCCTGGGAGCCATCAGCTACTACTTCATCTTCGACCACAATCTGAAGAAACACCCGCACTTCTTAGAGGTATAAGGCCCTATCTTATTTTATGATTGGTTTAGTAGTAATAAGTGTTGGCACTGCTAAACCTGAAGCAATCAATTGAACTTTGCATCCAGAAGGGGAGGACAAAGTACCACCTTTCTGAAGCTCATTATGCTCAGTTTTCTTGGGACTTGGACTATTGTTTTTGTTTATATTACCGTGTTACCCCCTTATAGTGTCATTAGTACCATTAGTGCCTGACAAACATTATTTTTGTGTTGGTGTGAAGCCTTGAGGTGTTATAAAGGCCTCAGTATGCTTCAAATGAACTAGTTGTGTTTTCTGACAGTGGCTGAAAGATAAAATGGTTATACCTGTTCTGAATGGCTACGCTCGAAGGCCGTACGTCATGGCCTCCTCCCGGCTGCATGCCACAGTCTCCCTGACCTCTCTCCAACAACTCTGCGCCTTGTGTGTGTGTGTCTTCGTAGTCTTGAAGCTTTCATGGTGTTGCGCTCAAGAATAGAAACAGAAGTTGCGTGAAGAATGGAAAACGAAAGCACTTTGTTTGAAGCATGCTGAAGGCAAAATTAATAATGGTTATTGTTTAAAAATGTATGTTGCTGTGACACAGTAAAGTGAAAAGGAGCATGAGAAGAGCCTCCTTAAAGGATAAGGCTGACGTTCTTCTGGGTTTTTCCTTTAAAAAAAGAGCAAAACTATCGATAGTTTCTGATTTCTCTGCCCTGTCTGGGCCCTCGGTCCCAACTCCATTCATTCCTTCTGAAGACAACAGGTCACAAATTTGTAGTTTCAGTACAGTTTCACACAACACATTGTTGAAAATTAGAGAATATCACCAGCCTTATCTGAGTGTTCAGACTCTCTGTCAGGCCTTTCTCAACCAGTGTTGCTAAAGGGTCACAACAGGAACCAAGATACCCTATTACAGCTAAATTAAACCAATCAAATACAATAATAACACCTACAGCTGTATACCCTCTGTGTCGTTTTATGTTTATACATTCCCTCTTCCTTTCTTTCTTTTTGCCCTCCTTAGAATCAGGTTCAGAGGGAGATCAAATATGCGATGACCTCTCTTCCCTGGATCAGCATTCCCACGGTGGCCTTGTTTTTCGCTGAAGTTAGAGGACACAGCAAACTGTACGACAATGTCGATGATTCTCCGCTGGGTAAGTGGAAGAATGACCTGAACAGCCTTCAGTTTTGTCTGTAATCTTGTTGTTTCCATGCATTTGTCACCAGGCTGAGACCCTGAACGCAACCAAGGTCTTGGTGGTGACGTGGTCTGTGTGCTTTCAGGTTGGCCTGGGCTCCTCTTGAGTATGATCTCCTTCCTGTTTTTCACTGACATGTGTATCTACTGGATTCACCGGTTCCTACATCATAAGCTCATTTACAAGGTGTGTTGTTTGTTTGAATTCATTAGGTTCACCTTTCTAGCTGCTTAAATAATGCACACTTCATTCATTTAACACAATATAATTAATGCAGCACTTAAATATTCTTTAATATCTCAATATTTATAATAAGCATGTTTCTAAACACATTTTCTTTCTTTTCATTTTGGTTTTATTTGTGCAGGTTTCATTTCTGTACTGCAGTTTCTTATCGGCAGACATATTCACCTAATAATATCAGCCGATGATAATAATAAGTAATTGCCAAATCAACCAATTATTTTTCCTTGTAGTATAGTTTCTTTTCCTCTGACACTATGAAAACCCAATATCGGCAACACAAATCACAGATAAAGAGCAGAAAATATTTTGTATTGTTGTTGTTAACGATGTTTAACAGAAGTAATACTGAAACATCATGTTTATAAGTAGCAGAAACTTTCTCTCTCTGACCTCTTTGCTCTCTTGTCCTCAACAGCTGTTTCACAAACCACACCACTTATGGAAGATCCCCTCTCCCTTTGCCAGCCATGCCTTTCATCCAGTCGACGGCTTCATGCAGGGTCTCCCGTACCACATATACCCCTTCCTCTTCCCCCTCCACAAGGTGCTCTACTTGGCCCTGTACATTTTCGTCAACATCTGGACCATCTCTATCCACGATGGTGACTATCGCGTCCCCGACACTCTGACGCCCGTCATCAACGGCTCAGCTCACCACACTGACCACCACCTCTTCTTCGACTACAATTACGGCCAGTACTTCACTCTGTGGGACCGCCTGGGAGGCTCCTACAGGCACCCGTCGGCTCTGATGGGGAAGGGTCCCCATGATCTGATCCGGAAACTTCAAGCAGAGGGAAAGTTAGGAGATGACAGGGTGAAGGCTAAAGGGCAAGTGAATGGACACGCTCAGAGAGGAGTCACATGTAAGGAGGAGTAACAGAAGGGGAAATGAAGTGCTGAAAGTGATCTCTCTTTTTGTAAAGACAGTGTGCTACACCGGCACTCAGCTGGAAATCATATCAGAGCATAATTTGAGTTCCTGTACTTGCCAAATAAGCTGTTGTGGAGCATCTTGAGGAGCTACACTATCAGTGACTGACACTAACTGCTGTGAATGGGAGTTTGACTCTATGATTAAGACCTGGGACTGGCGTCACATGTTTCAGTTTCGACTAAATCCTAACAAGTAGTTCATCTTTGTAAGTTCAGACTGGATCTGAAAAATGTTGAAAAACAACAACTACTCAACAATTCTCAAAATCATGGACATTTTGACTAATGGGTCATGCCAAGTTTGCACTTTTGATACGGGGAACGCAATACTGGCAAAATTACGTATGTCGAGGAAAGCAGCATAAGCCTCTTAGTAAATGAATAAATAATAAACTTCACTTAAATAATGTAAAACTCTCAAAGTCTGTTGGAAAGTAAACACATAAATTAGCCGCCTTGACCGGCTATGCTATTGCAGCTGACTGCATAGAGATTTGTGCCGCAGTCATTGTTACCTTGGAAACACAGCTCCTCTGAGGTAACACTGGGGTGGGCTGACTAACATATTCAGCTTTAATGACTTTTCTTAAGCAGTTTAAATCACGTTAGACCAGTCGAGAGCAGACTGGCCTATCTCAGTAGACCATCCTCTCTGGTTTCAAGTTGTGCAGGCGTTGTTGCATGTACACTTCAACAAGTCTCTTGCATTGCAGCAGTGTATTATCAGTGACAGCTGGGACACGCTTTAGTTGATTGCATTTACTTCAGCTTACTGTAGTTTCAGTGTTTCTTCACCAGTTAAGAAACACAGTTATACACTGGATGAACATGGATGTTAAGATTAAACTTTTCAGTTACATATTAAATTCACAGTTCATGTCTTCTCTCTGTCTGTTGATGTGATTGCATCATTAGTATGACAATAAAACACCTTTCCTCTTATTATCAACGCGCTGGTAAACAGAGATACTTTTGGGATATGAACAATAATGATAAACACAGAAATGCAACTTACTCCAAAGGTTTTAGTAGTTTGTTTCTAAATTCTGAAAACTAGATCAATGTTTTGAGTGTGAAGGTTCATCCTTAACCTTGGAAAAACAATCTTAACTCTCGGTCCACTTACTAGCTTTTTTCTGGGACTTTCAAAGCCCATTTCATGGTCTTCATCAGGGGAAGGAGCATCGGCTCAGTTGTCATGGAGATGGATCTGTTGACAGCTCAGAATCCATTTTTCCTTCTCATCCATGTTGGCTTAAAAGTTATCCATCAAAGTTCATTCTTGACCTTGACAAACGATCCCAACTCCTCTTACTACCTTTTTTCCTGAGCTTTCAACCACATCATACAGTCTCCATCCTGTTTGGGATCCTTAACGTTTAAGACAAGAAGTCCTAAAAATGTTATGGATGAAACCGTTGTAGAGCTTGTGTGTCAACAGATCCACCTCCGTGACAGCTGAGCAAGCTCCATCCGCTGATGAAGACCTTGTAATATGGTTGAAAGCTCGGGGGAATAGCCAGTCAGTTGACCTTGAGTTGGAATTGTTTTATCAAGCTAGAACAATATAGTTCAAAATGGATGGTTTGTTGTATGTAACCAAATGGATTTCAGATCATCATCCCTAATTTTATTTTAATACATTTATTTGTTTGTACAGGCTACACACCTTACAAACTACACTTTCATTAAGCTTGTAAAGTGTGAAGTTTAGGCAGCAGATAAAACAACATTAAGATAAAAATAAAAAAAATGACTTCCTGATGTTCGCAAAGCTCACGAGTGGATTCAGTGTGCTGTGTATGCAAACAGGAAGAACATATAACTACATGGCATCCCTTTCAGCTTCTTAAGTTTTATATGCAAAAGTGCACATAAGAAAAAAAAAAGGAAACAACCTGAAGAGCAGCTGTTTGTTACATCAGATATGATTTGAAAAGAGATTATATAAAAGATGAGGGTTTTTTGGGGAGGTAGACCTAGAAAAAGCCTCTCTACACATGCTGATGTCCGGCTCCCAGTCCTCCGTGGGGGCCGACAGGCTGTGTGCAGTGTTGTCATGTCAGTGATGGAGATCATCTCAGCAGAAAAAGATGGGCATCCAGAGGAAGGATCGCATGGCGGTCCCTGCTGCCATGCCTGCCAGTAATCCCAGTGCTATATTCTCCATCACTCCATCAAATGGGTCCCTCTGAACAATCACCTGGTGGGTTCCTGAGAGAAAACACACATTTAATGTTTCTGGTCTGATCATAGTAAGGGAGGAGCTCTGTTTGACCTTTACCATAAACAGGCTTGAGTCTTGGATGGATCATATTTACACCATAATTCAGGTGTTATTTCCACAGAGATGCCTTAAAATCAGTGTTTCTGCTCACCTTTGTTTCATAGGCTACACACAGGAGCCTACAGATTAGACTTTATTTGGCAAGACATTTTTATTGGACTGAACTGCTGCTGGTGTATCTACCTGTTTCCTGCGACATGAACCAATATAAGACAACATAATGCATATTACCTTATTAAATCTTCCACACATCACTAATATTGTTAGGGCTGCACCTTCGCACAGGAAAACTGATTTAATGCACCGCCCGGTGGGCACGCTAAGTGACGCAAATCGAGCGCTTCACAAATTAATTGGGCTGCAAGCCCAGCAGGTGCGAGGAGGTAAAACAGACAGACAGACAGGCGGACATGGCGGATCTTCAAAAGCTTTGAGAAAGTGTCGGTGAAAAGATGGAATTTTTCGCAGGTTTATCTTTTACTGCATCATCGAGGCGCTGAGAGGTGCGTTTACTGTGTTTGCTGGCTGCACCCGCGGTGGTGTTTGTGTTGCTCATAGGCCAACATGCTGTTCCTCTGCTGCCTGTATGTGATTGTTTTATTAATGCACACAACACCCGCCGTGGTGGTCACTGTTGAATTAAAGAATGAAATGTTGCATTGTTTAATATATCACAATATCATATTTCATAAGCTGATCACAAGTTTTGTGTGTAAAATCTGAACCTGTAACTATTGATTAAAGCTGAATTAATGTAGGAGAGTAAAGTACAATGTTTCCCTCTGAAATGTAGTAAAGTATACAGTAGCATATAATACTGTATATACTTGAGTGAAGTACTGCAGATTCATAGTTCTTGTGTAAATGTAGGTCATGAGTCCAAGAAAAAACTAAATATTTTTCTTGATATTTAACCGTTTAATTATGTTGTCAGCATTTACCAACATGGGGGTCTAAATGCTGCCTCCTACCCTCTACTTCCAGTAAAATATAAATGTAAATGCTTTTCCTGCATCACCATGGTAACATACCCGGTCCTGCTCCAGGTCTGATGTAGACCGTATGGTAGCTGTTGATGGGGACAGCCTGGTAGGAGTCATCATACGGGTCGTATGTGAACACCTACAGAGAGAAAACGCCGCTTTTAGCGCTGAGACGGAAACAAACAACAAACACCACTGAGAGCGAACAGATCGTGTTTCAGCTCACCGGGTTTCTCCTGGTCTCTAGCAGAGTCAGTTTCCACGCTCTGAAAAAAGACACAGGAATGAATAACTGATGGATAGTTTTGTAAAGGGAGAGCGTACAAGACGAAGTGAGAGTACCTACATGGATTCATCCTCGCTGTTGGCACACAGGTTGACTGTTGAGCCGTCTCTGAGCTGAACCACAATGCAGTTCTCCCTGGGATTACTCTCTGGGGGAGTCACACCTGCAGCCCCAAACACAAGCGAAACAAGTAATTCACCACCAAGTTAGCACATTGTCATCAGAGACCGATGAGAAGTCTCTTCATCATACATTATGTTTAGGTAATTTCAACCACAAGCACTAATTAAACAATGAGAACTTGCAAAAGCTTTACACTTAAATGAAATATATGATGATATATATATATATATATATATATACTATTAGAAGAATCAGCCATGCAGACAGTGCAACATGTAGATTAAACCATTCATGTTTTCTGATGTGTATACTCGCATGGGGGTGGGAAAACATTTGTAATTTTGTTGTTCATATTGTCATTACCTAATGAGTGGACCAAACAATTTAAATAGTATTTTCTTAAGGAGTAGGGCCATTGTACTATATTATACAGTATAAACTACGTACACAAAATGATACGGTACCTGTACCCTGAAGTGACTTTGACAGAACGCCACTGACAACAGAGAAAAATATTTTTCTGATTTGGTCTCCACCAACTCCTGAGGACAATATCTGTCTTTTCAGCTGCTAAATGCTCTACTGCGTTCACCAACGAGCTATCTCAACATGTGTTTTAATGGTGGACCGGCTTTACCTCCGCACTCCAGGCCAGATCTCACTTCTACGCACGCTGTCTTGAGGCTGACGCGGTGCTCCAGCTCTCGCCTGCTGTCGGTCTTGTAGAAGCAAAGACTCCCATCTATCCAGAGGTCGCACCAGTTCAACTTCCAGCGTTTTAGGACAGAAGCTAGAGAGGAGACACGTGTCACAGTGACCATTCAAATTGAGCCAGTGCTATAAACAATAACCCGAATCTTCAGTTCAAATTTTGTGTTTGTTTTTGTAGTTGTGTGTTTTTGGATGCGATCTGTTTTCCAGCAGATACATCCCCATTGACTGTCCTAGGTAAGCCACTTAAAGGCATGTCCAGGGACCATTAATGGGATTATAAGTTACAAAGGTTGGAGTTTCATAACAGGTGCAGTTTTTACTTTCTATAAAATGCTCAATATACCTGTTTGAAGTCCAGCTGTGATAAAAACAACTCTGATTTTATGTTGAATGAAGATTTTGTGTTATAAAATAAGATGTACGGCATGAGGAAAAACCCTAAAAGCACACAAATAGTAGCACACATTTGAGCATCATCTGATATTAGCTTATCACAGACATATCGGCATATATGTCAAGAAAATAAAATCCAGTACAGAAATGCCAAGAATATGTTTGAGTTGATTAAAAATCTGTCTCTATTACATCCACCAGGGAGTAACCAATCCAGTATTGGTTGGTCGATAACACTATAATATAATAAGCTGTTGTTAGCTCAGTGGTCGGAGAGATCGTTCTGTAACTGGAAGATCAAATGTTTGATTCCTTCAATAGCCAAGATGTCTGTTGTCTTTACTGAGTTGTGTTTTTTTAAATTTAAAAGGAGTGCTTCTTAAAACAGTGTTGCATAACCAGAAGCCTGGTGTCAAATGTATGAATGCATTTTTGTGATTAGGAAAAATAATCTTTCTTGTCATCTTCCCTCATTTCCTATCGTCCCTCTTCTGTCAACTTTGTGATAAGGCGTAAAATGTCCAAAAGATATTTTTCAAAAGATCAGTAATTAGGGACAAATACACTTTGCATGTTCCCAGAGCCCAAGGTGTCATTTTCCAATTACTTATTTGGTCTAAACAACAGCTTCCTGAACAAAAGTTTACAATAAAAAACACCAAAGTAATAATGAGAGAGAAAAAGCTGAAAGCTGGCCTTTTTTATTTGCTAAACTTATTAAAAAGAATAATTGATAATGGAGATTGTTGCCAGCACTAGTTCAAACAAATCAAACCTTGAGTTCGTCCTCTGTATCATAACAGCCGAAGCTGTAATTCCCCTTTGATAGCTGAAGAGAAAAAATATAACTGAAACAAATTAGAAATCCTGAATCTACTCACTCTGTCTCCACAGCCAGCCCGACCTCAAGAGAGCCATGTGTCTCTGCTGTTGCGTTTATATCAACAATAATTCAGTAGAAACAAAAGGAGAAATTCAGGTTCTGGCTTTTCCAAGACCAAAAAAATCCAGCAGCTGGTTTTGGACTCGTCTGACTCTGTTTATATTCCCTCCGTCCCACAGACGGTGAGGTACTGGGAGATTAATCTGTCTCTGACCAGGACTAAAGCTGACTCACTGGATCATTCTGGATTACGAGTGTTTGGCCGCGCCCTCTCGTCCTCTTCCTCGCTCTTTCTGGACTGATTTCTCTTCCCGACTCTCGCACCATGTGCCATACCTTGTTTGTATTGTTCAATACTCTTGTTACAATGTCATATACTAAACACACGTGAGGCCTGTCTCACTCATTTATGTGGACATATATAGCCTTTACAAGTTAATCCCAGCACTGAGATAACAACATGAGGATTAGCCTAATTGTAACAGTCCTCAGGTCAGTTATGAGAGTCTTCCCAGGATCTCTGCAGGGCTGCTTGTTATACTAGTGACATCATTTCCTTTTATAGCTTAGAGAAAACGCTGGTCTGTTTGCAGTAAAATCTAAATTCAGAACCAGGGTTTTCTTACATTACTGGTCACTCTCTGCAGTGAAATAGTGGCCAAACTCATCTAATGGGCCTCTCAGGTGATCACACGCCAGCTGTGACATGTTTTAACTCCCATTCTCTTCCAGATACTGTGACAAACTATCTCTGAAGACACCCCGCTTAGCTCTCCTCCCTCATACTTTCGGTTTTTGGCCACACAGATGACAGTGGCTCAGATCTGATCACTGTTTATTAAGGATTTATTAAAGGACCCCATGTCTCGGCCATGTCATCAATTCTCCCGGCAGCAGCGCTATCGGAGAGGGAAATCTGGGAACCTTTGACTGCTGCAGCCTCACCGAGCAGCTCCCAGCAGGTGTCTTTGGTTGCAGGTTGACCACAAGGAAAGATGCATGTCGCGCGTCTTTGTTTGACGTTTTCCGACTAGTGCTGGGTGTTTAGTTTGGAGGCATCTTTATACCTTTTGATTACCGTCATCGATTTCATTTGAGAGTGTAACCCCAGGATCACCTGTTGGCATTAAACAGTATTTAATGTAGAAGTTTTTTCTTCTTTTGGCTGATTGATAATTTCTCTCACCGTGTGTGTCATTCCTCTCCTGCTCTGTTTTCATCTTTGCCTGTAATAACCTGCCCAGGGATGTCTTTTAATTTAACCACCAACTAACAAGATTGTAACACTCAAATCAAATCTATCATAATACATGTATTCACGCTGCACGTCATTTGGCCTTCAAAAGAAAACAAAATACACAATTCAAAAGAATAAGTTGAGTGTTGATTCAATGCCAGCTGTCAGAAGTGGACATTTTTTGATACTTGTTGCTATGGAAACACTTCAGTTGGTACTCTCAAGTACTATCATTCAAAATCCTGCCCAAAACATACAGTACAGTATTATTCCATTGTGTGTGAACGTGTTAAACTACTAATACAACGGTGCATGTTATAAGTATAGTTGCATGTTCTGTTCACACAAAAGGAACATTACAATAAGTGACGAGTTTGTTGGGCTCCATGTCCTCAACTTTATCCTCCTTTTCCAAGGCTGTAAGATACAACAAAAAGTTTTACCATTAATCCAATAATTTTATAGCCATGAAGATGTATATGATATGTGTAAACAGCAGGTAAAATACGCTATTTTAAAAAGTGTATTATGACACAAAAATCTGTAGAAATTGTAAAAATAAAACTCCATTAATTCCATGTGGTAAATAAACATGCCCTTCAAATCTTTGTGGTTAATTTGCCTGGTTAAATCTAAGCAACTACAACTTTTAGGGACAGGTCATTCATGGGTAAAGGAAACCAATGTAGACTGTTGGTAGATGAAATGTGAACCCCAGGGTTAAGTTGTGAATGTAGAACTAACTGTGTGGACAGAAAGCTCTCTCACTACTGTTTAGGTAAGCAAAACTCTTGGACTGCCTGGTTTAATCCACTGGTTGTGAGGAGGGGCTGCATTATTTGAGCCACGGGTGGCGCTGTAGCTGCTCCAGGGTGGGCCGCTGCTTTGGGATTTTGGACAGACACATCCGCAACAACTCCTGACAATCTGTACAGAAGTGGCACCAAATGCGATTCATTAGAAAGTTTGAGTTTCTGAAGAAGAGATTTGTGTCTGTTGACTTGGTTTGGATCATGTGCATGGTGATGTTGGACTTAATGGGGAACCAAATCAATCAAAACACATACAGCCATCAATAAAGTTATATTTCTTAAAGTCTAATGGAGTCTGGTGAGCCATAAACCCTTCAGGATATCAAATAAATGCCATTGATTGAATCATACAGGCACATGATGGATCAGTGTGGCTGCTTCCTTTCACTCAAACCCTGAGACGTGGGTGCATTACTTACTTTGGGACAGCTCACTGTTGATGGGAAGTTTGTTGCGGAGGAACCTCAGGGTATCAAATGTTGTGTGTCCGTCCAGCATCCCGTACAGCACCGCTCCCAGCTGCCACACTGTGGTGGGACGAGCTCTGTAGCGTTTATGCATGTACCACTCTGGAGGGACACACTCGGGGGTACCTACAATACAGACAGATGGAGGGGGACAGACAGAAAAGTCAGAGATTGGACAGAATGATGCAGGAGGAGGTTAAGACGCTGAGTGAATGAGTGAAGCAGCAGATGCCAAACATCATACCCGCGAAGAGGCGGTAATGTCCCTTCCTCGCAAAGCAGCCACAGCCGAAGTCCGTCACTCGAACGCGCGGGACACCAGCTCCTGTTTCTACGAGAATATTTTCCAGTTTGATGTCCCGATGAAAGACTTGTTTCGAGTGAAGCTCTATTGCTGCTTCCACCAGCTGCCGCATTATGATCTGACACAGAAGAGACAGAAAGGGAAACAGATTAGTGACTGGACTGGAGAAGGACTCACAACATTAATGGACCATCACCTCCTAAAACTCTCCACCTAACTTCACCCAACTCATTGCCACACGACACACGCTCACATCTTCCAGGAGTTTACCTTCGCCTCATGCTCCTGCAGCGAGCCTCCGTTTTCCTCGAGGTACTGCCTGAGGTCCACACAGGGGACTGGTCTCTCCAGGACCAGGATCAGCTCCTGGTCCAGTTCATACCAGCCCTGCAGGGACACGGCTGCGGAGCCCCCGGCTGTCTCTGGTCCACCTGTAGCCTTTAATATGAGGGCCACCTCCAGAGGGACATCAAACACCTCCCCGTTCTTCATCTGAACACAAAAAACGGATGAGGGAGAAATAATATATGTGAATTGTCCTGCACAGGCTGATCAGTAAAAACCAATAAGATCATTACGAAAGTCAATAACTGACGTGACAGCGAACGAAATGATCAACAGATGTTGCTGTTGGAACGCAGGTCAAATCACTCACCAGCAGTTTGCGCGCCACGAGTTCTTGGGGGATGCGTTTGATAGCCACCTTCGAGACAGAAATGCAAATAATTTGGGTGATAATTTGAGGAGACAGTGAAGTGTGTGTGTGTGTGTGTGTGTGTGTGTGTGTGTGTGTGTACGCAGGTCTTACAGGTAACTTATCCGACATCTGGAATCCAGCAAACACTGATCCGAAGCCTCCTTCACCAAGTGCCTCCAGCTCCTCATATTTAGCTTCAAAATCAGCTACACACAGATGAACTTTAACTCACTTAAACCAAAGCCTAAATCCTTTGTAGATGTGGGTGTTTCTTCATCATCATCATCATCATCATTTTTAGCCATGCTAGCGACATGGCACTAGGGATAGAAATCTCAGTTTGTTGGTCCACCACTTTGGTCCAGGCTGAAATATGTCAACATCTCTCTGATGGATTGCCATGAAATGTTGTACAGACATTCATGGAGGATGAATGAAATTTGGTACAGACTTTAATGTCCCTGTCAGGATGAATTCTAATAACTCTGGTGAGCCTTTAACTTTTCATTTCGCTCCGCCATCAAGCCAAAATTGAAATTTGTCCAATATTATGGCTCATGACTAAACACAATACTAACATTCCCATCAGCCTTAGCTGTATTTTGTGTTTATTGCTAATTAGCTAATGTTAGCATGCTACCTTAGCTATACCGGCTAAATATCAGTATGTTATCATTGCCATTGTGAACATGTTAACTAAACCTCACAGAGCTGCTAGCATGGCTCGACACTTGTTTTCACATTACCAATGCTGTGTCCTGAAGGAGTGACGTCATTATGAAGGTAACATCTCCAGTTTTTGGATGAAAACCCCCCGAAGCTGTGACTGATGTCCTGTGAGGGAGAAGATGGAGTCTTCTTTGACCTCTGACCTCCTGCAGAGTCTTGGCTGCCGACCCTGCTCCTCTCACTGGGCTCCTCTCTGTCACTGCTGCCCTTCCTCTTGCTCCTTTTTGCCTCGGCATCATCCTCAGAGACGCTGCTAGGTTCTGTGGAGCTGTCACCTTTAACCAAGTTGGTTTACTTGTTGACTTAAAATGGCCTCTCTGCTCAGTCAGAGCACAGGTCCATATCAGAGAGGTGTAAATAATTTAAAATTAAATGAATGAGGGGCCTCAGTTTGAGGGTCCTGGTATTTTGGACATGGGACATGTCATAATGTCTCGCCTATGTTTTTCTTACTGTTCACGTATGGACATGGACATGGACATGGTTGAACAGAGCTTAGATGCTTTCTTGGTTTTATTTTCATTTGAACTTAATGAATAAGTTAGTTGGATCAACCGTCCAGCATTACAGTCACAGTCAGATAACAACAAAAACACATTCAGGAGCTGAGAAAAGTAATACAATTAATAAAGCAATGAAATCAACTAATCTACAAGCACGTAGGTCTACTGGACATAAAAGACATTATTTTAGATGGTTTCTCTCTGATTACATTTTTAAGGAAGGAATGTATTATTCAAAATTATCGATGTAAGGATATATTTAATATTCATGTGACATGCTCATCAGTCTGCACTTGTGCATCAAGTGTGGGTTTAGGTTACTGTGTGTTGGCATTTTTCAGACATGGGACCCACTTGCCTACTACTTATTGGCACATAAACTCAAGACCGCAAGTGTGGATATTGTAACAGACCCCATAAATCAATGCCTGCACCTGATAAGTCAGGCAGGGCAGGCAGGTTTTTGCCAGGATTTTACACACTTACCTAGTGGTCTCCCAGAAGCCAGAGAATGAACAAGATTAACCTCCGGTGTAGACGGGCAGGCCATTGTGACCGCGAGGTTGTTGACTAAAGTGTGAGAGTCTCAGCGTGTCTCAACGTCTGACCGAGTTTTGAGGTCTGTGCACGGAATGTGGTGACATCACAGTGTTCCGAAGTAATTAAAAAGAAATTAGAAATGATACTTTAAAAATAAACACTAATACAAATACTACTAATCGATGAGTTGATCGCAGTGGTGGAAAGTCCGACCCCTTGGATTTATCTTGTGACCCTTTGCGTGGGGCTGACCCCAAGGTTTGGCACCATTGGAATAAACTGCCAAACTGTAAATAAAGTAGTTAAAACCAGCTCCACCTCAACCAGCTAAAACTGTAAAATGCTACTTATGTATTGATGTATCAGTATTAATACTCTAATAATCTAATAATATGTGATAAAATATCAAAGGGGCAATTTTTCTGCACATTTTGATAAGTACATTTTGCTGATGATACTCCTATACTAGGATCTAAGTACTTCTTCCACTGCTGCTTTTGGACACCGAAGTAGGAAAACAGGATCAACCTTTTTGCTGCACATAACATGACTGCCATCTGGTGGCAGTATATGGGACAATCCATTTCATTATAGCTTCTGTCAAATATCTATGCCTAAATTAACAAAAACCTATAATTATAACCAAACAAGCCAAGCTGAATGTTATTTTATTTAAATTACACTATCAAGAAGAGTTTTGCCAATGAAAAACCTCCAAGATAAACTTTGCCCAAGACGAGTTTTAAGGCATAAACTACCCAAAGCTCTCCTTTTGTATTTACAGTGAACCCAAGAGGAAGATGGTAATATGCACATTTGCTTTATTTACAGTACAGTTTACCAGAGCATCTCTGTTCAGAGACATTTTACTATACAGAGGGAAATATTGTAATTTTAATTGTATTACATTTGTGAGACCAGTGCATAATTTCTTTATGATTTCTTTACTTGCAGATTAAGATTTTACATACATGCAACTTTAAGTACCAGTAGACATATAGTGCTACCTTAGCTGCAACATTGAAATACTAATAACACATTACAAATTGTAACTAATATTTAAAGTTTACACAAGCACCAGTAAACCCACATGAAATGCATATACAACAGTTTGTCTAAAAATAAATAATGAACTGCAGAACTGATTATTTTCCCTTTACATAACATAACGTAAGCCATTTACGTA
This sequence comes from Enoplosus armatus, assembly GCF_043641665.1. Classification (NCBI taxonomy): domain Eukaryota; kingdom Metazoa; phylum Chordata; class Actinopteri; order Centrarchiformes; family Enoplosidae; genus Enoplosus; species Enoplosus armatus. The sequence goes on along the minus strand of NC_092192.1, from coordinate 4,766,212 downwards.
ACTAGAGTCCTTCCCATTACTGCACTGAACTTATTTTGGTGTTTATTATTATAGCCTATGTATATATTTATAATTCAGCAAATTACTCAATTGTTTGTTTATTTATTTTTATATATTATTGTTTATATTTATATGCCTTTATTATTTTCTATGTTCCGTTTTGAAAAGAAGAAACTGTGGTGCAGTCAAGACGGAAAAAAACAAGACATTTAAACCACGTCATTTCCGGGAAGGTGGGCGTGTCTTAAACTGACAACTAACCGAAGAACAACAAAAACAAACACAACAGCGAGGGGGTTCCGTGGACGGTGAGTTCTCTCAGCCTCGAAATATACACTATCAGTTACAACATACAATATAAATAGTTACACGTGGTGTTAGCTTGGGAGGACATGACAATGAGTCGACTGCAGCAGCCCCTGAAGTCTCATTACCTTTCCCGATCTAACGGTAACGTTAAAGGCAGCGACGCCGCTGCACAACCTTGTAGTTCAAACATGGCACGAGGTTGACCGTACCGTCGTGAGTATGCGTGGCTGTGAGATGGACAAGTGTACCCTCCGCTACTGTCGAAATGTCGACTCTCAGTTTGTTATTTTGTCCGTTCGTTTTCGGACGAGCGACATTAGGCAACCAGGCCTCGGTCACAAGCAGTCCCCCAAGCGTGCCGTGCTCTCTCTGCCTGGAAGAATGTTTCGCCAAGCCCTATTGAAAAAATCCGCCACTTCAATGTGACTTTGCTCATTAACAAGTGTACATCACAGGTACAGCGATACTTTTGACCTTTTATGAAAAGTTGTGGATCGTCATTCAATTCGGCCATAATACATTGATTAACACTATTTGTTACTTTCTGTAAATCTCTTATCTCTGAAAGGCAGCTTGGCATTGCACACCACTAAACCACACCGCGGATGGCAGTAGCGAGTAGTTTTAAAAACTTGAACTTTTATTAGGAAAAATAACTTGCTGCCTGGTGCATGTGCCAAATCGAAGAAGGAAAAAAAGAGGAAACTTTTCAATGAAAAACACAGATGAGCGCAGAAAGATAACATGACATGGGAAGGTTTAAATGGATGGGGTCCTCTCTAGAAGCGAGAATATCACCTTAGTCTGGCATATGTTCATCAGACCCTGTTGAAAGACCTAAAGTTGTTGTCAGTGCATTGTCCTGGATTGAGCCCCAGCTATTATATATTCAGTTGTTGTCTTGGATCTGCCAGGAGCCCAGCTGTCACTCTCTTTTTTGTCAGCTTTATAATGCGAGTTTCAATCCCTTTTGATGTGGAGGAAAGGCTGTCTACCTGTGTAGTTTTTCTGCCATTCATATACCATAAATCTGTCAAAGACATGTTATGTTTGCATCTTGCATGTAAATGCGTTTTCTCTGGTTCCCAAACTTTTTTTTAGATGCCCTCCTTCTTTCCTTCTTTCATCAAAGTTCTCATCAACATTTTCTCTCCGCGGGAGAGGAGACATGTGATCTGATGTGTTGTTGAAAACAGACTTTCCTTTGGTCTCTGCTACATCAGAAGTATGAATCAGGGGATCTGTGAAACGAGAAACTATCTGTGACAGAAACATCAGACAGAGTCCGGACACAACGCTCAGTCATTTCGCAAACACACCACCTCAGGTGGGCTGAGTTTAAGATGATCAGACCCCGTTTGTCTGAAACTGATAGGGCTGATCAGGGTTGAAGAGAGACGGTGGGTCCTAGCCAACTGGTTCAAGGTCAAGGTTTTGTGTTTTGATGTGAATGATATCACAAAATCATACTACAAATATCAAACTCATCTCTGCAACATGCATTAAAGCAGGAAAAAGGACTTTTTGGTATGGGTAAGCAGCAGGCATTAATGAGACTGAACTGCTTTAATAGTTTACAGTACTACTGCTGATGGTAATGTGGTGCAGCAGTACTGTTGCTACACTACTAACACCTTCATTTCTACTGCTTTTTATGCAATTTCTTCCGTTGCTGCTGCTATTTTTACTGTTTTGGAAATCAGCCATCTACTGTTACTTGTCTAAGGTGACAGAATGGTTTCTGTATTTAAATGATTTATATTTGGAGTGATAATACTCTTGTGTTTTTTATACCCCATACCTTAATGGAAAATTATACCAAGAATAGTTCTTCCTAAAATTATAGTCTGGTTTTCTCTGTTTTTGTTCGGGCTGTAACTGTCTGTTTGATAATGTTTAATCAGTCAATAATGGCTCAATCAATTCTTAAGTTTATAAAATGTCCAAGAACACTGAAATGCAATTACAACTTCCTGGAGCCCAAGGTCTTTTAAATTGCTTCTTTTATTATTTTAACTAACATCACAAAACTCTGAGATATTCATGCCACACTTATATAAAATAAAAGCTAAATTTTGCTTAAAAGATTGATGGATCATCAAAATAAACAAATCATTTATTCCACTAATTGTTTCAGTGCTACACAAAATGACTTGGACATGTGGTTCAGCTTCACTAAGAAGTGCATTGGTGTCAGCTGTGCACCTGCTCCTGTCACTGCTGCTTTGCCTCTCACGTTTCTGCTTCTGTGTCTTGTAGGTTATTCTATGATGTCGACGGGTTATTTTTAGACCTTTTTTTTTCATCCAACACATACACAGAAAAACGAAAAACAAGAGCAAGGAGAACAAGTGAAATGATTGACAGAGGTGCAGATATGGTTGACGGGCAGGCATGTCAAGTGCAGTGCAGTGCAGTGCAGTGCAGTACAGTGCAGTGCAGTACATACATATATAGACACTTACATATAAACTGTTGTGTCTGCTCGGTTGTTTTTACATTGATTGTATGCATTGTAACTGTTAACCTGTGTTGTCCTTGTTAAATACACAAAGAAGTAAATAAATCTTGTTAAAATCTTTAACTACTACTACTGCTGCTGTTTCTACTACTCTATTCCTGTGTTCTTTATTGGTTTATCTAAACAGGACAGTGCAGATTAATAAACAGTGATATGTAAACGGCTAATTTCACCAGTTATTAAACAAATACTACCATGCTACTTCTATTATTATTACTATTTTCAAGGAGTTTTCCTACTATTGCTACTGCTTCTAATTCTAATCTGTATTAGTGAATATTCCAGAGTTGTTTTGGCAGCACACTCAAATGGATTTTCCCCCTCCCAAAAAAGTACTTCTATTTTATTATTTATTGTTTATTTGTTGTTATATTATGAAATGACTTTCCATTTAAGCCCTAAAATGTTTCAGTGCTGCTGGTTGAACTGGTCACACTGCTTCCACAGTCACTGTGTGACTTTAAATGACCGTACAAGTGGTTTTTCATGTTTTGGCCTTTAAACTACAAATGTGTAGATTTTTCACAGTAGGTGTGTCAGTGTTTATTCGGAGAAAAAGGGCGTGTGCGTGTCTGTGTGTGACCTTTACCCTCATGGAAGACTAGAAGTCCTGAGGGGAAAAAACTTCTGGCGAAAACTCAAAATATAAATGAGTCTTTTTGCGGCATAAAACTACATCAACTTCTGTTTTTCTGGAAGTTGCTCCAATGTTGAACTGATGTAAGCTTGTGAAATAGATATAGCTGTGACTTAAACATCAAGACTGCCACATTGTTTTTAGATCAGTAAGTCCTCTCACTGCTACAATGAACACATTTAGATTACTGATGTCATCTTGTCTCGTTTCTCATCATTGAAGTTCATCAAATGTTGCTGTGGGTTAAAGTTGCTCTTTGCAGCTTTAAATATATAGCTCGTGACAGCCCATTGGCCTAAAAACCTTTTTATTCTCACTTTGATTTAGTTTTGAATACCCTTTCAAGCCATTTCATATTAACTGATAAGCCTGGTGATAGTCTATATTTTTCTTACACATCCCCTGAAAAGACCAAAACCTACAATCAATTGATCCTACTGACAAGTTTTGTCTGTGTCTGGCTTATTCCTTTGTGCCATAGAGCTCCATTGTTGTCCAACACATCAATGAGCCACACTGTTTTGTAAAATTAGCCTTTAAAATGAAACTATACAATTGTGACCTGTTTTTGAAGACTTGCATCTTTTAATGGGAACATATGGGTTTGGGGGGTGAGTCCCACAGACAAGGTAGGATGTTGAAAACTCTGTTTTGGTACATAATATCGCCAGTCATATACTTTTAAACAGTAAAACAGAGCAACACTGAACTGACCCAGGGCCTGGTGTAACTGTTGGAGTGACTCAGTAAATCAAATCTGACTGTGTTGTTTGCACCCTCTGTTTCTTTGTCCCTCCCTCGGATACCTGCTCAGGGCTGGAACCATGGAGACGTCCTCTGATGAAGAGGAGGTGCGCACCTTTGTCCAAGTCATGAGTGAGAAATACAACCCAGAGAATTTCCCCTACGGCCAAGGAGTAGTAGTTCTGTCCAGCCCGCCAGGATCCCCCGTCAAAGGTGAGGGACGATGCAGAGAATCATGTCAGGGTTGTGATCACCAGTATATTGATTGCGCTACGTGAGCGCTGACATCACTTGTGTGAAGTCAAACATCATTACTTTTACATGTGAGAGTCACAGAAGATGAAAGTGTAAAGCTCCTTTTTTAAGTTAGCTTTACTGACTGAGCTTGTTTGCAGATCGCCTGTTCTTGCCCAGCATCCTGGTTCTGAATTACAGTGGAATCAGTAAAGCCGGCGACAGGTCCGACATCGCAGCTTTCTGTGCCCATGTGGTAGAGCTGGACCTGTCCCACAATCAGCTTAACGACTGGGAAGAGGTGGGTGTGCTTCAAACAAATCTGACAGATCTTAAAGAGCGGAGTTTTACTTACAGTAATATTTCTCAAAAGCAGAGACAGAAATGATCTCATTTATGTGTTTGTGCTGGACACAACTATTATTTAAGACGCCGTTATTTGTATCAGAGGTGTTTGGGCAGTGTCATGCTTTAATTATATTCCCCACAGTAACTGTGTTTACAGTGTGATACGAGCGACGGTGGGAGGGTCAACCTTGTGTCATCGCTAAATATATAACTATTCTGTGTGGTCACTGTATGTACTTGGTTTCATTCACTAATAGAGAGCGGGGATTGAGCAGAGATGGCTTTGCTTGATGTGTGTTATTGGAAAAAGAGAAGATAACTGAGTCTTTTTTTCAACTTGCTTCATGTTGGCTTCACCATCACTAACAATCCCTGCTGGCATCAGAAACTTGTATGAGAAAACAAAGCAGCCCAAATTGACCAGTCGCAGCTCTTGAGGCCCCCATGTGAGAGATTTACGTAGCCTTTGTGGGCCCAGATGTGTGAAAACTGTCCTCCCCTTTTTAAAATGTATGTTTGACCCAAATGGAACAGAGCCATTATTATTATTAATGTTACACATGTGTCTTAATACCTGCTGTGAGATAGTTAGCTTAATGTTAATATACTGTATCTACTTGATTACTTGACACTTATCAAACCCTGCTGGAAGCCATGATAATTTTGTTTTGTATGTATGTACTTAATGTTCTCCCTCTTTTGTTTGTATTTTCTATTAATGCTTATGGGCGGCCAGATCGGCACCATCGTTTCCAACATCCCCCACCTGGACTTCCTCAATCTGAGCATGAACCCTCTTAGTGGCGTCGCGCTGGAGCCCAGCATGGCTGAGGTTTTCTCCAGGATCCGACAACTTGTCCTCATCAACACACACGTCAGCTGGGACACCGTGCACACACTCACACAGCACACACCAGAGTAAGTGATATCACAGTAAGGCTGGAAATCAAGTCCACTGAGCTTAAAAGTAATTTACAGGATAAGGCTGGCAAGAGTCATATCCCTCACTGTCAATAAATCGTATGAGAAGACCAAGACCAACGTCATCGGCCGATAAATTGTATTCCCTAGGTGCCGTGGAGCTCCATTGTTGTCCAAAGACGTTTGAAAACACGTCACGTTTTTGACTCAAACCCACGCACACAGCCCTGCTGCTGTAAATACTCCCTGGAGCCCCAAAAAAGTGTATTAATCCACATCTGAAAATAGTCCCCAACAAATTCACAATTTACTCCTGTTTAGGTAGTTTGCTGCTGTGCCCAGCTGTTGTAGGGAATCACTTTTAAAACTACATATTTATGACGTGTTTTTAAAGATTTACATTTTCTGCAGGAACCAGTGGGTGGGGGGCTGAGTGCCATAGACAGGGTGGGAGAGTCAGATCGTATAGAGAGATAGACTAACACTTTGTTGGTTTCGGTCTGTAGAATAACAGCAGCCTTATCCCTGACACTGAGTCCAACACAGACCCTTTATGTAGGGATTCAAGAGCTGAAACATGAAGTTTATTTCATTTGAAGTTCAAACTGAGCACAAAAAAATGATCAGATGCAGACTTTTCTTGAAAAATGTTCTGTCGGATCTACTTTTATTTTTTCATTTCTCGAACTTTTCCCCTCGTCATCCAGGCTGGAGGAGCTGTTCCTGTGCCTGAATGGCTACAACACCGTGTCAGAGTCCCAGACGTCCTGTCCGTCACTACGCCTGCTGCAGATTACGGACAACCAGCTGCGGGATTGGGCCGAAGTGAGGAAGATTGGGATGATGTACCCGAGTCTGAGCACACTGGTGCTGGCCAACAATACTGTGGACTCTGTGGGTGACACTCAGGAAACACTGCAGTGCCTCTTCCCCAACCTGCGCAGCATCAACCTCAACAACTCAGGTCTGAGAGGGATCATTTTCGATCGATCTACGTCCAATATTCATTGCCTGGTGTAAACCAATATTCACTGTGGCCCTCAAACTCTATGACGTTGTGTTATTCAGGGCTCAGTAAATGGGAGGACATCGAAAGGCTGAATTTCTTCCCTAAGCTGCAGGAAGTCAAAGCAAAGGGCATGCCTTTATTGCAGCCTTACACCACCCACGAGAGACGTAGCCTCCTTTTAGCTCAGTGAGTCTGAACTTCTGCACACATACACATCATTCACTTATTGTATTATAGAGTGTTTACTTATTCGCTGTCTAATCTGCCGGCAGGCTGCCGTCTGTAGTGGTGTTGAATGGAGGTGCAGTGTCCCATGGAGAGAGGGAGGATGCTGAGAGGTTTTTCATCAGGTACTACCAGGACTGCCCAGAACAGGATCTCCCTCAGAGGTACTGACACATACAGGGTGCATGCTTTATACACTTACTTGTTGTTCACATAAAAAAGGGCATTTCCTGTTTGATGTCCTCAGTGGGAGTCATAATGCCGCACAATCAGCAGCTTGTCCAACTCAAATACAAAAGAAAAAATTAAACTTATGCACTTAACTCGCTTATTTGACCCTTTTAAGGCAGAAATAACCACAAAATACCCCGTCTGGAAAAGAAAAATGTCATTTTATGGCAGCCTACTTTTATGTCACTGAGGATAGACTAAATATTACACAATACAATTCAGCAGACCACAAACTACATTCTCCAAAATAACCGTAAAGTTGAATCAACACCTCTAACACATTTACAGCAAAACCTGAACATTAGAACCTATTAGACTGCATTAAATTTAACTAGGTGAAACTAATAAACAGGCAGCTGAGAGGGCGTGTGTGTGTGTGTGTGTGTGTGTGTGTGTGTGTGTGTGTGTGTGTGTTTTGCTGTGGTTGTTTTATTAGAAATTTGGCTGAACTGACCTTTAACCTTGCATGTTAAGCAATAAGCCAGGGATGCCCCAAGTATTTATTATTATTATTAATGTTATGTGAATATACCAAAAGGGGGGGGGGGTATGCATTGTGACCTGCATGGCATTAATATAACGTGACATTAATATATTTAAAAATAAATAAATTAAACGGTGGCATACAAAACATTAAAATACAATAAAATAGGTTTGAATAATAGGAATTAAATTAAAATCAACTTGCAGGGATACAGACTACTTTAAAGCAAGATTAAAAAGGCGAGCCTTAAGATTTAAAGTATAATTATCTACAATCTATCTGGCCTTTATTGTGGTGTGTTTGTATCTTTAGTTGTTTTCACTGCAGAGAGTGAAGATGATAAACCAATACCATTGTTGCTGGCAGGGTTTGATGGAGAGATTTAGAGTTTCAGCATCTCTGATATTCATGAATATTGCCGTCAGTCTGAATACGCGGCACCGAGTGTCGACGCTTGCTTCCACTTTGATGACTCTGTATGTCTGTGAGCGCCTGTCAAGTTGTAACAATAGCAACAACCCGCTCTTTGTCCTCAATACATTTCCAGCATGTGATATAATATTTTGGAAAGCTCTCCTCAGGGGCTGACGCCGGTCAAATAATTGCCGACTGCATTCCACTTAACCTCGGCAGAATGTTGGAGAGGGATTTGTGAAGGAAGGTGTAGTCCCTGACTGGGGGGAAACTAACCTTTGGGAGACAATGCCACCAGTCTCTCCCTGCTCAATGAGTCCTTTGTGCCGGGAATTCTCTGATTGGAAAACTGATACACGAGGTAGCAGGTTGATTTTTTTTTTTTTTTTTTATGTATACACCTTCTCTGTCAACCTCAAACCTTAAGATGAGAGATGGATTTGTTTTCTGATGTCACTGATCTGGAGCAGCACTCCTGGCCATGAATTGTCTTTAATAATTATGGCAAAGAAAAAAAAAAATGTCCGTCATGCCAACCATCTCAACTTCCTCCACGACTCCCATGTTTCCAGTTCTTTCCTTCCTGTTTATAAACGTCATATTCGTGGTCTTGGTTTGGAGCCAGGGTTCTCAGTGGTTAGGGATCACCATGACTGCATGTGGGTGTTATGGGGGTGTCGGACACGCTCAGTAAGCAGTGAACACACCGCTATCCCCTTTCCTTTTCGGATGGGGCTGTGGCCTTGCAACCCCGAGAGATCAGAGCACTGCAGGGTGGGTCACAGCCTCTCAGGTGAACACATCTGACACGGCCCGACTTTGAGTAACTATAAACGCAGCTAAAACCATAAATCAGACTGATAGAGACTGATACACCTCAATAATCATTAAAAGATCTACAGAGAATTGTGGATTATCTGGGAGAGGGGTTAAGGGGTTGTGGGACGAGGAAACAGAAATATAAAGAAAGACATGTGTTGGCTGGACAGGACGGATTAGTTGCGAAGGGAAGAGTGAAAGAGAGGACCGGGTTGAAAAAGAAATCTGAGAGTCGGAGTATCCAGTAGAATAAGTAGAGAGGGACTGAAAGGGAACTGGACCTGGAACAGTGGACATTGAGGGCCAGTCTGGGAGAGAAGGGGGGGAATCAACATTTTAAACTTTTTAAGCAGTTCCTCTTTCAACTGGAGGACTGGAGGAATGAGATAATGAGGTAGGATGAAACGCCAAAAGAGAAGTCAGCTAAGATCTGGGCTAGATAGTGTCTGTATTAGCTCCAAATCCTGTTATTCCTGCTGCTACTTTAATGTCCATTATCGAAGAATGCTGGAAAAGACAATTCGAATGCTGACTTGTTATCACCTGCAGCATTATTTGCCCCATTATACCATGGTTAGCACCTTAAATGAAGCCTTTTAGTTAATGGCTCCTCGTAGAATGGCACTTTGTGCACTGTGGCCTTAGAGGAGAATTCCCAAGGTGGACCACAAGCTTTGGCCAGAAACCCCGGGCCAGGGGATTGGCTTTGTGGGGGGAGTTTTGGGGAGGGAAGGGAAATTGCTTTGATTGGCCCAGCTGTTACAGTAGCTTTGAAAGCACAGGCCTTTTCTCCTGGATTTTATTTAATCGTTCCTGGGTCCTTATCTCGAACACGCATTCCCCCGAGGTGGCTGAGAGCTTTCTCACGGCAAGCGAGAGGCAGAGAACTCACCGTTTCTCTGCCTCTTAAACACGCACGGTACATTTCCATTTACCTGTTTTCATGCAACGCTTCAAACTAAACTGAAATCTGAAATATAGCATACAAAAAAAAAGTGGAGAAGTTGGCACATCGAAAAAGAGGAGATGTAACAGCAGCTGATGGACTGAGATATTTTAATAGACCTTGACGTTGCTTCTAAAATGGTGCACAAAACATGTCGTCCTTCCACTCACCGTTAAAGCCTCCACTTCACCAGAAAGACCAGAAAAATGAAGTTATTAAATGAAGTGAGTTAGTCTGTGAGTTAAGTACAAGGTTGGAGCCAGGAAATGGTAAGCCTAGTTTAACACATAGGGCCCGATCTTACACAGCGCAGTGTCATTGCTACTTTCCAACCGACACGGTGGTCAGTTTCACGCCCAGCGGCCACGTTGTGTAAGTAGCATGTGTGCTTGCACCCATCTGTGGGTTTAAAATGAGGGGTGGGCAGGCGCATTGTTGACGCATTGCTGTCTTGAGGCAGCAGAAAGTGATAGCGCCATTGACCAACAAAAAACGCAGTATTTTCCTGCTATTTAAAGGACACATTATTCAGATAGTAAGATGCGACTACGCAGTGCACAAACACTACGCACTGTAACAGTCGGGGGGGGGGGGGAGGCAGCTCACCATGCACCGATAGGCAGGAGGGAGGGAGCGTAAATAAATGACAAAACACTCGGTACAGAACCTCATTCAGGCCTACGATCTCTCGAAGAAAATGTTTTATTGTTTGAATTATTAGACCGAGAAAACCTGAGACCTGAGCCCCGGACAGCCCCGGCACAATTTGACCAACGCTTGTTACACTCACAAGGACGCGCAGCAGCTCTCCTCCTCCTCATCGTCCATTAAATATCAGCAGGCGCACCTGGCCTTTAAAGAGAACGGGACATGACACTCTGATTGGTTTAATTCATGTTTCCCCCTAAACACACCTATGAATAATTGAGGGAATACAACCCCCTTGCGCCTCACATTGCACCCAGATTATAAGCCGTAGGACACAGCCTAAATGCACTTGCACCATGCGCTGTAGACTGTTTTGAATAGAAGGCCGAAAGTAAGGGGGAAGCGGCTAGCCAAGCGGTCTTCAGAGTTCAGAAATACACCTCTAAAGCTCACTAATTAACACGTTGTATCTTATTTGTTAAACCCATAAACAACAATTTGTTGCTTTATGGAAAATTACATGCTGGAACTGTTTGTTATCCCTCTGCCCTGCACTTGTGTTGCAGGGCAGAGGGTGGTGGTGGTGGTGGTGGTGGTAGGTGTATTATTGGACTTTTTGAACCAGAGCCAGGATAGCTGCTTCCTGTCCTCATGCTAAGCTAGGCTAACTGCCTCCTGGCCCCAGCTTTGTTCTCACTCATGGAGAGAAAGTGAAGAAGTTTTTCCCAAAATGTTGAAATGTTCCTTCTTTTTTTTTTAAACTTGTGCAGTGTTTTAATGAAGACATTACTGCACTTGTACGCACACTCTTCACTCAAATGAACAGATATCCCCCAAACAAAAAGAAATGCAGTGAGGGCATTACTCATTAACATCTTCACAGTATTCTTCTCACCATCTTGTTATTAAGTAATCTTTGCAAAAACCCTTCAGTGATCTGACTTGAGCCCTGCTCTCTCCCAGGTACCGCATCCTTGTATCCAAGTATGGTCAGCTGGCCCCGCTGGCGGAGGTGGACCTGAGCCCCCGCTGCACCACGGTGAAAGTTCGCTGGGGCGAGAGGGAGGAGGCCGTCAGCCTCCGCCTGGAGCAGACGGTGGGCGACCTGAAGAAACGCCTTAAGGCTCTGCTGCAGCTGCCCACCAACGGGATCAGGCTCTTCTACATCAACTGCGAGATGAGTTCGGTCCTGGGTCCTGAGGAGTTGAAGTGCGGCTGCCGGGCCCTTCATTCCTACAGCATTCGCGATGGCGATGAGATTCTAGTAGTGCCCAAAGTCAAAAGCCGCTGCAGCTCCTCAGATCTCTGAGTCAGGGGGCTCTCTGGTTTTGGATGAACGGGACAGGGATTTTAAATAATGAACACTGACTGGATACTAAGCTTTGACTTGAGCCTTTATAGATAAAAAGGGTGATACTCGTTATCCTTGAATGTAACAATGTTTGCTGTCCACCACAAATTTATACAATAATATATTTGCACATAGGAGTTCCACATTCACAAAGATTGTTTGAGTGCAACTCACACATTTCTGTGCTTTAGTCGCTTGAGCTAAGACTGCAGGTTATATCTTATTTATGCAAATCCAGACGTGGCGCAATAGTCCTGCCACAATAACCAATAGATATATAGCACAAACTGCACATTGATTTTAAAACTAAAACCATTTTATAATTGGAGTGTTTGTCAGATTAGATCTGAGATTTTACCGTGAAAAACTTCCCCTTGCTTGCCTGACATGCTGGTGACTCTGCTGCACCGTGCACGGGACTTATTAGTATTTATTTTAGTAGTGAAAAATGTTGAGATTGGTTGACTAAAAATGTGTTATACGCAAGTTCAGATGGATTGGATTTTAAAAATACCAGCTGCTGTGCGTGAGTTCTGTAGTTTCACTGTTAAGATGCCTCGGCTGGCTTTTCTGCACCGTAATCAGCAGCTCTCAGTTTTTTCTGTTCACTTTCTGCTAGTAGAAGATTTCTCTGAGGCCTGTTTACTGTAAACTGTGAACAGTGTCCTCTGGCAGCAGTGAACAGTGGGACTTTTTATGCCTGGGACTATACAGTTTGGGTGAAAGTCGTGCTAAACCAGTCTACTCCTTAAAAGCCAAAACAACGGCAAACAATGAACCTTCATCATGTAGCAGTGATTGCAGCCAAGCTGACTTCAATTTCTGCGCGTTGGTATCGCCAAGGGTTTGTGAACTGGGCGCAGTATTTTGCATTGCATACAAATAACTCTTATGTGGGTAAAAAAAAAGGAATGGTTTACATTTTATTAACATTTTCATGATCATGATCGTTTTATCAAACTATTAGATAGATAGATTAGATTTGCTGGTTCTTTTCCTGGGACATGAGTAAGTAACACAATTCTTGCCCTGCTTCTTCCTGTCACTCAGATCACATGACTCTTGATTGCAGTGAAATATCCTGGGATAACCCCCCCCTCCCGAGCTGAAATCACAAATGCAGTGTGTTGGGGATAACATAGAGCACACGGCTGCTGCTCAGTCGAGACGCCCTGGCAGAAAGACGAGACAAGTCTGAGGTGAGCTTGGGTCTGGGACGGAGAAAAGAAGGAGTGTTGATGCTCAAGTTACTGCAGGTCTGAATGGAGCAGCTCTCCCTCCCTGCAGAGGCAGCTGAGAAACGTTGAGGCCCAGTCTGTATAGTAACCACACACCGGCCGCTGTGTCATGGACACTTCCGCTGCATTTAGGTTAGAATGGGTTCACCCAACAGGCTCTCGCCCCTCACCCATTCACCTCAATCTCTCCTCTACATCCGTCTTACAAACCTGACACTTCTCCTGTCTGCTGTTTCACAGGACGTGAGGTTCTGAACTTTTCCATCGGCTCACATTGGCATTGATCGCTTTCAAAATCATAGAATAAATAGACACATTTCCACCTTCTGGTGTTTTGACAGCATTTTCCACTGAAGGATTTCAACAGCAGAGCTTCTCACAACCTGAACTTTTAAGAACCTTGTGAGGCTTAGGTACTAGGTTTTGTAACTGTTGGTCGCACAGGCTCACAGAGGATCCACTGCACTCACCTCCCACGTCTTCACAATGCGTGAGGAGGAGCTGAGCATGAAGCGAGACAATTGGTTGATCCAAATTCGTAGGAAGGCCAGTTCAAAATTGAAAAGAAAAAAACTCAAAAATGTCAGACTAAATATCTGTACAGAAGAAACTCCCACAGGAAGTGCAAGTTTGGTTTCGTGCCAGCCAGAGAAGAGTGATCCAGCATTCCTCTGAATGGCCTCCTCTCCCCAAGTACTAATGAGGGCCTGGACATCTTCATTTGTCCGGTAACTAGTATCTCTTGTCCTGGTCAGTACAGACCCAGTGGTAAAATGGTAGTTACTGCTGTTGTGTTTGTTGTAGTCGTTCTTGTTGTGATGTGATGATTCATCTAATTGACCCATAGCGGGCAGAACCCGAGAACCTGAAAAGGTCCTGCAGTGGAAAAGAGACGTTAGAGTTTCCAGTTAACTGACCTACCCGTCTTTGGACTATGGGAGGAAACGGGAGCTTTCAGAGGAACCCCATCCACTTACAAACCGCCGTGCTAGCCAGTGAATTAGAACCCAGGATCTGGATTTTCATAGAAAGCTACGGACACAAACTTGCCTGTAGTAACCTTATAAAGCATCACCAGCCTGCTGGGTTGTTAAACATGGGCTCTATGTGTGCAGATTGTTGCGATCACCAACAGAAGTTCTGAAGCTGGAGTGTATTCCTCGCTGTGCATTTATAAACATAAACTCACATATCCTTTTGTGTTTGATTTTCTTCTCGTAGTCCAAAGACAGGCAGGTTCCAGCTGATCAGAGACTCCAAATGAAATATGTGTTGTTGATGTTTCCCTGCCTTTTGCTCAGTGCATGCTGGGATACGATCCAGCTTGCCTGACTCGAAATAGCTCGTACGTTTTGCCATATGTGTTTTGCATGTGTGCAGTGTAAATCAGGTGCATTTGTTGATGAAAAGATGATGGAAATGTATTACTTAAAATCGGAAAGGTCTTGCACAAGCCATTTCTTTTAAATATCTTAGTGTCGTGAATGCAAAGAGTTTTATGTTTGTAGCTGCGTTGGGTGAAGTGAGCAGCCAGGATAAAATGTTCCTCTTGAACACATTTATACCAGTTATAGTTGAAGTTTAGCCTTGTGTCACTGAAAGAGTATGGACATGTGTTGAGGTGCCGTGTGGATCGCTCCTCTGACACAAACTTACTTTGTGTAGTAGATAACTGGAGATCTGTGTAGGTTTTGTTTGTTTTTTTATGTCACATACATTATACTATATTATATAATGGGAGCATACATGGGAAATAATGGGATGAGCGTGAAGCGTTGTGTTTCTGAGGTGGATCGTGGTGAGTTGGTGGTTTGCATGTTCTCATATTTCTGGATATGTTTGATTTGAAATGTCTATGAGATGTGTCATTTCAGGGAACCAATGTTGTTTATGGGCATTTGTAATTTTGACACTTTAACATATTATCTGTGCTCCTGTCACCTTTATTCTTCAATACCTTTGATGACCCTTTAATACCAAAAACAAAGATTATTCACAGATTTAAAAATCTAAAAGATAGTCGCTAATATGTTATATACAGTTTGCCTCGTGCTGTTTAGTATATGGTGTTTAATTTATATCACGTTTGCTTTCTGTAGTTTTTTCAAATGTGTATCTGGATATTTTCAATGTTAAATACATGTTTTCTTTCTTGAGATCATAATTTTTCCACCTGTACTGTATAAAAGTGCTTTCACTTCTCTTAAAGAAATAAAATCTAATTATGTCAGCTTATTCCTGTGTTACATTTTTATAAATAAAGTGAAACCTGTGAGTTAGTTCAGGCAGACAACTTGAGTTAGCTATGCTCACATGATGTGAGAAGTATCCAGATCCTTATACTTAAGTATAAGGACTTATACCTTATATCAGTATCAATGAAACCACACTGTGAAAATACTCCGAGTAAATGTCCTGCAATCAAAAAGTAAAAGTATGTAGATAAGTATCAAAAGTAAAAGTACTCATTCTGCAGTAAAATGGTTCCTGTCAGAGGATAGATGGCATTTTTTAAGAAGAAACAATGAATTTATGATTTTAACACGCGCAGTATAATTAACTGTCGCATAGCTGGCTGAATTTGTAATAACCTTTAAAATAAGATCTACAAATTTAGTATTTTTGCGGTTAATATCATTTTTTGATATTTAACATTTTGACCAGATGTCGGTGCTGGATGAGAGATCAGATTCACTTAAGTCATTCTTATAGGCAATGTGGCCGGTAGATGTCAACATTCGTATCTTTCTCTGGACCAAATCTGGATCTTTTACGATGAGAAAAACAATATTCAGACTAAATTAGTACAATAATAAAACATTGTGTTAAAGAATTAGCTCGCTTACATGTTAACTACTGTCGACCAATTGAAAGTCCTGATTGAAAGACGAGTTATGGAGTCGCTCATGTTACAGGCAGCATGTACACGTGCTCAGTATGCACAGCTCTCTTTCACAGGCTGAATACTTGGCTGTGGAGAAGATGGGATTCTGCAGATCTCCTCTCTTTCTGGCAGTCGTGTTTTAGTCAAGTAGCAAAGAGTCCATTCCATACGTGTCAGGCGGTTTTGTGTTTCTGGGGCATTCCCTCTATTTTCCCCCTCCTCCTCTTCCAACAGCATGGCTCTAATCCTGTGTGGGATATCTATGCCACCCACCACAGGCACCCAACACCACCCACCCCTCGACACACCGTCACCAGCAGGACCCCCTTCTCGAGGTTTGGGAGCTGTGGAGACATTAAGCCATCCAGTCACAAAGGTGCTCTTCACATTTTATTGGATTTATTGGATAGGACCACTTCCTGAACATAGACGTTGGTACACAGAAATATAAGCTGTCATACCTTGGTGACCTCCCTGGTCTGGAATAATGAAAATCCCCCTCAAGTATATTCTGTCTTTCAGTAGTTTTTAATGAGCTTATCCAGTTTGTATCTCGACATTTGTGTGAAGGTCTTGACAATTACTGATGAAAAGAATTCATCTCTTCGTTTCCCTTGATTCCCTAGCGCCACCATGGGGTTGACACTTTTTGGTTTTAGTGAACTGTCTACTGACAACTCTTAAATGGACTAACATGAATTTTGATGCATATGCCCAGACAATCAGTCCTTATGACTTCGGTGATCCTCTGACTTTTCATCTAGCTCCACCAGCAGGTCAAAGTTAAACTCATCCAGTGAAATATCTCAATGTCTGGACCTCATTTTGTACAGACATTCATTATCCCCAAAGAATGAATCCCAATGACTTTGGTTATCCCTTGACCTTTTTTTCTAGTGCCACCATAAGGTTGACACACATGCCATATCCCAGACAAAGTATTATAATGACGTTGATAATCTCCTGACTTTTCAGCTCGTGCCTCCAGCAGGTTGCCATGGTACCATTCAGAAGGAAATATCTTGACAGCTATTGGATGGATTGCCGTGAAATTTGGTTCAGACGTTAATGTTCCTCACAGAATGAATGGTGGACCCCTGAATGTCCATTTAGCGCCATCATCAAGTCAACAATTTAATTTGACCAGTACTTTTATGACCACATACCTGCAAAACTCTGTACTGTACAGTCTCTCTGAGCTGCTAGGACGACTGCTCTGGTTCTGTACGTTCTTGGTCTTGTTTTGGCATTTAGGGTTCCACGTGGAAATCAACCACAGTGGATATTGAATTTCTAGAAGGCCTTAAGTATGGGTTTATGGGCGTATTGTCAACAAATACACTGCATTGGTCTTAACATGTGTCTTTCTTGACCATTGAGGCATAAGAGTCTTCCTCCAAAGTCACTGCAGTTTCTGTTTTAGATCCAATCTAATTTTACAGACAATTCATCACAAGAACATGGCTGTAACCTAACTGTTGCCTTTGAGCTTGGACATGTCCACTAATGCTGGGTCAGGCTAAGGTTGGAAGATGGATGAGGTTGCATTGTATCGATCTCACCTAGCACCTTGTTGTGTAAACAGGACCTGGCTGCGCAGTGGGTATTCTGATCTGCCCCTGATCTGCCCCATTGCGTTATGAAGTGGGACTGAGGGCAGGAGGGCTGAACGGGGCCTATTGTGTGCTGAGGTGAAGGAGTCATTGGGGTAAGAAGGTTTGGGTTACTGGAAGGAGGTTCACCATTGTGAATGGAAAGGAAGGAGAGGAGGGCAAGGCAGAGCCAACCGCTGGGCATAAGGGTTGAATTAGAGTGGCCCACTCCACGGATAAGGTGACTGCCGAAACAGAGCTCAGCAGGTATCCAGTCCAGGACCTTCTTTGTGAAGGTCAGGCTTGATGGATTCTCCAGAACTTGTGATGCTGGATACTTTGACCCTGTTCCCACACAGCACCCTCTCGCCGCATAGAAACCTTTGATGCAATTGTCTCCTGTCTCCTACTCTTGCAAACAATTTTTTAAAGGTGGTATGAGAAAGAATTGTATTGCCCGTTATGGATGTTGATTCCTGGCTTCAAAAACTCTTGAAGACAGAGCTGGACCACCCACTGGCATTTCAAGCCATGTTGATACTCTCAGCCACTCCCATTTCTAACAAAGGAGGATAGTGCTATTAAAAATCATTACTGCAACACTTTTATCTACAAAAACGTGCTTTTTACCGGTTATGACTGCTCTTGGTGTTTCCTCTTCACAGCTGCATCTTCTCCAGGGATCAAATCCCTTGGGCAAACTCATCATTGACATTCCTCTGCATCTTCATTGAGTGGAGTTTCTTGATTCAGTTTCAGTGGGAGACTCATTCCTCCCAAATGTACAACTGAGCGCCACAGGAAATCATTCCTGCCTGTGGCCATCAGACTGTTCAACTCCCTCTGAGTGTCACTGACACTCAGAATAAACAGACTGGAAATATTCTGCACATACTACCTCACTATTACTTTTTCTTAAATGACAGTGCAATGCATACACATATATATATATAGACATACATATGCATTGCTGCTGTATATATTTTTAACTTTTATTTTTCACTTAAATATTGTAAATGTGTATATTTTTATTTTCTATTTCTTATTTTTATAGTTTGTACATACTTTTATTTCTAAATTTATGCTGCTTTCTAATCTTGAATGGGAGCACCAGTACTGTAAAATGGCCACACTCAGACGAGGACAAGGCTATGACGGCAGACTTTTCACCCCTTTGTCTTCGGTGTGCTTTGGTTGTCTCGTCCCAGTGACTTGTACAAATGGGGATAACGGTGCATGCTTTTGGACAATCACCACTCAAAGAAAGCTTGAGAGAGAAGTTCAAACTCTGCCTACTTTCACACTTCCGCACACCTGGCCAATCGCTGCATGAAGTGGGTTTGATTGTCAAATAGTGTTTTTTCAGAAAGTTTCAAAAACTAAATCACTAACACCCCCCTACATAATAATAATTTGAACTGGGTTTTCAAACTGAAACATTAATTGTTTTTTTTTTTTCTTTGCCACCTGAGGGCAGCAGGAACATGCTGACACTGACATTTCACCTTTTAAAGTTGCATCCAGCAAATATGGAATTGGATTAGCATTCATTTGGAGTCATATTTCATTCATATATTTAAGTCCAATATTCACTCTTCTCTCCCTTTTAGCTGCATTCTGGTCTCCACCAACTGCTGAGGGAAATATCCGGCTGTTAAATGCTACACTTTCTTCACCAGCTAACTTTGTCTGTCTGTTGTTTGGTGCTGGGCAGATAGCAATAACAGTTCCATGCTGCTGGAAACTTGGTGAGAGTGGTGAAACTGAACCAAACAGTTTAAAACCAAAACAATGCTGAAAGTCACCCAAGTGCTTTGTTACACTGCAGTCAGGTGACAATTCTCTGTGGGTTTTACATAACACATTATCATTCTAAGCATTGTTAACATACAAATATTGATTAGTGCAGCTCACCACCCAGGTATAGAGAAGAAAAAAGGACCATTATCATTTCCTATCATGCTATCTGTACCTAATGAATTGTGAGTTAAAGAAATCAGATGTATCATCTCGATCCTTCCCACTTCTCCATCCTCAACAAAACCCAAACCCCAGATCAGGCAGCTCCCCCGGCCCAGTAGGTCATGTGTAACTGTTGAATTTTTTTTGTCCCTCTTTGTGCGACGCTCTCTTTCACCGGTTGGTTGAGGATATATGTCCATTTACACAACAAGACGTGGGAGGTATAAAAGAAGCCTCCGCAGAGAGCCTCGGTGCTGCTTAATGGGAGCCCGGGGCCTGCCCTCAGTCCTGGAGCCTTTCACACATCTTGCTCCCTGCCTCTCCAATTACTTCCACTGTCCTCCTGCAACAAAGACCCAACTGACTGCCCTCTCCTTCCCAGAGCCTATCAGTGTGGATCCACCTGAGATTTCCCCTCACTATCTCTCCAGCATCTATGGAAATGAAGTGTCTTGTATAACCTTGTAAATGAGGCTGTTCCTAATTAAAAAAGGGGGTACACAGAGTAGCCAAAGTGACTCATGTTAATTCTGTAACTCTACCTACCACAGAGCTTGAAAAGCAAGGTTTCAGACTGTGTGTGTGTTTCTGGTTTTTGTCCATAAATGCCCCAGAGTGAGACTGTACTACTTTGGTGAGTTTATGTGCTCAGGTGCCCTGAGCTTTAACTGCACTGGGTGAACCCTGGCAAAGTCTTTACTGCAATTGAGGCCTAATCCAAAGGCTAAGTCTCAGTCAACCTTATTTTACACCTGCTGAGGACTTGTCGGGCAAAAGATTCAATAGGGGAGACAAATGTACTCTCCATTTTCATAGAAAATATTTTTACATGCTGCTTCGGATGCTGAGTGAAACATTAATAAGACCTTGGTATTCAAACGCCATTGTTCCAGAAATATAAAGGCCACAGTGTTTCCTCCACATTTTCCACCAAAGACATATTTTATCATCATTTGGCGCTTTGCAGGTGTTAACGACAGATCCTGCCCAAAAGGCTTGACCCTCATCCTGCATGAGAGCCTCTCTTTGTGCAAAACATTCCTTTTCTCCTGCATTTAAAACACGTCTGGAAGCAGTAATTCTCTTTTGATTTTTCCGCTTCCCTCCATCATTTCCAGTTCTCTGACCTCCCCTCTCTCCTTCTTACATATTGCTCTATTTCCACTCCCTCTCTTCCTCAGATTCCTATGCTGTCCCTCCCCTCAACTTCCCTCTCCTCCCCACCGAACCCCCCCTTTCCCAAACACTGATCTCAGATTAAGTTGAACACTATCCCAGGTAAAGTTTGCACCTGCTTCTTTAGGCAAAGCTCCTTCCACAACTTCAACAGGTGCTTTCCAATCTCCACTTTTCTCCTCTGAGGACGTCACCATTTAAACACTCAACACAAACCTTTGGATTGTTGTTGCGTCTGCTGGTAATCCTGTGGAGCTGGAATTGGAACCAGAGGTGCTCTGCTATCTAGACATCCAGCTCCTCTACATACCCTCCCCTCTTTTCATCACTTCAGCAACTGTCACCTCCACTGCCTCGTTTTACTCTCTCCATTACCACCACCACGCTGTGGATGGTCCTCTGCTGGATGGGACACTGCTGTGTGGAGGTTGCCAGGTTAGACTATTGAGGTGCTAGATGTCCATCTTCTGAAGGCAGGTGAGTGCATCCTTTCCTCCTCTGCTCCATTTCTTCAGTAGGTTATTTATTTGTGATCTGACTGTGAGGCAAAAGGAGCCTGAACTTTCCTCATTAGGATTGTCACTTTTTGATGGTGCCAATATGGACTTTTGTCTGCATGTCAGGTATCTGGGGTCATTTATGATATGTTTAGGAAACATTATCAACAGTTTTCCTGCTATATAGGCTGGTGTTGGTGATGTCACTATTGCTTCACGGTCTAATACAATTGCTAATATCTAATACAGGTGTTCCCAACCTTATTTGCATCATTTAAGGGGTTTCAAACTCCTTAAAATGAAGTTAAAGTCTACTTCTGAACCCTCATCAAAAGTGTGGATATGAGCTATGACCAGCTCAACCAAGTAATGATTGTTCCTCCTCACATTATTTCATTTTAAGGATTTCTAGAGACCTGAAGAGGTAATGTATCCAGTATTTCACCAAAAAAAGCAAAACAAAAATTTAGAAAAGTCATAATAGTAAATGTAACTTAGTTTCTTTCCCCTTTAATCATCTTGAGACCCCTCAGATTTATTTTGGGACCCGTTTTGGGGTCCCAAACCCCAAGTTGGGAACCACTGGTCCACTCTTGCCAGCAGGTACATTTCCACTAACGTCAATATTAAGACTATAAAACAGACAATTTAAATGTATGTCATTTCTTAACTTTTAATATTGTGGTTGTAATTATTTCACCAGAGCAGGATTTTGAATTTTCAAGTGAATATTAATCTGACTTAACCTCATTTTAATTACATATACGTGCTTCAGCAAGTGAATTAACTGTGAATTGATCCGGTGAAAGTTGTCTCTCTTTGAGCTTGACCCCACAGATAAACATGTTGAAGTGTCTTGTTCATCTTGTAAGTCCTAACCTTTATCTTAATGGCCCTGCTAAAAGGCCCTGGGGTTAATGCCAGTCAGATAAGATGGTGAGCTACGAGAGTCAAAAGAGCAATTGTGGCAATCTTTCTGTTGACAATGTATGATGAGAGGCTGGTGACATTGGAGCAGACTTCTCTCAGCAGTGCTCACTAACGTTGGCACACCTGAACACAATTTACCATCAAGCTGAATAGAATTCACTCATTAGAGCGATTTAAGAGATCCACTTGATCTCACATACCTCATGTATCAACAGTATCTTCAGATTACATAGATCCATAAATCATACCAAACTCCAGTTTTTAAATTATAACAAAAAAGAGAAAAAGTGAAATGAAAATCCTGAATTGAATTGGTCAATATTTCAAACAAAGATGACTGGACAAACTAATTTCAACTCAAAGGTCCACTTACTACCTTTTTCACAGCTTTCAATGGTATCGGCTGTAACTTAAAGTCAGCAGATACCACCTGTTATCCTCACTGCAACATGTAAGGATGTTAAAAGCAGCATCATGCACCACGCTGCCTTTTCATATGAAATTATATATATATAAGTCATATACATCAGTGCTTCCAGTAAATTACCAAAGGGCTTGCTGAAATAACGCTGACTGACTGACTGGTTGCTAGCAGGCCAGCTAGTCGGTCCTCGTCACATCTCCAAATCTTAAGAACCCTTAACCTTAAAATTGTAGTAAATCTGGTGAGAAATCCAAAGTTGTAGTACAAAAGTTAGAGCAGTTGTGGGTCTGGCTCATGTCTTCTGCCATTACTGCCAGTTGATGCAAAATGCATTTTTGGATACTGTTGGGGAATCGTGACAGTTTCACAAGTCCACAATAATAAAAACAGACCAGATAGACCAGAAAGACAGAATGCCCCACAAGGTCTATGGTATCCAGAAGGGACCAGTTTTAACTGGTAAAGTTGGCAGTGTTATTGGCCAATTAAGGTTTAAATGTATAGACAGTACTTTTTGAATTTCATTAAACAATTAAGTTTAAATGCTATATGGTGATTGTAAAATCTGCCAACTTGGCTGCACACTCTACTTTGCCAATGGGAAACGTGCCAAGTCAGGCACTGAACAGCCCCTAAGGGCCACTGCAAGGACCTTGGCAATTCAAACCTACTCACTTAAAGCCATTAGTGCCCCACTGTTTACGCTCCTCTCCCTTTAGCCAACAAGGCATGGATAGCTCCCAAACAGAAGTGGTAATGAGGTCCTAAGCAGCCTCGCGGCTTCAGACACAGAGACGCTGGAGCAGAGCGGGCCAGTTCGGTCAGCTGCAGGGAACCGAGGCACAGAGAGGCCCGTAGTCCACTGTTGCCGGCTCACATGGGACCGTAAGGCAAATGTGATCCTGACACATTGTTCTGGCATGCATAATAGGGCCTTTTCAGGGCTCCTCAGGGGAGACCTGGGAGCCTGATCTTAAAGAAGTAACGTGACGTTGGTTTGATGGTTCTCCCTCGTCTCCCTTGTCTAACAGCCTTGTTTATGAGAAGCTGTCCTATGACTCATGTCTGCCTGCATTTCCATTAGCTTTATAGGAAAATGCAAGGCGGATGATGAAGCAGTTGCTCAGACAGGGTGTAAGGAAGTGGTAACATAATGAGCAAAGGAATCACACTGTCGATATGATCTTTCATCTCATTCTCTTTCTCTGTTTCTTAGAATGGTCAGGCAAGGCTGTCCAGTCATTCTGCTCCACCTCCTCAGCATCTTTGTACAGACTGGAGGTATGAGACACATAAATGTCACTGGAACATGTTAAAGTCATCCTCCACATCCATTCCTTCATCTTTTAGGGTTGAGAAGTCAATTTAATGAGCTCTTGTGCATTTTTCTCCTTTTAGCTAGTACTCAGGATATCATGTACCCATATGGGCCCGGCCATAGGGATCTAGAGACCCCCAAAATGGATGATGGGAGTTCTCCTGAAGTTATTCTGCTCATTCACTTCATTTTCTTCAATGTCCCTTACCGTTCCATCTACGTAAGCTGTGATCAAAACTCTCAAACTCTTCCATCCAATCCATTAATTATTTATTGCAATATATAAAGTGTATATTATAGTTTATGATGCTGAAATAAAACCTTGTCTGCTCTGTTCACAGGTCAACAACAATGGTGTGGTCTCCTTCAACGTGCAGGTTAGCCAGTTCACACCAGAGGCTTTTCCCCTGAGTGACAGCAGATCATTCATTGCTCCACTTTGGGCAGATGTGCACAATGGCATCCGCGGAGATGTGTACTACCGGGAGTCCACCGAACCAGAAATACTGGAGAGGGCGACGCAAGATGTCCGGAAGTACTTTAAAAACATTCCCACCTTCACAGCCACATGGGTCTTTATTTCAACATGGCACCAAGTCACCTTCTATGGAGGAAGCCAGACAACCCCGGTAAACCCCGCCTGAAATAGCTTTGTCACACATAAGGCAACTCGCAAACGACAACGTTATTTAAATACTCTTCAAGAAACAGGATGAGATGATGAGAACGTCATCTTTTTTCAACACACCTACAAACTACAATGTAAACAGTTGTTATCCATCTAATGTTTGCTATATACAGTATAATTTAGAAGTTTGTCATTTTTCACCTGTTCTTCGTAAGTGTACCTGGCCATATACCCACTCCCATGTGACGCTGTACACGGGTGCTGGGTGGATGAATATAATGTAACTAAGCAATGTCCTTGCAAGCGGGACATTTGTTAAATGTTTTTGTCTTTTTTTCTCTTTGTAAAACTATTTTAATCCTTTTGTTTGATTAAAAGGTGAACACATTCCAAACTGTACTAATCTCAGATGGCGTGGCGTCCTTCAGTATGTTCAACTATGGAGAAATCACATGGAGCACAGGAACAGCCAGTGGTGGAGATCCTTTAACAGGACTGGGTGGAACAACAGCTCAGGTATTCTCACAATGTCCCCAAGATCA
Organism: Enoplosus armatus; assembly: GCF_043641665.1. NCBI lineage: Eukaryota > Metazoa > Chordata > Actinopteri > Centrarchiformes > Enoplosidae > Enoplosus > Enoplosus armatus. The sequence continues at coordinate 4,741,180 of NC_092192.1, read as the reverse complement.
TTTCATACCATAGGACAATCCTGTTCTGTTACAGAACTCACAACTCACACAGTTCCCCTTTTCAGTCAGGTTTTAATGGTGGAGACATTGGCCACTTCTTCAACCTGCCAGGATCACGGTCAAATGATGTAGTGAATATTGAACAGACAACCAATGTAAATACTCCTGGGCGCTGGTTCTTCCGTGTAGACACTGAACTGATCGATCCTGCCAATGGCTGCAGCTACAATGGCAAGTTCAAACGTCAAAAATTGATAATTATGTCCACACAGGTTTCTCTTTTGCAGAGTAGCTACAGCATCTTTAATACTAAGATCAGTCATTTTCTAGTAAAATACTCCAGTTGTTTGCAGAACTGTACTTGTAAATACCTCCTCTGTCTTTCCTACATCTTCTGTAGGGCGTTATTACAGACGAGGGGAAGTCTTCTGGCTGTCTGACCAGTGTTCACAGCGATGCCGCTGCCTTGACATTGACAACGAGGTGCATTGCCAAGAAGCTCCATGCGGGCAGCTGGAGACCTGTGAGCAGCAAGAAGGGGCCTTTTACTGCCAGCCAACCCGCACCAGCACTTGTGTGGTATTTGGTGACCCTCATTACCACACCTTCGATGGCTTCCTCTATCACTTCCAGGGAACCTGCTCCTACTTGCTGGCTCGGCCCTGCTGGGAGGTGGCGGGGCTGCCCTTTTTCAGCGTGGAGGCCAAAAATGAGAACCGTGGGGTCGCCTCTGTTTCTTGGCTTAGAGATGTCACAGTGGACGTGTATGGTCATCGAGTCACATTACCCAAAGGCAGTTTTGGAACAGTCCAGGTGAGTATCTTTGGACCTGTTTATAATGGGAATTACCACAATATTTGCCTTCTGTGTGCTTCCCGCTTGGGCTGATGCAAAAGTGTAGATTTGCGTTATGTGGTTGCATGTACAATTTGATTTTGAAGTCCTATATTGACCACCTTGGAAGAGTGGTTTGGGCAGTACACCGATCACCAATTACCTCTTGGATGCATCGTCCTGGATTTCTCATAATATCCAAGTACAAGCTGATGAGCCAGGATGCACGTTTTGAGAGTTTTGTCATGATAAAGGCATAGGAAGAAAGTGACAGTATTCTCAATTGGCATATATTGACAATGGACTAAGTTTTCTACCATCGTCCATTGTTCTTCTGTTCTTCTCTATAGGTGGATGGCTTGATGAAGACTTTACCAGTCCAACTCCAGCTTGGTGCCATCAGGGTATACCAGTCTGGTGTTGCTGTTGCTTTAGAAACAGACTTTGGACTCTTGGTAACTTATGACGGCCAACACTATGCATCCATCTCCCTACCCAGCTCCTACTTCAATAACACTTGTGGCCTTTGTGGTAACTATAACGATGACCCCGCTGATGATCCTGTGCTTCCTGACGGCTCTCTAGCAGAAAGTGTAGTGGAGTTAGGGGGCAGTTGGAGAGCTGAGGACACAGACTGGAGGTGTACAGACGGCTGCGCCCAGAACTGCAGCGTTTGTGACCCTCTTACAGAAGCCTTCTACTTTCGCTCAGACTACTGTGGGCTCATTAACAAAACTGATGGACCTTTTAGGGACTGCAGAGCTGTAGTGGACCCTACAGCCTTTGTGTATAGCTGTGTATATGACATGTGCAGCAACAGGGATAATATCACCACACTCTGCCAGGCCATCCAGGCCTATGCTCTGGCCTGTCAGGCCCTTGGTGTTACGATACGACCCTGGAGATCTCGCACCTTCTGCGGTGAGATTCACTTTAATTCAGTTTACACAGATTCTTCATCTTTACATAAATTTACTTGTGTCATCTGACATAATGTCTTCTCTCTTACTGGCTCTCAGCTTTGTCATGTCCGGAGTTCAGCCATTACCAAGTGTGCACAAGTGCCTGCCCAGCCTCCTGCTCAGACCTCACCGCTCCACTGTATTGTGCTCACCCTTGCACTGAGGGCTGCCAGTGCGACCAAGGCTATGTTCTCAGCGGCAGCCGTTGTGTACATCGTGAAGACTGTGGCTGTGAGCATAACGGCCTCTATTACCCCCTTAATAACACCTTCTGGGCTGGCCCCAGCGGTGAAGAAGGTGAATGTACCCTCCGCTGCAACTGCGGGCCTGCTGGGGAAGTCTCTTGTTTCAACGAGTCCTGTAAGGAGGGTGAGGTGTGTGTGGCGGAGGTGGGCTTGCTAGGTTGCTACCCTCGGAGAGAGGGAGTGTGCTCCGTCACCCAGAACTCAGTGACATCCTCCTTTGATGGTACCTTCCTGCTGTTCCCAGATGACAGCTCTTACTACCTGCTGAAGCTGTGTGGTGCAGTGCCAGCTAATGGCTCAATGGTGGAGGTGAAGATGGGCAGGCGGCTGGTGAACAAAGGCCCCGCTTGGAAAAGACCTGTGGTAGTTACAGTGGCTAACCTGGAAGCTCAGATGGGAGGGCTAGATTTTGATACAGTAAAGGTTAGTATTTTCTCTACAGAGTATGTTATCTATTTTCAGCTGTTGAACACCCACGGCTATGACTCCTGTTTGTGTTCCAGGTGAATGGTGAAGTAGTAGTGCTCCCATATGTCCATCCAATGGAGACAATGATGATCTACAAAGCTCCAGGCAATGCTACAGTGGTGGAGTCCCGCGGTCTGCTTCGTGTCCAATACACACGCCAAGGATTCCTCAACATCTCCCTCTCCACCATCTTCTACAATGTTACTTGCGGTCTTTGCGGCGTCTTCAATAGCAATTCCACTGATGACCTTCGTCTTCCAAATGGACGCTTGGCCGAGTCTACTGAACAGTTCACAGAGGGCTGGCGGTCCATTGCTGATGACCTCACCTGTAATGGCGACTGTGATGACCTGTACCGAATGTGCACAGACTTGCGTCTCTACCAGAGTCCTTGGATGTGCGGCAACATCAATGACCCGGGGAATAGTTCATTTCTGGCATGTCATGCAGTGGTCAACCCCTCACCATTCTTCAGGAACTGCTTGTATAACATGTGCGTAAAGGAAGGGAATCGTTCAGCCCTGTGTTCTTCACTGCAGGCATATGCCACTGCCTGTCAGGATGCTCAAGTAGGCCTTGCTTCCTGGAGGAGTGCCACCAACTGCCGTGAGTAGATATATCTTTACTTTAAGGGAACAGGCTGATATTTCTGTAGTTTTGCATCACACCAGAACAGAGATAAACAGCTAGACTAGCCAAAAAAAATTAATAAATATGTCTTCAAACAACTCCAATCTGTCTCACTACAAGAATTTTTTTCTATTTATTGATATAGTATAAACAAGTAAGTATAGTTAGAACATGTAACTAGACTGCTTTGATTTGTAGCTAGCAGTACCCCCTACTGCCCCCCCCCCCCCCCCAGCCCCCCACTGCCCTTTGGAAGCCAAAAAATAATTATTATTCCTGTAAAAGCACCAAATTGAACTTGAACATGTCATTTTGCTTTCTGAATAACTCATAACCTGAATCTTGATAGCCTTGCTAGCATCACTCCCAAATTTCTCAAATAATCAGACTCACAGGCCTGTTTCACAGCAGTCATTTTGACTCGTCAGAGCAGGAAAAGCACAAGTGGAACTAATAGCAACGATGATGGCTCTGTTCCAGCGATGATTGAAATGCATTGTAGCTATTAATGAAGTTATTAGTCATACTTGTGTTTGACAAGGCAAAATGTCTGCTGTGAAAAACAGTACTCATCTTTAGTTCCACTCCACCACTGCTCTATGGCGTTCCACCTATATTTACCTTTTCTTTAAAGGTAAAAACCTGTTTCATCAGTCATGCCTTGTAGGCTTGAAAGGGGCTCTGACAGCTTGCTCCTTTGCAGACTGCAGCAGTTTGCTGCTAATATTTGTCTTTAGCTACCAACATAAGAAAATGTAATTTCATCTGACAAAGGGTAGACAGCTAATCATCCTAGCGACAAAGAAAAGCTTTTGACAAAAAAAAGAAAAAAACTGAGCTGGACACTTGAGTGGTGGATTATGCTTCAGCAGTGGTTTGAGAACAGGACATTTTTACACTTCTTTTGCCATAAACTTGGTCACCAGTGGAATCCATTGAGTCCAAGCTGTCTACAGCAGCTGCCAAGGGGTGAACTTAAAACTTTTCAAATCCACCATTCAATCCTACAGCGAGTGACACTTTGACACTCAAAACAAAGATTTTTGGTGGAGTATTCTTGTAATATGGATTTGCCTGTTGTCTTTGCTTCTCTCTTGCTGTCTCATACCTCGTTCTCCGGTCTCAGCTCTTCCCTGTCCAGAGAACAGTCATTTTGATGAGTGCACCAGCGCCTGCCCTCTGACCTGCGCCAACTTGGATGAACCTGAAGAGCCATGCCCTCTGCCATGCCAGGAGGGGTGTCAGTGCGAGGAGGGCTTTGCGCTGCGCGATGGCCTGTGTGTGGCACGCAGTGATTGTGGCTGCGTGAGCCACGGGCGCCAGCTGGCCACTAATCAGACCTTCTGGACGGACTGGGAGTGCCAGGAGCGCTGCTACTGCAATGGCTCTGACAACAGTGTATATTGTCAGCTCGCACCTTGTCACGCTGAGGAGTACTGCCAGGAGAATGACGGCCTGTATTTCTGCCTGCCACGCACTGAGGCCCTGTGTGTGGCAGCTGGTTATGGACATTTTCTGCCATTTGGTGGCATACCGTTTGAGCTGCAGAGCTCTTGTACTCTTAGGATGGCCACCACCAACTGTGGGAGAGAGAGCATGGACCACACGATCAGTGGAGCTTTTCCTCAATTTAAATTGGCAGCTCGTAATGAGGAAAGGGACACAGGCCAGGCCATTTGGGTGAGGGGCTTTGTACTGGAGGTCTACGAGTATGAGATTGAAGTGTCTCGAAGCTACAAAAACACTGTCACGGTGAGTCAGAGGCAAAGGCAGAACAGTAAATGAATCAAGAGCCATGATTTTATATTGTGTTCATATTTGGGATAATCTGAATATTCATATCTTAACACCACTTTTATGCATGACCCATGAAGGTCATAGTTGTTGTATTTGTGAGGACATGTTATTTCTAATCAAGCCGATAGAATAACCAGGCAGGGTGAATTCCTCTTTGATTGGCTTAAGGTGGATCTAGTTTCAATGGGCATCTTTTATCAGGCTGGATTTGGCTCAGACGAAACCCCGACCCTGAGCGACATTTGGACCGGGTTCACAAACCGACTAAAAGATCTGAGGAGGAATAGAAATCACACACATAACCCAACACACACACACATTTTTTTTCTCATTCTGGCTGTTTCTGTGTCTTTCTCTCTTATACAATTAGATTAAATGAGAAACGCATAGAAGCTCTTTCAGTGAGTCTTAATGTTATCCCTTCATCACCTGGGTTTCCCCACATTCTTTGAAAACATGCAGGTCAGTCCGATTAGAAACTATGACTTGGTGCTAAAAATGCTTGTGTAGGAATGTGTGTGTGCTCGTAGAATAAGAGTTAAACCTGTTCAAACTAGAACCAGTTTTATTGACTCTCTCTTCACTCAGGTGAATAAGGAGCGTTTGTACCTTCCTCTGAAGCTGGGCCCAGGGAAGGTCAACATCTTCACCTTGGGCATGCAGCTCATTCTGGAGACAGGTTTTGGCCTGAAGGTGGCCTTTGACTGGAACACTCTCCTCCTGTTGACTTTGCCCCGCGACCTCTACAACGCCTCCTGCGGCCTCTGCCAGGGCATGCCTTTATCCCCACCCACCCTCACCACGACTGACTGGGGCATGGCCTGGGCAGAGAGGGACACCTTCTGCCAGGTGGGCTGCGGAGACTCCTGCCCACGCTGTGGCATGGGAGAGAAAAGCGTGCTAAATGATGCCCCTCTCATGGTGGCTGATGGCAACACGAACATCGGCACCGACGATGGGGCAAATGAAGTGAACACAGGCATGCGTTTCCACATTGGAGATGGACTGTATGTGTTTGTGGAGCCGGAGGCGGTGAGGCTGTGCGGGCTAATTGTGGATCGAGGAGGTGTGTTTGCTCGTTGTCACAGCAAGGTGGCGCCAGCGTTCTTTTATCAAAGCTGCCTGCAGGACACCTGTTTGGACCAGGGAGCTCAGGATACTATCTGTAACTGGCTGCAGATATATGCCAGCACCTGTCAGACCCAAGGCGTGCCCGTTACCGGCTGGAGGAGTGAAACACCATGTGGTGAGTGCAAGTCGGGGCTCACCTTAATGTCACCGTGTTCTTTGGTTATTTGTGAAGTGATGCAAAGGTCCTCTAGTGGTATCCACTCATGCAGATAGTTTCAGTTTTATTTGTTCAGGTTTTGAGATATTTGTCTGAGATTTCTGCCTCTGTCCCAAATACAATGGAGGTGAATGGAATTTCATTTGTTGGGCTCACAGTGTTGAAAGAGTACTTTAAAGAATCAGCAACATGTCTTTCCATCTTGAATAATCCACAGAAAACACAGTCAACAGTTTTAATATGGGCTATTTCTTTGGCAGAAAGTAGTTCCTGTGAAAACAGTTGATGGTGAAGTCTGTGGATTATTCACAGCAACAAGGACATCGTTTGTCTTGAAATGCAGTAAGTAATACAAACCAAATTCCATTCACCTCCATTGCATTGGATTCAACAAATGAGATACAACGTGTTATTTAGTGAGCTTTCGAGGTGTTGGTAGAAGTATTCTTCAACTTTAGATGGAGTCTAGCTGTTCCCCCTGCTTCCAGTCTTTATGCTAAGCTAGGCTAATCACTCCCTGACTCCAGCTCTGTACTTAACAGGCAAGTATTGGATTGATATTGATCCTCTCCTCTCGATCTCGAAAAGTGAAAAAGCACGTTTCCCACAATGTTGAACTATTCCTTTAAACAGCTGCCGCACAGCCACTAAACAACTCTACAATCAACGCTTGTCCACAAATATTTACCCCTGAAAAATCAACACCTATTTACCCTGGATAATGTCCTATGTGTACAATGTAGTCCGTCCAATCGTTAGCTAATATCTTTGCCAACCTGCCTGCTCCCAGTCCAGAGCTGTCCACCTAACAGCCATTACTCCAGTTGCATGTCGGTTTGCCCGCCCCAGTGCGCCCCAGCCCGCGGCCAGAGGGACTGCAGCCAGGACTGTGTGGAGGGCTGCCAGTGTGACCAGGGCTACGTGCTCAACGGCAAGAGCTGCATCCTGCCTCAGAACTGTGGCTGCTACACTGATGGCAAGTACTATGAGGTCAGTCTCACATCCAGCACTACATGGAATCAACTCAATGTCGTATGCAGCCGAAACTGAAGGTTATTTATGAAACTTAGAATTTTTGCTGAGGTGTCTTTAAGTTTAATGTTGAATGGGACACAGTTTACATTTCATGACTGAAAATATTTTTAAAAAATCAGTTTCAACAAACGTCTCTGGCTCATTTAGTATAAAAATGAGAGCAAAAAAAAAGTGATTCAACCTTAAACTAATCCTTCACGTCCAAATCTTATTTTGCGAAGTTGCCTCAGAATCATAGAACTGCTGCAACTAACGATTATTTTCACTATAGATCAGTCAGTCGAGTATTGTTTTTAGATTAATCGATTCAATCACAATTTTTTAAAGCCCAATACTCCAAAACCTAAAAATATTCAATTTACTATTGAATGAGAGAAAGAAGAGCAGCATATCCTCACACGTGAAAAACTGGAATTTAGGAATGTTTTATACAGTATTTTTGTTTAAAAAAGTCACTATGATGATTATTTTTTTTGCCAATCATCTAATCAATTAATCGACTAATAGTTTCAGCTCTGATTTTAACAGAAACTTTTCTTTATTTCAGCCCAAACAGCTGTTCTGGAATGGCGACTGTACCAAACGCTGCCAGTGCATCGGACGAAACCTGATCCAGTGCGACCCGAGGCGCTGCAAGGCGGAGGAAGAGTGCACGCTGCGGTACGGAGTGCGGGGCTGCTTTGCGCGGCGCTCTCAGCACTGCGTGGCGTCCGGCGGTGGCGTTTTCAGGACCTTCGATGGGGCGTCGCTGCGGCTCCCGGCCTCCTGCTCCTTCGTCTTGTCCACGAACTGTCACAAGTTGCCCGACCTCTCCTTCCAGCTCATCGCCAACTTTGATAAATGGAGCACGCCCAACCTCACCACCATCTCTCATGTGTACCTTTACATCAACGAGGAGAATATACTCATCTCTGGCAGCACTGTCAAGGTGAGACAAGCCTTGGATTTGTCGGTTTGTCAGTATAGAAATGACCACCTGACCGTCATGGTCAGATCATGGGAGACCCCTAACCTGACTCAAATTCTCATTTCAGTTCTTGTGTGATATAGTTTGTTCCTCGCATTTCAGAACTTGTCCCTGCTTTAAAGCTGCACTAATCAATGTTTTATATTAACAATAGATCAATTAACTGCATGTAATGTGAAAGGTGTGTGTGCTCTGTGGAGCCTTTAAGTGTCTTTCAGCTCATTGTTTTGGTTTTCTGGTCCGCAACTTGATTGCTCCATTGCTTTTACCATTGACAATTATTTGTCATGTAATGTCGATAACACTGCAATATCTAGCTATAGTTTGCCACTAGCTACTCTTCAGTGTATAGTGTAGAAACAAGGCTGCATTGTGTTACTTATGAACATTTCCTTTGTAAGAGGAAGTTTGTTTTATTTCTTCTCAAAAATGCTTCATAGTCTCGCTGTAATAGACCTATTATCTCTATTAGGAGACGTTTTGTATATAATATCAACTTACTTTCTTCTTGGTCTGCTGTCAAAGACGTCTTTATCAAACTTCTCCTCAAGGAACTAAACAAACAGATCTCCCTTTTCTTGCCAGACTACTTGAAAGAGGTCCCGCAGTCCAATTTACCAATTGCCACTAATAGTCTAGCAGAGCTCCTCCACTTCAGGAGGAAGTGGGCCATTTGATTCTACTGAAAGTGCACCCACAGAGGAAGTTAATGACTCGCTGATTGCCTTTAACTTTGGCTCTCAAAGAGTCTTAATCCTGCTTGATCTGAGTGAGCCATTGACCGCAACATTTTTCTTAACTACCTCAAGAACTACGTTGGTATCAATGGTGATTCCCTGAAGTGGCCAAGGTCATGTTCCCCAGAACGCAGAGTAATTACAGCAGCGTCTCACATCGTCACAGCCTTTGCTTTGTGCTGTCTCATTTCTTTTCTGATGTATGCTACACCTCAGGGATACATTTTGGGGAATATGGAATCATTTCACGTAGATGATTCCCAAATCTACATATCATCAAATAATGTTAATGATCATCACGTTGAGTGGAAAGTGGACTTAAAAATCCCACAGTGGTCAAACCTTACGTGAGAGCACAGAAATGTGCGGTAGATATTTAAAGATTTCCTTCTCCTGTGTCCTCGCAGGTCAATGGTACGCCAGTATCGGTACCGTTTCTAACTGGGCTGATGACACGTCTGTCCACATCCGAAGGTTTCATTGTCATCGACACGCCCCAGGACATCCAGGTCCGATACAACCACTTTAACACACTTAGCATCACAATGGGCCAGCGGCTTCAGAACAAGGTGTGTGGCCTCTGTGGGAATTTCAACGGAGACCCCAGCGACGACTACATCACCTCCAGGGGCAAGCCGGCCGTCAGCGCCCTGGAGCTGGCCCAGAGCTGGAAGACCAACGGTATGCAGAACAGGTGGGTGAAGCTTGTAGACATGGTGGAATATCTTGTACTCTATTTACTGTACATATATACAGTTGTACAATTCATGTGAAACCTTTTGGAGATCATCCCTGAAATACAACATTTAAGCTCCACTAATCAGCATTTTGGTATATTGAGAACATTTATTGTGAAAGGGATCTGTCATGTGAGTTTCAACACCCAACTCTGCAGTTCTTTTAGTCTCTTTTAGCTCATTGTTTTGGCTTCATGGCCCACAAACTCCACTCCCATCAACCCCATTTCTCAACGAGAAATCCACTTTACACGAAATGACAAAGTTAGCTACTAGCTGGTGAAGAAAGTGGAACATCCAGCAGCTAAGGCGCTCAAAGGAGAGTGAATATTGGACAGAAACATGACTCCAATTAATGCTAATGTTGCTTCATTGTCATTGGTTTTGGCTGACAGGTAGGAATTGTCTAATATATTGCCCCAGATACAATGGCATTGTGGACTTGGGATACCACGTGAGCCAGGCTTAGTGTACTCGTTTCCTCTGTGGTGCGATCTCTAGAAAAACTATGTAAAGTAGTCTGTTTTTCATCTGTGCAGGGAAAGTTTGTGGACTGGTTTATGTATATTCAAGTTAACTAACTTTACCACCAGAGTGCCTGCTGCTGGTGCCCTTTGAGTTCAGATGGCTGGCACACAGGCCCACCAAATTACATAGTAATAAATAAAACAATAAGTTTGACAATTGGATGTTGGTCTTTCTCCTCCAGTTGTGATGAAACCCAGTACGTGGCTCTGGCTCAGTCCTGTGACAACACGGCGGTGGCAGCGCTGCAAGGTGAAGATGCCTGTCAGAAGCTCACCCAGCTGAAGGGTTTCTTCCAGCCGTGCCACGGCCTGCTGGATCCCCGGCCCTTCTACCAGTCCTGCTACCTGGACGGCTGTTACAATCACCGCAAGGCTCAGGTCTGTGGCTCGCTGGCAGCCTACGCAGAGGCCTGTCGCTCGCTGGGCACCCTCACCACCAAGTGGATCACCCAAGAGAACTGCTGTAAGGGCACCGCGAGGCACCAGCCTCTCTCCGCCACATGGCATACACATGGCACTGCATGTAATTTACTCATTTAGATTCCCACACTGGAAGAATCAGATATTACAGGTTTAATGTAACAATAAAGTCAATATTGTTAATTAGTAGAAGGGATTATTAATTTAATTTGTTGCTTTGATGATAGATTTGTGTAAAGATGGGTTACTTGGATTTATTTTGTCTTTAGTTGAAGCTACAGTAACCTGAACAGACTGTAGGTGTTTGGCTTTGTTTGCTTCGTAGCAACAGGCTAATTTATCAAAAGCAGCTACAAGTAATGTGTCAATATGTCAAGTCTGCCAATGGTACCACTTTCCCTTTGACTCATATTACCTAAATACACAATAGATCAGATTTACTAGAAGTTATTAGATCTAGCAGGGAGCAAAAAGTACTTGCTGCTGCTGGTGAAGTTTATTGAAAGCGACGAGTGTATCAGGGTTCATCTGGATTTTGGTGGCTGGACAGTAAGAGGACACTGTTTAGAGAGATTTTAGTGAGTGAATCAAACTGACACTAATCGTTGGGGGGACACGGAGAGGGACATATCCTCTAAGCTAACATTGTGTGTGACAGCTAACATTGTGTGTGGACCTGTCTTTAGCAGAATGGATCTACGACCCCTGTGCAGGAGAGATCTGCACAAACTTCACCTGTGAGCTGGAGAACGGAGGCGACCTGTGTGGCTGTCCAGAGTTACCCACCAGCACTGGAGGTGAGCGCTTCATAGGGCCATAAGGTGACATCATCCATCCCGGGTTTTAATCCTGTCCCGGTGGGCTACGTTATAAACAAACTACTAAGACTATACTACCCATTCTGAAACATAGCACAGCTAAGGTGAGACTCCTGGTCTGACCTCAGATACTACAAAATGTCATCAACATGAATCTCATTTTTTTTATAATGGTCCAAATATGTAGAGAGATACATCCTGTTTTAAAATCGGGTACATGTTAAAATGTTCAACATTAAGCAGCAAGCTAAAAAATATCTGATAACCATATATTGATCGATATAACATTTTTGATAAGAATCCCTTACATTTGGTTATTAATGTTGATGACTAAGATGTGAACTGAGCAGGACACACACAACAATCTGTACTACAATGTCTTTTTGCTGATGGGCTGACAGAAACACCAGTACTAATATATATCTGTGATAAGCTAAAATCAGCTGATAATACCAGTCATGTCAATGTTGCAGTGGGGCTCTATTATTAAAATCATACTGGTGCTTATTTCACAGTGTGTTGTCCATGTAAGATGTCATAAAAAATGTTATTTAAAAAGATCGGATTACAATACTGTATTTGTTTGTTACATGTCATTATGTAGAAGCTAATTATATAGAAATATACAAGAACATATATTCCTGTGCAGAATGTTACGCTTGAAAAAAAGCCTTTAGGCAACAGTATTTACAGCATCATGGGCCACACTTTCCAGGAATAATATATTATATTGTTATATTGTTCTGACGTTGCCATGTTCAGTACTCAGACAGTCTGTCTGTGTCTGACAGGTGACGATGACATTCTCCAGGCGGAGGTGACCTGTAAGCACGCTCAGATGGAGGTCTCCATCTCCAAGTGTAAGCTCTTCCAGCTGGGTTTCGAACGAGAGGACGTGAGGATCAACGACGAACACTGCGCCGGCATCGAGGGGGAGGACTTCATCTCCTTCCACATCAACAACACGAAGGGACACTGCGGCTCCATCGTACAGGTCTGTTTACATTCATTTGTATTCTTACTTGCTTTGTGAGCGTCGTCTGTTCCGATTACTTTGCTTTCTAGCTGGATCGCCTTGTTTTAACTGTTTCTTTGCCTTTTACCTTTTACCACCTTTGATGACAAGCTGGCTTTACTTGTTTCAACCATAATAACTTTAAAACTGTCACTCAAAGGACTTGTTTAACTTCATTAGAGTTGCATATGAGGCGCTACATTAGGTATATTTCTTTAACATCAACAACTTATTAATAATTACAGTGATGCCGCACTTTTTTTGTCTCCACACTGCATTTGTGTGCCACTCTGTTAAATTATAAAACCTGCTTCTATCCTTTTTACTCTGCTTCCAGCCTAATCTAAGCAAAGCATTTTGAGAGATGCACTTACTTGCTTTCTTTCTGAGACTGAGATGAGAAGATCAATATCAATCTCATGTCTGTGTGTTAAGTACAGAGCTGGAGTTGGAACGTGATTAGCCTAGCTTAGCATAAGGACTGGAAACAGAGGGAAACTGCTAGCCTGGCTCTGTCTAAAATGCCTACCAACACCTGTAATCCATAAACAAAAAAATGTTTTATGGGGAGTTTTGTGCTCTAACTTTTTCTTGGCTCACAGTGAAGCTTCCCGGAGTCTTGTTTTCTTGTCACAGTGAGGTTGCCAAGTTCGCACCATCATGCCTCTACAGAGATATATACCAAAACCTGTGGTCAAAACCGCATCTGGCAACCTGTGCTCTGTCTGGAAATGTTTGAGCAGAAGTACAGGCTAAATGCATAAACTGCTGTTCAAGAAAGAAAAGAAAGAATTAATCCCGGCACATAACTCCTCCTAAAACCACAAATTCCTGTTCCTTTAACTATACAGTGAACTATAACAGTGAAATATTAAATATAATTACATATAAAACGGTGAGTGTTGTAAACATCCCTTCATCTCTCTGGCAGTCGAACGGCACACACATCATGTATAAGAACACTGTGTGGATAGAGAGTGTGAACAACACTGGGAACGTCATCACCAGAGACAAAACCATCAACGTGGAGTTTTCCTGCGCCTATGAACTGGACCTGAAGATCTCGCTGGAGACTGTCCTCAAGCCCATGCTCAGGTCAGACAGACAGTGGCGGAGAAAGCATTCAGATCTTTGACTTAAGTCAAAGTACTAATACTCTCTGTGTGCTCTCTAATACTCTAAGTATTAAAAGTAAAGAAAATGTTTCCTGTGACTGTTTTACTGTTATGTATCATATCATTAGATCATTATTACACGTGCATTAATGTAAAAGTAGGATTTAACTGTTGTAGTTGGTTGAGGTGGAACTACTTAAGGCTGCAACTACTGATTATTTTCATATTGATTAATCTGCTGATTATTTTCTTGATTAATCGATTGGTTGTTTGGTTTGTAAAAATTCTGAAAATAGTGAGAAATGTCGTCTCAGTCACCCAGAGACCAAAGTGACACCTTCACAATGTTTGGTTTGACCAACCAATATTGTTATAAAATAAAGTGAGATTATTAAAATAAGAACAGCAGCAAAAACTCACATGAAATGTTAATATCTTAATTAGCAAAATAGTTGCCAATTAATTGTCTGTCAATCAACAAACTGATTAATTGACTAATCGTCTCAGCTGTACTTGTATATACTGTTGGATAGTAAGAAAACATCATATTTAAAAGTTCTTTTTGCAGAAATCTTAATTTGTAGAGTAACTAGTAACTAAAGCTGTCAGATAAATGTAGTGAAGTAAAAAGTACAACATTTCCTTCAAGAAAGTGGCATGAAAAGTACCTCAAATTTGTACTTAAGTATAGTACTTCACATGTACTGCAGACAAAGCACGTGATATGTTGAGGTAAAAGCCGGCTACATTTCTCCTCCTTTGACCTCCAGTGTGATAAACCTCACCTTACCGACCCAGGAAGGAAACTTCATCACCAAGATGGCTCTATACAAGAACTCCTCGTACCGCAATCCGTACAGGGAGGGGGAGGTGGTGCTCAGCACGCGAGACATCCTCTTCGTGGGCGTCTTTGTGGAAGGGGCCGATGAAAACCAGCTCATCCTCATCGTGAACATGTGCTGGGCCACGCCGTCCCGCTACAGCAGCGACAGACTGCGCTATATCATCATAGAGAGAGGGTGGGCTTCACACACACACACACACACACACACACACGCACACAATGTAAGGCTTTACAAGGTTACAAGTTCAAGGGGTTAAAGGAAAACACAAATTTTGTATGTTTAGGTGATAATAATATAGGTAATAAACCTTTTTTGTCTTTAACAGTTTAACAATGTCTCTGTTGATTAACAGTCGGCCAATGGCATTGCCAAAATGTTTGAAAAAGACAGGCTGTGAAGCTAAATTGCTAAAAAGTGTTTTTTTTTATATTATATACGGCCACTTTTTGCAATATGAAGTGAAGGTGGTGGCTTATGAGGGACTGTGCTGCTAGAAATCACTGTACAGTGGATAAACGCCAATCTTCCTCCTTTAGATAACAACATCATGACAGTCTCCCTTAAACACAGTCTATTCCTTTAATACCTGACTGTCTCTAGGTGTCCAAACATAAAGGACAACACCATCGGCATGGCAGAGAACGGCGTGTCACTCACCTGCCGCTTCCACGTCACCGTCTTCAAGTTCATCGGGGATTACGACGAGGTCCACCTCCACTGTGACGTTTCCCTGTGCGACTCGGAAACAAACGCCTGCAAAGTGGTGAGAAACATCTTCATCTTAAGTAAAAGTGGCGAATGAAACAACGTCTGCTGTATTAATGTTTGTGTTTCTGTGCATCCAGAACTGTCCACACAAGAGAAGAATGTACTCGGAGGACAGCGACCATAAAGAGCACATACTGAGTGTGGGACCCATAAGAAGGAGAGGCAAGTAAAGTCTCATGTTGTGAGCCCAGTCCAGGTTTAAAGAGCTGAGCTACTAGTTTTTACTACTCTCCCCCGGGAAAGTCAGTTTCAACTGGCTCATTGTCATCATTGTTTGTAAAAACATGTGACAAGTTATATAAAGTAAATCTGCAGCAGATTCAGAGCAAAACAACTCTGAATATAATTTATCATATTAGAAATAATTCTGATTAGAAATGTGTAAAAACACAATTTCTACCTGGTTGATTTATCGCAGAAAGACCTCAAGTTCACTAGAAACAGAAAATATTATATCCAAGATCTTTTCCAGCACTTTCCTTGGCTTTTTCGGCCAAATCCCAAAGCAGGATTTTCATGACTCACCTGCGACGTCTCCTCAGAATCAGACTGGTGCGAGGAGTTCAATGGAGGCTGTGAGCAGATCTGCACCAGTAAGATGACCGGACCAGTCTGCAGCTGCGTGACTGGGATGCTGCAAAGAGATGGGAAAAGCTGCCGGAGTAAGGACCACACACACACACACACACACACACACACACACACACATTTTAAGGTTTAATGTATCTCCCGCTTTGCAGAATCATAGTATGACGAGTAAATATCTGAACTCACATTATTTTCTCCAAGTCTCTAATATCCAGTATTCCAGACAAACATATGTGCTTCTAAACGCAGTTGATTTTCCTGCTTTAGGGCTACTTGAGTACTTTAAAGTGGCTATAATCAATATTTTTCTGATAACAACATTTCAAAGCCACAAGCAACGTCAACATCGTGCTGCAAAACGCTCTCTTTGGCTTGATATTTCACAGCAGCAGGCTGTACAACCTCACCTGACGTCTGTCGATTCATAAGTAAGGAGGCATTACTTCCTGCGTCGCTACACACAACCTACTACAACACTACTTTGATAGAGATATTGATAAAGAAATGAGCCTTTATGGTTTATCTCATTTAACTGGCTTTCCTTTGCCTTTGTGTACATGACCTCTTGTGCTTGCTGGCTCAGTTTGGGTTTGGCTGCATTAGGGAGAGTTCATTTACATATCCTTAAACTGTTAAACTCTTTAATCAGGTGGGAATGAGGCCACTTTATAATAAAACACTGAGGCCCATATTCTGCACTTCACTGCCGGTTTACAATGAGTGAGTGGGAAGATGCTAAGTCACCAGCAAGTCAGTGAGCAGAAGCAGAGAAGTCCTGAAGGGTCTAAAGCTGCTTCAGGGTGCAAAATTCTGCAAACCCAACAATAACAATAAAAAAGGGGAATAAATAACACAGAAAAGGTTCCAGTGAGTGACCTCTTCTGGAGGCCAAGTGGCATTACGTGCCTGCATATCTGCAGTTTGTTATTGTGCCTGAATATCAAAACACTAACACACACTACCAAACACATGACTCAATAAGTATAAATCCAAAAATAAACACTGAAAATGAAATGACAGACATAAAGAGGGGAAATCAATACAGATATAAATATAGAACAACTAAATACACAATAAAATATGTTCACAAATCAATAAATACAAACAAAAACACATAAAAAATTAAATTGAGAAATACGAAAATAAAGAAATTGTCCCTATTTGTGTTTTTATCCCCTGTTGTCAAACCGTGATGCATTTTTAATATTATTTATTGTTTCAACATTTGTACTTCAGCCTATAATATGTGTATTAATGGAGTGCTATTTATAATTGCAATTTGTTTTGAAATAATTGTTTACACCACAAGTTAATTTGCATAAATCTGACTAATAAAGAGGTGCAATAGTGTCAGGTTTTCAAAATAAAACACATGATCCAAATGTGATTCTCTCATAAATTAAAGTTATTCAGGACATTTTACTTTGCTTAGATTTTACACCAGACATACCAAATACAGGTGTTTTGGATTTATTGTTTTGTTTTTTTGTTTTTTCAAGAGATATATTGATCAGCAAGAAAAAAGAAAAATATCTATAACAGAATAAGTAACACAAATTACAATTTAACAATACTTACAAATATTTAGCATCTTGTTACACAAAGCATCCAGACATTACAATACAATAGAAATAACAAAAATAAATGAATATAAAATAAACTTAAATAGCTAAAGAAACATTACATATATATTCTGTGGCCCCAGAGCATCCCCTATAATAAATGTTGTCTTCTTCTTCTCCCAGCTGTGAGCTCGAGCTGTAACCTGACACCCGCGGTCTCTCTGCTGAGCGTCAGCGCTGTGATCTCCATGTTTCTGGCTCGTGTTCATGCTCTCCTCTCCTAACACCCCGCGAGCGAAGGAAGGCGGCAAATGAAAAAGATGAAACGCAGACAAAGACTCGAAGATGCACAAAGCGTCAGCGTTGATTAGCCAGTAGATCGGCTGTGTTCCAGTCAGAAAAAAATCTAGACAGAAAACACGTATACACATTCACAAATCTCTGAGTCCAGATGTTCCTGATGCAACTGAAGGCTACGTAACTACACAAGAAAAGTAACTCGGCTTTTTAGACATGTGGACAAAAGTTTCACCCTCATTGTTCACCTCCACCTCCTCCATTATTTCCATATCAGGACACCTCATTGTGTGTCCTCACTCACTTAAAGCCACTATGTGTAGATCTTTTAACGAGGTTAGAGCATCTTTCAAATTGTTCTGATGGTTTTTAATTTGTAGAAAGATGAATGCAGTCCTGTCCTGCCACGGTGGAAGATATTTTCTGATCCTACACTTACTGAGTTTAAGACATATTTAATGACAATTACATGTAAGAAAGTCGGGGCGTGAACCCAGGACAGTGGTGTTTAAAGCCAAACACTTTCATGCCCATCCACACCCAAACTTTACACCACTATAAACACATTATATTGTGAGGAGTCAGAGGTGTCATGTGATTACAGGCCTTTGCGTTTACACCTGATATTAAGAAGTGATATTAATAATAATAGATTCTGCCCGCATTGTGATCGGATCTCAATATGCTAAAATTAAATAGGCAGAGCTAACGGACTTGTCAACGAACATCCATGAGTGTCTTGGCCTGTCCACATCCACAATTCATCAAGACCTCAAGAGGCCTCAAGTAGAATTCTCTGTTACACTAAAGCAGCTATACCTGAAACAATTAGTAGATTCATTGATTTGACAGAATCGACAGAAAGTTAATCGGCAACTATTTTGGTAATCGATTAATCAATTTCTGTATTTTTTTTAAGCAAAAAGGCAAAATATCCTCTAGTTCTGGATTCTAAACTGTGAGGATTTCTGTTTGAATTCATTTCAATGTGATAGTAAACTGAATAACTTTGGATTTTTGACTGTTATTCAGACAAAACAAGACGTCTCTTTGGGCTTTAGGAAATCGTGATTTTCACAATTTTTTCATTTTATTTTACACACCAAATGATTCAGTGATTCCTCATGAAAATAGCAAAATAATCTCTAATGAAAATAATAAAGCAGCAGATCTGCACATATCCTGCATAAATGACCATTTGTTGATACCGTTAAGATTTGAGACATTTTGGGGCAACCAGTGGAGAAACAAGTTGACACTAGTTAATTCTTAAGAAAGCAGCCAAACATGCAGATTGCACTGACACCTGGCTGAGATCCAATCACAATGCGAGCCAGACCACCTCCAGATGTGTGTCTGGCCGATCTGATAGCATTTACTTTGCATACGTTTATCCTTATCACCCAGACACAGAACACATGTTAATACCTAGAATTAAAAGTGTGTGAATATAAATTCTCTGGTGGACAGTTAGATCTTCTGTTCTAGCTTTAACTAGAGCAGAGCTGATCTATTTACTTCCTATTTGACCTCCAGACCAACTACTGTAATCACATAAAGTGTTTATCATTCTAAACCCACAAATTCCACATCAGCTTGTGGCAGCAAAGACGATCATGGAAAGAAGAAAACTGGATTTCATGATGTGAACAGTGGGAGAGTACATTTATCCTGGATGTCAAAGTGGAGTTTATGAATGAAGTGGAGTATTTATGTGTGAGGAGAGCGCCTTGTGAAATACTCGTATGTTTTTAACTCAACATTTTGGTGCCCAAGTTGTGTAAAAAAAACAAAAAACAATTGTGCCATTAAAATATTTCATTTCAACAACAGTTTGTTTTTAGGATGAGGACACGTGAGGACTTACTGTAATACTGTCTGTAGAGAAAGGTTCTCAAAGTATGGCCCCTGGTCAATGTTTTCTATTTGGCACCTTATGTGCTATAAATGTCATTATAGAGTTTGTCACCACACATCTTATGTAACTCTTCAGTGTTCTTTACTGAAGGCAACTAAAATACTCACTTTTGGATTAGTTATACAGTAAGCAGCAGTTTTTCATAGGTTGACCTGTTTTGCTACCTTCTATGTACAAATGTACAGTCCTTGTCAGTTTGTTTTTTTTTGTTTTTGTTTTTTTTAACAATCAGTATCTTTTTTGATGTTTAAAAACATGACCAAAAGATGTGTTATTCTTTGAGAGCAGCGCCACCCAACATTTAATAAATGAAGAAGTTCTCAAAGTCAGTGTGAGTCAAGTTTATTTGATGCAAACATGCAGCCAAATCTTTATTTCACTTGGAAAACATGTCTTATTGTTCAGTATTACATTACACCAATGAGAGCACATTTTTGTATGAATTGCATTCAGACCATGAACACTCAAAACGGGCACAGACTTTTGTCCCGTTGCAGCTGACAGGAAGTAAAGTAAGCTGTCTCCTAGCAACGTACTTCCAATCAAACGATCTGTCTCGTTCAGTCCTTGCAATTGTGCTCAGTTAACTTGAAGGTTGCAGAATCAATTTAAGTAAATTCTTTCCACAATGAAACATGCACTGTGACTGTGTGCCGTGCCTACGAGGCATTCAAGTACACCGTCGTCATCCCTCAACTGTCAGTGTCATCTGATAGTAGCTGGATGTTGAAAGGGGAGGTGACTGAAAGTAGGTTAGGCTGCACTGTTCAAACAAAGCGGACACAAAATACACAATTACTTATAATTACTATGCCATTCATTACCTTCTTATTTTGTCGCTGTCATGCCCTCACCATGCGTGTAGCTAGGTGCACAGCTAACGCAGCTATGCAGTGAGATAAACTTCCAATGAAGGTTGAAGAGAGGAGTTGCCTTTGAGATTTTCACCTGAAGCAATTGTGAAACTGTGAAAACAGTCCCGGCCAACACATTTGATGATTACAAATCAGAAAACAATGAGATTTCACGAACAAGAGTTAGGCCAAAGGTACAGTGAAAAAGAGTTAGCAGTACAGTAACACGGTACAGTGGCTAGCTTGGTTAGCAGTAAACTAATCATAGAAAAACTAAATTCTACCAAATCATAAAACAGCTGTAATTAAAATAGTAAAAAAACAAGGGCATTTGGGGAGTAGATAAAAGATATCTGCCAATATTTTCTTGGTTACAGATCTGACAAAATGGTGGCAGTAACAACGTCGGTTAAGCTGCTATGGAACTGTACCAGTAGTTGTTGCTACTAGCAACAGAATACCCAACTGAAACCAACTGCTGGTGGCAGAATAATAAATCTAATCATCATATTACTCTTCAAAAGTGCTGATATCTCAACATTTCATCATTTGTCTATTTACAAAACTCACCTGCAATTTATGCGATATGTTTGTCACTTTGTACGTTTCCTATTCAAGATCCTTAATCCTTATATAATGTCTTGTCTGGACGAGCCATAAAGAGGGCTTGACCAGGTCAAATTAACAATTGCGCCACCCCGACTTTCACCCAAAGAATTCACTTTAAACTTTATTTTCCAGCCTCAAAACAAGAGGGCTTCCACCAACACGAGCAAGTCCATAACATGAAGACAAAGCTTGAGGGGCTGGCAAAGTCTTTGTACTCACTCCACATTGTTTTAACACAACACATGCACTGTAATATAAGCACGTCAATCAAAAGGCACAATTAAGGTGAATGTAAAATGGAGAAGGTGCAGCTGCAGCCGCTCACTGCAAGGACGCATTTCAATTCAAGGCAACAGTGTTCTCACACACATTTAGCCATACTGTTATCCAATCAGTTTAGCAGTCCTCCATAAGCCATTATTACACTTGTATCTAATCAGAAATGTTATTATCACCTGCAGTTTACAGCAGATTATGAAAGTCCCTCTCTTTTCACGACTTTAATGACGACAAGCTTTAAGTGCATTGCTGTCTAAACACAAAATACAAAGTGCCTGCAGAGGGCGGGTTGACCAAGTAAACACTGAAAGTAAACCTTCTTAATGGTCAGACTGGGTTGTCTTCAGCAACAGGTTTTAATGAAGCTTTGTTCCTTTATAAGCATCATGTTTGACAGTACAGTTGAAACTATTTCAACCCATTCAGTCATATTCTGTCACATGTAGGACAGTGATTATTTTCATGCCCTTCAAATGTGTTCTGTTGACACGAGGCTGTCCCTTGTCCTCGCTCCCCTCCCTTTGTGGTGAGTGTTGTGTATCTATGGTTACATAATAGGTGTGTGTATTTATGGGTGTGTGTGTGTAAGTATGTGTGTGTATCAGACTCTTTTCTATATCTGTTGCTTATTGTCACTTATCACTCGTCCTGAATATTTGTTGAACTTACATGATGGCTGTAATTCTTGTGTTATATATTTTCTTACTGCCATCACTGCCAAGTTTTTATATATTTATATATTCTAAAAATCAAAACAAAGGCAGTATGGCAATGTTAGTTAAATACATCAAAGATTATCTGCAAATAAGTTTATATTGATGTTTACTTATATTGACATCTGTAACATTTGGCTCTTGACTGATTTTTGTAATCCAAAAAGGATTAGAGGGCAACCCTGTGTTGATAAATCTGCTGAAAAATACTGAATATCTACTGAAGCATGTTTTTCATGATAAAGTTATTATCAGAGTTGACATTCAAGAGCAGTTTCCATGCATCTGTCACGTATTTCGTCATGTTGCTGGTATTTGAATGTGCATGATTCACTGCTCTTTGAGAAGGCCACTAAGTGAGTGACTCACTATGAAATTTAGACAATCATGAAGTTTATAGAAGGATTCACTGGGTTTGCTTAAACATGAGTACCGCTCAAGGTATTCCCTCATTGACGTGCATTTGTAGATAATGTACGGCTCGCCTGGGGGTGGAGGCGCTAAGTGGAAGTGCATGTTTGGGATTGGCTTTGTTATAATGGAAAGTTGGAATGATTGTAACTGTTTGGGAGAGTGCTCTCACAAATCTTTTCTCTTTTGCTGAAAACAGTAGCAACATCAAAACTGTATCTCTGTGAGATCATTCATTTTTACTGCACGTGTGTACTCTGTCTTGTTACATAATTTGGCATCCAGAGGTAATTATTAATAGTTCTTATCAGCCCCCCTAATACACCAAGTCCATAAATTTGCCGTGTGGGTAAATGTCATGTCATTTTGACACATTTTATTGATATCATGTGTTAATGATTCAGTCTTCAGAGTGGTGTTAAAACAAAAGGCCACGGGGGTCATTTAAAAAATCAAGTGGGTTCGTCACCTTGGAAATGTGCTCAGAAACTTTTTATGACAACCGGCGAGGTGTTGTGTGGACAGAGTTCACATTTTGGCTTGAGGGTGGCGATATAGGAAAGCTCGCTGAGGGTCCAAATTGCAAGGGGTTCGACCTCTGGGAACATGAATGGGTTTACTTAAATTCAATACAAATCTCCCTATTATTTGTATTTGTAATCATAGCATCATTCAAATTATTCTGATGGCTTTATTCTGTTGTTTTGCTTTCAGCCCTTCACTTTCAGTAAGGAGTAGCAGTCTGCATTTCTGTCTGCTTCAGTGTCTTTTTTTATTTTACCACCAGTAAATAGCAGAAATCTTCAAATTGTACACATACTGTAGTGGTGTTAATATTTTGTGTGGAAAAAGTACAAACCTCGGCCTGATTTCTTTTATTTTTTTGACGAAGAAATGTCAGAATTATTACAGATTAGGAAAGCTCATGGAGTTTCCAAAATTGAAATGGGTTCATGTCCTGTGGGGACAATGAATATCTCAAGCGGTGTGGCTCTGGGGATCATTTGGTCGGTTCACCGCGGTCCAGATTGAAATATCTGAAAAACTATTAGATGGTTTGCCATGAAATTTCACACTACAGACATTCATGGTCCCCACAGGATGAAGTCTAAGAACTTTGGTGATCCACTGACTACCTCTTCCATGAGGTCAACATTTGTGGTTTTGATTGAAATATCTCAACAACAATTTGGAATCTGGTACACAGATTCATGCCCCCCTCAGGATGAATCCTAAGAACTTTGGTGGTCTCTCAACCTACCAGTGGGTCAAAATTTTTATTTGTCCAATGCTTTGGTTTAATACCAAATACTTACAGCGCTTGGCATTCCCATCAGCCTCAGCTGTACTGTATTTAGTGGTAATTAGCAAATGTTAGCATGCTAACACACCTGCTTAACACCAGGTTGTTGTCATTGTGAGCATGCTAACATGTTGACACTAGCATTTGGTTAATGTTGTTGTTGCGTTGGGGGTAGGATCAAACATCCTACAGATTATCATCCTTAATTCACCCCACCTCAATGCAATCACATGTGCTTCTTCTTCACGTGACGAACCTGCAACGTGATCATATTGAAAGTCTGTGCTGTTGAACATGCAGTGAGATTCAGCCATGACTGGAATGTGTCAAAGTTAGTGGGTCACATTGTCCCTCTGTGCATGTGGGTGGTTAATTATGGGGTTTGTAGAAAGGTTCTCCCTCAGTAAGTGTTTGTTTGCTTGAACATGAGTAGGCTACTGTTAGAAGTGTGTTCCCTCGCTGACGCCTTGTATACGTGTTAATTGTGTCTATGGTGTGGCAGTTAGGTGTGAATGGGATTGCAACTTTCAATGTTGTGTCCCATGTAAGTTACTGGTCAGATCTCCGGAGGATGGATATAAATATAAATATATATATAATATTTTTGGTGACCCCCGACCTTTCATCTAGCACCACAATCAAGCCAAAATGTCCCCTTGTGCACGAGAAATATCAAATGTAATCGATAAATTGCCTTTTTCTGAGCACATTCATGCTCCCAGAGAAATAAACCATGTTGGTTATAATGTATTTACAATTTCAGCCCCATTACTGGTGTATGGCCTTTAGTTTTGTTTTAAGAGGCATATTGCATAAACCTGATTCATCAGCTATGGTGCGTTACGTGAATCTGAAAGCACCAGCCTCAGTGATTCTCAGTGGTTCTCTCTTGTATAGCATATAGATGAAACAGAAGGTTGAATGACCTGTGAAGGTTTACAAGGCGGCTATCAAGCTTCTTATCAGACTGAGTAATTTCTGTGTCAAGTCACAACCACAGTCTAAAGTCAAAGTCAGCAAGTCTCCCTGCGATTGGGGGAGGTTTTGGAAGGTGGAATAAAGCTGATGAGAGCTTTAATTTTCTGCCGACACATTATATATTTTCTTCCTTTTTTTAACCACCCACATATTCTGTGTTCGCTACACTTTAGGCAAAAGACAACTACTGTTTAAACAGTTATTTTGCTATAATAGCACAAACTGCAAAGGCTGGCGTACTGTGCCCTGTTCTTAACACCATCCTGTCAATGAAATGTGAATATTGTTGTTCATCATATGGTCCCTCAGATAAAGTGCTTCCTATGCTGTTTCTCCATTGTCAACACTTAAATGCTGAAACTACTATCCTGATAGATAGATAGATAGATAGATAGATAGATAGATAGATAGATAGATAGATAGATAGATAGATTGATAGATCCAACCTCCCAGTTCTCATGTACAAGAAGGAAAATGAAATAAAATGGGTACAGCAACATCCAGCTGCAGCGGCAGATTGCATAGAAGAAAATGCACATTAAGCAAGTGTCCTCACTGCCTGTTCAGTACAATACATTTTGGGAGCCGTCCAGAGTCTGGATACTCTCTGCTTTTTCCTTAATTTCGTCAATAGCCAGCCGTTGTTGTGTAAGCTTACATCAGTAGTGGAAGAATTACGCAGATCTTTTATACAAGTAAAGTAGAAATACAAGTAAAAGTCATGCATTCAACATTTTTCTCAAGTAGAAGTATTAGCTTTGAAATATACTTAACTTAACAAAAAGTAAAAGTACTCAATATGCAGAAATGTCCCATTTCAGAATAACATATATTATTGGATTATAATTAGTGATGCATTAATGTGTCCATCACTTAATGTTGCAGCTGGTAAAGGTGGGGCTAATTTTAATCACTGTATATACTGCTGGATATCTATATTAAAACATTACAATTTATTTATTGATTACATTAGTGTACTTTATGTTACTTTATACTTCTACTCCACTACATTTCAAAGGCAAAGTGTTCTTTTACTTCATGACATATATTTGACATTTCTGTTCTAAACTTCTCAGATGGTTTCATTTAAATAACTGTTCAAAGTCCAACAAGGTGAAAAAAAGCGAACATTAGAGAAAAGATTAATACAAATTTGTATAGAAGAAATTTGTGTACCGTTTTTGTCTTTCTTCTCCCATTAATCATCTCACGACCCTCCAGATTTATCCTGTGACCCATTGAAAGGGCCCGACCCCTATGGGAACCACTGCACTACAGTGTATATAAAGCAGTTAAAACTAGCTCCACCTCAAGCAGCTACAACAGTGAAATGCTGCTTACTCATTGATGCATCAGTATTAACAATCTAATAATTTATTAGACATTTTACTGCAGAATGAGTACTTTTGATACTTTAAGTATATTTGGCTGATAATACCTCAGTATGAATTTGAACGCAAGAGTAGAGTTGTCACAGTTCTGATGATTCCTACAGCACTTGAATGCAGCGCCTGCCTTCACAGGTTGGGAGGGGACGTTTACAGCACGCAGTGAAAAGTCCGACACACGCCACCTCTGTTATTCTTCAACACAGGCAGGTTGCGTGCAGGTGCGGGACAGAGGAGACGGACAGCCTGCAGATACAACCGGACTCTGCTGATCTCGACTTGATCCCTGACTTCAGCCCCAGTAAGGAGTCCGTCAGGGGGATTTCACTGCGTCCAGCTGCATTGGATGACGCTACAGTCCTGGTGTCGGACAACATTCAACAGCGCTACCATGCCGTCTCTGCGACACTCATACACCGTGACAGTACCGGAGGAACCGGCCGCTTTCCACTTCGACAAACCCGACCTGCGGCGGAAGAGTCCGTCTTTGTCCCGGTCCAAGCTGGTGTCCACATTCATGGGTCTGATCATCAACCAGGCCAAGGTGAGTCCACCACTGCACCTCCGCTTCGGTCTCACCTTTCCAGAAGCATCCACCTCCTCCTCCTCCTGATGCCCTTTCATTTTGGGAACTTTTTTAGAAAGACTTTTTAAAGTTCATCAAACTGCGTTTAACCAGGGGCGTAAGTCTGGGTGTCTGAGCCCTGAGAAGGTGGTCTGGGCCACCAGGACCCCCAGGAGAAGAGTAGTTTTTTTTAGGAGTGCAAAGGCCCCAAAGTCAAGTGATTTGGCTTTGCTGATTGTTGATAAGTACGGACAGAAAGTTCAGTCTTGACATTAACAATATTAAATATTATGATGGGAAGTTTTACTTTCGTTTTACTTTCAGAAACAACAACTTCTTAAATCTGTTTCGGGTGTGACTGCACAAATTATGTTTCACTGAATTATATTATAAACCTGAATAAAGGCTGTGCATATTTGTTTCTTATAGTTTGTTCAGTGTTTCAGGCCTGTAGATCACTCATAAAGTAGATATAATAACATTTCAGTGTTTCTATGCGACCATCACAGTAAACTTATAAACGATGATTGTAAAACAAATACCATTAAATCACCATGAAATACAGTACAGTCACTTTAAGGTCATCACTATTTGAATAAAAGTTGTGTTTGAGGCAGATGCACAACAAAAAATGTCATTTGTAAGCAGCTTTTAAAAGAAGAAACTGGAAAACCACGGCAGTCTTTAAATGACTTCTCGACATCTTACTCTTTGACAACGTATGGAAAGCCATAGAGAGATTTGTGGAGGTCCAGCTCTGACCTTTAGGCCCTTATCAGCCCTGAAGTGGAGGACGGGGCCGCATGAACACAAAGCAGGGGAGTTAAGAACAGCGGCCGCCCGCATCAGAGCAACAACTCGAGTGTGACGTTAGTTGCATAATAGGAAGGAGCGCTGCTGATAAGGAATGTGACCAGAATGTCACCTTATCATCTGCACAGTACATTTTGTTAACACACAGACTCGCACATATCTGCGTCCGTCAGGGTTTGACGTGTTTACAGCAGTGTGAATGAGTTAGCTGGATACACTTCAAGTCTTTGTCCTTGGTAAGACTGCAGGGGATATGATAGGTCTCTCTCAGCAGTGTGCATGCTTGTGTTTATGTTGGACATACAGAATCTAAGTGCGCTAACTTTTCTTAGTGTAACTGAGTCAGCAGTTTGGCTTT
Organism: Enoplosus armatus; assembly: GCF_043641665.1. Lineage (NCBI taxonomy): Eukaryota > Metazoa > Chordata > Actinopteri > Centrarchiformes > Enoplosidae > Enoplosus > Enoplosus armatus. The sequence continues at coordinate 4,713,336 of NC_092192.1, read as the reverse complement.
AACTTAAATGTACCGCTTTAGCCTGGACTGAAATATCTCCACAGCTGTTGGATGGATTGCCTTGAAGTTTGGTACAAACATTCATGGTGCCCAGAGGATTAATCCTTATGACTTTGGTGATCCTCTGACTTTTCATCTAGCATCATCGTCAGGTCAAAATGTCTGATCATGGGTTCATCTGCGTATTGTTTCTTGATAAATCATTTGGTCGATAAAATGCTCATAAAATACCCCAAAAACCCAAGATGATGTCGTCAAATTACTTGTTTGGTTCAACCAACAGTCCTACATCCAAAGATATTCAGTCTACAATCACATAAGACGAAGAAAAGCAGCAAAGCCTCACATATGAGATGCTGGAGCCGGGATATTTTAAACCTTAAACCATTACTCCATTATCAAAATAGCGTATTTTGTTTGTTATTATTTATTTTGTTTATTAAGAGGCTGTTATTCTGTCGATCTCTCAACCAATCAGTGCAGCTGTATCAATTTGTATCCATCAATGTGTCCAATACTTGAGCAAATACCTGCAAAACTAAAGACATTCCCACCAGCCTCAGCTGCACTTTGTGCTCAGAGTTAATTAGGAAATGTTAGCATGCTAACACGCTAAACTAAGATGGTGAACAAGGTAACTGTTACCTTCTAAAAAAACATCAGCATCTTAGCATTGTTAGCATGCTGTCGCTAGCATTCAGCTGTGGACTCTTTGTCTAGTTTATCACATGCCTCAGAGGGAAACTTGTGTCTTCTCTCCTCAAGCACCTGAAGCTGAATTTCTGAGCCTTTTCAGGTTGTACAAAAGTTGGCAGTGATTTAAAACTGCCAATGCATTTAAAATGAGTGTTTCTCACTGAAGGAGGTGTTTTCCATCAGTATTATTTTCTCTACTTAGTGCAGCTTCAGTAAAACACCAGTATTTCTACTTGAGTATGGTATTTTGGACCTCGGCCAGCCCTGCTGTTGTGTGGCAGAGATTTATGTTTATACTGTTGCGAAGGGAGTGGCATAGCTGGCACCATGTGTTGCTTCCTTCGTCACATGTTATATGGCCTTGACCAGGCATGCATAGCTGGTTTGGGACATTTCGTTCTGTAGCTCTCTCCTCCTCCCTGAAGTCATGCCAACCAGCGGAGAGCGGTGTTGTTTCGGGAGCGCAGAGATTACCTGAACGCATCACTTCCTCGGTTTTTGGACGGGTCTTTTTAAATCAAAAGCCGCCTGCTGAGCGTGCCGAGCCCCGCTGGTCAGTATTCACAGCAGTGCAGCAGATTGGGACTCGCACCATATGGTCCCCTTGAAATGCTGCAGAGAAGAAGAGAAACTCAAAGGGGAAAAAAATTAAACGATTTCAGCCAAGAGGGCTGTAGATAGCTTATACTGTCACAGTTTCTATTTTCAGGATTGGACCATCATGAGGCACTAAACCTCTCCACTGGAAGTCTTGATCAGGATAGCAGCACATTACTAACTTGTTCATATTTACTTAAAGTTTTACTTGAAGTGTAAGCAGTAACTGTTATCAAAATACACTCTTTCTACTCCGCACTGCCAATCACACCTCATATCTCCAGGTCTGACTACTGATACACAGACGTAAACTACAGTAGATTAACACGTTATACATGTAGCTGGCGTTTCTGCTCAGTTTACAGCAGCAACAGTTTTTGCGTACATATTTGTGTTTGTGCCATCATGTATGCGTCCGTCAGTGTGCTGCTGTTATTTCCACATGCAGCCGTCAGCAGAGGCGTTGATGCGTGACAGTGCTGACTCGCTCCGAGTCATCAAGTTACACTGTCACTGTGTTCCCTCATTCAGGATGTGCTACAGGTCACAAGCCAATATGTCACCTGTTAGTACTCACATTCTAACATCGCTACAGGAAACTATTTGTCTATTTACCACAATTATTCAACTCTGAGGTCATCACCTTGTTTAGGCCTGTAAAAGTTGGTTGAGTTCTGCGAGGGCCTAAAACTCGACCCGATATCCGAAGCTATTTTTGCTTAATGTGTACATTTTTGCACAGTCATACGGAGACTGATAAGATTTTCCTCTTGAAAATAACCTGACCCGAACACAGGGCGAGACTGAAGCCAAACCTGACCTGAAACCCAACACTTTTTCATTGACGTCTGGACGTTTAGGTTAAAACCAGTCTAACTTCGGTTTAAAAGATTTGACTATAATGCATGTAAGTGACTATATTTCAGTTCAAAGTGGTTCCAGTGACATGTTTCACTACATTTAGTTTGTTTTAACCGAGACGTCTACACATGTTATGATCTGTAAATCAAATCTGCTATTAAAAAAATGTTGCGTCAAAGCATCTCCATACTAGTTGATCCTGGATTCCGGCAGTGATGTGAAACTCTTCACACGGACCACTTATCACCACGTTGTGTTCTGCAGATTCTCAGTAGAGCTTTTCTCTTGGCTCGGCGTCGCATGTTTGTGTGATGTCACCGTCGGTGCAGGAAGAGGTCAGGACACACTGTGGTATTTCATCCGAGCACGGGGAACAGTAGCTCATATCCACAGCACAGTCCTGCCATGCTGCCAGCAATGTGACCGTCAGATGGTATGCGTTGAATAAATGCCAGACAGTCCTTCGAGGCGTATTCACACTTGAGGAATGTGGCAGGGTTGCTGTCATACAGTAGTTTCATCATACTGAGACCGCGTGCACGGATCTGTCAGGATGTGCAGCAGGCTTCACTGATGAGGGAGAAGAATATAAATATCTGCAGCTCTTTGCGCTTTAATTTATGTGGACGCTTCTTTAGAAAACTGCTGCATGTGTCTCTTTAGCATCAATACATCATATTCACTTGCCATGTTAACACACTGAAAATCTCCAGCCAGCCTCTATTCATGAATTCTTGGTTTAAATTTAGCCTGTGGTAACTCACATGATAACTAAACATATCCCATTTAGTTTTGCTCATAAGGACCCCGGTTCTAACTCATCTTGGCTCTTGTAAGTGGACCAAAAAAGGGGGCACATGTGGGACCTAAAGATTATTACTTTCATGGTCATTTGCACGCGAGTAAACTAAAATCTCCTCCCTGTCTGTTTGAACAGAACAAGAGTCCTCAAGGCCTGGTGGGACTGAGGAACCTGGGCAACACAGTAAGCGCTTTGGTCTAATGTACAACACACTGCACCACCGACTGAGTCTGAGTCTTCATCTAATTCATTTTTGTGGTTTTTCATTCATTCAGTGTTTCATGAACTCCATCCTGCAATGTCTGAGTAACACTCCCGAGCTGAGAGATTACTGCCTGAGAAACGTCCACCGCACAGACCTCAACAACAACTGCAGGACTAACGCTGCTCTCATGGAAGGTAGGCCGAGACTCCGAGCTGTTAAACCACATGTTAGCAGCACAATGAGGATCGTTGTGGACCTGTGTAGTGGTGTCACTTTATGGCTCAGCAGCAGGTCACATACAGTCAGTTTACATGTACTTTATACTCAGCATGTCGTCTTAAACTACGTATTGCTGACAATTTCATACCCTGATCACTAAAAGGCTCACTTTCACCATGAAGAGTGACCACACCAAAATGATAAAACTGCACTCAGATCAGATACCCAACTAAACCTACCTAACTGCAATTATACTGCTATACTACTACTAATTTTCTTGCATGGAATGAAAGGGACTCCTTCACTCCTTCAGGGCGTTGTAGAGGGTGTGTTAGCACAACAAGTTCTCACAGGTCACTAACTCCAGTGTGAAAAAAACACGTGTTTTCCCACGTTTAGTACAAAGGGCCATGTTTTTTGTATCACATCTCTGTAATTAGTACAAAAAGTTGCCTCACCTAGGTTTTTTTTTAGAATAAACTTACGTGACAATATATTCTCAACTCAAGGTCAAACTCATGCAGGCTGTTTGTTTTCATACACATCAAGCTTAAAACGTAATATTTATTTTGATACAAAATAAGTAGGAATCTCCCTAGAGTTCAGGCTGGTTCACACCGCATTTACAGAAATATCTGAGTTATGGTGAAAACTCAGCATCTTTAGCTCAGGCAAGCCAGCGGGCTAAAAAATGCAGATTTCCCTTTGGAGTTTGGAGCAAAAATGCAGAAATTCAAATTTTGTCAATAAAAGGTTAAAGTTAATGAGTTCCATTTTTAAAAGTAACATATTTTGTAAAGGATGGTGTTGCTCACAAATTGCAGAGATGTGTTTTTTTCATGATTATGGTGTTGTTTTCTGTTGTTACGTCTCCGTCCTTTTGCCTGCTGCCTCAGAGTTTGCAAAGCTGACTCAGAGCCTGTGGACTTCTGTGAACAACGAGGCCATCAGTCCCTCTGACTTCAGGAGCCAGATCCAGATATATGCGCCCAAATTTGTGGGCTGCAAGTAAGTCTTCCCCTCTGTTTGTAAGGTGATTTCAGAAACTAATAAAACTGAGTAAAATAAATGAAGTAACAGTCTCTCCTTCTGTCTCTCTGCAGTCAGCAGGACGCCCAGGAGTTTCTGCGCTTCTTATTGGACGGTCTCCATAATGAGGTGAACAGAGTGACAGTCCGCCCTAAGGTGTCCGTGGAGGACTTTGACCACCTCTCGTAAGTCAGCATAACCCTCACTTCTGCTCCCAATAAGTCACTCATAACCTGCCCTGTCACTGACACCTTGCACTGCCACAAAACACTGCAGCATGCCTGATCGGACTGCAGCGCTCAAAAAAGGGTGGAAATAAAATTGTGTAATTATGTAATTAATTACCTTCAAGAACTAATATCCCAAATATGTTCAATTCTATACTTATTCCAGACCTGAGTAAGAACCTTAACAATGTCTCAAAGTGGCTTGAATCTGTAAAAGAGGGCAGGTTTCAGTCAGTAAGTCTTTCAATAAGCGGTTTGGGAGGAAGACGCTGGTTTGACTTGAGCTCTGCTGTATGCTTTCATTCACAGGGATGAGGAAAAAGGCAAGCGGATGTGGAACATGTACTTGGAGCGAGAGGACAGCAAAGTAGTGGGTGAGGGATTTAAGGGCTGCACGATTACCTCAAACCATCCTTGAATTTATGCGCATATTAAATGTAATTCTCCATCTCTTGTTTACGCCTTTTAGATCTGTTTGTCGGACAGTTGAAAAGCTCTGTGACCTGCACTGTCTGTGGCTTCCGCTCCACAGTGTTTGATCCATTCTGGGACCTTTCGATACCTGTTGCACAGGTCAGAACACACACACACACACACTAAGGTTTAGCCATCCATATTTTGTAAAAATACTGTTAGCTAAGCCATTATAGATGATATAGATAGGTTACAGTATCTGATCATATTTTAACCCCATAAGACGGACAGTAAAGGAACTGTTTTCTGACCGGACATGCTCTGTGTCTCCACAGAAGAGCTCAGGCGAAGTGTCTCTCAAAGACTGCTTGAGACTCTTCACCAAAGAGGATGTGTTGGACGGAGAAGAGAGACCGGTAAGAAGCCTTTACATAACACACCGCCCTCCACACTCCTTTGTAAAGATGATATATGGATTATACAGCAGCAGTGTGTCACAGCCTTCCCTGTCTTCGTCTCTCTCGCAGACATGCAACAGATGCAAAGCCAGAAGGAAATGCACCAAAAGATTCAGCGTTCAGAAGTTCCCTCAGATCCTCGTGCTTCGTATCCTTTCCTCACGTCTTTGCACCATTAACTAAAAAGTTAGCATACACTAAGTCAATGATATACCAGAAATATATGGATTTGGTGGCTGTTAAGTTGCTCAGTGAGCCAGCGTCCAGTTAAGTGAAGCATACTAGTTACAGCAAAGACAGATTGATGTTTGACTCCCAGTAAATATGCTCTAAATTTTAGTATTTTACTTGAGTAACAGGACAGAAACATTATCAGCAACACTTCAGATCCAATGAAATTACACTTGAAGAACAGTGATGTTATTTTGAACCAGTGTCGGCTCCTTGACTCAGTGTCCCCCCACAGACCTGAAGCGTTTCTCAGACTCTAACATCCGAGCCAGCAAACTCTCCACTTATGTCAACTTCCCTCTCAAAGAGCTGGACCTGCGGGAGTTCGCCTCAGAGAGCAGCGGTAAGCAGCTGCCCAAAGATGACGACGAATTCACGCACTTCCCAAGGTCAGCAGGATCTGATGAGTAAGGACAGTGCTCTTGTTGACTGACTGTGTTGTCCCCCCCCCCCGCAGAACGCGCTGTGTATAACTTGTATGCAGTATCCAACCACTCGGGAAACGCTTTGGGAGGCCATTACACAGCCTACTGCAGGAACCCGGCACTGGGGGAGTGGTACAGCTACAACGACTCCAGGTATCAGCTCTCACATATCATTCCTATTACCTTTCATATCGTGTTATCAGATTGGCAGAAAGCTGTATGCACCTGCTGTCAATTGACAAGAACCTCCTTCTAGCTGTACAAAGGTGTGTCAACTTAAATGTGCAGATTGTGCCTGTGGTAGGGAGCGACTGGTGTGCGGTTTTGACAATGTAGTGTTAGGATCACCTCTGTGCCCATATTTAACAATGTTATGCGGTATCCAGTGTAATAACTACAGTGTGTGCTGTGTGTTCTGTTCAGGGTGAGCCCGGTGTCCTCCAGCCAGGTTCGCAGCAGCAACGCCTACGTCCTCTTCTATGAGCTGGCCTCCCCACACAGCAAATATCAGACGTGTCGCCTTTAGACACTGTTGAGGAGTGACAGGCTGTACCAAACTGGGCTTTAAAAAAAATAATGGAGCGAGACACTGCCTGCTGGGAGAGAGCTCCACCTAGTGGAGAGGGTACTGCCATTACAGACTGAGAAAGTGGAGCACAAAGACACGTTGCTGAGAAGAAAAAAAAAAAACAGCCTCTGACCTTCCTCTCAATGTGTTTTTGAGGGGACGGGGTGGATGTGGAAGCACATGTGCACTTCAGGATTTCAAGCTGAGTCCGTAAGTCAGGTGGAGCTGAAGTAACACTGAGAAAATACTACTTCCATTGTCAAAAAAGTGTAGAAATTGAGCTCAGGGCACAGCTGTGAGTAAAACTGAAAATGGCGTTGGAGTATAACAAGACCCTCGTCTCTTCTTATTATTTTATCTCCAAAAAAAGACACTTTACAGCTGTGCCTGGACCTGAATCTATACCCACTCGAGTGGATTGTTTTTTTTTTTTATGCACTTTGAACATAAGCTATTAACCTTAAGGACATTATTCTGTGTGGACATTTCGGAGACTTGAAAAATGCCTCACACGTCAACTACAAGATATAATTTATTCTATTTAACATAATGCGAGTAAAGTGCGTACTGTATGTGTCATTTAACAAAGCCTTATGGTTTCCTCTTAGAACAGTGGAAATCCACTAATGGAGGGAGGATGTTTTATGTCAGAGCACATTTTATTTTTGTACAGTATTTATGGACAGCGCAGTGAATGTAACTGTACTGTGGACAGGCCGGACATACCAAAGCAGCTGTGTAAAAACGCATCAACAAGACTTCTTCCAGCAATAATGTTGCTGACTTTGCATCTAAGTCAGTTCAGAGCCTATAAATGATTAAAATTCAATGTTAACTTACACTGCATCACGTGTTTATTTTTCTATTTAACCCTTATTTATCCAGCCGGGCCAATTGGAAGTTGAGGAGGAGTAATGAAATGAAAATATTGTAGGGTTTATAAATTATTCACTATTCAGCTAATCCTGTGACAATTTGTTTCATGTTAGCAAGCGGTTGCCTATTTATTTATCCAGCAGACACAGAGCGACAAAAGCACTAGTTTAAAGTTGTGTTTCTGGCCTCATGATGGACTTAATACATACCTTATCTCTCCTATTAGCTGTATTTTCGGTCTCAACCAACTACTGAGGGCTCTCTAGTGGCTAAAGTTCACCAGCTAGTTGCTAACTTTATCTGCGTGCTGTTTGGTGCTAAGCAGGTGGCATACAGTGTGTTAATCTGAGCTTTTTAGCTGCGGCTGGAAATTAGCTTGATATGAGCAAAGTTGTGGCCCAAAAAAAACAAAACAACGAGCTAAAAAGCCCCGTGGAGCTGAGAGGGACTGCAGAGTTGGGTCATAATTCTCTGTGGATCATGGACATGCAATGCATTTTACATTACACGCAGTAATTTGATCCATTGTTAATGTACAAAATATTGATTAGTGCACCTTTGAGTTGTAGCAGTTGTAGGGCTTAATAAAAAAATGTAGCAAATCCTAATGTAGTAATAGTTATTAAATAGTGATGCAACCTGATTTTGGATAATGTAATAAAGAAATTGCAGCTTCATATAGGGATGTAACCCATTTTACGTATTGTGTGATAAAAGTGCTAGTAAAAACCCATACACCTAAAATATGCCAAAACTTGCCATACAAAAATGTGTAATTTTCCTTATTAATTACCAGCGTTGCACAAAGCCAGTTCCTCTGTGTTACATAACAAGCAGAAGTCAGCGAGCGTGCTGTGAACTTCCAGGGGAAATGAACAGATTCCGGTCAGATTGGATTTATGTCAGAAACACCTTTGACCCACATAAAACAAGGCCATCTGACGAGAGGTGCTGGTTTCACACTGCACCCACTAGAGGGAGCTGTGCACAGTGGTCATGAGGTTTGTGTATTTGTGTGTAAACAGATGAGTTGTGTGTGTGTGTGTGTGTGTGTGTGTGTGTGTGTAGACCAATGCAGATATTTTGTAGTCAACACCTCGACATGAATCCCTTGAATTATCAGACAAACTGACCTTTTCTGTTTAACATGAAGGATTTTCAGATGAATGATTACTTTATAAGGACGGTAGAAAACAACTGATATTTAAAGTAAAGTTTAAAGTACCCAAACCGGCTCCACATATCATCAAACCAAAATGTCAGTTTAACCTGGACCCAAATATTTACTCTTGACACCACACCCATCTGTCCTCTCTCTTCCCTCTGAGTAAACTCTTATCCTTTAGCCACTGAGCTTGTTAACACCTGAGGGAAAAGAAATAAGTGAATGAGTGTGTGTATGTGAGTGTGTGTGTGTGTGTGTGTGTGTGTGTGTGTGTGTGTGTGTGTGTGTGTGTGTGTGTGTGTGTGTGATTAGGTTTCTGGGGCTCAGACAGATGATCTGTTTGTGAGGAGGCCAATTTGTGAGGAGAAAAGATAAAGTTATCGGAGCAGGCCCGAGTGCTGTAACATTAACTGTGCCTCTCCCACAACACAGGGACAGTTTAGATACACACAGTCAGAGGGATCAATGACATGTTAGCCTGGCATACAAGGGTTGTGGGTATATAGAGCTGGTGTTTATAAATCAGAGTGAAAAAAAATATATGATGCAGTTTGATTGATTCATTTATTTACTGTGGAATTGTTTGCTGGTATGAGGCTGAGACTCTCTCTTAATTTTGACTTATGATGAATGTTTTTAGCCATGCTAGCGTCAATGTCAAGTAGGAAAGTCCACCACTTTAGTCCAGACTGAAATATCTCAACAACTCCTGGATGGATTGCCATGACTGAGTTGCCATGACTTGATAATAATAATATAACATACACTACATACGTATGTTGACAGTACACTATTTTGCATTTTATGTGCAAGAAATGAATGTATAACATATTTTACCAACAGGAAATGACCAGTCGTACGCCAACAAAGAGGATGAAACAACCACTTATCACTATTTTCTATGTCCCCATCCACTTAAATGTGTTTTGCATATTGTTGCTTCCCTTTAATGTTTGACCTCCTCTGTGCAGAATGATGTGTCTGCAGAGTTTGACACTAGAAGTGTGTTTTTAAATTCATCTGCTAGATTGGAAACGTGCAATCATGATCCCGTATGCAACTTAGAATTTAAATCTTCCGGACACTTACACTAAGAATGGACACATCTTGCAAGAAAAAGAGAGAGAATTACAGCTACACAAGTGCATACCTGGATGATGAGGTTCATTCATTATCTTGGTTGTATGTACACAAGCTCTCCAAAATTATAAATACATAGCACTCACTCATAAACTCTTATGAGAAACACTGTTATTCATAAATTAAAAAAAAGAGCATATACTATTATATGGAATTACATAGAAAAATTATCTAATTTAATGAAAGCCTTGCAGATACACACAGATAGGACACTCCCCTCCCCCAACATGAGCGTGCGCACACACACACACATGCACACACACAGTCCCTCTGGCTCCCATGAACACCATATGGGCTGATCACACAGCTCAGGGTATTAGCAGTAATTTGCCTGCATGGGAGCAGTGTTGTTTTCAATGCTCTTACCAAGTGCCCCCCCCCCCCCCCCCATGTTGACACTTCCATAACTAATGACCATACCATAAAGCCCTGAAAGCCTCGTGAGGGCCCAAGTCCACTTCATAGTGCAACCGTGACATAACAGGAGTTTGGCCCAACGGTCACCTCACTTTAAGGACGCATGTCTTTGTGTTTAGCAGATGTTATGTAATTGATAAAAATAGTGTGTTTTAGTGAGTCGTTATTTATCTACAGGCTACAGAACAAACAAGATTCGTAGAGGTTTATCTAGCGTCTGTGATGCAACTGCCGTTACGCCGCTTCGACGCACTTCCTGTGACGGCGCGTCGTCATTTCCGTTAGATCGACAACCGTTGTCTACTCTTTTCTTTCTCCTCGTTTTTCTATTTTATTTTTATTTCTATCTTCTACTCTGATATTCTGTCCGTCTCTCTGTGTAAATCCCACCTCATATTAGACGTGCTACCTTTGCATTAGGAGTTAGCCTCTTTTGCTACCCTTTTAGCTTAGCTCCTAGCCTAGCCTACAAGGTTAGCCTCTAGCAACCTCGCTGTATGTGTTAACGGTGGTTTGTGTTAACTGTTCCACGTTTGCGTACCCTGTTAGCGATAGCAGTAGCAAACCCTCGCCGGCACATGATGCGGAGTTTATCCCCGTGTAGCGGCGTGGGAAGGCTAACTAGAGCCAGTAACCGGTTGTGTGGCCTGGTCTGCACTCAACCCCTCCTGCATACCGGTTTTCGACCCTCACCCGTTTGTGGTCCTGTTGACCTGCGTGCCTTCTCTACCCCCGCCGTCCGGGTTAACTCTATTCCCCGCGGCGTTACAAGAGTATTAACAGCCACTGTATTGTTGATGGCCTTCGGATTTGGAGTTCACTATTTTAGTTAATATGTCCAGCCAGGGATCTCTTCACAGTGCAGACTATCAGACTGATACCGTGGTCTGCAGCATTGAGACATATTACAATTACTAAGCTCCTTTTCTCTGAATGTGTGAATCACTAAAGAAGATACACAACAAAACAAAGCACTTGATAAAGTCCTACAAAATAAAATATCGAAGGTAATCGCAATTCTATCCCCACACCATTGTGTGTACAGGCAACCCAAATGTTTTACTAATAATAAAAGGCATCTTTTTACAATTAATCTTCATTTACTAGTAGCTCTACAGATTGGCCCATTAATATTGAAAGCTGCAGCCCTAACAGAGCCCTCAGATTTGGTTTTATAAATATTGGGTCACTGTCCACCAAAGCTTTACTGATAAGTTATTTGATTCTTCAGCATTGCCTGGATAAGACTGGTATATGTGAAACATGATTTAAACTAAATGTTTTCTTGCCAAAATGAAATTAAGCTTCCCCACCTGACTATACCAATGCCCATGTTGCATGGGTTACTAAACATGGTTGGGGTGCTGCCAATTTAACCTCCAAACCTTTCAGTTAGTTCCTTCTTCTTCGATTACTTCAGGCCTTGTACTCAGTCTCAATGAATCTATTAAGCCTAGTACTTATACACACTGTAAACTGTCTGAAAACCACTGCATCTCTGTAACCCACTGTTTGTTTGTTGTCCCACCAGCACACAAGGTGCCCTTTTCCAGATGTTTTGTATCTGGATCTTCGTCCTCCAGGAGATTCAGCTTCTCCCCTTGTGTCTCTCTCTTTCTCCCTTGTGTGGATCTCTCTCTCCCTCTGTGTGTGTTTGTTCTTTTCTCCTATCTGTGTGAATAGTGTGCTTGAGCTTTGACTCTCGTGTGTTTGTTTAGTCTGTCCTCTTTCCAAGTCTCCACGGTGGAGACGAGGTCATGTGGCTCAGGTCTGTTTGACGACACCTGAAGTTGCTCAACGTCCACCCGGATCCATATTATGTGTTTACAATCTATCTATAATTTTGTCATCCTGGTTGTAGTGTAATTTTACGTAATGTTGGTCTGTTCTGTACACGGCATCTATTGCATATCTGTCCGTCCTGAGAGAGGGATCCCTCCTCTGTTGCTCTTCCTGAGGTTTCTTAAATCTTTTCCCTGTTAATTTGTTTTGTTTGTGTGGAGTTTTTCCTTATACAAATTGAAGGGTTAAAGATAGAGGGTGTTGTGAATCAATGTGTTTTGCACCATCATGTCACACCCCAAATCCCTGGCAAATGGATTCTTTATTATAAGTTATATTTTACATAGCCCTTCCCCTCCCCATATCAGCTGTCACAAACTATATTACACCCCAGTCTCCAACAAAATGATTATTACAATTATAAGTTATATTTTTACCAATCCCCTAAATGAGCCTTTGCACATTGAATATTAACTCACTATCCAATATTAGAGGTAGCTACAACATGTTTTCTCCCTCTAATGCTGGTTAAGAATTACTCCACAAATTAAATTTTATATTAACAATGAACCAAATGACTACACCCACCCAACTCAGCTCTTTGCAGTGATTTAGCGTCTTATATCTCATTAGTTTGGTTTTATAGGTTCAGTCTTATCCTGTCTCTGGCAACAACACACAGCTGTTTTCATCAGCAAAGCAGTGATAAACCCACTGTTCGCTCCCTGCTCAGGAAACAATGGGTTTTCTGAGCATTGAGCAAAAAGTTACCGACCAGCTAGCTGATGAGAATATTGAGCATCTAGGAAACTAGATAGAGTTTAGCTAACGTTAGCGCTTGGCTCTGAGCAGTTGCCAGGCAACCAGTGGAGACCCTGGTCTTAGCCATAAATTATCCGGCACATAACCTCAGCAAGTTATAATTTTTACACTTTTACATTTTTGTGCGAATTAAACAAATTAGATATATTTTTAATGGCTGTGTACCCGTTTCCAGTCTTTGTGCTGGCTAAGCTAGCTGGCTGTTAGCTTTAGCTTCACATTTAACGGACAGATGTGAGTGCATATTTCCCAAAATGTCCTTTTAATAATGTATATAAACAATTTAACTAGATTTTGTGTAATGACCTTTTTGGACCTATAAGAAGTTAGCTTAACCTTTACCACAAGACTGCCAGCTCAGTAATTTTCACAACGATCGAGTAAAATATTATAACTGACATTTTGAATTTACTTCTCTATCGCTAAGGTAAGTATGGCTTCTTCCTCTTGTTCTTGGTTTTGCATCTGCAGTGGTAGAAGAAGTATACAAGTAAAATAAATGTAGTTGTCAAAAGTATCAAAAGCAAAAGTACTCATTCAGCAGCAGAACTACCCCTATTATGTAGGCTATGCATTACCATCAGCATTTTATATTGTAGTGGGTCAAAATTCAGAGTAATAGATAAATGTAGTGGAATAAAAAGTATAATATTTTCCTCTGAAATGTAGTGTAGTAGAAGTATAAAGTAGCAGAAAATGGAAATACTAAAGTAAAGTTTAAGTACCTCAAAATATTTGAATACAATAGTTGAGTAAATGTAGTGAAGTACTTTCCACCACTGTGCTTCTGCTGTGCTAAGCAAGCAGTTTTCTTACAGAACAATGATTCCTGGATATACAGGTGGCTAGCTAATGTTAGCCCGCTAAAAAGAACTAAAGGCATAGTCCTCATCTTTTGGCAAAGGCTAATGACCTTCCTACGCTTCCATTCCCAGCGCCGGTCCTCCCGATCAAAGGTAAGACAGCAAACAAGTCCACCTCCCAATATGTTGTAATAACATAGAAATACTAGAGTAAGTAATAATAATTAAAAATTGTGATGCTTTACAGTTGTCTTAAGTAATATTTATTAATGTTTATTATATTAACACATTTTGGCCATATGTTTATGAGAGAGACAGTTTATCAATGTCAGTATGATATTACCCTGATTACTTTCAGTGCATTTGACCAATACCTCTGTGCCGCAAACAAGCAGAGTAAGTCAATCCATTTAATGTTTTGGCTGAGGCCTAAAGCACTACCTAGGGAATACAATAAACAGGTAGAAAGCAATCAAGCTTTAATCATTATCGTCTTTTTTTTTTCTGCAGCCTTTATGCTTTGCAGGGAACTCAAGTGGTGATTATATACAGTAGAGGTTAGAGTAGTGTTACACCCCTTTAATACTAGTTGGTCAGCGTACATTATCAGTAAGAGGAGATAACAAAATCAGGTTGCACCTAACTCCTGACTCATTAAGAGGATATGTTAAACTTTTTGGACAGTCTTTACCAAGACCAGGACTACTGAGCAAACTCTAGCCTTGAGATGCGGTTGAAAGCTCAGGAAAAATGATGATCCTTGATTTAAGATTATTTTTATTGAACTTGGAACTGGAATATTCATGTATATTATGTGGTACAAACTAATTTTAGACTGTTTCTTTTTCATGTCTTGTGCACATATTATACTGTAACCTCATGACACTCATAAAATGAACAAACAACTCAGGTTTAGAGGGAAGTACAGGTACTTACACAATCAACACCTGGACTTCACCCTGGCAGCTTGAGCTATTGTTATATTATAAAGATCTAATGGCACGTCACAGAAGTCAATTAAGAGAAAGGGTTAGTTATTTATTTAATGTATAGAGTGATTTCAAGGCCTTTTCTCCAAGCAAATACAGTCAGCTGGAACTCTGTCTGAACAGAAGGCAGGCCAGACATATCTGCCAGAGCAAATAAAACAAGAGATTCGCAGATTCTTCTGGTTTCCAGGCTACATGCTACACACACACCATAGAAAAGAACACCATATTACAAAACCATTATTGTTAAACTGAATCCTCCCCACATATTGAAATCCAAAAGACCAAAGAAGGACATTAAGATAAAGTAGTTTTTAAAATCAAACACTCCTGGCAATTACATTCAATCCATTAGACATTAGAGTTTACATTTATTGAAAACTTTGTAAATTTTATCTGTCAATAAAGGGAAAAAAAACATGAAAATATTCTAAAACATATTTTCTATTACAATGAAAAGTTTTTTGATCAACTGGAGATTATTTCCTGACCTAAAGCCAGACAATCAAAATAGCAAAGTAGTCCAATTTACTTTTATGTCTTCCTCTTGGCCCATGACATCATTATCATATCATGTATACTGTTTTATTCAGATTTGAGCCTTTCAGACAATAGGACTTTTCCATTGTCCAGTCATGATGTTTGACTTTAGGTCGAGCAAATGTTTGCGCTTACAATCCATAACCATTTATCCCCTTTTAACGTACTTCAGCACGCCAAAGATACCACCACCTGAAAAAAGAAAAAAAATGTTTGTTAATTAATTTGCTTTGACAGAACTTTAACTTTCTAAGCTGGAGCAGCTGTCCACTAGTTATCAGTTTTACCAGCAGCAAGTAGCTCCTCCATTTGCATGGTGTGCTGCATTTTGGGGACAATCAGCCATGATTTATGAGTATAAGTCATTTTTGTTTCTTTTTCTCATTTACATGGAAACCCATCATTGCCAGGAAAAGAAAAAAAAGCAGATGAAAAGTTTGGAATGATAGAAATAAAGATACTCATGCTAAGTCAAAATTAATAAATACTGAACTTAGTAAAAATGATCAGATAGTAACTCAGAGTTTTGACTTGAGTCAAATTTCTGAAATAGAAGATCAGGATTGATGAGATAATAAGTAAACATACAATACAGGTTTGGTTTTCCTTATCCAAATGATATTGATATTCGGCTATATAGATAGAATTTACTTGACTTAACTTGATATAGGAAGTAAAAAATTTGACTTACTGTCTAAATTATGATTTAGTATCTCATAGTTTTGAATTATGATCTCATCATTTTGACTTTTCTTTTAAATCATGTGTAACTTTTCATGCATTTTTGTCTTTTCTTGGTATATGTTGTATGCCACTGTCTCCTTTTTCCTTATCTGAATCAAGGGTTTAAGGACAGAGGGTGTTGTATGCTGTACAGATTGTGAATCCCCCTGAGGCAAATTGTGATTTGTGATATTGGGCTATATAACTAGAATTGACCTGACTTGAATAGTGAGATTTGTATTAATTCAGATGCTCAGGAATGGCAAGGGGGCACTAGAACCAAGAAAACATGTCTTGTCCTTGCGTTGCTCAATATCAAATCTCCAGTGTATCCTTGATAATGGATGATATCTTATTGAGGAATCAGAAATTAGGTGTTGCATAAAGGGTGTGTATTGTACTCACCAACAGCAGCCACCCCGGCGATAGAGCCGATGGTAATACCCGCTATAGCGCCAGATGAAAGTCCATCTTCCACTGGAGACTCGGTGGTGCTAGGTACAGTTTGTGGGGAGGTTGTAGTTGTGGTGGATGGATCAGATGTGGAAGCGGTTGATGTTGCAGTTGGGCCAGCTGTGGCCGTGGAGGGCATGGCAGTCGTGCCAGTTGATGCTGATTGTGTTTGTTTAGATGATGTAGCTTCGGGTTCAGGGGTGGTAACAGACTCTTCAGTTGGCACTACCGTTGGGTTTATCGTAGTCTGCGACGACAGGACAACTGTGTCAGTAAAAACAAAAAGACAGCAAAGGGTTAAAGGAGAATCATTAAAATGTTCCCTGTATGATAACACATTAAAAGGTACTGACTTCAATAAAAAATCAATAAAAGATTTTAGGTGAAATGCTGTGGACAAGTCTTTTAGTTAATCATAATCAACAGTATTTATAGAACAATTTAGTGTTCAAGAGTAAATATAGTTGTATAGTTGTATAGCTGTAATATAGTATTAGTAGTCTTCATTGTATGTGTAAGAACTACTTGTTCGGTAATAATAATAGGAACATTGTTGAAGATAATAAACCTGATCTTTGACCCAGTAGCTCCATTAAAAAGGATGGAACAATGACTGTATGTATGACTATGCCTAACCCTTTTTACAAACACTATCAACATTTATGAGTCTGTCGCAAAACTTTAGGAAATGCTACAACATTGGTCCAGACCACAACCTTTCTGTCATCTGAAATATAATGCCAAGTAATACATTTATTTTCACAATACACAAATGTAATCTAGCTTACCGTGATAGTAAAATGTCATTAAATGTGCCGTATGTCTTATGATTTATTCATCACATTCCTCCAATTATTTATTACATCCCTCCACCACAAAAGGTTAGTTAATGTTCCTCAACCCAACCTTCACCCATTTCTTTTCCATTTCCTCCTCACAGTTTATTACACAGCACATATTTTCCACTTTTGGATGCTGATTTTTGGCAGCAACATTACTTGAAAAGATTAAAGAAGTTGTCACCCTCTGCTCAAGTCTTGGGTTGCCAGGTTGTGAAAAATCTCTTTGAGTGACTGGACCGTTTGACCACTTACCTTCTATAAATCTGGACCAAAATCCATTTAAAACAATTAAAATCTTTTAGTAATTACTTATTAACAGTTATGCCTGCGTTATAAGAAAGTGAGAAGTTGAAAATAGAGTGTGTAGAGTGTGTTTAGTAAATATGGATATTATTTGTACCTGCGCCAAGAAGGCAAAGAGCCACTGCAGGAAGAGCCACATGCATTGTCCCAGAGTTAAGTGTTAGTGCCACAGTGTCTTGAAAGATGCTTTTGGATTGTGAGCTGCGCTGCTGGAAACACAAAAGCACAAACAAACAGACTTAGTTAATTTCTGTGCAAACACACATGTAATATGTTCTGGTTCCTATCTGTGACATTAGACCTTATCTAACTTTCCAGGGTCACAAACAGGAAATGTGTTCTTAGCCTGCAAACAACATTATTTACACCCACTTTGGCACTGTCATGTAAAACAAAAAATAAAGTAAAGAAAGTAAAAGTAAAAACGCGTTTTTGGCTGACCCAAAGTTACTTACATGTAAGAGTAAGTAGTATCAAATAATAATAATTAAATTAAATAATAATATTTGAAGAGAAAAATGAATGATATTCTGAAAATTAAATGCAAATTTTGTTCCTGTCAAAAAACACACACATTGATTTATAAATGTAATAACAAAACAGCATAAAACTCTCAAGTTAATATTTTTGTGGTCATATCTGAGCACTATACTACTGGACTTACACTGGACTGTTTTTTAACTTGAAATATTTTTACTGTGCAGTATTAATCAAAGCAGGTGCAAAGATACTTTTTTGTTTGTAAAATAGATTTAACAGATTTACATGTAGAATTCCAGATTTTCTCTAACAGTTATCTAAGAAAACTTTGAGGAAAGCTGTGTTACTCACCTGACAGGCTGTCAGTGACTTTCTTCTTTTCCTGTAATACTAGAAGATATTCCCAGACACCTGCTTTTATGACCCCTTTATCACACCCCACCCATCATCTCTAGCCCTCCCATCTGTATTTGTGTGTGTGTTTGTGCCATGATACATCACCACAGTTCAGCCAGGAACATGATGCTTGTATTGATTTAATAGGTTTATTAAGGCTTACCACAGGGCTATATTTGGTTTTTATGGTTCACTCACTGCTGCACATTCAGTAGATACTGGTCAGGAAGTACATGTCGTATCATCTCCCCATAATGGAAGAGTAGCAGCCTGATGGGAAGCTAACTGCGAGTAAATTTGTGTCACGTGAAGGATTTGGCCACTCCACTTTTTCAACTTTAACAGCATGTCTTAACAGGAAGAGAAATAAGTTAAAGTTGTGAAAAGTTGGTTAAAGCTCTCTATATGTATGTATCTTTAAGGCAGCCAATCCTGAGTATGTTGGTTATTTGGGCATCAAAAACTAAGACTGTCCCAACAAGACAGCATTGGTCACTTGCCCAAAATGGCCGTAGTTTTTGTTTACCTGATAAGTACCTCTTGTATGAATTATGACTTTTTTTGTCTCAGAAGCAAAAGCAGAAGCAGTATAACAGTGTCCGAGAACACTGTCGACAGTCACTTTGAAAGGCAATGACAAATTATCTATTTTATTGTTTGGTTTTTAAGACTTGTTACGAAAACAACAGCAATTGTAGAAAGTAGTAACGAAAGTAACGGCACCATTAACTTGCTTACATTTGTGACAGAATTGTACTTGCCATAAAAATGTATAACAATAAACCACATACAAGGCCTTAGGTTATAGAAACACTTACAGACTGAATTGCTCTCTTTTTGCAGTTGTTTGCACTGGTTTCCTCCTTTAGCTTGTCCTTGAGTCAGCAGCACAAGCTAAACTGGGCAGGTGGAAAAAGAAAGACTGATCCAACAGGCAGCACGGCCTAGCAGAAGAAGGTTCACGTCCTTCAGTTTCTGCTTGGTGAGCAGCAGACTGTGGCTGAAAACACACCATCACCACAGCAGCATGTCATTTACATGGATACGGTGGGGAAGAGTCATAGCAGCCAATTTTTCCCAGTGACCAACCTGCAACAAAAACAATCCCCGGCAGCCCAGAAAGCATTTTCCCCATTTTTGTGCATGTAGTAAAATCGCGTACAAGCCCAGAACATGTGGTAGGTCCTTGCCTTCCAAACTGGAAGTGCACTGTGTGAGCAAGTTACATTTGAATAAATAGTCGGGCATTTGGCCATGCCATTTCTGGTTCCTCTTAAAGGAAAAGTTTGACATTTTGGGAAATATGCTTAGTCACTTTCTTATCAAGGGTTAGATCAGAGGATTGATAACACTCTCATGTCTGTACTCTTAATGTGAAGCCACAAAGAGCAGTTTATTATCTTAGCTCAAAGACTATAAACAGCTAGACTATGAAGCTCATTAATTAACACATTATATCCCATTTGTGTAAAAACAACAATTTGTCATTTTACTTTTTTTGTTTGGGCGTGGTGGAGAGTGTAAAGAGCAGTTTCTTCTCTGAGGTGTTAGTGCTGGAGAGTAGGACGATTGTCAGGCAAGGAAAGTAATGCCTTACATTAAAATGCATTCAAACAGCATGTAACATGAAACAAATACAGTATAGTTTTAAACACAGTTGTGATAGATGTCCGTTCAGTTTTGTTTCAGAGAACAGAACCAAAGTAACAAAAAGCTCTCTCACAAGAGCTGGATCTTCTTGTAGTTTGAGTTGGAGAACCCACTGCATTGATGATTTCTAGATCTGGAGGTTGGGAAATGGTGGTACAGATACCCCCGAATATCGATCCCCGCTCCCATTCACACATGACCCCAGAGGAAAATGTTCCTGAACATTTCAGGGATAGACTGCATGTGTGAAAGGGGCTTTAGACTATTAGTATAATCTATGAGTTGTATTGCACTGGGAGCCACTGAAGTGAAGTACTAGAGTAGTGCAGTATGTTTGACTTGAGCTGAAGCCTTGTGATTGTTTTTCCAGCAAAAGAGTAACACAGTTGTTTGAGATAAATGCATTTGTTTTTGCAGAATAATTTTGACATGTTAATCATTGGCTGTACTTCAGTCCAATTCAACTGAGTTTACAAGCTTTTTTATAGGACTGAGACAAACCTGATGATGAAGAAATGTGTGTTATCTGTGTGTCATCGTAATATAAATGATATCCTGTATTTTATATACACGTATAAATAAAAAGCAAATGTCCAATGATTGACCCTTGTGGGACTCCCGAGAAAAATTACATACAAACACAGATGCTCCTGTCTTTCACATAAGAAGAAACCCTGTCATGAAAAGGCTGATCTCTGTGATTAATAATACCATGATCAGCTGTGTCAAAGGCAGCAGTGAGACCAAGAAAAACTAAAACGGAAATTCTCTGTACATCAGTGTTGATGTGACTTACATTTTGAGGGAAATGTAATTGCTGCCCGGGTTATGTTCAGTGGCAAGATTTCCTCCAGTTAACTAAGGGCTATGTTCTTGGACCACAAGCAAGTCATACCGAGGTGGCCAGAGTAGATGTTGGACATACAAAGCACAGGACCTTGACATCAGAGACTGCAGTGGTGGAAAGTAACAAAGTATATTTACTCAAGTACTGAACTCCACTCACTTTTTATCTAATTGTGTTAAACCTGACATCACATTTTTATAGGTTTATTAATGATTATGGCATGGTGTTAGGTTTAATTTTGGTGTACATATAAAGAAGTAGTAATGAATAAGGCTAGGAAGGCCCAGTCGACCTACCTCAGGACCTCTTTGGAGAATGTATAACCCTTGGGGACTTGTTTTCCCAAATAAAAGAGGCTAACTGGATTAATAAATGACTTAAAAAATGACTGATCAGAAGACTGGCAAGCACTGGAACAAATAAAGCGGGGTAGTCCAGGAGGTAAAGTCATCTTCACTGATATTACTCTCATAGATATAGTAAGGTATGTGTAAGGTATCTCTCAAAATCAGCTCTCATTTGGCTAACGTGAGGCATATAGTTAGCTTCAAACAGAGATGTGAAAGAACAGGTTATGGGTATTCCTAGATATTTGAAACCATCTTTTCACCACACCTTAAAAACCAATAAAAGAAGTCAGGACAAGGACTGCAACAGGGTGTCTGTAAAAGAATAGAATAGACCATGATGTAAAGAGTAACTGAACTCACATAAGGCATAAAACGGCGCAGTCGCCCTGTATGATTCCATGTTTCTTTACTCTTTAAATTGTTCTTAAATGATCTTTTCCTTCTGGATTTTCTTTCTCAGCTACTGCAGATCTAGCAGACACATGACTGCTTACGACTGCACTACATAAAGGATTGTGTTCCTTATTCCAATCACAGTGGAGTGGCAGCTGAAGTGCTCACTGCAAGAACAAAAGAACACTTACATCTTTGATGAACTAAGGTCAGGCCTTTACACAATCAGCCAAAGCATTTGAGAAACACTGATATGGCATCAGCACACCCTGAAACACTCTATAACAGTGTCTCTGCGCTCTGATGACCCTTGATTCACAAACGCAGCATTGCTCTCTACGCAGGAAACGAGAGTTAACTCTCCTCTCATGATTGTCACAATGGTAATAAGGAAACTCAAGGAATATTCATGGAGCAAATTCCACTGACGTAGATATTGGCACTGGTCCTTGTAGTTACTGTTATTTGAAAGTCATGGAAAATTTCAGAGCTTCAAGCCGGACACTAGAAACGTAGACTTCTCTAGTGTGGAAATTTAGACTTTGATACTGACTGCCTGAAGACTTAAATTTGGTTTGGTTTTTAAAATCTCTGTAATAAAGGCAGAGCTCTTATGCCACTGTTTGATCTGACTTTATGTAACAGGGGTTAATTTGCTCTTGACCATCTATATACAGTTTATAAGACCCCAGTCTTTATATTGCTGATAGTGGTAACAGCCAACAGTTTCTGCCTTGTGTTTCTATATTACAAGATTTTGCTATTAGACATGTAACATGTTTGAAATAAGCGTATGGCAGAGTTTTGGAGTGTTTGATTTGAAGATGTGACCTTGGGCTTTACGAAATTGTGACAGGCATTTCATACAGGTTTCTGACATTATATACACAATAGACAACAACAATGAATTGATTCACAGAGAAAATAATTGTCAGATTAATTAATTAGTGAAAAAAAAAAAGAATTGTTAGACGCAGCCTTGAAAAAAAACCCTCAGCAACTGGATGATGATGTTGCTCTGTGTCTGCTGGAGTAAGAAGGTAATTGTTTACTAGCATGTAAGGTGATTATTAAGCCTTGTATGTCAAGGCCGTTCTTCTGCACCCAAGTGGCCAACAAATGTATGTGCAATAATACATTTAAGAGGGACCCAACAAAATGAAGCTTTAAGATCTTTATCATTTCAGTCTTTATTGCTCTTACATTGTGCTTGTTTCTTAATAAATTTGAATCAAATCCAATTACCACAGAGTAAATAATGTACTGCAAACCTGGCACCAAGAAGTATGCCAAGTTATAAGTACCAATTGGTTTCTGGAGTTCAAGGCAAAATATAATTAAGCTGCCATGTGCTGTGTGCATGTATTTGATTGGTACATGAAGTGTACACACACAATACACAGAGAGAGGGAGGATGCACACATAATGTTGGTGTCTGTGTCTGCTGGATGTGTAAATAGGACACATTGGCCATAAGAACATTATTCTTCATAATGAGTAAGTTTACTTTTGGTACTTTAAGTATATTTTGATGCTAATACTTTTGTACTTTTATTGTAACTGAGTATTTCTACACTATGGTATTACTAGTACTTCTTCCACCACTGAAGGGCATGGGTGCAAATGAGTGCTGGACTAACTATTGAGTGATTAATATAACAGATTACTTTGTGTACATGAGGTAAGTGGTTATGTACAGTACATGCATGTATACATGTCTTGTTGTGCAAGTTAACCAGAAAATAAAACCCCATCACTTAGAATAACACAAACAGTTTATTATCAAGTTGTCAATCTTTTAGTAAGTGAGCTGAATAAAATTTGACCTTCAAAATAAAAGCGAAAATTGTGTATTACAATCCCCCCTTGCTGCGTGAACCCTCTCACCGGAAGTACCACCTTTATTCCGGCGCCGGGTCAGGACTTTTATTTTGACAGTCGCCCTAGAAAGTTCCGTGTGTTTCCTCGCCTTTAGCTCGACAGTGGTGCTGCTGCTGAGCCTCAGCAGTGTGTGTGTGTGGATGGTGGACGGTTCCCGGTGAAAAACACCGACCCCCCGGCCTCTTGAAAATGCCTCACCACCGCGTGTAAACGGGCGAAACTCGCGGAGGGGAGAGAGTCAGGTCTCCAGGC
This sequence comes from Enoplosus armatus, assembly GCF_043641665.1. Lineage (NCBI taxonomy): Eukaryota > Metazoa > Chordata > Actinopteri > Centrarchiformes > Enoplosidae > Enoplosus > Enoplosus armatus. The sequence continues at coordinate 4,689,500 of NC_092192.1, read as the reverse complement.
AGGTTTAGAGGAAAATACAGACAGGATGTTGCAAGTTTTAGCTTGTGGCGCCGTAGTTTTCCCCGGTCTCTTCTTCGCCTTCAGGAGAATCCTGCCGTGTGTGTTCAAACACTGGAGCGATGCCGACGTGGTGCTGGTCAGCGAGAGGTAAACTAGCTAAATTCATCCCTTTACACAGCATAAGATGACAAAATAACACCTAATACTGAGCTTATTTATATCATTTGACCTTGCTTACTGGCTTGAAGCTAGTAACGGCTCTCGCTCATTCAGTTAGCTTCTGTGCTGTTGTGTTAATTTTTTTTTTTTTTTTTTTTTTAAGGTATTACGATGACTATTACTTATATTGCATCTATTTATTTCCTGCAATGTATGTCTTAGTGCTTTAAATGTTGTTTTTATTATGACAAAAAGGGCACAGTAATCCAAAGAATCATTACAAGGATGATTTTGCAAATGGCACAGCAAAACTATGGGTCTCTGTAGGAATATAGAAATGCTACAGTGATACCATTGAAGACTGATAAATACCATAGCACTAGGGCACATTGAATCTAGATAGACATGTTATTAGACGTTTAGTTTCATCTGTGTGTCATTGGAAGAAATAATATACCTATATAATCAAAAGTTCTACTAACACGCATGCTTTAATGGTGATTCACATCCAATAATCTACACATTTAGGTTAGATGGGACCAAACCTGAGCTGGATCCGTATACATTTGCTAACAAACATACTACATCATCACATCTGCAGCCTCTTCAGCAACTTAACATCCCATGGGCACTGAGTAGTAATAATTGATATAGTTTGTGTATGTATGTGTGTGTGGGTCAGTGTGACTTGCTCACATGTGCACAGCTCAGTTCAATGCTCATTTGTACGCTGTCACTCTTGCTAATCCTCTTCTGAGCTCTGGTCCGGGCCGACTGCTGAGTTAGCTATGCACTGGAAAACACTGAACCCTACTCCCGAATAATGCTTCTACTAATTCACTAATGCTCATCTAACGTAAAGTGTTGTTCTTACAAGCGTCCCTGCCTCAGGGGATGTCACACTGCTTCTTCACCACTAAACCGGCCTCTAAACTCCACTGTATCTATTCTGCCTCACAGGTCCCAAGCTTGGATCATGCTAGCGTCTTTGATTTTGGTGGAACAGTTTCAGCAGATTCACCCGGTTTCACGTTCACTAAAAAATCATCACGTTTTATAAAGTGTTTGAAGAAATAAATAAGGTTACTGTGACAAACCTTTACACAACTGTAAGATGTCCATTTATCATTCTCTTTTACTAAGATACCAATCACGTAGCACAGATTTGATTTGTTTGTGAGTTAAAGGGATACTGATGTTGTGTAAGCCAAGCTCCTAAATCAATGGATCCTACAATTCCCACAATGCAAAGTGATAGCATCCCTTGCTAAACCCTCTCTACATTTTCTTTTAAGCTCCACATTTCCAGTTTGTACTGCCGGCTTTCTGTAGAAAAATTCCCAAAGTCGCACAAATTTGACCGCTGGACCCAAACAGCCAATGCACCAATTATACATTAGCTGTAAGCTAGCTACCGATGGAGTGTGCCTGTGTGTGTGTTTGTGTTCAACTCAGCAGCTGCAACTTTGGTTCATTCTGTTATTTCCCTCCGGTCTCCCCTTTTTCCTTTTGTCTCTGTGCGTTTATGAGGCAGATTAATAAAGCCCTGAGATTAGTCCAGATATTTTGCTCAAGTTGAAACCTTCTCAACTCACGCATCTTTGCATCAATTCATGCCACTCAGTGAGAATTCGCCTATTGAGATTCACTTTCACAGGCTGAGTAGTATAATAAGTAAACTGTTCTACATGTGTGAAATTGGTGGAATGCCCTTTTAATTTGATGCACTCAAAGGGAGGGGTCTGCATTTGCTTCTTACAGTCTATTTGTTCTATTAAACTCCAAGTCTATTTGGATATGTTGCTGCCCTGCACACTGTGACCAGAGTCACTGATGTGAATCAGCTTCTATTATCTACTTCGCACTTTTTCCCCACAAACACTGTGTTCACATCATATTGGATTTATCGCTATGAGGGACACACACAGGATGTTTTCAAAAGCTCCTGTAGTTTCTGTTTGGAGTTTATCATCAGCTAAGGTTGTGCTGATATGCAGTGTCATGGTGTGCTGTGTCCGTGCTGTAACTTGTGAAGTGAAGTGGAGATTATTTCATCAATATTACAAATGATAAATAACATCATGACCATTAGTTACAACTGACAATGTCATGAATAAGAGGTGAGAATAATCCTCAGTCAGTGCAGAAAATGAATACACAAATAGTTGCAGAGCAAAGAAAGCCTTTCCTCCTTATTTGTAACTGGTTTGTGCTTCACTAGAAAGGATGGTGAACTGTGAGACAAACAAAACAAAATTGTTAAAAGGATAAATAATAGGGAGACGACTTTGCTATTCTTAACACTCAAACGGTAATTGAAACAACAATGACTACAAACGACAGTTAAGAACAATGACTGAAAACGACGATGAAGAACAACAAAAGGGAAAGAAAGTATGTATGCTACATAAACTCATGTATGTCAGTATTCACACATTTTACCTTTAAAATCAAAAGCTTTAAAATCAGTTAATGTTTTTAACACTGATAGCAGGGTATTCCAAATCTCTGGGCCTTTTCAAAAGGCCATGGTTTTTGGGTTAGTCATCTGCAGGACTGCAACTAGCTGTTATTTCCATTACAGATTGATCTGATTTTTTCGATAAAGTGTTTGGTCTAAATAACAACAATCACAATATGCCTTAAACCCAATGTCACTTCTTCAAAGTGCTTTTTTCTGTGCAGCCAAAAACTCAAATATTCAGTTTGCTATCTGATGAAATAAAGAAAAGCAGCAAATTCTCAAAATTGAGAAGCTGGAATCAGGTAAAATTTGGCCTTTGTCCTTGAAAAATTGCTTAATTGAATGTCAAAATAGTTGCTTATTCATTTTTAATGATTAATTGAGTAATTGCTTCCGCTCAAATCATCCAGTTGCCATTTTAGGACATCTCAGACTATCAGCCCGGAGCTGTACTTTGCACTCAAGTATCATCCTCAGTATCAGCTGGGTCTGCCACACAGGGAGAACTTCCCTCTATGTGTGTAATATGTCTGGAAAAGAGAGAAGTGGGTAATAAGTGTCAGCAGTTATAACCATCATGACTGAACTGACAAAAAGGTGTAATAGCACTGACCACACTACTTGATTGACAGGTGATCTTTAAGAAGAAGGGCAGTGCTGAACTACACTGCAGCAATCAGAGTTCAGCAGCAAAAATGCAAATACAAAATCAACTGGAAGGATCTCTTATAGTACCAGGTGAAAACTTAGCCTACTTTAAAGAAAAATGTTCGATTTTTCAAGGGATCATAATGCTCAACATCGCCCGGCACACACAACAGCTCTTAATCTAAGAACTTATAGATTTTATGCATGTGCTGCCTCTACTACACAGTCTAATCGTACAGTAGGTCTCAAATGACCACCAACCAAGCGCCTGAAGTTGACATAAATCTCCATTACTTCAAGAACACTGTAAATTAGATGTTAACGCTTTATTGTAAGTCAATAAATATATATGATGTGTACTACATATTATGCCCTCACCATATAAAAAAGGGTTGGACAAAGTACACCTGACAATATGAATCTGAATCGGCTTTATTGGACAAGTATGTGTACACATACAAGGAGTTTGACTCTGGTTTTTCTTTCCACTTACACATAAATAGACATTCAGCTAAAAACAAGGACTATGGTGGAGTCCAGTACAATAACACATTAACCTAAAGCCTTAAAAATGACCAACACCTCTGAAAATCTGAAAACAGTATGTTTGTCAGAGGTCATATTTATCATAGGGATTATATAGTGGTGCTGTAAGTTAAATGAGGGAAGTGTCTTTTTAATAATCAATTAAAAAATGTATGCCTTTTGCCTTATGATGACCACTGACTAGAGGCCACCTTACCCACCTTTAGGGCTGCTACTAATTATTGGTTCATCTATCGAATTTGATTTATCGTTTTAATCTAAAAAGTCAGGAAGCCGGAACCAGTTGGTATTTGAACAATGAATTGATTCGCGAAAGTATCAAGATGATTTTCTGTTGATTGCTTCATTGATTAAGTGTTTATTTATGACTACTGGTTAAGGAACAATACAGTTCGTGATTGTCGTTGCATCCATTTGTGTGATTGAGGGGTCGTGATGGGGAAAGAGGTCCTTCTCGCCATGAAATGCACTTTACCCTGTTTGCTTTTTTTTGCCTCTGCTGTCACTTTTTCTTTCGCTCTGCTGCAGCGCCAATGGAACTACAGATTACGTAGCCCATTTACTGGAGGAGCAAAAAAAAAGAAAAAACCCCACCTCTCCTGACTGTCAGACACTGTGTGTGTGACAGAACATGAAAGAGCAAGTGGTCCGTGTATAACGAAACAGTCAGATGGAAGACTTGGTTGTATTGAAAGGGAAGCTGAGGTTGTTCACTGGCCTGACACAGCAGGAAAGAAAAGACAACATTGCCGAACAAGGCAGCAAAGCATTCTTCCCTTTTTCCCCTCCGCACGCTCCTCACCCCGTCAACCTCAACCTTTCATCAGCAGAGAGAGAGGGGGTTATTGGCGGACACACAATGAACGGGCTGTGCAAAATCTGGGTCTTGTGATGGAGTATGCGACCATACAGCCCTAGAAGGCGGCGAGGCGTGGGGATAAAATGTGTGTGTGATGGGGGGGGTAGAGTTCGTAGGGGAAGGAGAGAGAGAGGCCAGTTAGTCTTTTCCAGCTCAGGCCTGTCGTTTTGTCGTTGCCCATCACGTGGCCTTCGTTGCCTTGCCGATGCCGGTGTCATGGCCGCATTCCCATGGAGATTGGTGTGAGGTGGCAGCAGGTTCAAGCAGGAAACCACACAAATACGCTCTTTGTTTCTCAATCTTGCCATTTGCAACACACTATAACTCGTTAAGAAAGAGAAAGAAAGCAGTCTTTATGGCCTTGTAAAACTACTCATTATTTACAACAGGACTAAAAGTCTTAAGCTTTTCTCGCACTATGGGGAATTCAAGAGACCTCTCGGTTCCTTTTAACTGAGACCTGAGTCGGGCTGCGTCCAAATGATATTCACTCTTATCAGATCTCTGAAGGGTCTAGTTGTATTGGGTAGGGTTATAGGGCTTTGGGACAATATGTCCAGTACCCGAGTGGATCCATGGGGGATTTGCTATCAGCTCCGATCACGTGGTGGGTCAGAGAGTGAGTGTCACAGTGGGTATTGTGAAGTGCTGGTAAAATGACAATGTTTTGCTGCTCTTTTTGACTTCAGATTCCCGTTGCCAGCGTTGGTGTTCGAACTATTTGGGTCTGTTTGGGTCGACTGTATTTTGAATCATGTTTAACTATTCTCTGGTCTATTTCGGATCGAGTGTCTTACGGGCCCATTTTAGATCAGATATCTTTCTTTTGAAGAATAATTTATGCTTGTCAGCTTCAGACCAAAATTTTGGATCCATGAACCCCACACAAGAAAATTACTGGACTAACAAACAGAATACTGACAATTTTGCTATTTTCAGATCCTCACAGTAGAGGAGCTAGAAATGTAAATTTTTGTCCTTAGGGTAGCCGTAGAAGAAAGACCATGTGGCCAGTAAAATCAAAAGGGTTTATCCCCTTGGGAGCATGAATGCGCTCAGCGAATCTCATGGCAATCTGTTTGTTTTATCATGAGATATCACGTGTGCACTGTTGAGCAAACTAACTTGAGCTATAGGAAAGAATCTGGAGTTACCAAAATAGAAAGGGTTCATCCTCTAGGGAGCATAAACTGGCCAATCTGGACATAAGATTTAGCTACTTCTTGTGTATTCGGTTATTCGTTTTTCTGGCCTGATGATCCTTTTTCTATTTGGGAAAAGTGTAGCTCCATGAGTGCAGTCCTATAGGGGTATTTATGCAAATATGATTTATTTCTGGTGGTAAAATGAATGAATAGTCTTCAGCTCAAATCTGTTTAGTACGGTCCTAGGACAGTATTAATCCTAGACAAGGCCTACAAATCACAGGGAACTGTGTAAATTCAAAATTAGTTTTCTTTCCAGCCCACACAAGCCTCTCATCTGTAATGAGCGAGGGCTGAGTAATTGCTGCACTGGATGCAATTTCACAAGGTAACCTGTGTTTGTCTGCATTCGTTGCTGTAGGTGGTGACGAGTAGGAGGTGATGTAAACCAGACCCACAAGGTGCTAAGGAAAGTTGAAACATTTAAACGCAGCGGTGTGTTGAAGGGACGACTGTCTCTTATGGCTGCAGTGAGTGTCGGGGAATGAATTACATGTTTTCTGATTTCAAAGCAGCTTACTGTCAGTGCTGCCAAGTTGGAGAACAGCCAGGGAGAGAGCTTGTCTGAGCAAAAGCGGCCATTCATAGTTTGAACAAATTGGTGATATAATCCAACGTCCTGTTTTTAAAATGGCCAAAAATTAACTCTTTTCAATCATTAGGGGGAAAAAAAATGAACATTCATCAAGTTTTTTTCACTGCAGCCACAGAACATCACAGTCAGTGAGGCTTTTTCATGAAGTTACTATTTAGCAGTTCATGATTTGCAAGTATACTCTCAAGATAGGTGCAACGCCTATGAATGATATGTATGCCTTACGCCTCCTCACACTGACACACTTCAAATAGAGATCTACTAAGTTCTCCTATGTCACAGGTCTGTTTATAGATGAGGAAAGTCGAGGCCAAGCACTGCTAATCCCGTGATGGTACACTGAACTTGTAGGTGGTGACTGGTGTAGTAGTTCACCTGAAGGGACACTTTCTAAAAACGTACCACCAACTGTCACCCTGCTTTTCAATGTTGATAACCCTGAGGAAAGTTTGATGAACCTGTGTTTCAGTGGAAGGTTTCAGTATGCTACGCTGGTCTGGAGATCAGAGATAAAACACGAAATTGATTTCCAGAAAGTGTCATAGTTGTAATTTATAGATCAAGGGTTTATCCAGTTGAGGAATACCCAACGTTTACTCCCATGGCAAGACAAAAATCTAATATTGCATTCTGTTTTCTGAGGTTATTCGCATTTGTGTCAAGAGCAAGTGGAGTCCTGCTTAACACCAAGTAACACCAGTGTTATAAACATTGATGCCGAAAGGTCAGGCCTACAGTATGTTACAGAACTGAACCAATTACACTGCTCCAATGCTAATGAAAACAAATACTGCCTACAAAACCACAATACATTAGTACCCTTATAATTAAAGCAGAGATGATAACATAAAAATATACTCCACAGCCATACTAGCAGCTCTGTGAGGCTGTACTTATTTTAGGCACGATGGTGCTACGAACCACATGCTATTGTCAGCATGCTAACATGCTCACAAAGACAATGCTAACGTGATATTTAGCAAGCATAATCTTTACCATGTTCGCCATTTTAGTTTAGCGTGTTAGCATGACAACATTTGCTAATGAGCACTCAACACAGGTGCACCTGAGGCTGATGGGAATGTCACCAGTGATCTGATGATGGTGCTAGAAAAATTTAAAAAATGAAAGTTATTATAATTCACCCTGTGGGGAACATGAATGTCTGTACGAATTTCATTACAATCCATTCAGTATTTGTTGCGACATTTCAGTCTAGACCAAAGTGGTGGACCGACAGATCAGCGCTGCTATGGCTAGCATGGCTAAAAACATGAGACAAAAATATCTTAATTTTATTTTACATGCTGTAACCGCCCCGAGTGTGATTAATGAATGTTCAGGAATGTTTGGCTCACTTTATATGACCTTTCTCTATTAATGTTTTTATGTGTCTGTCTCTTTCTCAGAGTGGTGTCCTCCATCCATGCCATCATGGCAACCACGGCAGGAGTCATCGTTGTGTCATCATGCCGGGGCAACGTCATTAACGACAGGTTAGACTTCATGTCATTAATCCTCTTAATGTGCTTGCTATTGGTAACCGATACACCTCTAAATCCCCTGATTTCCCACTCAATCATTACACTTTCTTACCTGCACCTATCAAGGCCATGTCAGCAGGTTGAGTTTAGTGAAAGATAAAAAAATGTTATGTTTTGGAGGTTAGGGGCAAGAATTGGGGAGGGACTTCCCTCTCAGTCTGTAACTACAGTTGGATCCATAAGACCAAAGACTCACTCCTCACACTAAAGACGCAACAGGATGCCGTTCATTGACGTGGGGAAGTTGAGGAATTTATGCAACTGTCCTCTGACACGTGGTAGCAACAGCCTGGCGAGTTGCATAGTTGTTTTCCACTGCACTCAACTACAAAAAAAAGTAAAAGTACTTCAAACAAAATGGAAGAAAAGCTGATTGTCACGGTCAATGTCTTCCCAATTCTGTATGATATAGCTTTAACAAGCAAGCTAGACTTGGATTGTGGCAACGAGAAAATAACCCAATCTAGGTATGTAAAATTACGCGCTCAGCACACACATGTGCAAGCTTCAGGCTCACGAGGGACAAGAAACTCCCTGCCTCTTTGTATCTGTATGTGTGAACGCACTGTTACGATCACATTATGCTGCTTCATCACAGTTCAGTTCATTGACAAAACATGATATGTTTCTTTTAAAAAACCTCTCTGCTTTTTCCTCTTGGAGAACTACTTAGAGATGGCCCTGCTCACCCACACTACATTGGTTTATTAGTGTATTTGCTACTGCACTTTCTGGGGAGAATTTGAATAAAAACAAAATGTTAAGACACCAGTTTTCTTGTATATTTGCCCCAGTGTTTCTAGCAGCCTAGTCTCTACAGCATAATGGCTTCCACTAGGGTGGAAATAAGTGTAATCGGTGTGCCTACAATAGGATGTACAGTTGTACCGCCCTGTTATATCTGAACTAGAGAGTTTGCTACTATGTAAAAATATGTTTTCCTTCATATTCTTTTCAAGGACAGTCAACCCTACCATTATCCAACTAGCTGCTTTCATCCAAGCCCCGCCTCCACATCAGCCACCTGGCAGCAAGCTAGTGTTAGCATAGCATTAGCCTGACCGTGCAGTTTAGGAAAGTGTGACGCTAAGCTAATGCTAGCCCATTAATCCTACTGAGTCAGTGGCCAGACCGGGGCATGCCCAGTTTCAGGCTGCTAATCTCGGCCGCCCCTCCCCTTCACCCACAGGGCTTAATTCCTCCACAACGCTGCTCAGTTCTGCTGTCCTGTGACGTGCGCAAGGCCTGCAGCTTATCAGACACATGCTCCAGAGTCAGAACCATGAATACTCTAATACTCCATCACAATCTGTCACTTTATTTAGCCTTCATTGCCTCGGTTGCAGCAACTTTTGCAAGGTTTTGCAGTGGAAAAGCCTCCAATACTGGGGTAACCGTAACAGCTGAGAGAGTAGGCTCCATCCTGACACTTTAACACACAATATGTTGAGTGTGTTAACATGGGGCATGTTACACTCCATGCTAACACAAGAATGATTTTGGTGTCCGTGTTCTCATCATCACATAATTTATTTTTTAATCGGCCTGAACGCCTCATGGTTTGAATTTGCGTCATTGGCTGCATTTTAGCGTTGTTGCCATGTTTCCAGATATTAGCAATTGGCTTTGGTGAGTACAATGTCATTTTAACCAATAGAAATGATACCTAAAGCTACCAAAGAAAAAAGCTGGAATTATCCCTTAAATAGTGCAACCTCACAAACCCTGGAGAAACTACTCACTAATGCACGAGTGTATAGGAATTCGTGTTTGTTTGTATGTACGTATATTTATATGGGGAAGACTACAATGTTTCTCTGTCTTTGCTTACAAAAACAGTTCATCTGCCCTTAATACAGCAAATATATAAACCACAGAGTTGACTCACGCAGCCTTCATCCTACCCTGAGCTGTTTGTTGTGCCTTACTGCTCTTAATCTCCATTCACTGACCTTAAGAGCTGAAGAAGCCAGTCAGAGGTCAGAGGTCAGCTCTGCCCTGCAGCTTTACTCCATTCTGTCCACATAATTAACCATCACTGTAATCGGTGCTCATTAGAGTACTGCAGCCATCCAAGTTGTTTATTATACTGTACTTACATAAGCCTGCCTTAAAACCTTCGCATGCTTGGGTAAGAGAGGCAAAGCATATAGGTTAAACAGTGTCGGTGTGTTTGCGACTAAAGGTCATTCAGTTTACCATCTACTGGCACTGTTTACTGTGATAATACTACTTAATCATTAAGCCTAACCCATCATTGACTGTGAGATGGCCTATTTGGCCACATTGTGTAAGAGTGATTTTAGTAGGCATGTATGATTCTGGACAAAATGAGAAAAACACATTTTCTCACTCAAAATTGAGATTTTTTTTTTTACATGGTTGTTGATGATAACAGTTTTTAAACTAAAATAAAAAATGTATTGCAATCCATATTGTCTCCATGCAGACCGAACAAACAATATGACCGTTACTGGTGAAGGTATCGTAAACAGAGAGTTTATATGCAACTACATGGAACACTCAATTTAAGAATAATCCAATAATAATCCTCTTGTTTGTTCTTCAGAACACCTTTTCATAAATATTTCCTGTTAGTTAAAAATAGATTAAAAAAAGTGTACCTAATCCACTGCTCACCTGTAGCCAGATGTAGCCTATGCCCCAAAAGACTGAAGCCTAGTCCCTTTATGAAGAGAGATTTTTTTCATAATAGATGATCCCTTGTTACGCAAACCAGTTTTTCCACCTCCAAACTCCAGCAGGTTAGTGCCTGCTACAGTTCTGTGGGATCCTCGAGGAAAACACAGCTGGTAACCACAGGCTGTTCATGACAACAACACAACATCAAAACAGCTGCAGGACGGCTTTGAGTAGCATTTGTCTAGTTTAGCATTTAGCATAGTGTTGACCACAGCCATGAGTCACAGCCTCTGTAGTCTAAAGTGGAGTGGTCTTTCCTATGTTTTGTATGTTAAGTTTTCCTGCCTGGATTACCTTTTTTTGTGACGTTTCAAGTAGTACTGCAAATTTGCGGTGTTACTTCTGACTCCACACAGCAGATTTCTCAACTTCTCTACAGTAACAACCACAGTGTTTTAGTCAGAGCACATCGCAGTCCAGTGTCCTCGATTCGTACAAATTTTGTTGTCCCCAAAAAGCCTTTTCTTTCGCTGCATTTTATTTCTTTACTCTTTTAATTTACACCGATGTCCTGCCCATCTCTTCTTCAATCTGTTGATACAGCTTTTGGAGAATTTTGGTAGCACTTGGTTTGATGCATTGGATCTCTTTGCTAATGCAAACATGGCAAAATCATTGTCACATGAAAATGAGATAGAAGCATGAATTGATATAGAAATCTTAATATTTACATGTATTTTGTTTGTTTTTCCTCAGGCACTGGCTGGCCACCTATTTTGTCATCTGGTACGGTGTGCCCTACATGACATACGACATCTTCGCCATGTACCTCAGTCACTACTATCGCTTCCGCATCAAAGGGCACGAGGACTACAAGCAGCATTCGCTGAGGACCGTAAACTCCTTCGTCCGCAGAGAGTTCTTGCTGGTGTTGCATCACATCGCCCTGCTCACTATCCTGCTGCCTGTCACACTGGTGAGGAGGGGAGGGAGGAGTGGTGGGAAAAATCAGGGGGAGATTGAGGCAGCGTTGATGAGGTTGTGTTGTCAGTAGTCAAGGCCAATAATTAAGATCAAAACTGAATGTAATGCAGGCAGCACTGGTGGTGATGGATCACTCGCTTGCTGCTTTGGTTGCTGGTAGGAATCACTGTCCTGCAGTGCTGGTGCTAAAACGATTAGCATTACAGATCACAATCTTCATCTACAGTCTGGGATTACTGGCTGTTTACTACAACTGTCATGGATCTCATGGGGTTGTTCAATGAGTGACAGTGACACCAGTCACTGCTACATATTATTGCTACGGTAGAATAAATATATTTGAGTGTAATTTTGCTGTCTGAAGTTACCCGTGCACTTACTGTGTATATGTTAATAGTAAGTAAAACATTTGACTTATTTTCAGAATTTTAGAGCTGAAATGATTAGTCAATCATTAATTAGTTGATCAACAGAAATCTAATCTGTGACAGTTTTGATAATCATTTAATTGTTGAAGACATTTTTCACGTCAAATAAGAAAAATTCACACTTGAACTTTTCTTATTGACTAGGCTGCTGGAAATAAACTGGTGTCTTAACATTTTTAGTTTTCCATGATCATAAACTGAACGTCTTTGGGTTTTGCACTGATAGTCGGACCAAGCAAGGAATTTTTAGATGTCAACGTACGCTTTTGGAAATTGTAATGGCCATTATTCACTTTTTTCTAATGTTTTATAGACCAAATGAATACTCGATTAATCGAGGAAATCAGCCCTGAGTATAAGGATTATACAGGTGCTGTTCACATCGTACATTACATTACTCCTGACCATTTTTCAAAGCATATTGTAGGGATTTTAATGATTATTTATATGTTGTTTTCTAGCTTTCAGGAAGCCGTTGGTTTCTGTTTATTTCAGTATGCTTCAGAAATCAACTCCAAGTTGAAGCTCACTTCTCATAAGTAATAAGTCATGTGTTCTTTTAGTACTGTGCACTGCCAGTAATGCGTTATTAGTGTGTGCTGTAATGTAGTGCATTGTTTTCAAATCAATCCTTGAAGCTGCATTATCTCTTAATGATTGCTTAAGTGGCAACATAAAAAATAGAAATGATGCTCGCTGTCATGGATTATCTATCAAGTAATGTTCTCCGGAATCATCGGAAGTCAGGTTTCAAGCTGCACTGATGGACCTATAGGCTGTCTGTAATGTAGAGAAAAGGCAATATGTCTGAAAGTGTTTGGCAGTAATGTCAAATGTACATAATATGAAGTCCACTTGGTCCTTTACACAACCAGAACATTGAACCTTCAAACTGAACTGACTATACCGAATCCTCATAGTCACTGATCGAATCAAACGTCTCTCTTGAGCTTTCTTTTTTCATTCTTCACACGTTACTTTTCGTATCTGCGACGCTGTGAATGCTTTCGAGGAAAGATCGTCTGAAAGCGTGAGCCGTGTTCATCTATGTTTGAACTCCTCTCTAGGACAGCAGACTTTTCACCTGGCCTTCCAGCCTTAACGTCCTTGGATTACACTGATGAGCCAGTATGCATTTTATGAGTAAATCCCTGTACTTAAAAACTGAAGTGTTGGTCAGACTCAGTTTATGAAGTAAGTGGAATACCTCACTGATTGACTGCGTGGTGTATGGGAGGAAATGGTACAGTCCAACTTGGTCACTTCAAAGGAATAACAAGTGTTCAGGCCCTCAAGGGAGTAAATTGCAGGAAGGGAAAGAGAACAGTAAGCCAGTAATTATTGATTACTTTCTTTGAACAAATGGCAGCAAATTATTCTTTATTGTTTTCTTTTACGTCCTTGAATTGTAAGTTCTGTAAATGGACAGGAAGGCAGAATGAAAGGTGCAGGTTGTTTTCTGCTGAGATACAAGTGTTGGAGGAAAAATGGATTTCAATGTACATGAAAGCATCAAAGTGCGCGAAAAATATATAGTAAGTCAACATTTCTTGGAAAGAAGAGAAGAATGTCAAGAGAACAACAAGGAGTCTTTTGGCGTCCATGTTGCTGTTGCCTCGCACCTACGTTCTCACGACTCACCACTCGAACGCCATATCGCAACCACAAGCTCACCAGTTCCATTTGAAGGCTCCACTCCTTTGCAAGTAGTATCCCAGGTTAGCAGGCCAGGTGCAGTGGAAACCCGGCCCTTTGTTTGCTGTGGCAGTCGGTGGCAATATGAGATCACATTACCCTACATTATTCAGCCCCAGCTGTAGTCATCCTTTCTTTTCTTTAAACTCACCACCCCTCCCTCTGTTCCTCCTCTTGTTCCCTCACTCATCAGCTTTATGCCACTCTGGCTTGCCTGGCTAATGAGCTGGTGGAGTTATCCAGCAAGCCATTGACGTGCATTGACATGCAGGAGGAAGAAAAGGCCAAACCTTTAGGTGTAGTTGATGTCGATTTATTGATTACTGTTAACAATAGGCTTTTTTCCCACAGCTGATATTTTGCTGTCCTGTGAGAACGAAGTATCTTTAAAAAGTCAACTTTTCATGACCAGAAAAAACGTTTCCAGTTTTGTGACAATTAATTTTCCAGCTAATCCAAGGGAGTTTTTAAATAGTTTATTTAGCTTAAGAAGTAGGTGGAATTTCTCTGGAAATACTTGGTTTTGAATGGACAGGAAGGGTTTGAAAAATTGTAATCTAAAAGGTAACTAGTTAACGATTTAATCCATCAGATTGGTGTCTTATTAAGCAGAAACTGACCGATTAACATTACACACTGTTTTTTCGTCAATTCACAGTGTTTGCTGTAATTTACATTCACTCAGTCATCCAGGGCAGCCAACTCAATTTTAAATTCGGGAAAAAATAGAGAGCTTCGATCTTATCAGGGCTCTGCATTGGGAGATACTTTGATTTTAAGAATTGGAATTGGTATCAGGAAAACATTTGTATGTATTTGACCAAACGAATACGATTGCTGCCAAAACTTGTCATTCACAAGGTTTTTTGGGCTTTAGAGATCGGATGAGGAGCTCCAAGTGGAACCACGGCTCCTGAGCCAGTTGAGATGGGTAGGGCATCAGAACAGGATTCATTTCTGTTGGTATTCTGGGCATTTCCAAGTAGGAGGAGACCTCGAGGCAGATCTACAACACACTGGTCTGGAAATGACTCAGAATACCCCAGAAGGAGCTGGGGGAGAAGTGGGATATAAGTGGCAATAGGCACGTCTGGACTATTGTAATTAGTTTGCTGTCACCACAACCTGCTCAGCATATTTTAGCCCTATATTTACACAGGTTTTTCATGATGGTGTTGCATAAACATCTTGTCAAGATTGCTGGGTTTTTACAGGTGGTAAACCTTTTAGTTACCGGCTAACCAGAATTTACACACAGGCTAATGTATGTAGTAGAAAATTCAAATATATCCTTGGACAGATGGTAAGCATCAGACTCTAGCAACCACAAATAAACCTATTGTTCTCAGTGGCTGCAGGCAAACTAGAGGATTGAGTGGTGCATCCGAATAGTGTGTTGTGGCTCACAACTCAGGCCAGTTTTAGCACATTAACAGACTTTTTTTTTTACAATTATAGGCTTAAGACTGAAAACTGCCATAGTGGCCCTTTTTTTTTTGCCTCATACAGCGTCTCAAACATACATAGACAAAGGTAACACACGCCCATGGCAGGTGGGGACAGGGATGAGGTAGCCAGGTAGCTCGTTAGGCGTGGTGTAAAGTTCCCTTCTGTGGTCTCAGTCATTCTTTCATGGGCAGATGGCAAGGCCACATCTAGAGCCGCTCATGCTTTATTCATCACTAGCACACAGCAAGCTAGGCTACCAGACAGTGCTTGTCTTTTGTCTGGAGTCTCTTTATCCATCTAGACTGACTCACCTATTCTAGGATGGCTTCCCTAACCACACAGCACTGTGCCACTGGTCAATATTTGAAAGCTTCATTCATTACTTATGTACAGGACATCACTCCCTCCTCGGCCCTGGACAGCCTCTCGCTGCCATCTTGAAGTTGTGGTAGAATAATACATCTGCCTTTGTGGTTGTGGTATTGTACAAAAAACATAATCAGCTAAAGGTTTTTACTCAACAGCTTCTGGGTCTTAAATTGAATCCATCTAGGACTGAAACATTCTCAGTACGTCTGTGCATGTAGAGTACAGTACATACTTGTACTTTCATCCTGCTAAAGAGACTACCAAACCTTGGTTAGTATTTATTGGAAAATAAAGTGAAATATACATATGTACTTGTAGAGTTTCTAGCATGGAGCTCCGCCAACTTGTCAAGATTGGTGTTTCTCAAGATTGCGGTCACGGATCTTGAAACTCCAAAGTCTGCATTTCTAGACCACAATGCCTTCAAGCGACATAGTAACAAGGGACTTTTCATATTAAAAGCTCCCCAAAAATGAGGCTTAGCAATGCAGCCTTCTTTTGTCTGTGTTTGGAGGACTCAACTGGAGTCTCTATTGTGAACCGGTCTCTTATTTATTGGACTTCTCAGGCGATCCTCCTCAACTCATGAGGCTGGGAAATATCACACGACCACGCCAGGTTTACCAGGTATTTGTATTTTAGTGGTTACCAGTGACAAGTAAATACATCACCTTGAATTGGACCAGTAACAAAGCCACTGCAGAGTGTAGAGGATGTTGTCCCAGCAAAATATTGTTGGCTCTTGTCAGCAGCCTGGATATGGAGCAAAATAAATAGACATTATATGGATATATGTACAAGATACCATATATATGTGCTAGTTGTCCATCATGTGTTGAAGTGTAACATTAGAGCTCTTACTGTAAACTGAGGCGTCATGAAAGTTAACTCAACTTACCAGTGGTGTTTGCACTTTATTGACTGTTTGAGGGAAACTTCCTGGTGATGAATATGATGCGAACTTCCCGATTGAACCATACGTTTTGTTCTCTGTGAGGCTAGATGGTGTCATTTTGGGAGGAGGAGCAGGTTCAGCCTGGCTTTCAGGACCCCCACAGCCACCTCCTTAGTGGGCTGTTAAGGACCATCCCTCCCCTGCATTGGGACACAGCTGTTGACTGTTAGTAGGAGATGCGAATACTGGTCTCCGGTAATGAAGTCAAACCATTTTGGTACATAATATATTGGCTAACAGCACCTTCAGTCCAAATGTATCAGAATGAACCTTTAGAAAGACACACTAAAACCTTGTGGGTGACACACAACAATGATATCGTCCCATGTCTTTTGAAGCCTCTCTTAGCATATTTACAGCGAGACTGTTCCAGAAATTATCCTTGAATGTCAGCTGTGTTTTTTTTTCCATGGTCATGTTTGTTTGCTCAGTCTGCGTGCGCTCTGTTTGTCTGTTCTTCAGTTCTTCAGAAGGGACCAGGGGGATTTCTTCATCGGCTGCTTGTTTCTAACAGAGCTCAGCACGCCCTTCGTCTCCCTGGGGAAGATACTTATTCAGGTGAGACAGCACGTACGCATGTGCATTCACCAGACACAAGGAAGTCATACATCTGTCATTCAACATATGCTGTCCCTTATACCTACAATTCTCAAAGCCAAAGGTTTTGAGACTGTGTGGAGTAAACATTAAAGACTGGCCACCATTACTTTGTCAGACAGGTCAACTACCATTCATCCAAGTTGGGCAATCATTTGCTAAACAAGCACCGATTATCCAATCATAGCTTAGCAACAAGAGGCCTGTCAAGCTTTGGACTTCTCCACAGGCCAACTGGGGCTCTAATAAGAGTCATACTTAAAGTAGTATGAAGAGTTTTGAGGGAAGTGTCTTTTTCTAGCCTCTCCAAAGCTGAAAACACAAGAGCGGACGTGTAAGGAATAGATTTAACAGTGTGTCCGGCTAACTAGCTTTTTACCTATTTTGGGAATTTGGGAAAGTTTACACTCCAGCAAGCAAAACCTGTTATCCTGTGTTACATTTGCAAGACACATTTGACCTTGTTTGTCCAAGTATGTGAGCTGAGCAGCCACATAGGGTTATGCTAGAGCGACATGGTCTTAAATTTCTCCTAATCAGACTTATAGGACTAACAAGCTCTACACTGCAGAAACGAATGTTTTCCATGTCTCTGTCGTCAGCTGGCGAGTACGATGACTGTTTGCCTGGGACATAACCGCTTTAGCCTCAGTCTTGTTATTTCATGTATGTAACCATCAAGTACATATTTAAGACTGTTTACATTGTTCTCATTTTAAAACGAGTCAACTGGAAACTACAGCTACAGCTGATAAACATATCTCAAATAGGGGGATATATGCAGAATTCCTCTATAATTACATGAATGACTAGCAAAACAAGGAATTAAATTATTCATTTATGTATCTACCATTCTACTACTACTACAAATGTCTTGATTGAATGAGTTGAACCACATACATAGACACATAATCAGCCTAATCTGAGAAGGTCAGATTAGGGTTTGAAATGATTCGTTCATGATATAAAATAAAGCTTTGTAAGTATATTTTTTGAAACACAAAAAGGCTGTCAGCAATACTGTTGTCTGTCATCTCAGATTTATTTAAAGCTATCAAAGCACATTATGGCAGTTGAAATCATATTTCACACACACACATGTACATATAAGATGACTTTAAGACACCTAGCATGAATGCTATGACTCTCTGCCAGGGCAAAAGAAAGTCATTCATCCTTTTTGATGCATTCCTACTCAGGTGATGTGCTGTATCTTGCATCATCAAAACCCTGAGTATCTCCATTTCATTTGGGATGTAGCTTGTCACTGTACCATCAATAATTAAGGTGCATGGCTCACCAAAAAAAAAAACATCAGTCAGTAGCATTTGGATAAGAAGCCATGGTACTGTTTACCGTCCCGTCCACAGCAGTTAATGCCTTCATTAGTTCAACCCTACAGTGGGCATTACATCCTATTCTTTGACAAGCACACACACATGTGCTGTATACTCAGAGGCTGTGTGTTTTAGCAAAGCTGTTATCTAAGAATAGAAGAGCATTACTGTGTATCCCAGTGAAATCAGTGGACCGTGGGATTTCAGGTCTTTGCTGACATCTGGTGTCAGCGGACAAAAAGAGCAAAGCAAAGCTCTGCTGCGTCTCTCTGTCTTTAAAAACGCTGCCCTCCTTTGGACTAGATCAGCACTAACAGAAACTCTGCCAGACATTTTTACTGCTCTCAACAGCCGAGTTGATTCCTATTGATTTCTTTCCCACAGTCATTCACATCAAAGATAAGAAGAAGATCAGAGAATCACATTTTTGTTGTTTGGCATGAATTTATAAAGAAGGAAGAACAACCTACACGGTTAAAAGCCCAGGAATTTAGATCTCACCAAAGTCCAGTCTCATTCACAGAGAAAAATAAGCATGGGGTTTTTACTGAATTATTTATTTTTAAACAGATTAACAAAAAAAAAAAAGAAATTCACATTGAAACGTTGGACGTTTTGGCTTAAAGAAAATAACCTTCACAGCTTAAAGTCACTGTGAAACCGTAGTTGTGGCATCTTTATCTTCCGTAATGTGATTTATTTCCCAGTAGCCAATACGGAGCGATACAGAGCTGTAGTGGACTTTGGGCCTCCACCCACACCTCCTCAGCCCTGTTGGAGATCAGGAGATGGAGGAAATGAAACAGGGACTCAATAAATTAGACCACAGCCACGCTCTTTTAGAAATCCAAACACACACCTCTGACCTATGAAACTGCTCCACGACCTGCTGTGACCCACAAGTTAACGGTCAAAAATGGCTTTATATAATGGGTGGGTTAGCTAGTCACCCCAAGTCACATTTGATTGGAGAAAATATTGTATATGAGTCATCAAGAATATTTTAGTATTTTGACATAAAAATATGAGTATATAAATACAAAATATTTGGGTTTTTTTAAACATATATTTGACAGAAACCAAGAGATAACTGAACAATTAACACAAGGAAACAGAATTGGAAATTGGTAAATCTATTTTTTATTTCACTGTGTTTTTTAAGTGCTGCTTCAAAATCCTCTGTCTACCCCCCTCCCCCCCTTTTTTTTATGTCTCCCCCACCAGCTCAGCCTCCAGGACTGCTGGCTTCACAAGGCCAATGGCGGTATGGTACTGCTCACGTTCTTTATGTGCCGCATCGCCCTCTTCCCCTACATGTACTGGGTGTACGGCCACCACTACGGCATCCCGCTTTACAGCGTTCCCTTCCACCTGTCGCTGTCCACCAACCTGGGCAACTCGTGCATCCTGGCACCGCAGGTCTACTGGTTCGTCCTGCTTTGCCGAAAGGGCTACCGTCTGTACCGGCGTAGCCGTATGCCAGACTCGTCTCCTGCGGCCACTGTCACTGACAATTCTAAGGATGATTGATATCCAGTTCACGATTGCTCGCTCAAGCCGCACACTCAGCTACTAACGCAACTACTTCTGCAAAGGCACTAGTTTGACTTAACACATTTCAAACCCCACCATTGTACTGTAGTACACCAGGACTGCCTGCTCTTGTCCCACAACTCCTGGGCATTTTCCGCACACTTTAACTCCTCTGTTATAAATCTGCTGCCTAAGTGGACCTCTCCACCGATCCAATTCTACTACTGAAGTTTGATGATCTGGGTTTTTTTTGGGCGGGGGGTTTGGCTCTTGCCTGGATCTTGTTGAAGTGCTACACTGCATCTATCGACATTTACAACACTGAAGAAAGATCATGTTTGCTTCACTGAGAGTAAAACATGGAGTAAAAGCACCAGAAACTGAAGAAGAGCCTCCATGGAGAGACATTATCTTATCTCTTACTCCTACTGTGTTTACAGCCTCTGCTGATTTGGAAGGTCTGTTACAGTGTGTGTGTGTGTGTGTGAGAGTTGCTGTTACGACAGGTTGTATTTATTTTTATGGTTTTGCTGTAATGTGTCAGATAGTGGCGTTTCCTCTCCCATCCATTCACTAATCACACTGACGAGAAGGATTAGGAATAGTGGTGGGTGGGATGCAAATATCAGGCAGTATTAGCAGGAATAATTGTGAGGAATACATGTCACCTCATCCACATCCGAAAGCTAAAATCAGCTACATTCGCTAACACCCCGTTAATGTGATAGGTTCTGACTTTTCGCCTCTGTTCATTTTGTTTGTTGCTTCCCATTTTGTTTGCCAGTTTTCCACAGGCAAACTGATGTCATGTCATCATGGCATCAGTTTGCAAATCTGCAGCAACAATCCCACGTTCCTCACTGTAACATCCAGCACACTTTTAAGGCCCTGGCTCATTTGTTTCAAGAAGCCATCCCCTTCAACAGGGTGCTAGCTCTGTATGCATGGTGTATCCCCAGGAATTAATGCTGTTCTCGTGTTCTTGGGAATACTATTACTTCTGTTTTAACAAAGTTCAACGTTTTCAGGAGTTCAGTTTGGCAATATCGTCCAGTGTCAGAGTTGGAGAAGGGTTACAAAATTAAGTCATTTCTTTCATGAAATGCATCACATAAAACATGTCCATACTGGCTTTCTTTTATTTTAGGATGTTACTGCAAAGTTCGGTCAAGACCTCAAATGAATCACCTTTTAAAAAAATAAAAATAAAAAAAGTGCAACCAGGCTGTTCTCAATGTCTAAATAATGTAACGCAATGATAGGATAAGATGTGGCCCTCTGTCACATAATACACCAAAATGTTAGTACTTACTCCAAAGTGCAAGGATTGGCGAAATTCAGATTTTAAATTTCAGCCAGGTCTATATGGTTTGCATTTGTGAGGGTTTTTACCCTTTTAGTTTTCTTGCTACTGAATGATTCTTTTGAATCCACACTCTTTGTTGAGAAGACACAGGAGCATTGCAGCTGCCATAGAAACACTACGATGCTAACAGCTGATGTAGGGCACCTTGGGGACCACTGTCTTCGAGGGTCACGTATGGTCAAATGTCACGGCTGTTGGAGATTCGTTTTCTCCTTTAAAAAGTCACTCAGATCCGGGGGGGGGGGGGGGGCGCATGGTAATGCCTAATGTGGGACGAACTCAGGGCCAAGGTCAGAGCAATAAGCTGAGCAGTGGCTCGCCAGGGCAAACTTACACAGAGGATTTAAATTTCTGAGCAACCAGCCACAAAACACTAAGGATCTATAACATGACATCCAGGAACTGATTAGTTTCCCTGAGGCTTCAGAGATTTATATGCACTTGTGTATCAGCTGTTGCATTGAGCACTTCACACAGGGCTGTATATACGTCATGTTTTTAGAGATTCACATCATGTTTTAGTTTCATCACAAACAACACTTTTAAACCTGCATCTAGACATCATAATTAAACCTGAGAGGACCATTGTTTTTATTTTTTCGTGGGATTCACAGTTGCATAAATACATTTATCTTAAAGGCATTTATGAGGGAAAAGTCACATGAAGTCACACGCTTCACTTTGGATCTTGAGAGTATTTCTTCATATCAAAGAATAAATAGAGGATATTATTTTCAGAAGAATGCCGCGGGGTTAGTTTCACACGCAGTCCAGATCCTGAGGTTAATTTAACTCTTTGGATAATATTCTTGGTCATTCAAGCTTTATAGTGAACTAACTGATTAAGTATGCGTTAATGGCCTTTTTTATGTCCTGCAAGTTCAATCTATGCAAAAGAGGCTGCTGTGGTGCATGCATACAACACTAACGTCAAGTCATATCAGATTGATCCACGCCTCTGTATGTTGTGTTCTTTTCACATTTTTTTGGGACCATACGTTTTGTTTTTACTGTACATTTCTACTGGGACTCCACACCACAAATACATGGCCTCATGTTGCATTTCAGTTGAGTTGGAAGTTGAAAAGTCTTTGCCTGTCTTTCAAATTTACCTCACTGGTGCTTTGATTAATTCACATTCATGTAATGCTGAAAAAAAAAAAGAGTACATTGATTTTTATTAACAATTTTTGTAGCAAAAACCAACAAGTTTACAACTGCAGCTCAGTTGACAAATGTTTGTGTTTGGATACTGACTTGATAGGGCAGTCACTTTTTCCAAAAGAAGTTTGAACACAACTAATACGAAAATCAAGACTTTGTTGTAAACTGACATGGCTAACGAGCTAACAAGTAAAGGCAGGCAATTGCATGTTTAAAAGGCAGCAAACAGCCTTCTTTGTATCTTTGTTTTCGAATCCAAAATGTTTCCACACTTTCGTTTCTCAGATGGTTTCTTCCATTTTGCGTGAAAGCGAGCCATTTCTGTAACTTTTGCAGCCACTGTGAATCAAGTGACAATTGTGGGATCATTATGAATGCGAAAACATGCTGTAACAGTAGTCATAGAACTGACTCAACAATATCTTATCTGAAGTTTTGTAACATTAGCTAACAGCAGCCACCATAAGCTACTGGTCATACCAGACCAAGTAAGGCTGGAGAAGCAAATCCCCTGAGTGTGTTTAATTGAGCGTGGGTGTGTTTTATTGCTCATGAATTCAACTTTTCATTTGTATGAAGGAGCTTGTGTTATTTCTTCTTTCATAAGATGCATAGTCTCGCTCACATTTTTCAAAATGAAATTCATCCTCTGAAAGAACTAAAACGTTTCAACTTTCAAGCATCAAGACTGTGTGCTGCTGTTTCATTGTGGGCTCAGTAGTGTTACTGTGCCCTGTGTGTGTGTGTGTGTGTGTGTGTGTGTGGGGGGGGGGGGGGGTCTTGTGGCAAACACACCGGTATCCACGTCTGGTGGGAACAGCGGTGCAGAGAAAAGGTGATGAGTCTCGTTGTTGGTGGACAGACTGTTTGCTGACGAGCAGCGTGAGGATGAGGCAGTAAGGAGAGCCGAGCTGCTGAATGATGGGCTTGTTTGTCGAGTTTGGCCGGAGTCCAGCAGAGTGCAGGCCTCTTTTGTCCATTGCTGACCAGGCCACTCTTACTGGAAACACCCCAGGCTCTTTGTTCTGCTTTCAGCTGAACCCTCCCAACCTTTTTTTTTTTTACTGTGCTGTTCACCCTCAGCCTCTTATCCACTTGTCTTCAGATATGCAGTGGTGTAAATGAAATGGTAGTTACCTCTGACCTTAGTTTATACATTCATAAGATGCTATGCCCATCAGTTTTATTCTTACACTTGCATTTATAATATATCTATCTATCTATCTATCTATCTAACAGTCTCCACTTTCACTGAAGTCAAAACCAGTGGTTGTCACTTTAGTCAACCATTTATATTTTTGTATTTAAGATTAAAAGCTGCAGGCCATTCCCTTTTAAATTCTTATCGCACTCCCTTCCGGCCTCCATCCTCCCATCATCTCTGCACACGTCTTTCCTTTTAACTCATCTCAGTCCTCTTAGCTGATGTGCTGCTCTGCAGTGATGTGAAACTTGCTGAGAGCGTCAGCAGAGCAGAGCGAGCCCTCCCTCCTCTCTGCTGCCATCTGTCGTCAGGATTATCTGCTTGTCCACTCAGCAGTTTACAGGCAGGACCAGTTGGGATTAGCAGGGCCAGCCCGGCATTTTCCTATTGAAACTGTGCATGTCTCTCATGTAGTCTGCTGCTTTCAGATACATATATATATATATATCTCAGTGACGTCACCCTCCACTAAATACACTGAAAGAACTGACAAATGGCGTTGTTTTAATGCTTTGGGATAGCGAGAGTGATACTGATTCGATTAATGTTTGGTAGAAAAGGCTTTGAAACAAAACGTCTTGAGGTGTAGTAGCAGTCAACACTAAAAGCAAGCCTGTCGTGACAGTTTGTGTTTTGCAGAAAATGGCCCCTCTTGACATTTCGCTTTTCTTTTTTTTTGGGGGGATTTTCAGAAAGTCACTTTTAAACTCCTCTTTGCCCAGGACTCTGATTTTTGACAGGTCCATTTAACAGTTGTGGAAACTGTCACATTTGTCAGACTGTTTATGGAAATGTGTGTCACATTTGGCAGAGAGTTGTGGGAACTGTTAGATGGATCAGTGGAGGAGATCAGATTTGCAGTTCATTGCGCTGGATGGACCATTAAGATTTTAACAGCAGTCTCTAGGCTTAGCTTTAAAATGATAAAATAAGTATAGAAAATATGACATTCCACAATTAGATTTAATCATCAAAAGTTCCCTATTTTTTCTTTTGACTGCAACAGCTCTTTATTTAAGCAGTTTATTATTTTTATTGTGCCCCTCTGGTAATTAAGAAAGCAAAAATATATATTTATAAGGGCGTGTGACTGTGTCTTGCTAAATAACACCCATATCAACAGATGACATTGACGTGCCGATACCTGATTTTTACTTTTAAAAACTCAATATCCGATTAATTGGTCTGACCTGAACTGTTAAGTTCGTGTAAGTTTCACAGCCAAAGGAAGACAAGCCACATTATTTCCATCGAGTCTGGATCACTGCCTCATGCAATCATGTTGCTCATAAACAGCATCTGATCCAAAATCTGAGAGTCCCTCAGTAAGAACTATGAAAGGTTCAAAGCGTGCGGAGTACACATATCTTTGCAGGTATTCTTTGTCACTTGACAGATTCTTATTATAGCAAGTCTTAAGTTCATCCTCTTTGCTCAGGGTTTGATGAAGTTTGATGAAGTTGTTAACATATGTGTGTGTATAATGGTTTATTGTAAGATGATGAAACTGTGAGACTGATTCTGACGAGGATCACATCTAGAATGCGACGCTGTTTCTTTTCTATATGTTTCATTTTTAGCAGTTTTTTTTTTTCCTTATAGATTCTTCTTCTATTTATGCTCTCTGACATGGTTTGTGATACTTCAACTTCTTCTTCTAAGGGTTGGTAAACCAAAGACTGTCTGGCACTTCAGTTAATCACAGTAACTGGAGTGATATGAAGAGAGATCCATTTGATTTTTCAGTATTTTAGCTGTAGACGCTGTGACCCACTTCTCATTCAAAAACATAACTACCCTCCAGTCTTAGCCTCTTTCTTTGGGTCCCAGAGTGTGACCAGCTTGTTTGGTGTGTGATGGATGTTTCATGTGAGGATATAGTGCAGGATATACAGATTTACCAGTTGGTTCTCCACTAACATGCACCCTATACATACAGTACATTTAAGTCTCCTGCATGGGGCAGTGACATTATACTCCTTCATTTTAGCACATTGGTTGTGAAACTACATCATGATTATACTGAAACTTTTCACATTACATATTTTACATTACATATAACACATTAGCATTACAAAAGATATGCTTTGTATCCCTTGTACTTGTATATAAGGAGAGATTTTAATCGTATGACTCTTGTTGAATGGGAACATGGACACCAAAATGAACACGTGTACAGCGTTGGCTCTGCTGCACCATGCTAACGCTATTCAGAGTAGGCCTACACTATGTGGAGCGATAGCCAGCTTCTTGCTAACACTATTTTGAATGAGAGTTCACGCCATGCTAACACTTTAGCATCATTTTTATGGTGAATGGTTTTCATGCTAAAACTTTATCTTACATATCAAGCTCCATGCTAACACTTGATATAGTGTAGGCTAGTGCTTAAGTTTTAGTGGTGAGCTTCTTGCTAATGCTATTTTGAGTGAGAGGTCACTCCATGCTAACACCTTAGCATCCATGAGTCCGTACGAACGCTTTATCTTACACTGTTGAGCCATAATAAACTCTAAGCTAACACTTGATTTATGTTGAGTGGTTGTTCCAAGCCAACACTTCATCTCACACTATTAAGTTATAGCAAGCTTGATGCTAACACTTTGACGTGCAATTGTCAGCCTCTTGCTAACATTATTTTGAGTGAGAGTTCACTCCATGCTAACACTTCAGCACATAGACCTTGTGTTTGCAGACTACATGCTAACACTTGATCTTTTGAGTGCTAGCAAGCAATATACTAACACTTACTATATGTTGAGTGATAGTTGAATCCAAACCAACACCATATCACACACTAGTATCTTAAGTTGCAATAGGCTCCATGCTAATACTTTAGCAGAGGCATATGCTATGTTGAGCCATACTTTGCTTCTTGCTAACATTATTTTGAGTGAGAGTGTGCTCCATGCTAACACTTTAGCACATAGAACTATATATTTAGTGGTTCCAGACTACATACTGACACTTTATTGAGTTATACCAACCACCTTGCTAACTCTTGATCACACACACTTATCAAACACTATGTTGAGTCATAGCAGACCCCATGCTAATACCTTAGCATAGGCCTACACTACATTGAGGCCACTGATCTTTTAGTATCACTTCAAACCAATGACATCCCTCGGGACTAGTTTCTTCCACTTTTGTTCCTCTGTAGATTTTCTCATAGAGAGCTTCTTTATTCAGCATTTTGTAAACCTTAAACATTTTCCTATGATATTCTGTTGTATTCTAAGCTCAATGGGTATCTGCTACTCTGAGCAAATGCTGGTTAAAAAAAAATTGAGCGCCCTGTCATTTTAACAACGATAAAACAATGATTCATTTGTTAGCTTTCATTAGGTTTTGCTCCCATGGTGTTTTGACAGCTCTTCTGTGTCTAAGACAGACAGGGAGGTGTTGTTGGATGCTAACATCTTGTCAGAAATGCAGATCAAAGAAACTGTCTATGGGAAGAAACATTTAGGAACAGAGGAGGAAAAGATAAATGGGGCAGGACTTTGGCTTTCTGTATGGCTTGGATTTGTAGCCAATAACGCTGCACAGTTGAAATGTAAAACACTACTTAAATCACATTTTAGTCTATTTGAGAGCTCCATATCTTGTACAGGTGCCGTAAGTAGCACAGTAGTCAACAACCAGGGAAACAACCGTGGCAAATTTTGGTGTCTATGTTCTCGTCACTTAAAGGGCAAAAAACAACAAACCGATATGCTAAACAGTGTGAAGCTAATGCACCTTTAGGTCATACACGTTTGGAGTTTCTGTGGATTGTTGAGATGTGAATGAGAATGATAACTTGCATGTGGGATCTCTTCTACCCCCATGACACATTTTGTAATATTTTGCTGCTCATCGATTCAGGGTTGGTCCCTCTTTCTTGGGCACTGCAGGATTTGGGCTGGGAGGGGGGGGGGGTCTAATGCCACATTCATGTCATATTGGATGTAAATAAGAGCTGATGGGTCGAGAGTTAACTTTCACATCATCTTGCGCTGGGATCAGACGACACAATATCAGCCTGATAATGGGGACGACAATTGCTCTTTTTATCCGCTGTGTAGTTTGTCATAGCGGCATCTGGGACGCCTCGCAATGTGCCGATTGAAAAGACTAGCATGTGATCTTTTTTTTTTTTGGCTTCCTTCTCTCATCTAGCTTTGACAACTTTTACAACCTTGATGGTGACCCATAGAAGCACCGATCGCTCCTCCACGCACAACTGTAAAGACAAAGACGTGAATGATTTTATGGGTGACGTCAGGTGGAAGAGTGGAGTCAGTGAAGCTATGATTGGTCCATATTGTAGTCCGCCGTGTTTCTTGGCCAAGTCTCGGCAATAATCCGACACAGTGACCATCTGAAAAGGCGTAAATATCGTGTAGTCTGATCCCGGCATTAGTAGCTATTACAAGGATTACAACGTGATCTTTTGTGGAGTTTGTCGTCACCCAATTGGTGTCAATTGCAAAATGTTTCAAACAGCAGAAAATACACAGATCATTAGTAAAATAATGTATTTATTAGCTCTACTTATAACATCTTAAGTGATGTCTTTAAACATGTAGCAACGATATTCTGTCGTTTGGTTTCCTCTGATATGATTTGAATGCGGCATCAGGCTGATGACTTTGAAACGTGCAGATTTCGGATGAGCTCGGATTTGAAGCGCTGCAAAAACTGTGTTGCTGGGACTGATTTTGATCTGTGGACGGCGAGCCAAATTTGGTCTCCAGTGCCTTGTGGAAATAAAATCTTATAATGCCCACAAAACTCGGTATGAAAGAGCTACGTTGGCAGGCAGTGTTTACAGGTTGTGGCCGTGTTTATCATGTTTATTGTTATCATCATCATCATCATCATCATCATATCCTGAAGGAGAATTGCAGTTTCATTACTGTAATTTTTTTGATGTTCACGGCAATCATCAAGAAAGGTCTCATTGTTTGTTTTAAAATCATATCATTCATATTTTAACTGGTTGGAGCTATTTAAAACAAATTGCTATGCATTTACTGCTAGAATGAGAATAAGACTTGTCCTTTTGATTCTGTTGAAAGGCCTTTATACTAATATTTTGTAGTATTTCATATTTTGTAGCATTTAATCTATATTTTCAAATTATCGGGCACATCCCATGCTGTTGTTTTTTTCTGAATGGATATGCATCATTTAAGGTTGAAACCCTTTAAGGAATAGATATATTGTAGTCATGGATTTGTTTGCTGTGTTTCTGTTGTTTTTAGACCTTTCACCTGTCAGTTTGGTGGATGTGTATGTTTTGGATTTTAATCTTGACCTGCTGTCCATATCACTCACTGTCCCGCCGTGGGTGTGTAACTGACTTAAATGCAGCACCTTCACAACCTTTTAACACTTCCTGCCCCACATTATTTTTGATAGCATTCTAATTTTTCATACATATATATCAGATTTGATGCATCTGTCCTTTTTTGTAGCGTGATCCTTTTTCGAGGAAATTTCCTATCTGAAAAGAGACTGGACTGTTTTACGAAATAGCTTAAAAAATTATCGATGTAAGAGGAGTTATGTACTGTAGCTGCAACTTGTGAATTCAGAGCACCCCTTTAAAATTCAATAAATTTGATTTGATAGACTGTTTTGAACAAGTCTCTGTTTTGTTTTCCTTGTCTTGTCATCTGTGTCTGCACACCATCAACATCTATTAGAAGACAGTTTTCACTTAGGTTTTATTTTAAAGCCCCTGAAAACTTGGCTTCAAATCTTAAGTATTTCTCTATAATATTGAATATTCATGTTTCACTTTCATTTAGCCTGACATTGTGTTCATGTTAGCTGATTTTCTTGTTGGGGCGGAGGTTCATTTATGTTTTGCCCCGATCACTAGCAAGTGACTTATCCCAGAAGCTGCAGTAACGGTTGCAAAGAACAGTAAACTTAAAGCGGCTATAATCAATATTTTTATGTCAAGTAATAATGAGAAAACGATGTGAAAGGGGTCGCTCATAGTGATGAATTATCACCCAAATCTGCAGCTCCCCTCGGCTTTATGGAGCTTTATAGCGAGTTTCAGCTCATTGTTTATCTGTCCGGCTCGGACTTTTACTGTTTTGGTTCAAACCCACTGCACACTACCTGCTCTGCACCAATCAGCAAACAGACACAGTTAGCATCTTGCTGGTAAAGAGCCTGATATTTCCCCCAGGAGACCGAAAACAGAGTTAAGAGAGCGTGAATATTGGTGAATAATATATCGACTTGTTTGTGCTGCCTCGAAGTGGCCATTAAAATCAGGTATTGCAGGTTTAAAGGAACATTGTGACATTTTAGAAAATTCTTCTTGCTGAGAGTTAGATGAGAAGATTGATATCACTCTCATGTCTGTATGCTAAATATGAGGCTGCAGCGGGTTAGCTTAGTTTCACCTGCATGTCTGAAGGTAACAAAATCCTGCACAATGCTAACTAACCAGTGGAGACTCCAGGAGGTCACTACACCTGCACATAGTCCCCTTCAAAACCACAAATTTGTCATTTTTACTTATCAGTTTTTGTACATATTGAACAAATCTGATATAACTTGTTAATACGTGAGCTTTAGAGGCGCTGAATTTGTTGCCTTTGAACAGAACCAGGCTAGCTGTTTCTACCCGTTTCCAGTCTGTAACTTCATATTAAACAGATAAAGAGTGGTATCAATTTTCTCATCCAGCTCTCGGCGTATTTCCCCAAATGTCGAACTGTTCCTTTAACTTTTTTCATGATGAGAGTTGTTTCAAATAGCAGTTTCGTCAATTTTTCGTTTTCATCAATGTTGCTAGGAAGAAGGAAGTTGGCGTCCCCATTTCTCGTCCCGCCTACAAAGCTCTGATTGGCAGATTGTTTCTGTAAACAGCTGTCAGTGAGTGCAACACCAGAAATATATGAATCAGTGAATAAATTAGAGATGTGGGCAGCAATCAAGAGGTCTGGAAACTGGCAAGGACAACAACTACAGATGCTCAGTTATGTTTTTGTTGTTTGTTTTTTTCCACCAGAATATAAAAAAAAAATCACAATAATACCAAAATATTAATGATAATGAACAGAGAAATCAGATCATGCAGTCCCATTATTAGCTACAGTCATCTCATAAACATTTAGGTATTAAAAGGGGTCATAATCAGCTTCTTCATTCAAACCCAGAGCTGTGTCCCAAATCACTATTTACTATATAATGCACTGTATTTACTGTCCACCTTTTTATTTGAATTCTCTAACTCCAACAAAATGGGAAAAGTGGTGCGACTCTTACGTGTCGTAAGTGTCCGAAATCTCAATTTACTGCCCCCTGTTTAGTAAATTATTGAGTGTCTGCATGTAGGGAGTAGTGAATGAGTGAACGAGTGAGTGGTTTGGGATACAGCCATTATATACTAAGGCACTGGCTTAAATAAATGGTCACTGCCTCTAATGGACTGCTCAACGCATCCTATCCCCTTCACATTCAAGAGACGATCACTGCATGCATGCTCTTCTGCAAAATATCACGCCTGTGCTAATCTAGATTTTAAGTTCCTACTTTATTTTCACCTTCTCGTCCAAAGTGGAAACGATGACCTGGACTGGTAAGACAATATACAATGTATGTGGTGTTACAAGGTGTCAAAACCAGGACTTTCAAAAGACGCATAGAGACTAAATAAAATCCAGAGGGCCATCATGAGACCTCTGTCATCATCTCTGTCTGCTTTAAATAAAAATGATCTACATTTTCTTCTCACATGCTTTGCATTTCCTCTTTTTTTATTTAGTGTTTACGTTAATAGACTGTACACTGTCTATGCCTGGCCACGGTGCCTTCAGGTTATCTTTCAGCTGTAATGTGAAGTGGCGGCCACCCAGAGGCACTGCTGGCTCAAACTGACATGAGACGTTGATGGTGATGTAGTAATATAAGATAAGATATAAGACAATCCTTCTTTCTACTGTTGTCATAAACACTGTAACTGAAGGAGAGTGGACACATTTGATATGTTCATCTCACACTTATCCAAAAACACTGAAAGGTTGCAGGTGTACAATTGATTATTATGCTAAAATAATAACATTTCTTTAAATGTAACATTTAGTTTAAATAGCAGCCTAGAAATAATTACCATAGCTTTCTTATTTGAAGTCATATATAAGCGTATGATATCTATTTTTGGGGTGAAATGTTTGGTGACCAAGAGAACTGAACACAACTTAAGAAAACATGAAAATAGACAAACAGACATGTCACAGTTAAAGAAAAACAAACATAAAGAAATGCACTATAAATACAGAAAACGTGTGATGTGGTTTGGTGAAAATGAGCTAATGATGTTTATTTTATAGTTAACATTTTGACTCAATGATTTCGGTTGATACTTTAAATATTTCTAGACACCTAGCATTAGCATTTCAGTAATTACTTTAAGTGACTTTACTTACTTTAATTAAGTTTTCTTTAAATGTTACGTGTTGTCAAAGTGTCAGAGGTTCTTAATTTGAGGATTTATGTGATGGCAAAGACCATCCAAGATATAAGGGTCTACAGATTTTTAGGTGGTATAAGCTGAATTATGTTGGTGTCCCCACACACTGATTGTATCTACGTCTTTAAAAAAGTCTTCAAATCTTCAAATTACAGTACCTAAAGTCATGGCCTTGATGTGTCTTTTTGAATTGAAGGAATAGAATATTTTTCTTTTCTCCCTTGTTACTGGTCTGGTCTTCCTTTTGTTAAAGTCCCTTTCAGATTTAAATTTAACTCAAGCATAGAACATCCTGAAATTGACCCCAATGAAACTGCCGTCACGCTGTCCAGTACCACAGTTTTACCAGCAGCAAAGAGAGATAAAAACACTTGAATAATCCTGGCCCCTCCTCCCCGTTTGATATTTTCCCGCCCCCTTTATGTCCCAAAATACAGAGGCAAACCTGTTGCTCCCAAGCTTAGGAGACACATAGCTCAGACAACACACTGGGCTGGGGGCAGCAGGGCTAAACATTTACGCATAACAGAGGAAGAGGAACAAAATTACCCGCCACTTTAACTGGATCCCTTCGTAAGGTTAGTTTGATCATTCCTCAGCTCCTGCATGCACTGAGAACCTGATCTGCCCGCGCAGTGCGTAATCTCTTTTTCCAAGATGACATTGTGCATGAGTTTTCCATGGCTTATAAATAACAACTGCTCTTACTTTGACCAGATGAGAGGAGAGAGTAAGAGAATACGCACATTGAGAGAAGTCCTCCATGGAGCTTGATGGGACTTTAATGAGTTGCAGCCAAGGAAGGAATCCTCCTGCAACCCTGGTCATCCTTTAAAACCCTTTTGCATCTTCAACGTTGCTGAAAAAGTGGCATGGAGCACAGCAGATATCTTTGAAAGTTTTTCAGAAGGAAGGAATTAGTAGAGATTACAAAATTTTTTGGTCAAGAATTCAAAGCTTTTTTAAGTTTTAAGGTGGTGAATCAGAGAACGAACTGAAAAAAGACAAGAGAGATA
The DNA here is from genome assembly GCF_043641665.1 of Enoplosus armatus. Lineage (NCBI taxonomy): Eukaryota > Metazoa > Chordata > Actinopteri > Centrarchiformes > Enoplosidae > Enoplosus > Enoplosus armatus. The sequence goes on along the minus strand of NC_092192.1, from coordinate 4,656,255 downwards.
GACGGTTTGGTTTCTGAGCTCCATACCGACCACCCCATTACTCATTTGAATCTCAGGGGTGGTGAGGGTCTCTAAAGAAGCCATGGAAGCCACAGAAGGTGTTCAGGAGGCGATGGTAAGCGAGGCTCTGGTTCAGTTCAGGGCCACCTTGCAAGCTGCAGTAAGGGAGGTGCACGTGGATGTAAGTGCTTTCAAGCAGCGCATAGAGCAGAGGATCGAGGAGCTGTGCATTTCCAATGGACCCTTGGCTGGGGCAGTGACCAGGCTGCAGGAGGAGAACCTGCAGCTCAGGGCAAAGCTGGAGGCCCTCAGCCGCCTGGTGGAGGGTCTTGCCGGGGCAAAGATTGAGAGGGCTCCCGCTGAAGTGAAGGGGAAGAACGTGGAGGATAGTATGGAGAATGGACATGCACTGATACAGTCCAAGACCCAGGAAGACCAGAGGGGTCTGGTTAGCTCTGGAAGATCAGAGACAAGCCAGTCAAGTCAGTCCACTTCCACATACTCTGAACCATCAGGGTCAAGTGGAGGATCAAGCCATGCTGCTGCTGCTGCTGCTCCTGCTCCCAGCAACACCCCAGCCCCTCCTCCATGGAGAGCAAGGAGACATGCTGAAATTAACGTGAGTACTCGTTCTGTTTTTCTCTACAGTTTACAGAATAAAGAATATTACAACCCGCCTCTGGAATAACAGCTGTGAAGGACTTAGGCTGACTTCCCTTAGTTAACTTCCACCGACCAACTTGTCACTTGGATTGGGTGATACTCTACTTTAATGAGGAGACACGTAAGAGGACATGTAAATAATGGTAATATAATCACGCAGTAAATATGCACGCATAGTAACAACTCAGTATGATCCACCACTTTACTTGAAGAGGCATAAAAATAGATTCAGAGTTGTTTAGGAATTGCTTGTTAGCTATTTATTAATTAGGTCCTGATTTGATCCACTACTTGGTAACTACTCAAGACTTTGTGCAACCAAGCTTTCACACTGCAAACAGTACTGTGTTAAAGGCTGCGTTGGTGGGGGCGTGTTGCTTCAGGTAAAGGTGAGACACTGAAATAGGATCCAAGTAATCCAGTTTGAGTAATAGATCGATGAGTTTGAAGGGTTATCAGCTGCCAAAATACTGCACAGCGGTTTATAACACTGTGAGGGAAGATTGTACAACTCTGGAAACAGTGACAATCATTTTATTCAATCATCCATTGCAATAATTGTGAGATAAATAATAGAATGACCTCAATCACTTTACAAATGAATGTACCAGGAATGTACGCTTGCACATATTTGATTGACCTGACACTTCTATAGTACCCCACCATGCCAAGAAACATCAGTAACTACGTCTTTGTGCTTGGAGGGGCGTGCTGTTACATGTAAGTGTTTGGCACAGCTTCCTTTCCTTGGTACAGGAAGCCTTTTAGCCTTTCTAAATCACACATCGCACTCACTTTGTGTCCATATCAGGCATTCAAACAATGCATGAATACAGTGTACATGATCCTGCCAAATGTCACTGTAGATTACTGCATCATCCAACCAGAAACCACCCTGTTCACTGGAACACTGTGGTGCATTCCTCAACCCAAATGGCACGACTATATATGAATATAACCCCGATAGTGTGATGAAAGCTGCTATTTTCCACATGTGTAAAAAGTAACCCTTCAAAAGATCAGACATACTTATGAACTGATCTTACCTGATCCATAAAAACCTCCGTGTGAGGAAGTGGATAAGAGTCAGGATTTGACTTTGTGTCGAAGAGTCCAACTAGAATTTGAGGATTGTGCAGTATGTTTGTCTGATATATATTTAACCTTGTGACTCCAGCTTTACACATGTATCTGGGGATCAGTGGTAACAGCACTGCTGTACCTTGAATATTAAAATGATTACCATTACCGGAATTATATATGAAATTGGTCCAAATTAATTTAAAAGCAACCCCACCACCACACATACATGCTTACACCCTTCCCTACCCCCCATCTCTGCCCCTTTCTGCTCACAACCCTCTTTTATAACAGCAGGTCCTCCAAAGGGCACATGTATTTTGGGGTCCATGATTTGGGACTGAGCTGCAGCTCTTTGGAGCCCCGGCATGCTTCATCAACTTCAACAGCACCACAACTTCCCTCCTTACTTTAACCCCACACCGTCTGCATGTATGAATGGTACGGATGCAAGTCTAAATGATTGGTTCATAATCAATATCTGCTTAGTTAATAAAGTCCTGACATTTTGGAAGACACAAAATAACAGTAACACTTCAAACAGAGCCTACAGTACACATATTGTGTTGCATGTTTATGACGCAACTCACACCCACACTCTGAAGACAGATATATAAATAAATCTCAGTCCTCTAATCGCTCAGGAATCTTGATTTCCAGCCAATCTGTGTCCCAAATCTCCTAATGGAAAGTTGAATTGCATCTACGTCCCTGTCAATAATACCCCCAGCCTACACCCTGAGAGGGACAACCAGCTGTCCTGTCAAAACGCAAACCCTGCCAACATTCCTGTCCACTGAAGTCACCTGGTCTTTTCCCACCCGTCAGCCCCCCACTCTGACGTACCACAGTTCAACCCCCCAGTACTAAGATAGCCCTCTCATCAGTTTATACTCAGCTCCATCATTTTCAAATTTGACACCGTTTTTCCGTCAGTATTTTTAAAATACGTTGAGTTCATCTTTTGCCTTGTGGCTAGCAATGGGAAGCCTAAATTGTGTCCAACACTTTTTGTAACTTTCCGAGACCGATAATCTCACCGACAATCTCACCGACAAGCTCACCCACTTCGTGCAGCGACCTCTCTTACTTTTCATACATGCAAACGAGTGCAACGCCATGAATGCCTTTGAGGAGAGACTGTCCTCAAAGTGTGCGCCATAATCCCCATTTGAAAAATTACAGCGTCTTGTCTCACGTTGCCGCCAAGCTGAAGCCAATGCCATGTGTCTGAAGACGTACTCTAGTACCACTAATGACCACTAGATGCTAGCTCCAGAAAATCTCTGTCAACAGCTGAAGTCCTACTTTGTTTCACCATATAAAGTTGTTATGGTGAACCTGTTAGCTGGCAGTTACATATTTACCGTTTATGAAGTATCAAAAGTTTAGTCCAATGAAATATCAAAGTCCAAAGACCTTCCTTCTTTTAGTTATGTTTTGGTCTCCACCAACTCCTGAGAAATATCTGGCTCTTTATCTGCTAACTGCGCTGCTATGTTAGCTAGCCAGCTAGTTGCTAACCTTGTCTGTCTGCCATTTGGAGCTGAACAGGTAGCGTGGTTGGTTTGGTACCAAGTGTGTTTGCTTGATGGACTTAATTGATGTTTTAGGTGTTTCAAAGTTGGATCATTCAATTATCTGGTTGGGCTGATTGCACTCATAGGACCTGAAATTAATAATATGGGATTTTGGGAAATGGGGAATTTGAAAAATAAAGCATCATTCATCTATGGCGGCAAAAACGTTTTGGCCAAATGTGTTTTTCTCACTTCTGAAATAACAGACATGCCTGTGTTTGTGTGTCTCCAACCAAAGTATGTTTTCATGTTTCTAAGAGGGAGTGATATGGAGGTAAACCCAGGGAGAGGTTGAAGGGATTAACAGAGTCAGACTGTGATATCCTACAGGAGCTACTGTGAAGCCCACAGATCGCTGTGGTGCTAATCTCCCTCCTGACGACGAGTTGACGGACTGGCCGAAATGGCTTTACTGCGTGGTTGCCAGACCACTGTGTGTCTCTGGAAAGCAAAAGGCTAAGGGGTGGGAGAGGGGGCAAATACAGGCCAAAGCTTCAGGCTGGTATACTTAGGCACTATTTGAACTGCTCAGGCTAACTCTCTGATTTCCAAAGCATCCATTTGGGGCTATATTGGGATGTAAGAAGAGTGGAGCGGAAACTCTTGCAAAGGGGCTGATTGCAAAATCTAAAATAGCCTCTCAGTGGGAACATGGGTTTGTTGGCCACAGCTGTCATTAAAGGAGATGTTTTCAGCTGTTAACAGCTGAAGATCACACTTTTAGAGAAATGAGCACACACACACACACACACACACACACACACACACACACACAGTGACAGATTTACCATGGAGGATAAAGGCCTAAAATTAATTTTAGCTCCACAGTGTGCAGCAGTCTGACAGACAAAAGAACCATCTTTGTTTGTTGTGAGCGAATCAGTGTTGAACCCAATGAAAGATGTTGCTAAGGCAAAAGCACAAATAGACACACTCACAGTTTGCTGCATGTCTTGCATAACTCATTTACCTTCTTTCCTGGGACTCCTTGCACAAATCTTCATCCAGGTTTGTTGTGTTTTACGATTCTTTTTAAAACCAATAAACCAAGTTTTGGGTACTGGGTACTTTTGGGATTGTTAGCCCCCATCACATCCCCTCCCTCTTTTACTTTAGGTTTCCATCAGCCTTATTCAAGGGTATGCCATTAGCAAGGCGGTCAAATGAAGCAAAGCTGATTTGCTGGACACTGCTGGATATCAACATCAAACAGAGGCAACTGAAGTACAGTCGTACCTGACTCAGATACTAAATATCACAATATTATGTTCTGACTTATGCAGTTTATGCAGAGCTTCTTATTGTAAAAGTACTTAAGTACAAAACAACCATAACAGCAAAATCCACCTTAACACGACAGTTTTCCCACAATACCCTTTTTAAAAGTGAGAGTCGAGCCAGCAAGCATTATACCTATCAGAGCCAACACAATGGATCAATGATGCGGCTCTAATTGACTGGAATTCAAAACTAAAACATTAACTTGCCAGGATTAAGTTAACAACATGGAACCCTATAAGGCTGTGTGCATGTCAATATCGTCTTCTTCAGAGGTGGATGATGATTTTGTGTCATCATCAGTCCTCCAGTAACTTGGTGAGTTCCTTTGAGGCTGTGAACTACCAGTCTGTGGATGTCATAGTTTTATTCATGAAAAGATACAAAATGATATAATTGCACGTCTTGTCTTTACTGAACAGGGCACTGATGCAAAAGGAGAGAAAAATGTTGCCGCAGCTGCACAAGAGAATGGGAACCAAGGTAGGCAGATAACCTGAGAGGTTGTACACAGGTGAGCTGACAAGCTGACCTCACCTTTGGTTGATGTCTGGTTATGTCTCCTCAGAAGGCTCATCAGTGGACTCTGATGCAGCCCGGACTGCTGAAGCCGTTCCCCAGTCGCACCGGCCTCTCACCTCCGTCACGAAACCAAACCCAGAGTCCTCAGCCATAACTAACCGTCTTCAGTCCACCGTGGAACCCCCCATCGCGCCTGGTCAGTTGGTTCCTGTTCATGTTTTACATTACAAGTTCACACTACATTATATTTTTATTCAAACATTTTCGTTTTCGATGGCTTCATCAGAATGACCTGCTAGATGAGTTTAAAGCTCCACCGATGCAGCAACAGATTGTAAAAGCATCAAAAGGAACAAAAAAACATGTTCAAAAAGATGTTTCAGTACCATAAAATAAAGGTCAGATAAGAAAAAATAAAGTATTCAGTCATTTCTCCAGAAATACATTTCTGGTAAGGTGTAAAAGCCTGAAAATTCGATCAAAACATTCCATCAAAATCATGTAAATTTGTAGTCAAATAAACCTGAAAGTATCGATCATGTTGGCCACCATCAGCCGTGGAAATACAACTTTAAAGTGAAAACCTCTAATTTGTCAAATGATTACATTAGTGATGTGTGAGGTTTTTTCTTTTTATTACATACAATTAAAATTAATGTGCATTCATACACGTTGGAAATGTTTTATTTCCTCATTAAAATCGGGGGGTTGAACACTAATACGTTAAAAAATAATGATATTTATTTTTAGAAATCTACCGCCATCGCTGTCAATGATCATTTTAAGAATGCGATTGATTGAATGAACGTATTCAGTTGATCTTTTTTTTTTCTTTCAGACCAGGAAGAATCAGGTCTTCAGACCAAACCCCATCACCCCCTCACTGCAATGACAAAAGCCAGCTCCGACCCTCCAGTTGCTCCTCAGTCTCCCGCCTCTGTTCCCAAAGAAACGCCAGTAAAATCAGTGGAGTCTCCTGCTAAATGTGGTGAGCGGAAAATCTATTTCTGGTGTGTAATTCGATATGTTTATTTATGTCAAACCACTGAAACACAGGATCTGTTATGTGATTTCTCAGGTGGGAAATCCACATGGAGACGTAGACGATCACAAACGTCTTTGACACCATTGACTTCATTCTTTATTCAGATTTTGCCTTTTTCAGATGCTGATGAACCCCAGCCCCATCTTCCCATCACTGCCATGGCAACCAAGCCCAGTCCAGAAGGTCTGATTGCCACCAAATCTGCCCCGTGTCCACCATCGGTGCCTAAAGCAGCCGGTCATTGTACAGCAGAAGCTCCAGCAGGGGAAGCAGGGGAGTATTTTATAAGAGGTGGGTCTTTCACTTTGTTATTGTGTACAGGCACTACAGACTGCGGCGATGCATTTTATTTTCACTCCATTTAATCCTGATTAATTCTAGTTATTATTCTACTCCATCTTCACCTGTGCAGGTACGTCTGGAGCGAAGGAGCTGAGGTCTCAGGTCTCCCAGGACCAGTCAGCCCCTGCATCTCAGGCTTTGGCCCACCTTCCTCTCACAGCTGTGTCCAGATCCGATCAGAGTCCTGCTTCTGCACCGAATCCTTCAACACCAGAGTCCCCGATAATAAAGCCAGGCGAATATCCATTTAGACGTGGTGAGAGCAATGTTCAAATACACGAAAAGGATCATCAAGTGGCTTTTTTTCCACTGAGTAAAAGTGTCTGTCTTCATTAGATGTCACTGAACCCAAGCCCCACGTGACTCTGTCTGCCATGACCACACCCAACACAGAGTCTTCATCATCTGCTATAACAGCTCAGTCCTCAAGTCTTTCAGCATCACAGGAGTCTGCAGTTAAACCTGGGGAGTATCCCTTTAAACGGGGTGAGTTCAAACAGGGATACGATAAAGCTCATGGGCAGTACCTCTTCACCTTTTTATTCTTATTTCCTTTCATTTTAATTTTCTGTTTTCCAACATTCTCCACTTTTCACTTTCCTGTTTGTTTGTTTTTTGTCTCACCTCATTCATTCAGTACCAATTCTCAAGACACCCAGTCCCAGTCTGAAGAGAAGCGTGAGCTTTCCTCAGCCTGCAGGTAAAACATAGTGAACCTTCTTGAAGCCTGTTTACAACAGTTTTTCTTTTTGTTTGTTTTTGTCTCTTTTGAATCTGTCTCAGGCCGTCTCTCTTGTCCACTCTGACTTTCTCTTTGTGTTTCTGCAGAAAAATTACTTCCCTCCAAATCAATCATAAAATCTGGTTTCTCACCTAATTTGGACAAGTAAGTCAAGAGCATCGTGTTTTGTAACATGAAGTTAACTTACTGTCGACTATTGTTCACTGACAATAGCTTATTGGCAGCTTCAGTCCAAATGTCCCTGTCGTCCACTGTTTTCTCCACAGGAAAGCGAACAAGGCAGGCGGCGTCGAGTTTAAACAGGATGTGATGAAATCACAGACGCTTCCACGTTCCAATGGGGCTCAGGCCAAACGGGCCCTCTTTGAGAGGATGAACTCAGAGCCTACAAAGTTAGTGTGTTTCAAATATTTTCCATTTCATTCTAATCCATATCCTCAGATATCGATGACACTTTGTTTACAGTGAGTTGCATTTCTCTTGAACAGACCAAAGGACTCCAAGCCCAAACTGAAGCGCTCTCAGAGTTTCGGAGTTTCCAGTGCCAGCGGTATAAAACAGATTCTCCTGGAGTGGTGCCGCTCTAAAACCATCGGCTATCAGGTATGACAGCAGGATGCAGAGGACAGCTTGCAGAAGGCAACTCAATAAATGAATGAAAAGAAAATACATGAAAGACTGAATGTGATGCCGTTGTCGTCTTTCTCTCAGAACATAGATATCCAGAACTTCTCGTCCAGCTGGAGCGATGGGATGGCTTTCTGTGCTCTTGTCCACTCTTTCTTCCCTCTGGAGTTTGATTACAACACGCTGGAACCTGCGAACCGCAAACACAACCTCCAGCTGGCCTTCACCACCGCAGAGTAAGCTGCCTAGACGGGACTGAGTGAGGCTGTGTACTGTGATTACACTGAAGTACATTGGTACCACAGTTTAATTGACTGGTATTTTGATGGACAGTGATAAACAGAAATTTCACAAATTCAACTTTGAATCAGACAGATGCCAAACTTTGTCTGTAGGGTAGTACAGCACGGCCAAAATGTACATTAAAGTGTAACTTTCGCCTCCAGAATAGTTGTTATTTTTAGTATTTTAGGGGCATTTTGCCTTTATTCTAAGGTGGATAAAGGCAAATGAGGAGAAAGAGAAGGTCAAGTCAGCCATTAAAGAGTCTGCTAACATTAGCCAACATAAGCTACTGGTCACCCCAGAGCAAGTAAGCCTGTATCAACAGTGTGAATTGAATTAAACAAAGGAGCGTTTATTGTTGATGAGTTCCACTTCATCTGTCAGAGAAAGAATATGTTATTTCTTCTTGTTGTTCTGAAAAGTGTGAACAACCTTAACGAAAAAAAACTATTTCTCGATTTGTGGCCGCAGTAACTTCCTGGAGTCTCTTCTGGTTGCCTGGCAACAGCCCAGAGCCAAGAAATAGCACATAACCCTGTGAAACGGCGAATTATCATTTTGACGCTTGTACAGATTAAACAAACAAGATATAACGTGTTAATCAGTGAGCTTTAGAGGTGCTGGTAGGTGGAGTTTGTTACCTTTCCAGTCTTTATGCTAAGATAAGCTCATATTTAACGAATGAGTGGTATGAACATTTCTCATATCCGTCAGAAAGCAAATAAGCCGTAATTATACTTTTACGTTTCAGGGTGCAGGCTGACTGTCTCCGTCTGATCGAGGTGGAGGACATGATGGTGATGGGGGACAAGCCAGACCCCATGTGTGTGTTTACATATGTCCAGTCCCTCTACAACCACCTGAAGAAGTTTGAATAACTCTGTATCAGAGTAGATTACACAGCCTAGATGTTATGAACACTTTGAATGAGCAGATTAATAGGAAACCACTGTAGTTCGAATCACATGAACAACGACTTTAGTGTTTGACAAATATTCTTTTCTGCCAAATCCTAGATATGTTGATCAGTTTTATACTGTATGTGTGTATTCACCCTGTTTTCTTCAGAATTGATCGTGGACTGACACGGATTCTTAAAATGCAGTTTCTTATGTGTTGTGACGTGTGTGGCTCTAATGTTGCTGTATTTACAAAAGGGAGGTTGGTTTTTGTGTAGTTCTCAAATCACTAACAAAGACGGGAATATTACCTCTCAGTTTAGAAAACAGTAATAGTTTGTAATAGCTGCTGTTGTTACAGTAACAATAAACTGGAGTCCTGCCTGAGTTGAATCTTGTAATGTGGCAAAATAAAGCAATTTTCTAATATTTTTCAATTCTAGAGTGATTGTTTTATATCGGAAAAAAGAGACAAAAATACAAAGAAGGTCAAGAGATGAAGTGTAATTCTGTTAATGATTTACCAGTTGAAAATGTACATGGAGGATTGTCTCAGTGTTACGATCATCAGGAGCCAAATTCAGGTCGGTCAGTCATACAGGTGTGAAGTTTAGAGTTTGTGTCAGTGACAGCAGCTGGCATGACACTAACACTGTTTTTATACAATCGAACAGTTCACTATTAATTATAAATCACATGTTATTCAGTATAAGGACAATAGAAACAAATCTGAGCAAACTCCATCTGTTGAGGAAGACTGTGAGATGCGGTTGAAAGCTGAGATGAGAGACTAAGATTTTTATACCAAACTACTCTTTTCAAGGTCAGAATCAGAATCAGAAATAATTTATTGATCTCCTGGGGGGAAATTATACAGTACCGGTGCTCCCATTCAAGAGTAGAAAGTAGCATACATTTAGAAATAAGAGTATGTACAAAAATAAGGTATAAAAAATAAAAATATACACATTTACAATATTTAAGTGAAAAATAAAAAAATATATATATACAATAACAATTTATATGTATGTTTAATGAAATTTAATGGTCGACATCTGTAGAGTCACTCATCAAACATCTATGTAATTCCACTAGAAACTTCTCTCTTCATGTGAATAACGCAGTGAGAGATTAATGACACACTTATGATGGGTGGACTTTTTTAACGTAGCTTTTTGGTCACAATGACAAATAACACTTTTTGAGAAATTTCCTGCAAACGGTGTCAGAAACAGGAGCGTCATGCTTCATAACGGAGAGTACATTGCCATCTACTGGTATAACAAATGCACTGCAAAAGGCCATTGGCCTAAAATACAAATTATTAGGTTAAAGTAATAAAGTTAAAGTATTTCTCTATCTTTACACGTTTTCAAGACTCCCATTCCCCCACGTGTGTGACAAGTCAGTCCTAGAGAGAGATGAAAATATTGGGTGAAAAAAACAAACATTCAGGAACTCACTCAGCTTTCACGTGTAATACTACATAGTAATATTGTTCACACCAGCTGTAAACATCATTTAAACTGGGTTTGACAATCTTACAAGTAATTCTGACATTTTAATGTCTTGTATTCACTAAAAGCATGTTTGTGAACCGTGTAAAAAGACGATGAGGAGCAGCCAAAGTCTGCAGAAAAGTTTAATTATGGTGCGTTTAAGGCTTCTAAGTAGTTAGAAAATAAACTGAGATCAAGTGGTTGCTTTAAGCCCCCACGTTTTTCTGAGTCATTCCTTGGGATTTAAATGTTTTCAATTAGTAAACTAAGGGATGAAAGGCATGCTCAATAAACAATGGACGGCAGCAGTATTAAGTGCTGTAATCTAACAAAAAAAGAAAAAAAGTCTAAGAGCCGTTGACCGTATCTACAATGTTTTCTAAGGGGCGTGAATGCAGCGCTTCCCATAGACCAGGCATCCCTTCCGGTAGATGAGGTCAACTTTTCCCTAGATCCGCCATTTCAGTCCCAGAGTTTCTTGTTGCACATTAGTTTTGATTTTTTTTTTTTTTTTTTTTTGTGTAATTTTAACGCTGAAGTTGTTGAGTGTTTTGTGGTGTAACAGAAGCTGCGTCAACTTAAACGTCTTGGCATTACTCGTGGAAGTTGCTAAAATTGTGGTATTGTACCGTTTTTTTTTTTTTTCCTCCAGGAGCAGCTTTAGTCAATCAAAGTTTTTGTATGAGTTGCGGATAGGGAGAGGCGAAGGGGAAAGGCCTCAAGCCTCGGACAGGATTTCACAGCCATGGCCGGTAATTTTGATGCCGAAGACCGTGCTAGCTGGTACTGGGGGAGGCTAAGCCGCCAGGAAGCAGTTTCTCTTTTACAGGGACAGAGACATGGCGTTTTCCTGGCGAGGGACTCAATTACCAGCCCTGGTGACTACGTGCTGTCCGTTTCAGAGAACTCCAAAGTGTCCCATTATATAATCAACAGCATCAGTAACAACCGGCAATCTGGCTCAGGTAAGGTTGAATTGTTTGTCACCTTGCTAGGTAACGTTACCTGACTGAGCTTGCTACAGACATGTTCACCCGACGCTAACGTTACAATACGTATTTTCATTTTTAAGTCTGGATTGCTAGGATTTAGCCCAGTTACGTCCCTCTCCCTCTCTCGCTCTCGTCAAACCACACCAAACGCCCTTTATGGTATGTCCAATTTAACTTGATCTTGGTAAATCTGCAAATATACCTGTCCTTCATCACATAAGTTTGTGTTTTTTTTAAGTGCTGTGTTTTTGGAAAGTACTCTCAAAGTCGGCATACATATAATATAATAATATTCACTCTTTAGAACAAAAATGAAAACTTTTGTGTGTTTTACGCTGCTCGCTGCCGCCCAGTGTATTTTGGACTGTGTAGCGTTAGCTAACGTAGCTACCGTGGGTAACGGAAGAGTCGGTCTGAAGTGTTAATACTTTTGACTGGAATTGTACATTGGTATCTTTATTTGGGCCAATCATCGCGTATCGATGTATCATTTCAACCTCACAATTTAACGGAAATTTGAAGTAACGTTACCGCTAATGTACAAATGGTGTGGATGAGCAACGTAAAGTTAAGTGCGATACTTTTTAAATGGAGTTTGGTGTTTGGCGAGCTAGCTATCAGCAACCGATTAGAATTTATTTATTCAACCACCGTACTTGGGATCATTTATGATTTTTTTCCCCCCTGAGGATTGAAGCGGTGTTTTGTCCTTGTGTAGGCAGCAGGACGGTAGCTCAGCGCCCAGCGGTGGTGAGGTGGGCTGGGCTGCTGCTGCTGCTGCTGCTGAGATTGAATGGAACTGGGCAGGCTGGGCTGTCACAACTGGAGGATGACTGGCCAGATTGGTGTTTCAGGAATGTCTGTGATCCTGCCCTGTTGCACATACATAGCCCTGCTCACAGGACTGCCGCTACTCTTCCAGCTCTTTGTCCTTTCTGGGCTTCTTTAGCATTGGGTCACTATGGCAACTATATTATCCTAATCTGTTAGAGAAGGTATGAAACATATTTTAAGTAAAAGTAGTGGTTAATAGTGTTCAAATGTCTTTTGAAATCACAAGCTGAGTGGTGTGAGTGAGTGGCTGATGTGTAGGAACAGCATCCAGTTTTTATTTGAACTAAAATAAAATATGGAGCCAAAATTTAGATGGAAACAAGCAGTTGTGACGAGCACGCCAGTAAATAAAATATTAAAATCTGCTTTTTGCAGAGGCTACAAGTGCGACAGCCTTTTTCTGCCCAAATCGGGACAACCACTCAAACTGACGCAAATCAAATTTGATTTATTGTCAGAACATGTTAGCTAAATAAAATCCAGTGTTTACTCAGTGATGTGGGCTAATGCCACTCCATTTTGTTATGCATTTTGATAGCACTGGGTGATACTATGGTATAGATTTCTTAACCTGTGTAGATTTAGCTATGTTGTTTCTACTGAGCTAACTGTCTTTATCTTTAATCCTTAATATCTCTGGTTGTATTAGGCCATTGTTGACAATGTTGCAAATCAGTGAGCAGGATTGCTTTATGGCAATATTGGATTTGTGACTTTTGCATTGATGTGATGAATTGCGTTGATTTGTCATACATTTAAATTGCCGAATTATCCCAAAGGAGACATTCAGGTTATCGTATATATAAATGGTTTCACAGAAGATTTACCATATGGTGATTTATTCCTTATTCTGGAGTCTCAACATCCCCTTGATAGGATATTCTATATATGGTTGGACTTTTCAGTGAATTTAATCTTCTTGCTCGCTGTGTGAATACAAAGTTAGAGCAAGCTGGTCAGTGCTGCCAGTAATTGTGCCACTCGTTGATCTGTCCTAGGACTGTATTTATTCATTTGTTGATTTGTTTGTTTCTATTATGTTTTACCTTCAACAAACTAACAAAGTCACCTTTCCTCTGCCAGGTTTGGCTCCTCCTCGGTTTCGGATTGGGGATCAGGAGTTTGAGGCGCTGCCGGCCCTGCTGGAGTTTTATAAGATCCACTACCTGGACACTACCACACTCATAGAGCCCATAAGCAAGGCCAAGCACACAGGATTCATTAGCTCCTCTGCTGGCGTCCCGCAGCAGCCCGAGGAGGCGGAGTTTGTACGGGCGCTGTTTGACTTCCCTGGCAACGATGAGGAGGACCTCCCCTTCCGCAAGGGTGACATCCTGCGTGTGCTGGAGAAGCCAGAGGACCAGTGGTGGAACGCTGCTAACCAGGAGGGCAGAGCCGGAATGATCCCCGTGCCTTACGTGGAGAAGTACCGGCCTGCCTCGCCCACTGCTGCCAGCCTGGGTCCCCCTGTTGCGGGGACTGGACAGGGGGGGCAAGTTGGAGGGGTAGTGGGCAGCACAGACGGAACAGGGGCCCCTCAGGCCAACCCTCTGGGGGACCCAGGCCAGTACGCTCAGCCTGTGGTCAATGCCCAGCTCCCTAACCTACAGAATGGGCCTGTCTATGCCCGAGCCATTCAGAAGAGGGTGCCCAACGCCTACGACAAGACGGCGCTCGCTCTGGAGGTAGCAATTGCACCCACCATTCATTTTCTCCCAGGCTGTCCTTCTATTCACTGCTAACCTCTTTTGGATCTGTTTTTCTTTATTTTGGGTCTCAGCTGAGGCAGTGTAGATTGTCCTGATTGGTAATGGCTCACTCATGCATGTGAGCATACACACAAAGTATCTTTACAAATGCAAGCTGACAGCGCACATGAAGACACTCACAGTGGAGATGGCTCTATAGAGAGAGACAGACACGGATCCTTTACAGTGGCCTCTTTTTATGTACACATCGTGGCCCATTGGATTCATGTGAATGTTACATTGTACAGTCATTACCACTGGAGCTCGGTGAAACAAGGCGTGTTGTTTTTAGTAACAGATAAATACGCAGTGTTTGCTCAGAGTATTAGATGAAATGCAAACAATGGTGGAGGCTAATAAAGGCAGTGTAACATCATCCGGTTTGTCGTGAGTCCTCTGAAGGTGTCCCACAGTGATCTGAACTTACAGTGTCTCCACATCACACATACAGTTGACTGTGACCAGCTCGCTAATGAGCCTAGCCTGCTAACTCACGACTCAAAGACTCCATGGATTACATCCGCTGAAAAAGGAGGATTTTTATGCAGTTTGTCCTGAGTAGCTCATCATTAGCCATCATGTTATTTTAAGTAATTTTAGCTTGTGAACTTCTGTTGACACGCTAGCTAGCTAGTGTTAGCTCCACCACGGGAGTACTGGGTTATGTTGGTGGTGGTGCTTGTGTCGGTGGGTTTTCTCTCAAAGTCTCCTAACTTGATGCCTAACTTGTTTCCATCACAGAGATACCAACAGTGGGTCTGGAGCTGCAGATGAGTAGATTCAGAAGCTAAAGCTGAAATAATTTGACGGCTAAAATACATTTAGTCACTCTACACAGTCTACCTTTGGACGAGTGCTGATTTGGTACCACCTTTTGTTTGGGGCTCCTGTTGGTCTCTGTGCAGTCCAGTTTTTTGAGTCTTCTCAATAAACACAGACGCCACCATTTTGTTTGTAATAACAAGAGCGGGAGATGGTTTATATGTGTGCTTCTGTCTGAGATAAAACAGACTAGATGACATTACACAGTGTTTCGAGCCTCTGCTGCTGTTAAAATGGGTCACAATATATTTGTGCAGCCTGCTGAAGTATAGGCTGTATGGGAAACAGTGAGTGAAGTGAAGATTCACAGCGCTGTACACAGTGCCCTCACCGGAGATAAGGACTAGCAATTATTCGGTAATTTACAGCTGCCTGTGTTATTTTGAAATATTTAAAGTTCATTGTCTGCAGAACAGTTAATAACCTGGAATTACAACATCCCATGACTGTATTTAGATTCTTAACACAAAAAAAAAAATCACAATTTAACCACTACATCAGACAGACCACCAACCAGGACTTGACTGACATGGGATTTTGAAGGCGATTAAAATATTGTTGTCTGGGCTAAAGCAGCTACTGTAGCCTCCTCCAGACAATAATGGTGTTGTGCCCATTATTGGTGGCTGTTTCTCCCGGTTGGAGAAACAATCGAACAAACCAGAGCTTTGTAAGCAGAATTAAGAATGTAGGCGTCAGAGTCCCTACACAGCTAGCTTCTTGGCTATATCCATGAAAAATAGTGACTGAGAAATGGCTGCAAAAATGGCAATGCAACTGTACAGATAGTAAGTCAATTCAATCTTAAATCTACGTGTTTCTTTGATTGTAATGAAAAATGTTAATTGCTCTCAGCAACTGCTGCGAGAGCTTCCATCTTGACTGAACATGACGTCGCTGGGACGGATGTGTCACTCAAAACTGATTGATATCAGTCAAACTAGGGTGTTTGTTTGTGGGTCTGCAGACATTGAGTTTGTATTGATAGGTTCGACTTGCATGAACGGATCCTGCCTGTTAATATGGAGGGGAGAAAGTGTGTATTGTGTCCCTGCATTCCTAATTGTATTTTGTCATTTGACAGGTGGGGGACATGGTAAAAGTGACCAAGATCAACGTGAACGGCCAATGGGAGGGTGAGTGCAAGGGCAAACGAGGCCACTTTCCCTTCACTCACGTTCGACTGTTGGAGCAACACCATCCCGATGACGAGAGCTGAGAAACACACGCACTCCCATCACCTCGACAGTGTCCAGCACGTCCCTTCTCTTCTGGTCATTTTGTCATGCTCGGAAAGAAAAAGATTTATACAAGCACACAGTATATGAACCTCTGAGCTACACTGGTCAGGCTCTCCTGACCCTGCCAATGCAAGACATGTTGGGTGACCTTTTCTAATGTTATTTTGAAGAGTTTACACTAAGGTCGGACTGATATCGGTTCACCTACATTAGCTTTTTTTTAAAGTCCGCATTACACACTGCTGTTGGCTTCCTCCTTGACTATACACCCAAAGATTATCTGAAACCTGCAATTAAATATTTCTTGTATTCAGTTAGATAGCAGCATGTATTTGTTTAATATTTATTAATGTTACATTTTAAAGGAACACACTCTGTCTCCCAGAATCACATGGGAATATCTATTATCAGTTTCAGCTTAGCTCCACGACTGAAAGCAGGTGTAGTCACCTGAGGCGAGAGAAAATAATAGGACAACAACTTCCAATAACTCCAAAGCAGTTTTATTTACTTTTTTGTATAATATTTGATTGTTTTAGGGTGCTTTCACACCTAACCTGTTTGGTTCAAACAAACTGCGTTTACTCGTTTGGATCGGTTTCATTCTGTCTGGTGGGAAAACTGAAACACTCTGTGACAGAGACTGCTTGAAAAGTAGGACGATGGTCCTCTTCCAAGCTAATTCTGCGGTGTGATGTGAAAGCAAAGCAGACCAACCATAGGATGTGAAAGATGGTCAACTAAGCGATCTGTATACATAAGTGAATGAAACATAGCGAGCACACAGTAACTATCCCCCTGTAATGTTACAGCACAAGATGCTTATTTTTTGTCCCGTAATTAGGCATTATTTATAACCCATATGGTCCCGTTGCAGTCTTGACTAATAATGCATATAACTGTTTATTTCTTCAAAGTTTACAGCTTTTTGCTTGTTTGTAATAAGTCAGTGTGAACAGGAAATGGGCCGGCACCAAAAGGTATCGATGATTTAAGTTTTTTTCTTTGGTCCAGACCGAATGAACCAAACTACAGGTGTGAAAGTGACCATTGGAGATATTTCTTGATCAACACCCAGTGGATTCAAAAGAAGCTACTAACCCTAAAATAATTTAATCAGTTTTGAATGGAATAAAAGACTGTGGGAGACATTCAGTGGAAAATTGTCAAGTTTAAATATTGGCAAAATGTCAGCTTCAGGCAGTGTGAGGCGCCAGTAACCGATATCAGTCAAACCCTAGTTTACACACCTCCGGCCCAGTATTCAAGTCTGCACCACACATGCACAGTAGAGTCGACCTACTCTTCCCTTCCTGTGTTATCTGTGTATCCCCACCCACTATATTTCATTCATACGCAGAAGGGAAGAAAATCGATTGCACACAGGAGACAAAACACTCTGCTTCTCTCACAGAATCATGAATCAGTGAGTTTTTGTAACGCTAGACTGTGAACCTCAGAGCGAGAAGACTTTTACCGATGACTCTTGTCTTGTGGAGGACGGTGCTCCTCACAAAGATGACTCCACCAACTTATTACACCCCACACTACAAACCAAGTCCTCTTTTTTTTGTACTAAAAGTGGAAAATATTATGATAGAATTGACTAAATATATACACACACCTTACATGCTAAATACATTCTTTCCTTCCTTATATTTGATTTTCTTTTACTTTTTGTTACCAGAGACTTTGTGCCTATTATTTTATGTTCCTCTTTTAAAACACTATTCAGCGCCAACATGGCTGACTTCAAATGCAGCCGTGTGAAAGATCAAAATAAGCACCCTCTCAAGGAGGAACGAGAGATCCCCCGAGGCTGCTGAAGAAGATGAGAGGAGAAAGATTGAGGGATTTTATTTTTGTCTTCCAGCTGGGTTTTTATAACCATTTATTGTCATCCGGAGATGCTTTTAAGATAAAATCCACCCTAAAACACTAATTCAATTGCATTTCTATGTATAACCGGTAAAACAGACTTCTTGTGCCTTTAAGGTTCCATGATTGACATTTGCTGTTGGTGTGTTGTTTCTCATCAGCTTTTTCCACATTGAATATACATGCTATTATTACACATGGAGCTTTTATGAACACACATAGGCCCACTGAACATTATGTCAAAATGAAAACATCCTGTTTTCCGAATGCGCCCTTAGACGTTTTCCTCAAAAGCAGGCAGAGCAATCACTAATTTGGGATGTCCCCCTTAACATTATCCCCGTTGTTACTCTGGGTAAGCAAATGGTTGTAAACCCGATGAGACTGATGTAACACTGTTACTAACACTGCATTTTTTAGATGAAAAATCCTGTGCTCAAAGTCTTATTACTCATGTATTACGGCAAACTAAGATTGGGTTGTAACTTATACTCGTATGTGTCAACTTTCCCATTATACATAAATGCAGTGGATGCTTCTTGTATGCTGGAAAAGCTAAACTAGGAGTACTAGGAGCACTAGTAGGAGCATGGTGAGTGACAAACCCCAGCTGTACATACAAGCTGTTGAGAGAGGATCTGCAGAGTAACATCCTCTCTACCTCATGTCTGGTGCTGGAAAAGATGAGGAGTGTTAGTAGGAACTTGCTGGCCTTAAGCCTCCGCCTCGATCAGTCACTGTTGTTTTTGATATGGTTTCCGTAGCACTAACTTAAATACATTTTATCTTTGTGCTTTCCAAATCACAAGTTCAACCATGTCCTGGGGTCAGATGTATAAACTTCCCACACTACACACTATTTATAATGAAGACCGTATGCTGAGATGGTGTACATCAAAACAACATGGGCATGGTTTTCTTAAAGAAGCTGAGTGTGACGTTGCAAAGCAGAAATGAAAACCAAGTGTGAATGACTTTCACAGACATTTCTAATGAAACTGATATTTGGTGAAATTGTGCTATTCTGCTGTTCTTCTCAATGCCATGTCTTAAGACTGGTGGAGCAAACAGAAGTGTCGATTTGCACACAGTGAACTGTGGGAGTAGAAATCGGGCAGATACATAAAGAGTGCAGATGCATATTTCTGCATTTGTATGAGCACAGAACTTTTATGCATCTGACCCCAGATATCCTGAAATGTAGTCTAGAGTTTACAATGTGTTTTATAAGTTGTGAAATTTTCCCTCCATTTCTTGTTATTGAGACTCAAATTTAAGGAAATTATTTTTTGTACGCTACTTTAATGCCATATTTTTATTACTGTGATATGTTTGTTAAGAATATTGAGCCACACCTGTGGGTCATATACAGCCCTGTATATATTAATAAACACATGCAATAGTTCCAAGTCCTCATATTCCACGTTTCTTTGTTACGGTGAAATATTTGAGCTCAGCAAAAACATTAAGAAAGAAGTCACCACTAGCTACTACTAGCACAGCGTGCCTGTGTAGAGCTTACATGGGTTTATAGGTGACCAATTAACACTATGTGACTGTTGGTGACAACAAGTGTGCTGCTGCAAATGTGTTGTGTTGGTGATTTGGGGGAAGTAGAATGCTTTAATAAAAGTTAAAAATCTGGTGTGAGTTGTATCCTAAAACACTGCACCATGTCACATGTTGTTTCAGGATTTTAAAATGATCTATTGTATACTTTGTAATGACAAACTAAATCTAAACTGAAAATGCATAATGTGATGTCAACTGTCACGTGTAGTTTTACATCAATTGGATATCAAAAAGATGATTGTTGCTTCTGCCACGTTCCCTTTCTTCGAATGGAAAGACTGGGCTGTCCATTTTGTAGTGGTGCCACTTATTTTTTGAAGTTTTGTAATCCTATTTTTCTATTTGTTGTAATGCCTTTATGCAAAGTGTTTATCGGGTATTGCATTCAGATGCACGGCGCTGAACTCCCACTAACTGTTGCCTTTAAGAGAAGATATTCTCATTTCATAGTCATGACATTGTTGTAACTCAGCTGTTGCCACATTAGTTAGTTGAAGACCAATGAATACTTGGACAATGTTTTGTTAGAAGACACCACTGATGATCCTACAAATGTGCACCTTATCTCCTCTACAGCTCAAGACAAAAAAAACGCATCAAGTCTCTTCATGCCAAATAATGTTTAATTGTTCTTTTCGTTTTTTCACAGTGATCATATATTTTAGCTTGTGTGCCATTTCACCCTGACTTTGAAGACAGACAGAACAAGTAAAAACAGGATTTAAAGAAAAAAGATTGTACAATGTGTCAAACTGTTATGAAAATGTATTATTTGAAGTTAAATTTGACCTTTTTTAAATTTTCTGTAGCATGTGATGTGTTAATATACCTAGTCAATAAAAATAAAAATGTACCAAATTGTCAGTTTGGACTTTACATTACTGTCTCTATTTTGGTCTATATTCCAACATTGTAATTAAAGACACAAACTAAAAGATTGAAAGAATAGTGATTTGCAGCCGAAGGTTAAATGAAGTTATGTCCCTGGCTCTACATTGTAGCTGAATATGAACTATAAGCCCTTACTACACTGCATTGCACCATACTGATTAGTCCGTATTTGTTAGAAAATAAGTTAGTCAGAAAGACTGTAAGCTTGTTGTAAGGTAGCCTCACATTTGAGACTTGTAATCTACATGTTCATTATAGTTGCTTGAAAGTGTAAAATATTGAAGAATAGGTTTTTTATACGAATATATGTAAGTACAACATTAAATTAAACTGTACACTATTTAAAAAAATTGCATTGCCCTTGGGGTTAACCTAAACAATTTGGGAGTAAGAAAGAAGAAATTATAACTCAAGGCAGCTTTAGAGATCCGTATGTACGATTAGCAACTACCTTATAGCTAAATACAAGACAGCATGACTGAGAACCAATAATACTGTAAGATAGTACAATAAATGCTGATTTATGCTTTATATGTATGCCGAATGGAACATTTACTACAATTTAATAAAAAGAACTGAAGCATTAAAAAGTTAAATTTATTGACAAGTCACTTGACACTAAATTTGATGATGTTTGAATTGAGTTCGTTGAGGTAAGTGTCTTATTTCGGGATATATGGCATGAGGGTGTAGGCGTAGATGAAGACTGCTGCGTGAGTTTCCCGGATGGAGTATCGACGCCATCTTTACGCCAGTGCTACCGGTAGGTCTTCGGTTCAGCGGAGCGACAGTGCTGTTGCTGATCCACCACCAGGAATCGCCGAGCAGCCGATAATCCTGCCTTTCCACCGGGACTTTACGAACAGTCCCAATACCCGAGCACCATGGCAGATAGAGAGAATCTAGTATACCAGGCAAAACTCGCCGAACAAGCGGAGAGATATGACGGTAAGGCTCCGAATAAGTAACAGTCATTGCAGAATCCCTGGCCCCTCTTCCCCTCCGTCTCCCTGCGCAGGGGGCTTTGAGACGCAGGTAAAGCAGTTCACATGGATTTGTTGGGTGAGAGACAAAATGGCGGAGATTTCTCCAGCCAAATGAATCGGTAAACGTTTAAATCCATTGTTTTCGGCTAAAAGGGAAAGCTAATTTTACTTGGTGAAAAGCGTGCTTTGCCGCGTGCCCCGGTGTCTGGTTAACATTTAGCTAACGTTACGTGGTGAGCTAAGCTAGTCCCCTGCCTGCGTTAGCTAGCTGACCCTAGCTATCCAAATTGCTAACTAGCTGGCTAGCCTTTCTTCAGCCCACGACACGCGTCACGCCAAACTCCATTCAAAAAAAGCTGTGGTACAGCAAACGTCCATAACCCATTAAACATGACTTGCGCTTCATCTCCATCTGCATTATCCATTGATTTAGTCAATATCTATCTGATCCAACAAGCAGCAGCTAACGTAGAAAAATATATACGAACATTATGCTAATAACGCACCGCCCCCACTAAGTGTAATGTAAGAGGAGCATTCCAGACCACAGACCAGTTATAGCCAATGGATAACTTAAATTTGATTAAGGTCTGCATATCGTCTTGGGTGCAGGCTGAATTTAAGAGTGACACTCATTTTTAACAAGTCGTTCATGGTCTTATGTGCTGTACCAGGTAAGGTAGGCGTGAACTAGTTAGAAACTGTAAAATGTGAAGAAGTTTGCCTTGCGTTGCGATAATTAACGTTATACTAGCATTTAGTCTGCTGCTTCAGTGAGACCAGCATCGCCTTGCGACTGTGTGGTTGCCTTGGTTAATTGATTGATAGACGTAGCACCAATAGTGGACAGGAATAGGCGGGGCAGAGAGCAGCTTCTATGTGGCTGAACAAGAAGTTCAGCTTGAGCCAACTCTTCTTTGTAGTAGGTTGACTGAAAGTCTTCTTACCAAAGCAATACCAGACCATTTTATGTCTGTAACATAGAAACGCAGATTGAGTGACATCTGACAGTGCACCTTAAATATAATCCAACATTTTAGTAACAACAGATGGAGTAAATGCGTGCATGTTCTATTAACTACTGGTGTGAGTTACTGTTTGAATCTGGTCAAAGACTTTTGTGATTTCTTAATGATCAGAATTGATAAGTTGTGCCATTGAGGGGTCAAGTGTGCAGAGCCGCTCACAACAGCACATCCTTTATTGACTAACATGACACAGCAAGACACTGACCACACATTGCGTCGCATCAATTTATGGCCATTACACACATTGGGCGTGTACACAAGTAGGCTACTGGCAGAGTACTAGGGAACAATTATCTTTAATAGGAAAAACACACTGCAGGTATGATAGCAGCAAGAAGCCAACGACAGTCTGAAGCCAAGTTTTAATATCCGAACGATCTCTTTCTGCTAGTCATTTTTTCTTTTTATCAGTGCCACTTGCACTACATAAATGTTCAACATATACCAAGAGATATGTGTTTTAATTGGCCAGTTGTTGTTTTCACTATTGATTAATCTGTAGTTTGTTTTTTTAATTTAGCATTCAGTCTGATTGTTTTGTTAAATGTAAAAATGATAAATAATGATTTTTGCTGTAACAGTCCTTGAGCTACCTGGGTAGTGTGGGTAAGTAGCCTGCCTGCTGTCATTATCTGAAAAAAAATTACTTATGTCAACTTTAGAGAGGGCTCGAGTCAGTCTGGCATAGTATCTCATCCTCTGTGACGGCTCTTTGTTTGCCTTGTAGCCTCTCCCCATAAGTCCTGATGTAAAAAGGCCCTGATAGTTAATAAAAAGTTGTATGAATAAACAATGTAGTGTGTTAACCCAGAGTTCTCACAGCTCCACGTGTCTGAAGAAGAATGCATAAATAATTTTTCGCCACTACAGGAAATCTGTGGAGTTGCATTTTCAAAATTCTTTAGAGCAGCTGGCCAAATATTAGTTGTCAATCACCAGTATGGTCCTATTGTGCTATGGAGCTATTACAACCGTCACCACAAGTGTGCACTGGACATTGCTGCATTGTGTTTTGGCTGAGCTGTGGCTGCTGGTGTTTTCAATGTGTCAGTATCAGGTGTGGCTCTTTTCTGTGCTCTGGTTTCTTTATGTACCTGGTCTATTTTATGTGTTTATTATGTATATAAAGACCTATATTTCTATACAATTGACAAAAAAAAAAATGTTTTTATGTACATTTTCAATTAGCACAAAAACACCCTATAAACCCTGAGTTGAAGCCATGATATCTCAAAAAAGTTTTAGTGCTTGGCTGAGGTGGAAATATTGGCCCATGTGTAGAGAGAAAATATCATGAAGGTTGATGGTTACTGATTTTTGCAATAAGCAACGGTGTTTCAGTATCAGCTTCTGTGTCTTCAAATGTAGACGTACCACTCAGGTCCTGCTGCCATTTGCATTTCGTGTCTCTCTCCAAAGCATACTCTCAAAAATCAAGAATAAGAATAGCAGGGACACAACACAAAGTACAGCTTTGAAGATTGACTGTAACATCCTTTTTTAGCAACCCTAGAAGTTGGTGTCGAAATGGGGGTTATCGAGTTGCGAAGTAGGAAGAGCTATTTTGGGCCCCCCTGGTTCCATTCATTTTTCCCACTCACAGTTAAAGCACTTCTACAGCTTGGATCAGCGTAAGCCTCAGTTAAGTCATCAGTGCAAAAGATTAAGAATCCCGTTCTGGTTCTTTGATAAAAACTCAACGTAAATGTTAACCACAACTCCCAAGGTGCATTTCGGAAAGAAATGTCTAATCACAGTGTTTTAAAATCTGTTGCGTGTGCCGCTGATGGCGAGTGGAAGCTGAAGATAACGTTGAACACATTCTGCAGCTTAGATTAATTATCGTTAAAATTTTGGGTTAATGGTGGGTTAATCCACCATCTATGGCGCCGTGTTGTGTTCTCAACTGTAACTACAGTGTTTTGAATTCTTGACTGCTCTGATTCACGCCTCTAATGGTGGCCGAGGCTCATGGGTAATGTAGTATCTACATGACAAAACATGATTTCTCAAAGAAAGTTTAAATAGTTAAAACTGGTGGTCATGTATATCTCACCAGCGGCCCCTCCCACTTTGCAACTCTATTGAAGCCCAGTTTGTGTCAGCTTGTGGCCGATCAGTGATTGTAATCAGTAGATCTGTAGAGCTTTTAATGCTGAGAAAATGTTTAAAAAGCACAGAGAGGTCATTGAGTGTATTTGAGTGCTTGCTGTGCTGGAGGGTAAAGTGATCAAAGCAGCATAGTGCTCCTCCTGGCTTCTAACCATCATGTATCAGGTTTCACCAGCATGCTGCATAGAGCCCTGCTATTGGCTTCTGCAGATAACGCCATGTCTGTGAAGTTAAAAGGCAAATGATTGACACCGTAGTCTTACCTCCAGGCTAGCATGTTTAGCATGGGAGGTGTGATTAGTCTGCAGCTTGAGCCACAGTTTTGTTTTAACCACTGTTGAAGATAACAATGGCATTTTTTTTACCTTTCAGTAGCATATTAGAAAATGTGATATCATCCCTCAGAGTGTATCGTTGTATTTTCCCATTCAGCATAATAGTATAATATATTCTCAGGTTTATCCGGAAATGACAAGAAATATATCAGTGACAGTAGTAGAACCAGTTTAATTTATTTAGATGTTTACGTTCCTGCAATGCGCCATTGCTGCTCCTTGTTATTTGATTGAAGAGGCCCCATATTGTGTCTGTTTTATGTTAAACCCCATGGAAACGGCTTGTTGTGCTGATTAGTAGCTCCTTCAGAGCAGAGTGTCAAATTGTTTTCATTACTGTTTCATCCCTGGATTCTATATTCATCTTTCACACCACATCCTTCTGAATCACCTTGACGATGTGAAATGTACTTGAAAGACATCACATTTGATCCAGCTCAGCCTTCTGGTTCATTGTACTGGCTCAGTTCCCAGCATCCCACAATAGGTGTCCATAGGTGGTGAATCTCTGCATTAGAAGAGTGTATACTTGGGCAGTGTCCCAGGCACTCCATTAATAAAATACTGAAGATGTCAGAAATCTTCCACAGCTCTGAAATGTGGTCTTTGTTAATGGACGGACTCACTTTCAATTACGAAAATCGATGTATCTACCTCTTTCTCCCAAAATGTTAATAATTATAATGGAGGAGACGTTTAAATATTCACCCAGATTACAAAAACATATTTCCACATTTACCTCTAGTGGTATTGAGCCACGCAGATTTGTTTTGGTTTGGTTTCATTAGCAGGGTTTGAGATCTCTGTCTCTGAGATATCTGCCTCCACCCCAATACAGTAGAGCTGAATGGAAGTTTGTTTGTGGCATTCAGAGCATTGAGAAAGTATATTTCTTCCCAGTAACCGTCTTCGTTACTCTGGATAGTCCACAGAATACACAGCTCAATGTTTTAATAGGGACTATTTCTTCAGGAGGAAGTAGCTCCAACAAAAATTGTTCACCTGATATGAATGTGAAAACCCTTAAAAGTTGAAAGTCGGCCATTAAACATCACTGTTTCATTTGAATCTAATAAGGTACAATAAAGCCAAAACAATAGAGAATGTGTCAATGTTCAAACAATTACAAACTGCACTGTGTATATAGCAAATTGGTGCAAATGAGTTAATGAGTGGAATAGAACAAAGTAAATGCGTAACAAAAGCCGTGGATGTGGGGGTTGTTGTTACGTAATATACTTGATTTGTGAACCATCAAACACACCAGATCATCTATCAATACATTGTGATAATCAACATAATGGTAATGTGACAGCAGATTTACAGGTGGTGAACACACTGCACTGCAAGTTGAGCCTGGCTGAGGCCTAACCTAATAAATCGCTTAGATAAACACTTTTAATAAGGTTTTTTTTCAAACAAAACATATGTTGACAGCCAGTATCACTCACCAAAAACCCTTTTAAAGAATTGTAACCAACATATCTACTGAGTGGAACATTTAACAGTTGAAAGATCCAACACAGATCCAGTTAGCCATTAATTAGTGGCTATTTGAAATACTAGTGTAACTTGATAGCGATGGTGGCTGGACTGCTGAGCAGGTCGTGGATGAAGCTACCTGTCAACTGGGACCAGCCAATGTACTTTAAGCAGATACAACAGACATGTGTCTGCTCTTTGCTTAGCCGGCCAAAGGTAGTTTAAAGGTACATTAAGTCAGGGGTAAAGAATGGTGTCACCTGTCAGAGGGCTCAGATTTATGAAGGCACAGCCTGATACCCACTACAGGGCCTAATGATAGGTCGACACGTCATTTAACACTAGACCTGGGCTGACGGGTATGCTCAGCAAACGTTTGGCACACCTCACCATGTGTATTGATAAATGTACAACATGGGACATTTAAGAGTTTAAAAATAAACTTGTCAGTTCAGTCCTCTCCCGCAGAGGTCTTCATATGACCTGTGAGGAAACCTACCCGAACCTGACGTACATTCATTTTCAAGAAAGTGCAGGTCTGACTGTCCTTGGGTCCGGACGGGATCCAAACAGGACTCAAGGGCAGTCAGACCTGATCTGGAATAAATCCAAGGATAATTAGACTCCACCCCAACCCAAACAGTCCCGAATAGAGAGATAATATTTCTATTTCGGGGGGGGGGGGGCTTGATACAAATGATACAAGATGCATTTACCTCCATACCTTGATGCAATGCAGCATCACCAAAATGCGTTACTTTGTTCAGGTTGTTGCTACTTTTTCTGCTGGGAGACTTGAAGCCCGTCCCTAATGTCATGTGTGTCCCTGTGTCTCTCAGAAATGGTGGAGTCGATGAAGAAAGTGGCCAGTATGGACGTGGAGCTGACGGTGGAGGAGAGGAACCTGCTGTCAGTAGCGTATAAGAACGTAATCGGAGCCAGAAGAGCTTCCTGGAGGATAATCAGCAGCCTCGAACAGAAAGAAGAAAACAAAGGCGGAGAAGACAAACTAAAGATGATCCGAGAATACAGGAAAACGGTCAGACACTGTTATATACCCAAATCTACCAAATGGTTGCCTTCACTGATTGTAAGCAGTGTGAGATCTTTTATAGGTTTTGATCATGAAAATTCTGATATTTATGCCACATTTAATTTCTTTCATTCAAAACGGTCCAGATATACTACTTGAGAGCCAAACTTTGGCCCAAACAGTAGATAAACAAGGATATATCTTCAATTCCTCCTTTTGTGAAAAGTTGTTGAACCTGAAAGATTAGAATGGCAGTAGTCCATTCTTTGCCCATTGCCAGGCAGAAGTATTCACATCACACAGCTGCAACCCCTCTGGTTGGAATCTGTTGCAGACATCAGCACAAACACTAACAGTCTCCTGTGAATCTTGCTGCAATACACTGATGTGGTTTCAGTTAGCTTTGGTGGGAATATCTCTTTTAATCCTCACAGTCCTGAATTGGACACAATTATGAAAACACAAACCCAGTAGACTGAAGTAGAGCTGATTTTAAGTTGCTACCTGCCCTGTTATTGTTAAGTGTAGTTGGCGTACTCTCAGATAATCTAATTTCCATGTCTAGTTGGCAAGATGCCAGAGATGCTTTACCCTTTTTAGCAGGACTTTCTAAGCTCTCCTCCACTTTGAGAGGAAACAGCCCAGCGACACTTGTCTGAGCGAAATAATGAGGCAGGCAGCAACCATGAATCAACTTTAAATCACTTGTTCTTCATTTCTGCTGCAGAGCAACTCCCAGTCACTGTCAGCACTATACAACAACCCTCCAGTCATTTAGTGAAAGATTTTATACGACTTTGTATAGGATGATGGATTTCTCCCACACTTACACTAAACATTGGCATTATTGCTGAGAATTACATCTGTAAGCTGTCCTTGACAAACTGGGGAAAGCAGCCGCTACGTCTTTGTCGTCACTGTGCCTCTGTCTCTAAATGTCCTCTACACATTAATACGGGGAATTCATTTCCTGGCAGGATGAGCTGTATTAAATTGCTGTGTAAGTGTAGTTTTCTAAACCGCATATTTAGAAGTGAAAAAAAAGGAGGCAAAAGTTGGAGTCACCAACTAACAGTACTTCCACTTGCTGCTCACTTCAATCGGGTAAAGGCAATATCCAAAGAGAGAGAGCTGTTGTATTGTTATTAATGTTGCCGTATAGTGATGTTAAAAATGTCAGATTTAGATGGCTGACACTGACCTTTGAACTGAGTCACACAATACACAGTCGGCTTTTCTGTGACAAATTCTTCCATGGGGACTGGTCCAAAAGCTGCTCCCATCTCTGCCCACTTTGCACTATTGTTGGTGTGGCGGTAGACAGACGTTTGGAGGGAATTTTGTACTCTGTAATTGAAGGAAATATTGATGTTTTTTTTAATTAGTTACTGCCAGTCACATCTCCATAGACATGAATTAATTTACAATTAAAAAATATCAAATCTGAATTTATATGACATTGAATCTCAGCTGAGTTGAATCGTATCAAATCAGCTTTGAGTTGCAACAGAAGTTTCCTTGTTAATATTCAATGGTAATTTTGATCCAGCACCTGTAAGGTCTTGTGTGACCGCACAGACCGTTGATGATGGTGCTTGTGTGTGTTTTTGGTCATGCAGGTTGAGAAGGAGCTGAAATCAATCTGCAACGACATTCTGGATGTACTGGACAAGCACCTCATCTTAGCTGCAGTCACGGGAGAATCTAAGGTTTTCTACTACAAAATGTATGTATATTTCTGTTACACACAATCTGTTCATTCTAACAATTCACATATTAAGGTCAGGCACATGTACAGTTGGTTTCTCACTTTGACGTAGGCTGGCATGAACATGATTTCCTAGATTATTTTCCAGAATATACAATAGAAGGGGTCTCCCTTGTTTAATGAGAATGCAGTTTCTCTAGTGATGTTCACATAGTTCACAACAGCACTTTGTTAGGAGAGTATTATAAAACATTATAAATGTTGAAGGGATCGTTCAGCATCACAGGTGTGTTTATTGTAGGGGTGCAACCGTTCATGGACTTTTTTTTGGACGTTTCATGCAGCACCACTGGGTTGTTAATGCATTTGTCAAATGTAATTGAACCCATCAGTGCTCTGGACTCTAACTGTTGTTATAATGTGTTTCGTAATGCATGTGTGTGAAAGCAGATATATGTCTTGACTGTGTCGTTCCCTCTGCTCAGGAAGGGAGATTACCACAGGTACCTGGCAGAGTTTGCCACGGGCAACGACAGGAAGGAGGCAGCAGAGAACAGTTTGGTTGCGTACAAAGCTGCTAGCGACATCGCCTTGATGGAACTCCCTCCAACGCACCCCATTCGTCTGGGACTGGCCCTTAACTTTTCAGTTTTCTATTATGAAATCCTCAACTCGCCAGACCGTGCTTGCAGGTAGGTGTGATGATTTAATTTTGTCTCTTCAACTGGTATCTCCAGCTCTTTTATGTTGTGTTTTCTTGTATTTTTGGAAAGGACATAAAAGTACATCACATGTTGTTCTGTCAACTGACAGAAGTGTCACGAACACCTGCTTGATAAAGCCACTGTACACTGTTGCCCAGCGCCAAACAGCAGAGACAGAAAGTCACCCAGGGGCAGGCGGACATAGTCAAACGTCTAGAGGACAAACAACAAAGACATTTTTTTCTGGTGGGGAC
This sequence comes from Enoplosus armatus, assembly GCF_043641665.1. Lineage (NCBI taxonomy): Eukaryota > Metazoa > Chordata > Actinopteri > Centrarchiformes > Enoplosidae > Enoplosus > Enoplosus armatus. The sequence continues at coordinate 4,626,073 of NC_092192.1, read as the reverse complement.
CAAACTAGACCTAAAGTGAGGAAGAATACTGGTTTTATCAGGTGGATAGAAACGTCGTGTTTGGATGTTTTTCTGACCCCTAGTGACCAAAAATCCATAAACGCACCTTTCAGGGCATCAGAATAAGTCCTTTTGCTGTTTGCCATTTTTATCCAATTTGGTAAATTACATCCACATGTTTGAACAACTTTTCCTTTCAGCTGTGGCTCAAAGCCCACATGAAAAGAAACAGTGTGTTCCAGCTGTCAGACACTGTTGGAGCTCAGTGATTCTCAGGAACCAGGCATCTTGAAAACAGTCCTGAAAGGGAACAGATTGTTAATTTCCATCCTGCTACACAACCTAACAGAATCAAAAACAGACCGTGCAGATAGTACAGTACACACTACCTGTGTGTTTAGCCAAAGATTATACAAGTATATGCACCTGTTTTACTGCATGTGTGTTTAACTGTGATGTCTTGCGTCCTCTCTGCTGACAGGTTGGCGAAGGAAGCGTTTGACAATGCCATTGCAGAACTGGACACGCTGAGCGAGGAAAGCTATAAGGACTCAACACTTATCATGCAGTTGCTACGTGACAACTTGACACTATGGACCTCAGACGTGCAGGGAGATGGTGAGAGAGCTGTTCCTTTCTTCTCAGAGCATCAGCTATAGTATTAGCTTGAATAGACGGCAGCTGCTAGTATTATCTCTGATTTCAACTTGTTTTCTTCTGGGTGATACTCACTGACTGATTGGTTCCTTACCATCACTATCATTACTTGCCTTTTTGACAGATTTTTACTATTTTTAAAGCTGATTTGTTCCTTCAAGCCCCCGATTGCCTTTGTTTGCTGCATCTGAGATACTTGTCAGGAAAAAAAAAGAGTTCAAGTTTTCCACAAAGGTTTCTGAAATATTCTTCAAGCGCTCATGCTGATACCATGAAAAGGCATCTAGAAAACTGGAAAGAGCCACCTAACTCTCTCTAACCTTTCCCCTCAGCACAGTGGTTTCTCTAATGTCTCCTCTCTCTCAGGCTTGGTACTCACACACTGCTCTAACTTCTCATCTCTCCCTCGTTCTTCTGTAGATTCTTAAGGACAGCCCCCTTCCTTCCCTCTTCCTCCATTATAGAAGTGTATTTTGTAAGTCATTCCTCCTGTCTTTGGCTTTGTCACCTGGAGCTATCACTCCTGTCTCACTACACTGACACCCCTCACTAACTTCCTCACAGCACAAAGTCCAGCCTTGTTGAATGTTCTTGGTTTTAGAGGAGATGATGTCCTCCCCTGCCCTGTTTGCTCACGCAGCTCTGAAGGATTACGGAGCTGCAGTTATTTAAAATGTGTTATTTTCTATTTCACTATTTCTCCACCTTTTTTCTGCACGAGTGGAACTGAAGTGCTGTGTGTTTCAGTGTCTTCAGGGTGTCTGCAAGTCAGTAAAAGTCTAAATCATGCAAGGTTTTGTTTACGTCTCACTGGGACAACAGGTTATAAAATACTGTCCAACAGAGAGCGGAAGTCCTGATATCACTTCCCGGCTAGCTGCTGCTCCACTAGCTTCTGTAACTCGATGTAATGTCTCATTGAGGTAAAAGGGAAACGTGTTCCATATTCTAAAATAAAAGAGTATTTACTACAGCACTTGCTATTAACCTTTGCATAATTTTAACAAAGTTTAAGGTTGGTTGAGAGTTTTTGAAATCTGTCTGAAAACAATAACCGGGTGTTTTGCATACTGTCATCACTCTCCCTGATGACAGTGGCCAAGATCCCGTTCTAATGTGCTTTTTAGCTGTAACCTTCACGATTTATAATCTAGGGTCCTGTAACAATGAGTATCTGCTGATTCTGAGTCCGATCATCTACTTTTACCTAAATGTTGATTAAAAATGTATCTGACACATTGACATAGCAGGTGTAGCTACGAAATCTGATGCACCTTATTTTTCACAGGCTCCTTGATCCAAATACTGGAGGTCTTTGTTCAAAACTATTAAATGAATCAGCTTGAATTATTAACATGATATGGACGAAAGTTAAACTGGAAGGATGTGACCCCTGAAACTGACGATCCACTAGACAGAAGACGTCTCACTCTGTAGTTTTTGGAACTACAAAAACGCTCAATCCACTCTAATTGCTGTTCGTAAAATGCACTAACCCGGACAGAACCCGGAAGTTCAGGTTTCACTTAGGCTCTCTATTAAGATTAATCACATTTAACTTTAATTTAAGTGTGAAATGTGAGCAGAAACATGACTCAGCTTTCCCACCATGTGGGAAAAAGATTTGAATGTAGGAGTGATTCCAGCCTTCGATGTAGACTGCGAGAACTTGCGGGCACCCTGCTCCTTCACCATGCATGTTAACAGCACTGAACGCAGCCCACTGGGGCGTTAACAGCAGAGTTTGGAAACCTGTGAACGCAGCTTATTGAAGTGTGATATAACGGACAAACTGCAGTAACAGCATGTGAGGCTGCTGCTCCATCTCCTGTGGCTTTCTCACATCCCAGTTAGCTGTGGTGCTAATGAGCACTGTTACGGTTTCTATTTTAGTCATGACGGATTCTCAAACCTTTGTTATTTGTGCCTCTTAATTCTTCATTACACGGATGGCTGTGCTGTCTCTATGGTAACATTTCCAAGCAACCAGTTGTGCAGGTTCACAAGGCATTTTACCCCCTTAGTAAATCTGACCGTGGCTTGTGTTGAAGGCACTGTGGATTAACTCCTGCTCACTGGACTGCATGTTGTCACAACCAGTAGTTAAAACACAGTACACTCAGGATTAAACCATTAGGATTAAGGTTGAGTTAAAGGAAATAAACTTTTGTTTTTACAGCTGAAATCTTACTACAGTTCAACAGTACATTACTTACTAACTTTTTGTTTCTGAGATCCGTGCGTGCCACATACAGAGCTTTACAAGGGGGTCCACAAGAGCAACCAGACAGGTTTTAAACAAACCTCCAATTTTAATCCACTTATTATTAACTTTGGCTAAAAGCAGCTCAGCTCTTTAATCACTGACTGCATTTTATTGGACTTTTACATTAAACACACGTGACTGTTTTGGTGAACATCCATTCATGTTTGTAAGGATCCAATTACCTTTTTTCCCATCTTGTTTTGGTGTTGAACATCATTAGCGTGTATATGTTTTAACTGCGACCCGCCAAGTGAAAACAGATAAAAATGAGCTCTCAGATGAAGTTCATCTAATGGCAACATTCATGTTTTAATATCATCCCTTTTAAAAAACAAAAAACAAAATATGTTGGGTTCTTAATGCAAAGTCAAACCAGAAAGTTGCTCTGCGAAGATCTGATGGGTCTCTATAACAAAGTATGACTGCATTGCATCATGGGAAATGTAGTGTATCTGTCTCTGCTGCTTCAAATATCTTTCCATTCTTTTTAATCTGCCTTTTGCAATTGCCCCAAAGTCATAGAAGTCTTGCAAATAATTGATTTAATGAAATGATTAATGTGTGGACCTCTGCTGGTGCTCCATCGGTCGTAAAGCTGCCTAACAGCAACAAAGAGAAATGCATTTGCTCATCTGAAAGTGGGAACCAGCAGGACTGAGGTTCTCCTGCAGCTGAAAGTGCCTTTTTTTTTTTTTTTTTTTATTGCGTGCACAGAGATAACCGCAACCTTCATGATTGTTCCACGTTTCTGTCGTTCTCTCAGGTGAAGAACAGAACAAAGAAGCACTGCAAGATGCGGAGGAAGAGACCCAGCGAGACTGAACAACACAAGACAAGCCGCCCTCCTCCTCCTCCTCCTCCTCCCTTGTTTCTCTCCTCCCAGCACTAGCTCCTGTCCCCAGCCTCAGTTTTCAGCTGGGTTTATACTGCAGCCCACACTATTTCTCTACCGTTTTCCTCCATTTCTACCCACATGTCTCACCCTTTCTCCTCGTATGCACGTCATCTCCCACCCCCCCTCAGGGCCCGCTGGGGTCTTCATTTCCACTCCCCAGGGGTGTTACCTTATTTCTGGTGACTCATTTTGCAAGCCTGTACCCTTTAAGGTTCATGTCCTCTTTTACTGTTTTTATTTTGCTTTACTTTGCTGTATCATCTGTTGCCAAGTACGCTTGCCTGTATTTGTAACACACATATGCAAGAGTTTATTTAAAGACGATACTTTGCTGTTTTTCCTGCGTATGTGTGTTGATGAACAATATATTGTCCATGCTTCTGTAAGTCGGTCAGTTTTGAAACACTTCAGTTTGCAAATGGAGGAAATATAGCAGTGGTGGAAGGTTTAAAAGGGATGCGTTAAAGCTTTTAGGAAGAACTAAGTGCCCTCTTTACTTTGTGGTTACCAAACCTGCTCCTTCAACACATCAATAGCTTGTTTTTGTTTTTTTATGACAAACAGCAGAATGTCCCCCATCTCCGAGCATCTCTCTGACCTCTATTCTTGTCCACTCTCGGACCAAGTATTGTGCTGCGAGGCTGTAGCGCTTTTGCTAATGGCAGATAGTTAGGTAATGGCTTTTTAGCAGACAAACTGTGCGTATGTGTGTGCGTGGGAGGGGAACGCTCAACACTCTTGATTGTAATGTAATGCAGTTTTGCATTGGCACTATATATAAAACAAAAAAAAAGTTTGGGAAATAGAGGCCTGCTGTATCTTTACTCCCCTGACTCTTTCAGGTTTCCTCGTCTCAACTCTGTCTCTTTCCTCTCATTTCCTCTCTTCCTTCTGTTCAGTATGTGTAACGTGAATCTGATTTGTACTACTGGATGTTCTCACCGGAGCCACAAGTACCATCTGTATTCTTACTGAAACACAGCATGGAATTAACATTAAACTTCAAATTGAAAAATGTTAAATTAGCATGTGTTGTGTGGTTTCTTTTGACATATTAATCTGTTTAAGCACTAGAGGGCAGTGCAGGCCAGCAGCAGGAAAAAGATTACTACTTGTAGTTGAGATGAGAGTGAGTCTGCATTCATCCTGTGGTTTTTCTTTTAGGTTTTAAGGCTTTTATTGACAGTGGTGGAAGAAGTATCCAGATCCTTTTTACTCAAGTAAAAGTACCACAATGTAAAAATACTCCTTTTTTAAGTAAAAGTACAGAAGTAGAAAAGAATGTCTCACTCAGAAGTACTGATATAATACATACAATGTGATTAACTGTCTGAGCAGCTTTTACAGTTGTAGCTGCTTGAGGTGGAGATACTTTTAACTACTTTATATACAGTTAGCCAGTTTAGGTCAGTGGTTCTCAACTGAGGGATACAAGATAAATCTGAGGGGTTGAGAGTTAATTTAATGGAAGAAGAAAAGTTCTGATACACATCGGTTTACTTTTTTGTGAAATACTGGACAATCTTACCTCTTTGGGCCTCAAACAGGTTATTAAAATGAAACCATCTGAGAAGTTTAGAGGGGAAACTGCTAACTAAGACATCTGAAATGTGACAGGGCCAATACTACACTACTACTTTTTTGTAAGCGGTCACAAAACAAAAAGTTTGGGAACCTAAAATATGTTGCTAATCTTTAACAAAATGTATTTTAGAAGCGTATTCTGTTTTTTTATGTTACATTTTGATCTTAAAAATAACAGCAAATAAAGCTGTCAAATAAATGTAGAGGAATGAAAAGTACAACATATATTCCTCTGAAATGTAGTGGAGTAAAAGTATGAAGTAGCATAAGTAAAAGTACCTCAAAATTGTACATACAATACTTCAGTACTTTCCATCACTGCTTATTGGAATGTTTCAAAATGTCACCTTTTACATGTACATATCTCCATTTTTGTCAACATCGTTCTAGTCATAGAAAACAAGTTGAAAAAGAAAATTATCTTTTAAAGGTATATAATACCTTAGAGAATAATATATAGTTTATATATAGTAGTGTTTTCTAATTAATTCCTCCTCACCATAATTCATACATTTTGTAGCCAAAATAAGAATGATCACACTTTTTATAAGATATATACATCTGGTTAATGTGTGCATTATGAAGAATCATCACACAAACCAATCAATACAGCACCAACAACACAGGGTTGACTTGACACAGTGTTAACAACAAGCTCAAGTCACAAATGTATCACTAGTTGTACAGAATAATGTGCATTATGACATTCAGAACTGCAAAGTTTAAAAAGACCAAGAGTAGACTAACAGTTTGCGACCATAACACGCTTCAGTTTGGGTGAGTAACTCAACAGTAGAGCAAGAAAAATAACACGAACACTGATCAGTGGCTGCAGGTTAAAGTGTAATGTGTACAAATTTGACTGTATTCGTGCTGAATCCACCCATGAGTTGGAGGATTTCATCATTTTCATGTGACATCGGGGCAGACGTATCTTTATCAACTTATAGTACTAACTTGAATAATCTTCACTTTATGTATACTTACAAAGTACTTGACAGTAACAGAGTAAACAATAAAATATGCTAAAATAATGAGACTACCAGGATTTATTTTTAAATAGAATTCAGAATAAAACCAAAACAACGAGGCGTTTCAAAATTAAAACCAAAGCTGGTTATAAGAATAAGAATAAAAGTGAGTTGTGATGAAGACGTTACAGATGTGCAGGGAGCTTTATTAACTTATCATAACGCAGGTGTTTGCAGGTCTCTCCGAACCTCAGGAGGCCTTAACACTTTATTCTTAATGCTAAGAGAAATATCATCTCTGCAGGTCTACGGAGCAACATGCACTTTGTATTGGAGAGTGAGCACCCTGTGGTTTCATCTTCGTCGTGAAGGTGAGAGTGAAGGTGGAACATGAGTAAGGCTTTGTTATGATCAGGGTTGTTAAAGACCACATGGTGATACACTGCAGTGTTTAACATCTGTCAAGGTTAAATCACACTGCAGATTTTCTCTTTTACCCTTTCTGCTGTCTTTTTCTTCACTTTCATGTATTCGAAGGCATACTTTGGTATTGATGTGTATATGTTTCACCTTCATACAGCGGTGGAAGAAATACTGAGAACTTTTACTTAAGTAAAAGTTGTAATACCACAGTTTAGACATACTGTTATAAGTAAAGCATCAAAATATACTAAAGTACCTAAAGTAAAAGTGCCCATTTCAGAATACTGTGTGTTATAATATTGGATTATAATCATTGATGCATTAATTTGTACTTCACTTTAATGTTGCAGCTGGTAAAAGTGGGGCATATGTTTTATTGTATATACTGCCGGGTAGCTTGTGAATTTCTCAAGGGATCAATGAAGTCTAACCTACGATAATACATCATGATTTATTTGTAAGATTATATTTTGTATTATTAATCTGAATCCGCAAATTAACAAACAAGTAAAGGTAAAAAAAAAAAAATGTAGTGGAGTGAAAAGTATAATATTTGCCTCTGAGATGTAGTGGAAAACAAGTATAACGTGGCAGAAAATGGAAACTCAAGTAAAGTACTAAAGTAAAGTAAAGTAGTAAAAATTGTACTGTGCTGTACAGTAATTGAGTAAATGTACTTATTTACTTTCCACCACTGCCTTCATATAACAGAGGACACATTTACACATTTACCAAAAAAAAATTAGACTTCAGAGAAATACACATAGTTTGTATTACTTTACCTCATGATGAACTGTGATTACTCCATATATACACACATATATATATATATATATATATATATATATACACATGTGCTTTATATCACACATGTGAAAACCCTGTTGAAGCTATACAATAAACAACATTTGTGTGTTAAATTTAGAGCCATGTGTCAGATTAAACCACAAATTAAAGCTGCAGTATAAATCATCACACGCTGATTTATGCAGGTTGCTGCTGACACATTACTGGATTATTGGGTATTACAGTTCAAATTTTGTACTTTTTGTCAAAGTTAATATGAGGCTTCTGCAAAACTTTAACTACAAATAGTTGTGTAACTCACTCTTGACTAATTTAGCTTATGTTTTGGCGCGTCACAGACAAACATTGCAATGGTTTAATCACTAAAATAAAAGAAGAAGTAAACACATCATACCTCAGCGGGAGACAGACTTCCACTAGCTCTCAGTCGGGTCGCCTAATGATGATGATGTCTTTACAGAACCTGATTCAAGATAATTTGGGGAAATTAAGGGAAATTCATTATGCCATTATCCTGTAGTTACCACCTGTGGCCACAGAGGTCACTGTTCAGCTAACATACATAGTCTTCACTGTATGAAACGAAACTGAAAGTTGTCCAGCTAATATGCCTATTACATTATGAGGCTTTATTCTTTATATAAGGATCAATACATTTCATATCACTCGGCCCTTTTGATTATTGATTATTTCTTGTGTACAAGTGGACATTTTGGCCTGATGGTGGTGCTGGTAGCACAGTCAGATTCAGCCCACCAGGGAGGCTGGGCTAAAAAGAAAAAAACAGAGCTGCTGAGTCCCTATTAACCCCTCTGTTCCTCTCACTCTCTGTGCAATGTGTACATGTTTATGCTTGATACTGCCTGGCCTCAGGTGTGATGTGTGGTCATTTGATTAAATACAAATGTACCTATATATGCATCAAATAAGCACAATCGTAGATGAAATAATGAAGGTCTTAAAGCTACATTTCAACACACGGGGCCCTCAGGATAGTGCTATACATAGAAAAATGCAATTATTCACTTTTTTTGTCAAGAGTTAAACAAGAAGATTGATACCACTCTCATGTCTGCAGCCAGCAGCCAGTTAGCTTAGCTTTGCATTAACACTGGAAGCAGGGTGAATCAGCTAGCCTAGTTAGCCTACCAGCACCTCTAAAGCTCACTACTTGTTATATCTTGTTTGTTTAATCTGTACAAAATCCAAACTGTAAAAGTGACAATTTAAGTTTTTACAGGGGTTTATGTTGGACTACTTTTTGGCTGAGAGTGGTGACTTCCTGGAGGCAAGACAGGGAATAAGTGTATTTCCAAAAATGTTGGACAAGCCCTTTAAGTCCCCTTATAATGTCAGGTGATATTGTACTTTAGTGGTGCATATTTCCAAGCAAAGTTACAATTAATCAAATGGTTACACACCAGTGAGGGCTTTGGAGGTTTGGGGTCATCAAAAACATCTGGATTCATCACCTGAAGACCACAAATGTCAAAGTTTCATGATAATCCGGCATTAGTTGACATATTTTGCTGGTAGGTCATAAACACAACATCACATCATCATCATCATCATCATCATCTCTTCATCAAATAATCAGTGGCATGTGGTCCATTAAGGGCGTTGGGGGGCCGCCCCCTCCTGCAATTCCAATTGTGAAATACATATTTTAATGAAAAATCGTTAATATTATTGTTGTGTTGTTTGTATGTGTATACATTTAAGTTGTTACTCTCACATAAATAATACATTATGATTTAATAAAAAGGCGCTGAGTTGAGTCCCGAAGGGCGCACTTTTCTCCGGTATGTGTGTAATATGTTCAGCTTTCCCTGGTGGCCCCTGATTGGTTGACATGGCACCAGAAAATAACTGGATCTGAAATGTTGTCAAATTGAGCCATTCAGAAGCAGCGCGCCTGTAAATGACACCAAAACGCGGTGGAGACTGTCAGCGTACTTTTGTTTTACGTGGCAGCATGGCGGATAGCATGCCAACATCTAGTAGCCCCACCTAGTGGAAAGGTCACGCCACGCCACTGAAAATAATGACACAATACATTGCAATTTGAAATTTGTTTTTACTTAAAAAAGATCAAAATAAAGATGTACAATTGAACCAAAATAAGACGCCGTGTTACACTTCAGCTCTAAAGACGGATGGCAGGACAGAAAGGCATGACCTGAAATACCCCCCCCCCCTCCCCTCCCCCCGTCCAGCCGCAGCACGAGTGAGGGAACGGACCGGATGAGAGCCGGGAATCAACGAAAACATCTGGAACCAACGGCGTCGTTGGCTGGTGTTGCTGAAGGTGTGGCGTCTCGCATCCTATTGCAGATTGTCCAATAGAAGACGAGGACACTTCAGTCGCTGAGACTGGAGCAAATACATTTCTGCTACAGAGTGTCCGGCCTCCCCGGAGGATCCACAGTGTTTCAATAAGGAAGGGCTCTAATCATTGTTCAACAGACAAACAGTGGCTTCACCAGCTCGGGTTCGACGTCATAACATACTTCAAATAACATACAGTGAGAGAAATGGCATTTTATTTTATTTTTTTTCAATTTCTGCACCCTCGTGTGGACCCATGTCTCCACACACATAATGCTCTAATAGATCTACCCAGATAGGACTTGACTGTCGACATTTAAAACCAGGAGACAGACAGTTTCTTTTTCATTTCTCAGTACAAAAAATAGATCAAAGAATGAAAAAAATAGTTATAATCTGACTGCAGAAACTTGATTTGTAAAGCTCTACTCATGAGCAACTGTCTGGGTCTACGTCTGCACAGTGAAGGTTGTGGTTTAAGGATTGGGGGTGGAGCTACTTAACATTCATTGTTGAATATATTAATGAATTTGTATGTAACAGGTATCAGAATATTTGGGCAGTTGATACCCCTTCACATTTAGACTCTGAATGTTCCTATATAATACAGTTAAGTATTCAACACATTTAACACTGCCGTCCACACGTCTGCTCCTTCAAGTGGCATCATCTTTTTCATTATTGCGATGAATAAAATCTTTAAAGATGATTTTACAAAAAAAGAACTGTCTGTCTGTCCACTACAGTATCTGCTATGTACATCTGTTTAAAAAGCAAGCATGTTACACAGTCGTTCCTATGTACAGCTAAATTCTTCATTTTGTTTTTAACGGAATATACATATTTACTTATTTTCACAGTTTCCTATGTTTGCTCATATATTCAATATCAATAGATTTCATTTTTGTTATTAATAATACAAATATTTTCCCGTCATATCTTCATGGCACCGAGCTACAACTCTCCCAGTGTCACTCGTTGATATCTAGTGAGATTGTTGTCTCTTGAACGCCGCTCATGTCTGCGTAGCAAATACTGTTCAGTTTGAAAACAATCTTGATTGTGGTTCAGTTTTTTTTTTTTGATTTTTTTTTTTTTTTTGCCAATTCACAGCAATCCAAAAAAAAAAAACCGCACAGTTTTGAGTTTCAAGTTTACAGTTTTCTGGTCTTCGTCTTTATCATATATCATGATATATATCATTTGTTCCTCTTCGTCACTGGAGCGGGAAAGGTTGAATGGCTCCAGCGGACTCCCTTTGATTCAAACGTACTTCTGCTTGCTTGTGGCCACACAGTTATAAAATGGAGATCGTTCTGCCTCTGGTTTCCACTGATTTCTGAGAGAAATCATTGAGCCACAACAAGTCGTGACCTCTGACAGTGGGATTTGTTGTTCGCGCCTCCGTCGGTCCCGTCTCGCCCACTGGAGGTGACCTGTTGGGTGTGTGAGTCCTGTTTCCTTGTGATTAGTTTCTGGTTGTTTCGTGGGCGGTGTGGTTATTGTTTTTTTTTTTTGTTATTGGAATAAGGCACTTGAGAGGTTTTTGGTTTTCACGGGAGCTCAGAGGAGACCAGGGCGAGGCCGGAGCTCTGGCGGAGGGGAGGCCCGGTGTGGACGGCCTTGGGACAGTCGGGCGTCAGCACCCGTCCGTTCTCCCCAACGCTGCCTGTGATGGACAGACGGGCCTTGTTCCTCATAGCTTCTGTAAATGTTAGCTGAGGAGGAAAATAAAGAGATAGGTTTACAGAGCAGGTTAAAAAAATTATTGTGCGGTCGCAGATTGGAGTTTTAGATCCCTTCAAAGCTTCTTATTAAGGAATTAATGAGGAAGAATCTTTTTTTCCTGAAGGAGACAGAGAAATCATTTTAATTTTAATTTACATAGATAATAACATAACATAATAAACATGACATAATAACAGCGCGCGTAAATGCAGAGTTTTGTATTGAACTGAGCGGAACAGGCTGAAGCAGTAACAGAGGGAACTGAAGACAGTCAGCACTGAACGCCACAGTGATGCGTTCACTTACTGAAATGCATTTGAAAGGTGATGCGACTGCTTAGCTTAGTTCAAAACTGAACGAATTACAAAGTCAGTGACTGCGAATGTCAGAAAAAAACGTTTTGAATCGAGTGCAGTGCTTCATCATCTCCGCCTTTAAGTTATTGCCAACATTTCGGGTGCGGCCACTTTTGGTTTAGCCTCCAACTAAAGTGCTTTAGACTAGTGGTAATTAACCCTGGTTGTCTGTTAAATCTAAATAAATTCTTCACACTTGTAATTTGGTTGTTTGATAGCCAAAGGGCTACACGCAGCTGTGTTCATGTTCGGGGTTAAAAACAGTGAAAAACGCACGAGAGAAGAGAGAGAGGAACGTTTTCTGAGGCAGCGCTTTAGCTATCAACTCAAGACAATGTGATCTAGCTGTATTATGTGACGGTAGTTAGCCTAGCTAACCTTCCAAATGTATGACATGTTTATATATTAACCAGCATGGTGTCGTTGCTGGGCATTTCAGTTAGCTAAAGCTGGGCAGATTTCTGGCATGTCAGTAAATTTGGTTGGCTGAAGCAAAAAGGTCCATTATGAACTGCAGTGAGCTTGTTGTAAAATCATTGGAGTTGTATTTTACATGTTGGGGCTAAAACTGTAGTCTTGACACTTCTGTGATATAAAACTGAACTTCGCTGCAGAACAGACACCATATTGTCCGCGGCTCCATATTTTTCTTTTATTCTTCTTACTTTTTGTTTATAATAGAATTGCACAAAATAATTGAAATGTCAGTGGACATTTCATCACAACCGGCTCAGTGTTCACGTTCAGTGTGAGCGTACCGCGTTGTGGGCGGTAAACTGATGTGTACAGCGTTGGAGGTTCTGGCCGTGCAGAAAAGGCTGATTAAACAAAACATACGAGATGAATAAAAAGGCACAGCGGCTGTCCATCTGAACACACATTACTTCTGTCTCCAACAAACTTGAGCAGAACTAAAACTCCAATCTGCTTCAACATTATCTGTAAAAACAGTACAGTACAGTTAAATATATATATACAGCAGTGTAGCAACCACAGAGTAATAAAAACACCTTTCGTAGCCATTCAGTACAGTATCAAGCCAGCCCCATACTACATGTAAATCCATTAGCGACAGAGTTATTACACAGTGAGTGATAGTTGCAGGCAGTGGGACAGGGAAGCTGACTAAGCAACAGTCAAGCTAATGAAGAGTTTGCGATGGGGGACACATAACCACGTTGGACAGATATACACCCAGTGTGAAAATATATCTGGAAGTCTAATGGTCAAGGACCTGGGGGAAATATCCGGAGAAAACAGCTCACATCAATAAAATCAGCTCAGCTCGAGGGATACCTAACTTACGTTTACTTTGGCCTGACAACGTATAGTGTTTAAGTATGGCTTTATTATATAGGGCTTCCTGTGTGCTCAGTGCTGCTTTCTCATTAAGTTTGTTCTGTGGCTGTACATTGATTGTCTATTGTAACTGACAGACTTGAGACAGTAATATCCCTGAGCTACAGCATGTGCTATTCAGGTTTATGTGTGTGTGTGTGTGTGTTTACACCCTCACGAGGCTACTTTTGATGGTTCGCTGGTGAGAAAACAAGGCACTGGAGCTTCAGAGGGTCAGACTAGACATTAGATGGACGAATGTGCTGCAGTTTGATGAAAGTGTGTGTACAAGTAAGACATTGGTCCTCATTTAACATGCCTGTCCTACCTGTTAATACGCTACGAGTCCAGTGGAAAAACAGTAACACTCAAATTCTGCCAAATTTAAGAGCAGCATGTTGATTTAATCCATTCAGAAATGTGCTCTAAAACTGTTGTTATGATTAGATGCCAATGAAACGACCTAATCTTAATTAATTTGTGTTTTCATTCTTACATTTTATCCTCATTAACTCAAATACATTACAGTTATCTGAGCATATTTGGTAGGGTGATCAATCATGGCATTTATCATGTGTTTTCAACATTATTGAATTCCTATGATAATACCAGACATGAATATTATCTCCAGAATGAGTAATACATTTTTGATTTTGGCAGGAAAATGGGTCACACGGTATTGCTCGCATTGATAAATGAGGGCCAACGTCTGCAGCCACACAAGCTGCGAAGCAGTAGAGGCGACGTCATGTCTGAGGATGACTCATCGCTTCCTGTCACATTGAGAGAAGAAAAGCTCGAACGCAGACCAGGACGTCACATGACCACACGGTGAGCAGATAAGACAGAGAAGTGGGAAGCAGCTCGCCACTGGTCACGACAGTCACTCAGCATGGCAAAGCTAGCACGGTAGCTAACGATAGGTTTCACTTACAGTCAGACTTACAGGGAGCTAGTGAGGGGGGGGGGGGGGGGGGGGGCAAAGGCTTGGGTGGACCTTCTACGAAAACCCCAACTACATCTTATCAGCTTCCCCATCGCTGCCATACCCATTGAAAACCTCGCTAAACTCAGCTAAGTTGGGGATGCTGGGGCTGGGCCTCAGACTCTGGCTTTGGCTAGGCTCGGGGCTATGGCGGGGGCTGCCTGTCTGGCAGGGGTAGCAGTGTTGGTGGGGAGGATGGTGGTAATGGGGGTGTTGGGACTGGGCCTCCACCTTCATTCTCTTGGCCTCGTTGCGCGACTTGTAGCAGAATTCAATGAGGGCCACCAGCATGGCCAGGCCCAGGCCCCCGACGAGGATGTAGAAGACCCCCGCCACGTTGCTCAGGCTGAGGGCCTGGGACGACTTGTCCTGTAGCCGGCGGGGAGAGGAACAGAAACACAAACGTCAGCGCTGGTTTTAGCAGAAGCGGCAGAAAGTGCATACAAACACTCAACATTTACACACAAATATGACAGAATGGAAAAATCTCACATCAACACACACACACGCACACGCACACACACACACGCACACAACATCATTTATCACTACTCTACCTCCAAGCTAGCAAAAAATAATCTCCTGCTATCATCCTGTTTAAAATACTTCAGAAAGCTTTATAGAGAAATCTGTTATCTCTCTGCTTTAAAGGGTCACTTCAACCAAATGACAAAAAAGCGTATTTTCTCACTTCTCCCTGGTTCTGTTAGACATGCAGATAGTTTTGGTTTCATATGCACCTTGGAAGGTGATTGGAAGTTCATGTGTGGTCGTCACAGCACTGAAAAGTTCATCAACAACTTTGCATGTCCTATTTACTTTGGATAATCCACAGAGCGCACTGTGGACAGCGTTAGACTAAAGGTGTTTTAAAGGTGAGCGCATGGTGCTAGAATGGAAAAAAAAGTATATGAGAGTCATCAGCTGCCGTCTTCGGTCGCCAAATCTCCAAATCGGCCGTCAGTGGACGTGTGTCACCGTGTAAAAGGGCCCGAGACAGCTTTCTACTGTGGAGACAGTCCCCACGAAAACTGCTGACAGCATGTTCTGTGGATTATCTAAAGCAACGAGGACATTGTTCCTGAAAAGAGATGTTGCTGTTGATATTTAAAAATGCAATTAAAATTATCTGCATGGCTAAATATGACTAGAGGCAAAGGAGAAAATATGTTCTTGCAATTTGGACGAACTAGCCCTGTAATTTCCCTCCATATTTCGACTGCTCTGTCTCTCAGGTCTGATATTCACCCCTTTAACCCCCTTTTATTCGGATGTATGCCGCTGATCTCCCTGAGCTCCTCCCTGCCATTTATCTCCCTGCGATAAATCACCTACGTCCTTAAGGGTGCGTTCAACTTATTACCTCGACACAAAAAGATTGCCTGTCATGCTTAGTCTCATTTGCAGGTGATGGCGTGTGTGTGTGTGTGTGTGTGTGTGTGTGTGTGTGTGTGTGTGTGTCCTGCACTTAATGATCTGAGTAAGAGGACGTGGCTGATGTGGGAGGTACATGCTGCTTTATTTATAACGTGGCCGCTCTCGCCGTGCTCCAGCGCATCAACAACGTGGATCAGTCTCGAGCGTGCCGCTACAGCTGAGGCTTACAGTACAGCACTGACATCTAGTGCGACATACAGTAAAGTCTGAACATGCCCTGGGACCATCTGAGGTGACAACCGATGTGAGTGTGATGCTTCATCTGCAGATGCAACACATAGCTGAGCTGTTGTAAAACTGTTAGCGCTGCGCCATGCCTTGTTTCTGTCACGCTGTGTCCCTCAGGCTACGCCTTAAGTCTCTACCTGCATGTCTGTCACTCGCTCTGGCTCTTTCTCAGAGTTTTATGTGTGTGCGTCATGTCAGCCAGCCTGCTGTAATAACAGAACAGTACTGCCAGCGTTATAAAAGTGTGCATAGAGACAAAGAGAGGAGGGGAGGCTCCCGGGCTGGTGGAGACTGACCTTACTTCCCGAGTCCTTGGGTCCACACTCCCCTTTATCGTACCACCATTTGTTTTTCAGTTTGTCTAAGACTCCTGCTTCACTCAGTTTCAATACGGCAAGGTTTACAGGCGTTCTTCAAATCACAGGGGGCGGGGAAGGGTGGGGTGGGGAAAATAACATAAATAACATCATAGGACATGTTATTTTATGTTATTCAATCAGAAGAAGCCCAACAAGAGCAGCTCAGTACTCTTCACAAAGTGACGAAGCCGGGAAGGGGCCCCACTTACGCTACATGTCTCTTTGCTCATTGGTGAAGATAGTTGTTTGTGGGGTCAGGTTTATTGGGGGGGGGGGGGGCATTATGGGGACGGGGCAGAGCTAACAGACATATATACATGGGGTCCCCGGCTGCATCGCTTTTCTGGAACGGGCGCATACTGCCGGGACCTTTCTTACAACAAGCACAGAGGCTAGTACTGTCAACCCAAAACTACTGGCTCAGAAAAATGTCCTTTATGCTTAGTAGCACGCTTAAACACCCAATATGGTGCATATTCTTAGATTCTTATTCTAAGTTACGTTGAGCAACATTTTCAGAGAACTTTTAAATAGTTTTGCAATTCCAGCGAATATTTTTGCTTCGACAGTACTCGCTCTCCTCTCGAGGTTCAAATGATGCCGTGTAAATGTGGGGATCGACCCGGCAGATGCTCCTGTTACCAAACAAAAGACATTTCTCGTTTACCCACATCACGGTCACATGGGCATAGCGACATAGCGGCTAACCTTCTCGCCACCGCCTCCGCTGCCACACTCTCCTTTGTCGTACCACCACTTGTTTTTCAATTTGTCCAACAGGCCTTGCTCATTGAGTTTTAACACTGCCAGGTTAACTGCACTTCTTGAAAACGATAAAACATATTTGGTGAGAGGGGGTGAGTATGCTGTCCAAATTTGGGAGGGAAGGAAGAGAAGGGAGGGGAGGGGGGGAGTAGCAGTAAGAGAGGGACAAGGGTGGAAAAGTGCATTAACGGTTACATCCCATCCCAGGACCCAAACACACACTGACCGCGAATCTCTCCTCTTTCATGTGTTGAGTAAAATAATGTCATATAATATTAATTAACACTAGTGTTAGCCTGATAGCAAGATACAGAGGGGTTGTAAGAAGTTTAATAACATGGGAAAGAAGTAGAAGAAAAATATTAGGTGGACATTCATGGTCCCCAGAGGAAGACTTCCAACTTTTAATTTAGCGCCACCAGCAGGTCAGAGTCTTCAGTTATCCAGTGAAATATCTCAACATATACCTGATAGATTGGCACAAAATTTGGTACAGACAGTCATTGTTTCCTTTTACTTTTAACGCCATCATCTGGTCAAAATGTTGATTTGTCGAATATTTTGGTTCAAGACCAACGTTTGTATAGTTTTACCTCTTCAGGCCAGAGGAGGAAACAGCAGTCTTTTTGGTTGAACTGCTGGAAACTCTGAATACTGAACGCAATCTGAATTTATTTTGTGACATTTTGATTGAATTCTGCTCAAGTATGCATGCAGATATGCAAGTGTCACATAATGTTTTTCTGCCTCAACAGAGATAAAACCACGGGAAACACAATACATAATTGAGTAATTATTTTTGTTTTTTTTGGCAGGGAAATTGTCCAATTTAAAACATGAAATATCGCCACAAAATGTTGGGAATCAGTCCCAAAACATCGGCGTCAGCCAGCGCTTTGAGAAACAAGACACCTCTAAATAATTTGGACCTGTTTTACACATGTATACAGTGTATGTATGTCAGCCAATTCAAAGCTCACAGGATTTCGGAGCATTAAGCTGTTCTGGAAAATCATGATTGACTTGCATAAAATGTGTATGAAAAGCTGTTTCAAATACGTGTGCGTTTTAATTTCATGGCTTCTTTTGAAGGCTGCTGTGGTGATGTCTGACGATAGTGTAGCGAGAGAGAGAGATTTGCCTCGGCGTGCGTTTTTGATCCTTTTAATTTATTTGCATCATTATGAAAAACAAAAACAGTCAGAAATGGAAATGGATCAGAAACACAAAAGCAGCACGGCTAATATTTCACTTGGAGCTGATGATGTTGTTTTTTTCGGAGCCATGTGAAATAACAGCCTTGACCAACAATGTTGCCCGCTCTCGACGCCGCTGGTGCGTTTCCTCGCTGATATCCGGACAAGTGACTGACAGAAGATGATAATCCCCAAAAACAACAAGATGGAGGCCTGGAGGACGGGACTACCGTGATCTGTCAGGGACTCCTCCTGGTCAAAGCAGTGGCTGAAAACTGGCACCAGCCTGGCTGTGCCGAAACAAACCAGTAGCTGCTCTACTTCAGGCTTCATGGGCAGAGGAATTTACAGAAAACAACTAACAGGGTTTGATTTACTGGCTGTGAGGAGTTGGAACAAATCCCCTTGTTGGTACCTATTCTCAAAGAATAAAAAACCTTAATGTCTGGCTATTGTTTTCAATGCACTCTCTAATTACTTGTGATCAATGATAGCAAGGCTCCAATATTATCTATTTAAGCAGCAGAGTTGCTGGGAGCCTTTATAAAAGAAAAAGTGCTCTCGCTGGTATTTTCTAACATGCGTGTGTTGCACAACAATGCTCCCGCACCTCCACAGGAATAAATGAAAGTGCAAGCAATCATGGAGCTGCTCTCTGCCAGTTCGCAGACATGTGCACACACACCTGTGAAGTTTTGCCGTTAGTGTATTTACCCATTCCCAGTGAGACCTTGCCGGCGGGCTTTTGATCGATGAGTGTGCGTACTGAAAGTGCAACTCCCCACAGTAATGACACTGTATTCTGTGGCAGGTCTGTAAATTCCACTATGTGCGGGAGGCAGTGACAGAGTCTGGCAGAGTCACCCAGGGCTGAACATTCAAATGGCTCCCAAAACACTATTTCAGTCACTTAGCAGAAAAGAAAGAACCAGTCAACCGTGAAGGAAAGCTGAAGTAGCATTAGCGAAATATCTCTACTAATTACATCTGTATATAAAAATGCAGATTATCTGAAATGGCATTTTCTAAATAAGACATTTTCAGATGAGTTTACTGCTTCGAGCATGCCATTCCAACGTCTTCGCACAAACAGCAAGCACAAGCACAAAGACCTACCTGCTGTGGAGAGCTGTAAAGAAAAGAAATGAAATAACCACCCCTGCACCATCACGATGACCCCCACATGCATGCAACAAACACAGATGTCAAAAAGCCAGGACTGCTGCCCTCAAACAAAACACAGAAAATGCCGCCCCCCACCCACACCAAGCAAAGTAAGACAGATAAAGATACAAAAGGCGGCACACCAGGGAAGGTGGAATACCATAACAACACGTAAAACATATTGTTACACTATTCCACCCACCTTAACTGTGAACCCTTGGGTGTGGCTACTCCGTAGCCTTTGGAGTCCAAGTTGCCTCCCACTTTCATTGTGTCGCACGGCTTTCGCTGCTCGGTGTATTCGTTCATGGTGGACTCCAGGAGGAAGGCGTATTTCCCTTTGGACTTGCGGACCCGCGCCACGCCCTCAGCCGTGGTCTTGGTGAAGACCGTGGGCTCGGCCGACTTCATGTATCCCCACATCTTCTCGTAGACGGCGATCTTTGACCGCTGTGGGGTTTTGAGGGGGTTGGAGGTTCAGAGGTAGATGAGGTGTGAGAGACAGGGGAAGATGGAGAGATATCCGCATGCAACACCAGGTAGAGAAAACATCACTTTAAAGGTTTACTAGATTAGAATCATTTGACCATATTCTTACTAAATACATGTATGAACTATCTCCATAACTTACCGTGTCTGACGGGATAACTAGGAAAACAATATTCTACATGTTATCTCATCTTTTTACATCCACCCCGGTCACCTCCGTGCGACGACGGCGTGCGGTACAAAAATGTGTAACTCCCTTCGCTTGAAAAAGCTTCGCCACTGAACATCATCAAGGGCAGCGATTACATTTCCTCCTAAATTAATTACGGCTACATAATTGTAATTTCTAGGACACAGGGTTGCCTTGGAGACCTGCTAAGCTCCCTTATGTTCCTGCAAATGTTTAGAGGAGTGCACGATCAGCCTTTTTCTCTGGTGCGTGAGGGATGTGAGGGCTGCATGGGTTCCCCCTACCTGTCTGAGAGCAGACCATTAACCCCCAGTAACACCAACTCACCCTGAAGAACTCTTTGGTGGAGCCAGAGTCCAAAGTGCCGTAGGCGATGTCTGTCTGCTTGGCCAGATCCTCGGCGCTCTCGATGGGGGAAACCATCCTCTCCACAGTGAGGAAGGCGGCCAGGTTGGCCGTGTAGGACGAGATGATGATGAGAGTGAAGAACCACCACACTCCTCCGACGATTCGACCCGATAACGATCTTGGAGAGCGAAGGGAGGGAGGTGGAAGAAAGAGGAAGAGTATTGCGGGGGCAGTTTGGAAGGATGAGGAGGCAGAGGGGGATGTAGAGGATGGACAAGATGAAAAATAAGAGGAAAGGGAGGAATTGCCAGGAAAATGATTATTGGAGAGGTGTAGGAGGTAAAATAAGGGTGAGGAGGAGGAGGAGAGGAAGATAGAAAGTCAGTCAGTGTTGGAAAATACAGTGAGAGAGTGGACAATTAGAAGGAATGAAATGGCCGTGTAAAGCATGAAGAGATACCAAAAATGCTGATGTACCACCACAAGGTGGAGCTCTGACAACACTCAAACCTGCCAGAGCTGTATTTACCCCTCATTAGTGCAGATTGGCTCATAAAAGAAAATCCCACATGCTTGTGTTGACCCGCTCTGATAAAGAAAAGGTTGGATACTTCTGTGCGCCCCACCCCCCCCTTCTTTTTGTTTATTGGTGGGATGAAAAGAGCTGCAGGTCCCCCGGCCGGCATCGCGGCGGCACTGTTCTTTTCTTGTTTGTTCGCTCAGGGGAGACAGATAGCCCGCTGCTCAGGAGCAGCAGAAGGTCGTGAGGAGAATCTTAAACCATAAATGCTGCATTGAGGAGAACAAACAAGATCTCCCCTCGGTGCAAATCAAACAGCGGAGGATACAAAACCCTCAGGCCTCCTTGTCAAGATGGAGAGAGGGCGAGGGAGAGACGGGGATATGAGAAGGGGAGGAGAGAGGCATCTGCAACAGTCAGTGTTTTCTTGGCTGTTTTTTTTTTGCTTCTGTGTCTTATTGCAATCTGGCCATATTCCATTGTCCCCAGTACACACAGGCTGCTCGACGTCCTGTAATCTCCATGCATGTGCAAAATCCTTTTTCTCAACTGATTCCACACACACACAGTAAATGATGTGACACAGCCCAGTGGCCCGACGCTCCAACGCTTGGAAGAACCTCAATCACCAGCATGGCAAAAGAACCTTTTGAAAAAAACATTCAGGGTATTTTATTTTAGCAAATAAGTGGGTTTTCTTCCAGCCTCACGCAGAACCGTCAGTCTAACTACAGAATCAGTGAGGAAACGTCCGTTTTCTCGGTCTGTCCCGGTGAAAGCGCCTGTGGCGGCTAAGGCGACTTCCAATAGGAGTGCTGCAGTAGAGCATGTCTCCTCCGCACACACAGGAAGCTTTGCCCATGAAATAGACTTACTTGACGTATTAGCTCTGGATTTGAATACAAATGACTTCCCTCTCTTTTTCTCTCTCCCCCCCCCCCCCCCCCCCCCCCCCCCCCCATACTCCATTTTCCTTCTCCTTGAGACGACGGAGTATTTCTGAGGCTTTTGAGCACTGAGAATTTAACTGTAAAATAATGACTAAAGGGGCGGAGGGTGTGCACGATAAGATGCGTGGATGAGTTCTATCCTCTCTCTGCTGCTTTTTCCTACCTGCCAAAAATCCCTTCATTCTCTCTATCAGACCGTCTCCATCTTTCTCTTTCTTGCCTTTTTCAATGCGAGCAGCAGTGGATTGTGGGAGTGTAATAATGGGACCAGAGGATGAGTGTCTCTTTGCCATCCTTCCAACCCTCTGTGCTGTGTGTTTGCTGGCTGATACCACTGACTTTGATCCACAGTGACACACTGGTGTGTCTTGATGGGCCTGCAGTAAACAGAGCGGATGTATTGGGGGGGGGGGGGGGGGGGGGGGGGGGGCTTAGTGATGGGAATTTGGGTAATTTTCAGGCCACGTCAGTGTTTCCAGTGTTTTCTTTTTTTCTCTAGTCACCTTGAATTAATGATGGTGATAAACAACGCTAATGGATTTGACATCATATATATTATGATAATAAAGGGCAGACTCATGGATCATTAGGCTTTTATAATAAATATAATTCATTTTAATCCACCTCTAATAAGATGCGTGATATAATTCAATCGAGTATTTTGAGTTCAGGGTCAAAGTTTAGTCTGGGGTTACTTATAGGCGTCAAATAGGTTGTGTATTGTAAAAAAGGTTGACACCAGTTAGGTTTTCTGTCCTTAAAGGAATACATTTACATGGTAAATGAGTTTGGTGGTGGTTTTCTTTTGTGAAATACTATAACAAGGTGATGGACAAATATATAAATATATTTTGTTACAAATACAAAATCCTATTTAAATTTCCAACCCGACCTTCCCGATTTCAGATTTGGGGAAAGTTTGTGTCCGAACATTTCTGAAACTTTCCAAAACTCCATCAGTCTGGAACAAAGTGGTAGACTGATGATCTAAATGACATTCACGCCCACTTCACGCTGTGATTGGCCAGCTGTGCAGAGGTGAGAAAAGAGCCAGTGCAACACTACGAATGTCTTCCAGGAGAGACTGTCGCTGCTATCCCCATATTTAAATGATATCACGTCTCCCTCTCTATGACGGCTGACTTTTCACCCCACATTCGAGTGTGTCGCTCCGAACAACTAGATACACTTTTGACTTCCGACGCGGTCGAAACAACATGTCATACAAACCAGTTCTCGGCTGAGCATAACCCGAACTTTAACCTTCCAGGGGTTCCCGTGGGCAAAAATGAGCTGTGACTGAAATAATAACGTCCTTAAGAAGGGGCCTCGATAATGCAGGTGTCACCATGAGGCTCCTGTTGTTTGGGGTTGATATTGAGCTTTAGCGGTGCATACACTAAACAAATGTACAATTACTCAAAATACCACAAACTAATGGCCACATGTCGGCCCCTGAGGGTCTGAGTTTTCTTTGGTTGGTAATCCAGCTTCATCCAAAACCACCATCATTGTTGCTGCTATGCTTTGCAGTCTTATCCACTGACTGCACATGAAGCAGTATATATGTATCCAGTAGCCGTTGCAAGTAAAACTAAACTAAACTGTCAGAAAACTAAAATGTTATCCATCAAAAAAAACTCAGAAATTGAGATTAAGGATGGAAGTTTGTGCAGGAGATGTTGGAGGGTTGTGAGGACAGCTGAGTCATCTGTATTTTCACTAATACATGTGTTTATCCAAGTGTGGTCATTACAAGTGTTTTTGTACGATATGAAGTTCTGCAAAAAAAAAAAAATCGAAAAATGTTTCAGTGCAGTAATGATGTACGAGCCCAGTTGTCCCACGAGTGGAGGAAACCAGACGGGGGAAGTATTAGAAGAAATAAAGTGGAAACAAAACAGAAATTGTCTCCAGTGTTGGGGGAATGGGATTCTTCGCAGCGGTCCAGGAAGCCTCAGGGTATAAAGAATACCAAATGTAAGGGGAAAAAAAGAATAATTCCAGCAATTATACAGCAATTAGTCAGTACCTTTCCCCTACTGCTTAACTCACTTAAGTTAAATTAATTTGTATTTATTAAATAGGATGGGAGAGATCTAAAAAAAAAAAAAAGCGGCTGGCATGGTTTACATGTTGGCCAGGTGGCATTTCTACACTCATCTGCAACAATTCATGTAATTAATCTCCACGTGAATGAACTGAAAACAGGAAACTGTAAAGTTGTTATCATTAAAATCTCAGCCAAACATGCAGTTTATTAATTTACTCATCACAAAGCTCGGACCGTCTCCCAGCCAGAAGTCTTGTTGTGTCGCCATGAACCTTATTTCACAATCATGCTCTCACAGTGTCCAAATATTACAAACATGACGGGCTGAATTATTTGTAATAAATGATGCACAAGACATCTAGAATATTTCCATTTGATGCAACTGTGTAGCCATAAAAATGGTGGCTTGGGTTTAAATATTTCACACAGCGTATGCGTCATATAGCTTCAAAGAACGGTTGGAACAAGCAGCATATAAAATACACTGTGTGTGTGTGTATATATATGTGTATGTGGTGCAGTAATACAGTGGGGAATAACGTTTATTTGCCTAATCTGAAGGAGCATTTAAAGGAGGTGAAATGAGAAGTCAAAGATAAAAAGAAACACTGAGGTAAAAGTAAATCTCCTCTCAGGATTAAATACAATATGGTTCACGTTGCCGGTGACCAGTCTGCAAACAATCTGCCATGATGTGATGTGAGGTAGCAAACTTTAATGCGCTCACATTCCCCACTTCCCTCTTTTTATTTCCTTTGATGTAAAAAAAAAAAAAAAAAAAGCTGCTGTCAGAGATGATTTGGTGCAGAGTGTGTGTGTGTGTGTGTGTGTGTGTGTGTGTGTGTTTGTGTGTGCAGGTTTTCCACAGGATTTAAGGAATATTTGTGGGACAGATGGAGGCAACATGAAGTGGAGGAGGTGATGAAGTGAGCGACTGGAGAGAGGGAGGGAGAGCTCTGACCTTGAGGAGAGCCTAAATAAATGAGGAGGTGCTCGTCTGCTCTCAGGGTGATACCTGGGGCGAGACCACACTATTTGACTTATTCATAGCAGACAAACTGTCACTCCAGATCCCTCTCTCTCTCTCTCTCTCTCTCTCTCTCTCTCTCTCTCTCTCTCTCTCTCTCTCTCTCTCTCTCTCTCTCTCTGTCCTCGGCCTCCCTCCCCACCTGCAGCCCTGATGTAATATTTAAAATGTGTGTATTACTGTACAGCCTGGATTCAAATAACAACCAGCACGGTAAATACAGGTGTTCTTTCCACAGCACTAATAGCATCAGTCATGTAATGCTGCTGCTCTTTTTTAACAGAAATACTGATTTCTTCATTATTCCAAATTAGGGGGGGGGGGGGGGGGGGGGGGGTTATGCCCCTTGAGCTACTGGAAAAGCTTTTAATATGAAATATAGGAAGTGTTGAGTTTCATTTACAGTTCCATCACAGCAATAGAAAAAAAAACAAAAAAACTACAGACTGGAAGCAAAATAAAAAGAAAACAGGGGACTTCTTGGACAAATATGATCAATTATACATATAAAGCTGGAAACTAAGAATAAATGCTAAAGCTTTGTAGTTGAAATAAATCAAAGCCCCAGACCACTTGAGAATCTACATACTCACACCCTTCATGATCCGTCTTCCCGATGTCTATCTGCCAGCTGCTCAGAAAGCCTTTAAGGTGGCGATATATACCATCAAAGATAACCCACGACTCTTTTAGCCGGGATCTTCTGCCCCGTGTGCATCATCTCCTGCAGATAACGTCTCTCTATTAGCTCCGTGTGACGCCTGCCAACCTTCAGGAAAGATTCTTCTGTTTTATCAGAAGTGGATCTGTTTTGTATTCACGTTTTAAAAGTTCAACCAGACGTAAAACCATAAAAACTGTCGTGGCTGAACATCGTGTCCTACTGGCAGCACATGATGAGTTGCATGATCCACATGGGCCTTGCTGTTCTTATCTTACATTAATGTGTTCTCTTTTATTTTTGTATTATCTTTAATTGCCTCATTGCTCACCTGAAATGTTTTAATCATTGTTCAGCCACGTGAAGTCACTTTGCTTTTTTTAACCCCCTTATTTAGCATTATAAACAGTTTATAAACACTTAATAAATGGTTTATAACACACTATAATGGGTTAGTTAGAGTTTATTAATGAGCTTGTCAACAACTATAACTCCTCCTCTATAAGTGGAGGCTGCTTAATAAATAGATAATGAATAACTGGATAGTAAAACAGTTGTAATGATACAAAATGTGTCTTCATAGGAGAAGTTCAAACTGTTAACAAACGCTGCACATTAATAAACATTTTATAGCTGTTTATATAGTGTGTTATAAACCATTTTGTACATGTTTATATGCTGCTTATATTTGCTGTTTAGGGGGAGTTATAGTTTATTATTAGGAGCCACGACATCAAGCAGCTTGTTTACCTTATTAATGTGATTTAGTTTCATCAACAAAACCTTCAGCAGGTCAAAATGAACACAAATCTGGTGTTTCTGTCAAGAGATAAAATAATTTGGACCGCAGGAAATGTGACAAATAAAATTCTGCTACTGAACATTATGGTTGTTATTCTAGACTTGCGCTTTTCTGGTGAAGTACTGTTAAGTTTTACCTCTTAAGGCCTCTAAAAATAGTGATGCACTTATAGTATTAAGGGGTCACAAGCCAAACAGGGTGAACCAAAGCTACACAAATAAGAATTTCAACGGAGATGTTTGTTTTTGATGAAAGCTACCTAATTAGCAACTGCTAGCACAATATCAAAGCAGGAGCAGGAAACACTAAATTGGCTCCTGACTTTGAAGCTATAGACCACCATTGTACATACAGACGCAATCAGAGCCTCTAGCCATGGCCATAATTTGCAAGACTAGTGCGACAAATCATCCGAGTGTGAAGAAGGACAAGCACTGCTGACATCAGCAGTGCACGATGCAGCAGAGCAGCAGTGTGTCGGCCGGATAACAAAGCTAATTGGCATTGAATTAATAGAATAATGAGAATCTTGCCGATAGACCACTTGAAAGTCATTTCTCCTTTTCAAACGCAGCTTTTGTTGGCCTAAATCCACAACCCAAATTAAAAGTTACGCTTCATCTGCAGCCATCAGGAAATTCGCCATCAGTATGCACGCACTCCGAGCTAATCAGGACTAATCAAGCCAATCACGGCGCTCTCATTAGCTCGCCAGTGATGTGGCAAACTATGACTCAGCAGAAGAGACAAAGATAATCCGTCTGAAGCAATGAGACGGAAGTCACTGTCAACACCTGGAAACGCCATGAACAATTACACCTGCGCGGCGCGGCAGGCGGCTGCCGTGATGTTTATATTGATATTTTCTGACTTGTGATGCAGCGAAGTGACATCCTGCCGTCTCGGGAGAAAACGCCAGAATAACTTCAGTTCTATTCATCTGGGATTTGTAGTCAATTAAAAAGACTATCATGTCAGCATTTCATTTAAGCTCCCCTCTTCTCCTGTTTCCACGGAGACATTAGCATCGGAGACCAGGATATTAATCACTGAATTAATTATTATGGGGTGCCTTGAGGGAGCAGAAGGGGGTATTAACCCTTATTAAGAGAGAGGGAGGAGGAGAGGGAGACGCTCGGTGCTGTTTCAACCTCTGCCTTCCCTGTTGGAGTCATGAAATGAGTAAAACGACGACGTGAAGAAAAGTAGAATTACACATCTGTGAGAGGAAATGATCACATGGAGGAGACACGACTAGAAACAGACAGTACATTAAACTATTAAGAAGGAAAAGTAGGGAGATATAAATAAAACAAGTAACAAGTAAGTCCATTCAAACTTATTCAAACAAAATTATTAGCAACTAAATGTACGTAACTATCAAAAGTAAAAGTACTCATAATGTCTGTGTTAGTATTATACTTTACTATTATTGATGTATAAATATGTAAGCGGTACTTTTAACGTTGTCGTTGGTCAAGATGGAGCTCGTTTTAACTACTTCATATATATATTTGGTAGTTTAATCTGTAACAATTGATCATATTTTATAAACTGATCACATGTTTTGTGTGTGAAATCTTAATTTGAAAAGTAACCAGTATAACTATAGCTCTTAAATTAATGTAGTACAGTAAAAAGTACTCTCTGAACTGTAGAAGTATAAAGTAGCATAAAATGGAAATACTCAAGTAAAGTACAAGCACTTCAAAACTTGAGTACAGTACTCTATTAAATGAAAGTTACTAACTTTAGCCCTCTAGCGGCAGCTTATAGATCGTTTTGTTTCCCATAACATTAAATAACAATAACATTTCAGGTTCCAGACCTCTGAACCAACACGCACATCTCCGTTAATCAAGTTCCTAGAAAGATATCTGGCTACATCCAAGAAAGTAGCCTCAAAAATGGTGAAAAGCACGTGTGAAGTAGGCGCAGCTTTACAGGCTGTTGTAAGTGGACCCTGAAGCATACATTCAGATAGTTTCACGTCTATCTTAATTCACTCACATGTCGTATGTTTATAAACACACACCTTATGTATCATCCCCTCAGATGCAGTGTAGGTTTACAGGAACATGCTGGATAACAGCAGTGTTTAGTATGGACTACAGATCTATGTACGGCTTCTCCTGCCCAGTGGCTACCCTTTTTCTACCCCTTGACTTTGTTAGCTCATGGCTAGCGGCTGTAGTGGCTGTATTTTATTTCACTTCATTATTTTGTTTTTTTTCTGAAATTAAAAGCCACTGGCTAATCTTGTTCTACACCTGCATTATCTTCCAATTAAAATGCTCAGAGCCCTCCTGTTTATGGTGTAACCTTGCTAACTTGTTGTGGCTGTACAGATGAGTCTTTTTCTCCCGGTGAATTTCTGCAAGACAAGACAACGGGCCTCCAGCAAGAACCAACTCGTATGAACAGTTTTGGTTTTTTAAAGTAGCACGCCGGAAATCATGTTTGCAGCCCGTGAAGTTCTTACGTAACCCTTCTGTGGTGGAACAACGTGCAGCCTCCTAAAAGTTTCAGAGGCCGTGTTACTATGCAGACAGCGTTTCCACCGTCCAGACAGCTCGCCACTGTAACACATGAGCGAGCGCCGCGGCCCTCTCGCCCCAAATTCGTCCCATTCACCTCTGCCCTTGTCACTCCCTCCACGCCCGTCTAATCTCCCCTGTGTGAAGGGATTTGCATGTTGCCCTGTCAGGCTAAACTGGAGTGGAAGCGCTCCCGAGCTCCGGGGCTCTGTGCTGATGGATTGGGAGAGGCCCGTGGGATTAGCAGTGACAGGTGGAATGCAGCGGGGACCACAGCCAGAGACAGAGAGGGTTGAAATGTAGACTTTTCCATTCTGATGCCGACATTGTTGTGCGGCTCTTAAGTCCTTATCTGCAGTACACAGGCAGAGATGTGGCGGGCAGGGGTGGTTATGGTGGTGGGTGGGGAGGGGGTTACTGCACATGTGTGAACAAAGCAAGAGTACTCCTTAAATGAGTGGCCTTAATCACAGTCAGTGGTCCATTATAGTCCCCTCTATAGGTTGCTTACGTGAGGCCGGGCTATACTTTTCGAAGGCGCTCTAATGTACCTCGGGATCCTCCATCTTGTGTGTGTCTCTGCTCTCCTCTGGTGTGGGGGAGGCTGAAAGATACAGGCTGGTTTGGTCCTCCTTTCATCTCCTAAAATCTTACCAACTCTATTTACAAGTACAAGATCCATAAGGGCTTAAAGCAGATAAAAGAAGTATTATATGAAAGACTTAAAATAACTATATTTTAGCTGTAGCTTAAAATAACCCAAAGAATCCATCTGCTGGAACTTTAAGCTTGACAAAGCCATTCAAACAGCTAAGAGAGGCTTTACAGAAAAATGAGAAACCATTAAGAATTAGAGGCTTTATCGGTCTATAGGTTTCACAATGACAGTAGATGTCAGCAGAAAGGATGCCAGTGTGTGATGACGGACAGGAAGCCTGATCTTTGGTTAAAAAAACAAAGACGACCAGCCCTTAAAGGCTGGAGAGGAACAAAGCCAAACAGTTAACTGTACAAAAGCCCCCATTTCTCCGCCCTTCCACCAAAGTACGCCGTGCTCACTAGACATCATTCTGCCGGTCTGAAGCCGAAGGGATGCCAGGTTTGAGTCTCGTAAATTTGGCCAAAGGGAAGAGAAGTCACAGACGCGGTGAAAGACAACACCTTGACAGTGTGTTCTCAGTGAATCACACAGGTTTCACACGATGGAGGAGACAACGGCGCTACAGAACCACGGCGGCTAATGTAACAGGAGCTCAAATACACAGAGTGCGAAAAGCCACGACTGCCGAAGCCGACAGAGACAACTTAATTCCCTTACAAGCAAGACAACATACACTAGCAAGTCAGACAGTGAAGAACAATATGGCTGCAGAAGAGAGAGAGAGAGAGAGAGAGAGAGAGAGAGAGAGACAATCAATACAAGCAGAGACACACACACACACACACACTCTCTCTCTCACACACACACACAACCACAAGTGTGATGCCACTACAGGTATACACACAGCATGAGCAGCAGACACTGTAGAGCAACACATGAGACAGTCTTTTACACTTAATACCTGTTAATAAATGATGCTTCTGAACTACAGTCCCCATGCAAATGACCACTGATATACAGCAGGTTGTGAGCAGTAACTTACTTAACAGGCTATAATTGGTAAGACGAGTGGCGGATGAAAACCTCATACTTCCAAAATGTCAACATGTGACAGACTAAGAAAAGAGTTGTTAGTTTAAGTTTAAAGAAATAGTTCAGCATTTCAGAAAATATGCAAATTTGCTTTCTTTGCGAGAGTGAGACGAAAAGATTGATATCAAATCTCACGTCTGTGGGAAGGAGCTGGAGATTAGCTGTGTTTAGCTTAGCTTAGCATAAAGACCGGAAACGTGGGGGAAACAGCTAGCTTGTCTTAATATCGAATAAACACTTCGTTTATTTGATATTTTCATCTTTAGGGTCATATAATCTTTTCAGCCAACACAGAATCACATAATTCAAAATCTTAAATTAAGTCAATGCTTAAGTTAGTTTGACATTTACTAAATTATGAGGTTTTCACATCATTAAAGTAATAACAATACAGTCATCCCAGAGATTAAATTGGAGTATTATAGTAGCAGTATAAAGTATTTCTATAGTTTATGACAGAAGCTGCAACTTGAACATGAACGTCAGTTGTGACTCAAACTAAGGACACACTACACAGCTGTTAGGAAAATATTAAAAATCACACTCATAATTACCATCAGTTTTTCCACCTCCTGTTGCACAGATTACTTCAATTAAAAAACTGGTGACTACCGGTCGTACTGATGACAATTAAACGTGATTAACAACATCAAGACTGAGCAACTGTCTCACTGTCACAGGCGACGGCTTGTCACCGGAGCATCAAGACTTTAGTTTGTGTCAAACATGTTTGACATAATGATTAACTGGATTGGCAGGCGAGGGATTTCAGCCCTTGTCCAGACTAACACAGACACAATCCAATCGGACGTGGTGGCACATAGCGATTATAATTGGCCTAAAAGTCATGTAATGTGTCCTCAGCCGGAGGCCGAAAAAAGCTAATAATGTATCAGCAAACATCCAGTGACTGTTGTACTTTTTTTGCGTCTTACCTGGGGGAGATGTCACAGCCCTGCTGCATGAAGGCGCCAAGGGAAAACCAGAGAGAGTTGAAGATACCAAACTCATTGGGGGGCTGGTCGCTTGGCGGACCGTCGGTGCCCTCTTCGGGCTCCTCGGTGTGCCATTCGTACGGGCTGAAGCGGCTGACCAGGAAGAGCACCACGCTCACGCCGATATAGGCGAACACGATGCACATCCAGATCTCGTAGGCCAACGGGTCCAGGAAGGAGAACACCCCTGGTTTGGATTTCTGGGGCTTTTTGATCATGATGGAAATGCCCAGCGACATGAAGGGCTTGGAGAAGTCGATCACTTCCTCCCGGACCAACGTGATAGTCAAAGGGGCCACAGCGATTTCCGCTTTCTGTGGGGATTCGAATGAAACACAATTTGATTAGACATCTGAATGAGCCTCTCTGAGAGCAACTCCAAATCCGAATGATGACAGATAAACAAATGTAAATGATGGATCATCTCTCTGAGCTGAACCATGCAACAATCAAACATCACTTAGTCACAGATATGACATGCCGAAGGCCAAAAGCCAGCCAGCCATCAGTAAACAAAACAGCAATCGGCCCTTTTCTTTTCTCCTCGGCTCGCGTCGTTTTATCTGAATTTGTCCCTTGACTGAGCAAATCTCAAAGCGATCAAGTTTAGACGGCGGCTGAATACATCTCAGAGTGATCAAGTTAAGACAGAGAGGGAAAGAAAAGAAATTGAAAAAGAAATTCTGAACCTCCTCTCTAAAGCTGAGAGGCTTAGCTGAAACTCCGGGAGAATCAGCAAGCGGGATAAAATAATGTGTCGGAGAAATATGCTTACAGCACAGGAAGGCAAGAAATGGGATACAGCCACGTTCTGAGGTCTGCAGCTTGGAAAAGTGCACACTGGCTTGCTGAGAATCCACAAATCAGATTACAGCTAGTGACTTAGCAACACTTGTGACCTTGTCTGCCTGGCTTGGGAGCAAAAGGGCTTAATATCAGCAAGAATTTAAAGTTTCATTACGACCATCTGACACTTAAGGAAGCAGGAAAGGAGAAAAACAGGGACGGGGGGGAGAAAATGAAAGAGATTTAAGTTCTTTCATCCTCAGCAAAATGAACTAAGATGACAGCCTCGGGGCATTTAGTGTGTGCTAAAATACATGGCAGGTTAAAAGGAGGCAGGGCTTTTGTGGTAGCGTGTGGGCTTTTCAGGGAGAACCGGGAACAAATGAATGGTCTCCGAGCAAAAGTCTTAGGCGGGAAAGTGCTGACGGCTTCCATGTCCTCAGACGTTCCCATGAACGCTGCCCCCAATCACGTACTCTATAGTGCAACACTGGCTCCACACACGGCTGCACAACACGTATCTTCACACAAACTCACACACATACTGGTATTACTACACTCATGAGGGCCTTCCACTGTTCATTCTCTTCCTCCTGGTCCCAACTTGGATGTTTATGCCAAATTTTGTTCTTATTTCTAAACTCAACCCCAATTTTGTTCTTCTTGTAATGTAATAATGACTACAAAATTCTTATGGACATAAGAGACGTTTGATCAAAACTATGACTGCGAAAGAACCAAAAAATCCTCACTATTGATAACTTGCTCACTTTATTTACGACGTTTCAATCCTCAAACCTTCATCAGTATATATACTATATATATATATATATATATATAATATATATACAGTATATACACATATATTTATATGAAAAAACACCAGTTAGGCACCTGGCAGCTATATTTATGGCACAGCTGCCGTTTGTCTATATGATTTTTAGCTAATGAAGATAAATCGTAAATCAAGTAAGAACACGTGATCGACAGCGTGCGGTATGTTTATGCTCCCCGGATTGT
Source organism: Enoplosus armatus (assembly GCF_043641665.1). Lineage (NCBI taxonomy): Eukaryota > Metazoa > Chordata > Actinopteri > Centrarchiformes > Enoplosidae > Enoplosus > Enoplosus armatus. Next base: position 4,592,515 of record NC_092192.1, on the reverse strand, counting down.
GTTTTCTTTTTAATCAACATTATAATATAATATAAATATTTATATCGAACTAACCTGCAAACCTCTTTAACAAGCAATTACGTTTGACAACTTAGAATTTCTAATTTGGTAAAATACATTTTGTAACCAGATCCTTCTGGATCTGGAACTGGATCTTGACTGCAACTATTCACATCACATGTTTCATTATTTTCAAGCAACCCTGGTTATCCTGAAAAAGAAAATGTGCCATACGTCCATATTTGAAGCCGATACGAGACTCTGAGAGGCAGGTAAATGGAAGGAGTGGTCTGGTGCTGACGGGGTTCAAGTCAGAAACTGATGACAGATGTAGTTGGACAGAGGACAAGTTTTCCTGTTAGGGGATTTATATTTAAGTCATTTTGCCCATCGTGTTTTCTATTCAAAGCAAAGCTTTTGGACAGGATGTGTTTTGGCTCACAGTGCTTGTTAAAGAGATGAAAATAGCGGAGAACACAGCTGCACTTTTTATTCTCGTGCTTTTGACCAACCTGGTTAGTCTTTACACCAGAAGTGCAGTGTACTGCTTTATCAGTCCTGACACATCCCGAACTGTGCCTCTCCTCGCACTCGCTGCAGTCGACTTCACCTTGAGTCACTGCGGTACCAAGAGAGGCGCTGGCGAGAAAAATGCCACTTTGTGAAAATGGACCAGAAAAAACTGGTTTCTCTCTTTTTCTGTCTCAAATTCTTCTAAGTTGTTACTCACAGTAGTTTTCTGCACAGTAGAGAGCGTTTTCTGGGAAAAGCAAAATTAAAAACTGGATAAAGATTAAATAAACCATTGTTCTATGGTCTCCATCAGCGACAAAGTGACATTTATTTATTGAAAAGGTTTTGGATTGTTAATCGAACCTATAACTTAACCTTAACTGAAGTGTAAGTGACAAAATCTTCCCTTTTTTCTATCCTCATAAGGCTGTTTTTTTTAATCTCAAAAAATATTAAAGTCGCAGAACACAAACACTCGTCTCTTTCCTCACTTTGATTTATTTTCTGGCCATGAAATCCCAACATCATCCCGTACCACGGGCTCGCACCAGCTTTGATCGCACAGCAAGGTCAGCGGCAGAAAGACGCCTCACCCCCCAAAATCAAATAGTCACCTCAGAGATTCTTTAACAAGCTCCACACCTGCGCTTTTCCTCTTTAACCCCTCCAAAAGCTCAGCTCCAATGCCCTGCTAATTCCCCTCTACCTGCTAGCATTAATACCACCAGAGACAGCTGGCCTGTTTACAGATGGGTTTAATTATCTAAACAACATACAGGAGCTGTGCTTCAGACAGATCTACTGTGTGTACAGAGACTTCTTGTCCTTCTGCAAAAGATATATTCTGCATACATAACAAGACATACAGAATCTTTTTAACTTCCCGTAAATTGTTAAATAGTGGACCAGGGCTGTTATTTACTTTAACAGCAGCCTTTATATCACCATATTTTAGTAAGATGTCTCCTCGGTCTGCTCCTGTTTCCATTTGAAACTGAACACTTCAAACTGCATAATCACTCCTGTTCCTGGTTGGCTTTTAATTTGAAACATCTGCAGGAAGTGTTGAGTTTTATTGACAGAAGTTTAACAGCGATCAAAAAAAGACATTCAAATTAATCAGTGAATGAAAACGGGAACGTTGTTAATAAGAGAATCTCAGAGCAGCAGATTGGTGAGTCTCTCTGTTGTTGTACTGATGGAATTAGTGAAAATGTACATTCAGCTTAATTTACCATGTGAGCTATGTTTTCTGTTTATCATTTGAGACTCGGCCATAACCTTAATACCAGCTTTTATTTGAGAATTAGTGGTTGTTTCCATTTAGGTTGATGACGTTTTAACAAGCACATACATATAAAGTTCACATTGTTATGACTTTATTGTGATTATTACACGGTCGTCAGGATAAGAAATGATGCACAAATTGTTCTATTTAATATAACTTGTCTTTACGGACTCTCTGCTCACAGTTTGAATTAATGAAGTTGACTCTGATGACTAATTTCTGGACATTTTCAGCTTTAAGAAAGCTGAAAACCAATTTCTCTGTCAAAAGCCAAGCTGCCGTATAAATGTATTGTTAGTACTAACAGATTAGAAGAAGACACAGTATTGTCCCTAAATACCATCATGAATCTTACTGACAGCATACAATTAAAGTTTGAATGAGATGAATCAGCTTAGATGAAAAGCTAATTTCTGTAGAAATAGTGCTTTAGGGAAGCTGGAAGAAGAACCATTTCCTGAGTGGAAACAAAGGGTCTTACCCCGTACACCAGCTCCCCGACCATGCCGTTCCAGATCTTCGTCTCTGGGTCCCTGGCGCCGTACTTTCCGTCGGGAACGATGGAGATTTTGTACTTGATGCCGATGTGCTTGGCGATCTCCGAGGCCAGGTCCACGCAGTAGCCCTCGTACTGGTCGTTGCCCTCGTACATCTCCCAGTTCTTCTTAAGCATCACATAGGGACCCTCCTACACAAGGGACCATAACCAGTGAACCAGACCGTCAGACAGACAGACACACAGACATGAGGGCTCGCACAATGGTTCTTCGACACACCGACAGACGACAGAATGACTGGGCTCATTAATACCAACCAGGGCTGAGGTTAAAGCTACCCTGGGGAGTTTTCGACCACTAGGAGTGCTATGGAGCAATGTTTTGATGAGCGAAGCCCCCGTTTTATTTGTATCTCATGCGCGAGCATGCAGGTGATGGTGTCATGCTATCTTATTGATCAACATTTGGTGGCAATGACCTATCTAACATATTAAAGCTGCACAAGGCAAGATCTTATTGAAAAAAAACCACTAATTTACATTAAAGGTGAAGTCGCTAATTTGGAGTAGAGCACATTTTCCACCAAATCAAGTCTACGTGATCAGCCTTCATGGGCTCTAATGAGAAAGTGGACTGTGTCATGATAACTTTGTTGTTGCCAAATTCATCCAAAATTTAAACTGAATCTGAAACTGAATTCATTTCAGCTGATTTTCTAACATAATTGTCCATCTTTCATACGGACGATTCAACTATTCAAGCTGTGGAAGTGCTGCAACTGTTCTGTCACCTCACATTATCTGCAGAAAACGAACTTTTACTTACAAACTAAATTCTCCCACTTTCAAAAATGAATCTATTCTCCACAACCACCTGAGTGTATCAAAGTAAAAAAAAAAAATGCATAGTGCAGCTTTAAACGTAATGACTTTAAACTGACTTGATCCCAGCTGCTGGGAGATGGGTTGGTTTTTTTTTTTTTGCTGAAGATAATTCAGTGTACAACAGAAAGAGATACATGTGTAATCTTAATGACAGCCTCATGCTGTATATACACAGCACAGACTGGAGTTTAGGCAGGAAGGAAGAAGAAAAAAATCATCAAAGTGTTAATGTGGATGCATGATACACAGAGAGACTCGAGGAGGAGAGAGGAAAGTATGACTAAGCAGAAACGGAGGCAGACATAAAGCTGAAGGGAAGTGAGAAATGAGCTGCAGTCAGACTGAATGACTTAATACCTAAAACAAGCCTGACTCGACTTGAACACTCAAAGTAATCAGGGGTGGCTACGTCGGTCCACACTGTGACCTGCGGGAGGTTATAGATCATGAGATTCGCTGTTGCTGGGAAAGTGATCTAAATGTAAACCTCGTCTGCTTTCCGCGCTCATATTTCCAAACAAATTGCTTTTGTCATGGAAGGCAGCCTATTGCATATTGAGAACGGGAGCAATTCATTCCTGAGATGTGTTTGCTTGACATTGCCCCGGGCCAAAGCAAGGTAACCAAAGACTCCTCAGCGGGGGGAAGAATGCAAAGGCTCGGTTGAGCCCGCGGCACAACAAAATATTAATGTACAACATAATGATGGCGCAGTTTAGCAGGTTCATGTCAAAATAAGGCTTTTGTGATCTGAAATATACATTTCACAACTGCAGTCCTTGCAGGATTTATACATCACAAAAAAAAATTACTTGAAGTAGGTTATGATGCATTAATAATAAAATAATTTGATAAGCTATCCAGTAGTATCCATCATTCTGTACTTTTGCACACTGTAGTTATTGCAAAGCCTGATCACAATTAATATACAGTAATGCAATCAAAATGCTTAAAAGCAGGTCCAGATTAACCTGCTATGGGGGCCCTGGGGCAAAACTGAGCTTTGTAACCAGTCACACAGCAGACTGCACATGGCAGCTTCATTATATTTTGCAGCAAACATCCAACCCTGGAGTATATCCTGCCATAGGTTTGCTGTGTATGAGATAGTTTGTAGTAACTGGATTAAATTTAAAATATATTTAGGAATATGCACCACGTAAAACACAATATAAACTGAAATAATAAAGATTTAAAGCTAGCTTTTGACACACACACTTCTATAAAACAGATTAGGACCTAAAGGGTCTACCTAAGGATCCTTAATTTTTCAGTTTATACTCTGCTTTAGGGGTGCATATTAACAAACACATTTGCAAGTATTTAAACTCATTGCCACACAGTAAACCTGGGGCCTTAAGATTTTCATTAAATGTTTTTGTTTTATTGCATTTCTTTGGCATCATTTAAGCAATAGCCAGTTGATGTATTTACATTCTGTAATTACCTCTCTATATAGTAGTATATTATTAGTGGCAGGGTCCGCCATTCCTGCCCAGGATTCAACTATCCTGCCTACCAACGGGAGATTCACAGCATTACTGTTTGTAATTTTATCTAATTAATATCAGGATCAGTGTTTACTTTCACTCTGCCAATTGCTAATGCAATTTCCTGTCTGCTTCACATTAAAAGCATTCAACTAGCAAAACATGGAGTTGCTTTTATTGCGAAAGAGTCACAGGAAACATAACGTATTTGTCACCATGGTTAGCGCAGACAGCAATTATTCAACTATTTCAGGCATCTTTTTTTTCCACAATGGATCCGTTTTAAATACTGCAGGGTTACGGAACAAGAAGGAGCACTCACACTTGGATGAAGAGTTGCAGGCAACAAGCTGTACACCTCCAACTCTTCATCAAGGTAACAAACTCTTCTTTGTCCTGTTGTTTTGTCCACGCCATGTGCTGCATGAAATCACACTGAAGTGGCTAATGGCATGATGAAAACAGGCCAATTATTGACAGTGAGTTTGTTTGGCTGCACTGTAAACGGATACATCAGTCTGACCAAGTTGCTCCTCGAGGAGTGTTTACTAACCAAATCAACCAGGGCTGAAATCTGAATGATTACAACTTTAAAGCCCCCACAGTATGTGTAGGATTTGTTATGACTTTGGCGCCCCCTGTGGTACAATAGAAACAGACACTGTGGCAGACAGCAACGCATGCTGCTACCTTCTCCCCATAGATCCAATTCAGGGACACAACACAGACTGCGCTAATTTTCACTTCAATTGTCTTTTATTCTACAAAACAAAACATTTCTGCACATGATGGTTTTAACTGTCCTATGAGCACCACTTCAAGAAAAGCATTACCATGTTTTCTTCTATTAACAATTCTCTAAATTTTTTACAACGGCTGAAAAATAAATCTCAACCATTTTAACGATGAAGGCTTAATTTACAAGTTGATATTCGCAGATGTTTTGGATGAGTATCAGAGGGAAATCAGCCCTAATCCATATGATTTATGATAGCAGGGTGTACGACAGCGCTGGCAGCCAGAGGAGCAGAGGGAGTGGCAGAGATAAAGGATGCAGTCAGTGTTTCTGGCATGAGAAGAGAGCGGTGCTTCAGAGGTCTTCACAGCAAAGGCCAGCATGGCTGACAGGCTGGTCAATAATCCCAACCACACTGCTTCACTCACTGCCTAATGAGACTAATTAACATGCCATTAAAAGCACACACACACACACACACTACAGGGCCAACTTGATGTCACAAATCCAAACATACGTCCATCAGTGTTCACACAAATATGCACCCACATCAAAATTGCTAGACCGTGCTGCTTAAAATCTGTGTGAGAGTGTTGTGCATTACGTAAGATAAACAATGTGTGGCACTTCCTGTTTGAATATGCGCAGGAATACGCAGAAAACTCATGGTCCATCTTGTACAATAACTTGACAACAAAAACATCATTTTATGAAGCAAACACACAGTAACGCTTCTCAGTAAGTGACTAATTTCTGGGTATCGGTCGTCTGTAGCCACTTGAGGCACTAATCACATTTTTATTAGATTTAATGTGGTTATATGACATTGAAAAAGGGGAAGCACATTTAAAGCACGAATAGAAAAAAACAATGTTTGCAGCTCGACTGGCTGCTGAGCCTCGACCTCTAATACAGCCTGTATGTTTGTAGAAGTACGTGTCTCGTTCCAAGTTGGAATTAGAAAACTATCTTAACTGCAAAAATGTTTGGTAAATTGTTCGTTTGAACTTTAAATGTGATTATTAGCTAATTAATGCCCCAACATTGCTACGTAAGCCTACATGTTCATTCACACTGTTAGAGCATGAAGTCCTGCTGCTGGAGATCAGCACACATAAACATTTATTATTAGGGGACATTGTTGCAATGCTGTAAAGTTAGACGTTTTGCTAAAGTAAGGCAGTTCATGACTTAGAGGGTGAAGAGAATATGGACCTCTAGTGATTTTAGCTTGTGCCTAAAAGTAATTCTAAAAAAGGAGGATTGGTAAATGCGACAAGTTCTCTTAAATAATTCATACGAGCCACTTAAGAGCAAATCTCTTGGTACGAGAGGTTCCTGCACGAGGCCCGATGTATTCTCAACACAGCCATGTAGTTGCATCAAAACAGTCTCTATCCACAAAATCCAAACATCCTCCCTCAGAATTCCCCGAACAAAGGCTAAACGAAAACATAATAATAGCAGGACCTTGCCTGTTCTTCTTGCCCTCCGGCAGATTGATAGTGTGGTTTTAAGTGCAATGGAGGAGTTTAAAGCCAAGACACACCTCATCAAAGCTTTCAGCCTCGTTCTGCCAATAAGGGGACAGTCAAACTTTGTCCATGTCTGTGGGAGGTCTGTTAACACCGTGAGCCAAAGACAAATAATGTGCATGACGTGGATGCAGATCTGTTCATTCACGTTTACCAAAGTAAAAGTTCTGATGAAATGGATTTACTCACCAATTTAGGGTTTTGAAACAGTCTTATTTTTATCTCCAGTCAAAAACAAGATTATCTAACTAACCATAATGTTCTAAATAAAAGCCAGTAGCAGCTGCTAGCCATACAACATTTTTAGAGCGCTAACAAGCAGCAGTCTCTCTGACTACTAGCCCCCTTTTGGACCGTCTCCCATTGAAAAGCTCAGGGAAGCTCTTTAACAGAGGTGGACAAGTTTACCCAACATACATTTGCCAAACCAACCACTTACTCCTCCTCTTTACAGTAAGCGCTATGCATACATCTCACCTTTGTGTGGCTTGTTTATGTAAACCTTCGTGTGTGGCAGAATGGTTTTATTGCTGCCTGTGGTGGCCAACAGGGGAAAAACCAGCCATGTGCATCTGGCCGATACTGGGGGGGGTCGGGGGGGGAGCAAAGTTGATCTACTAAGCCGGCAGGGCAGAAGAACCTTTCCAAAGCAAGCATATAACTTTGTCTTTGAAGACGAAATAACAAAAATACAGCCTCGGGTTAGGTTTGAGTCTCAAATTCGACAGGTTGGTTCAGTCGGTTCGGGTCTGAGAGGCGCGGGTATAGGCCCGGGTTCAGGTCTCGGTTTTAGGCCCGTGCAGAACTCTAGTGTGTCGTCACATCAAAACAAGAATGACTACAACAAACCAAACCTCAGGTAGAACAGGGGATCGAACACACGACTTAACAGAGCAGGTCGAAATCTAAATCTACAGTCTGAGGACAAAATGGATGCGGATTTCACTGCTGTGCAACTAGCCTACGTTTGATGACAAACAAGCGTATTTTCCAACATGTTGAACTCCTCCTTTAGAACTCCTCCTTGTCACATCAAGTCCCAAAGACATTAAGGCAGCCTTGATGTAATATTACACGGAGACACTTCATTAACTTTATGCTAAACAAACATTACTTTCACAAACATTAAAAGCGGGAGTGAAAGGCAGCCATCACAATGTAACTATAATATCATGCTGCATAAAAGCGTGATGGATATGAACTGGGATGATTATGAGAGCATTAGTCTTTCGAAGCTGTTTTAAAGCTCACAGGAAGCCCTCAGAATGTGTATTGTTCTGTACGGTGGAGCAGGTAGCCGGAGAAGGTGACAGATTTAGAGCAAGCAGGAATTCAGTTGGACATAATGTATATTCACATCCTGGCACACGCCTCACATTATACTTCAGGGTCCAAAGGTCTTTGCTAAAAAGAATTACAAATTCAAACCAGGATGGGATTCAAGCTGTGATTGGCCACACAAACACACCGGGCAATGACAATGTATGACTCTAACACACACAAACAGGTGTAGTGGGAGCTTGTTTATGCTAGTAAACAGACACTGTGCTGTTTGGAGCTGGGGACCCATTTTAGCCCTCAATGGGTGTCCATCCACAAGCACCGTCCTTAAAAGAGACAGTGTCTTTTTCCCTCCATTTGCATTTCATTTTCCTGTCGAGGGGCTCCATTACGGCTCTGAGTGGCTCCATTTCTTGTTCAGTTTTCTGAACAGGGTGTCCATTAACATAGGTGCCGTGTCTCTCCTCTCGCCCAGTGTCTTTAGGGCTTCATTTTGGCTCGGGTTGTTGTGTCCATCACTCTGCCATTAAGGGCTTTCATATCCTGCTTGCGTCCAACTGGGGCTCAGTTTCTTAAAATGGGGTTCCTCATCAGGGGCTGAAAAGAGGGAGGATTGTGCTGAGCTGTGACTCTCCATTTCCCACCTCCTTCCCTCCTCCTCTCACTCAGCTGCTACATGTATCGCTCAACATCTGGCTGCTTTTACTCTAGTCAGCCATGTCAGAGTCAGTGCTACAGCCAGAGATTCACATGCCATGCAAAGGCCATTCATTTCAATCATGTGTAAAAAGCTTTGATTGATTTTGACGCTGTATGGAACTCTTTTATGAAGTCTTTTTATCTGTACAATAAGAACAAAAACCTCTGTAACGGCAGCTGGTTATGGAGCTATTTGACTGCTTTTTGAGATGTTTATTGGTGCAATAAAAGAGAATCTAAGTGACGGTAGTTGATTCTGGAGTTGTACGATGGTTTACTGGAGTAATAAAAAGAAAGCCCCTTTCTTTACTGACAATGTTGTACTGTTGTAACAAAGCGTGTGTGATCCCTGAACTCTGGTCAGTCATAGTGCACAACATAAGGGCCTTCGAGGGTAGGTGAACTGCTGAAATCTGAGCATTGCATGGGTATATGCATCCTTGCAAACTTCATCAGTCCTTTTTACTATTAATCCTAGGATGTAATCAATGTGATAAATTGCCAAGAATCTTGTTGCCGCTCCTGTATTGGTGGATAATTGGTGTCTCTACCTTTTTATACGATGGATTTCTCCCGGTGATGCTGAGTGTAAAGAAGCCCTCACTCTTTGCTCTAAAGGCTGCCAAGAAAACTTTACTACTGACGATGTTTTACAGCACGCAAAAAAAAGTCAAATTCTATCGTAGATTCTGCACATACAGTATGTCTACATTATGTCTGCATCAATGATAAAATACAACATCAAACACCAAAAATTACCCAGGAATGCAAGGTTCATCAGGAATTTAACACTGTACTGTAGTAATACTTTACAGGGGAAAGGTGGTGAAGGATAACAGTGCAGCTGACCACTATACTTTAATGTGAGATTATTGTGAATGCAGGTTTTGATGTTGGAGGTAGGCTGTGTGATGTGTAGCCACTGAACCTCCTGACTCTGCATAAGTATTATGTTGAATGTGCAGCAGCACTAGATAATAAAGTCTCCTGGCATTACAAATTGCTAAGAATATGACTGCATGCGGGAGTGTGTGTGTGTGTGTGTGTGTGTGTGTGTTGGCGAGAACATGCCGGTCTCTTACCATGATGGTAGTAACTACAACAGTGCGGTTCTCCATGCCTGAGGTGTCATTTGGAAGCAGTGGAGAGTCCTGGATCAGCACCAGTTTGTCCGCATCGTTCCAGTAGCCGATCTGCAGGGAAAACTAAATATGAGCTTGTGTTTATGCGTACATGCTAATATACTGCATATAATTAATAAGAAATTAATGTTGAATGATCGTGAGCAGCAAAGCTCGGCAAGAACGATGCATTTTGGAGGGAGTGGGTTAAAAGAAAAGGCACGTTACATTATGATCATCATTCACATCACAAGTACAAACCATCATTAAACTTTGTGTCGTGATAAAAAGTTAAATTTGTTTTGTTTATTTCAAAGAAAGACAAAACATTCTGTTTGTGACCAGGCTGACTGATCAACACTGTGGGATATAAGAACGAAAAAGCCGTCACACTAGAAGAACAAATAATATCTATTTATTAAGTTTAAGTGTCAAGGATTAGGATTAGGTTTGAGCACCACCAATGTTTTCTTTTTCACGGTAAAATTATAACATTATTCTCATAATGTTTTGCCTTTTTTCTCAAAAGTACAACTCCCTTCTCAAAATCTCTACTGTTTTTTTTGGTTTTTTTTTTTACCAGAGTGGCCATAATCATAGCATTTAAATAGTATTTTCTGGTTTGACAAAATAATCTTATTTAATTTTTTTTAGAGCTTTTAACCTCATTTTCCATCAGCTGATGAAGACCATGATATGCAGTTGAAAGCTCTGGACGCAGCAAGTAAGTAGATTTAAGATTATAACTTTCAGATTCAATATTTTTGTAATTTTTAAACATTAATTCATCAGTTTAGTCAATAAAATTGTACATTACATATATAAATCAAAGTATCATCGCATCACGCTGTAGGTCCACCTAAAGACAATAAGTTGTGTTTTTGAGTTATTGCGCAGCCTCGGCTGAAACGTCCTCACGTAATATTATTTCAAGATCTATGTTGTGCTGCTTCTTTTTTGTCAAAAGCTGTTTCACGTTCGGCAAACATTACTGTCGTCTTCCAGAAGTCCTTCAGGGTCAAAACTGACCGACTGGAACTGACAGACATGATATGTTGTGGTCACAATATCAGCATCCTCTGTCGAAGGAAGGTCGAGAGGAAGTACGCGGTCGGCCGATATGTGATTTTTAATAAAAAGCCAATATCTGCAAACCAATATTGTGTCAAACTGATGTATTGATCTTATCACAGACAAGAGCTTTGACGGCAACCATAAGCGGCTATAAGTCAGCGAGCTGGCTGCTGGTTGGCCGCTGCTGAAGGGAAGCCAGAGGGAACGAAGAGCTGTGATTGGCTGATAGCTCCTGTGTGCTGGGGCATCAGGATGATTGAGGAACATGGAAATGTAAGAGCGAGGTTGTGACACGCACACACACACACACACACACACACACACACACACACACACACACCGTGTCCTGACAGGACCCTCTCTGTGTGCAGGACGACAAGCCAAAGCAGCTTTTGATTGATGGGAGCCCGCCCCCCACACACTTCCTCCTCCTCCTCCTCTCCTCTACCTTGATTGCTCTCTATTTCATTTTATCCTCTCGCCGTCACTCTCACAAGTACTCTCTCTCTCTCTCTCTCTCTCTCTCTCTCTCTCTCTTTCTCGCTCTCTCTCTTTATCCCATTTTCCTTGAATTTCCTCCACAGACATCCATCCGTCCTGCCATACCAGAAGCAGAGATGCTGGCAGAGGCTGAAGATTTTTTACAACCTACTTATGATAATAGAACCTACTGTGTCGTCCCAGCCCCCAGACACTTCACACGACAGCAGTGTGCACATATCTCTGACTATATATATACATATATATATATATCACGTATGCTAAAATATACTGTGTTACTCGACTTGGACAAATATTCATCCATAACACAAATGAAAGCAGTGTGGTGTGATGTTTTACCCGTCTGGGTCCATTATTCTTCAGTTCAAACACGTCCATAGTGTAGTTTACCCTGCGGCCATAGTGGTCAAACTGGACATTACCTGTTAATCCCTGCAACCGGACCTGCACACAGAAATACATACACACACAATGATATAACGGCAGCAAATAGTATTCATTTACTCTACAGAGAGGTTGAAGTAAAAACTACAGCAGGTCAAGCTCCATTTTTCTACCACAGAAGTTTGTAATAAATCAGCTTTTCACAGAAAGTAAAAGGAAAACAAGGAAGAATGTTTTAAGAATATGATATTTAAAGTTGGGAAAACTAGCTTTTAAAATCTTGAACAGCTTTTAAAGAAACATTTTGGGAAAATACGCTTCCTTCCAGCGAGTGAAGCTTCATGTTTACCTCTGTGTTAAGAGGTTACGCCGTACTTACTTAACATATTTATGATCCGTACGGCAACTATGGAGAAACCACGAGGGGACAACTGTGATCGGTCAGCTTGGGCCGATATGGCCTGATCATGTTCGATACGTCCGTCTAGTAACCCTAACCCTACCCCTTAAAACCATATTAAAACCGGTGGACTCCCATTAACCCCTTGCGTCGACTACAAATCTACTTTGGGACGAGAAGAAGTCTGTGCGTTACGTACAGAGCTGCAGCAGCTTGTCTACACAGGTGTTTCAGCCGTGTTTTTCAGCAGTCTGACTAAACAGATAGTTTCTGTTTGAATCAAAACAGCTGTCCACCCAGGCCGCGTACTATAAACACAAGTTTCAGGTCTATTTTCTTCCGGTTTATGTGCCCGGCTACAGCGATTGTTTGTTGGGCTCTAAGCAGTGCCAAAACGCGTTTGACTTACATTCAATACTGTGCCTGAACGCATCCTGAAGCTGCTGCTGCTGCTTTCCCTACGCAGGCTGTGAGTAGACATTGTGTAAAGCTCATCACTTTGTGAACTATATGTCGTTTATAAAAGCTGTTCTCAAACAGAAAACTGTAGTTTTAGGGGGAGTGAAGTCAAGGAAAGGAAAAGGAAGGAAGTTGAGTTCTCAGTGTTTGTTTCTCAAAATCAGAAGATCAGATTAGATTAATCAGTTTGTAGCTTTTCTCCTTCATTCCCACCTGTTTGAGAGTGCGCTCCATGTCGATTCCCTGGTTCCACGGGGCGGCGGGGTTGGCGAGACAGTCGCCGGCGTTCCCCCGCCTTGAAATGTCCACCTTCTGCCTGCGCAGGTTCCTGAAGGCCTCGGCCATCACCATCACCCCATCGTATGTCAGCGCCGAGGTGTACTGTGAGACAAGAGGAGGATGTTACTGTATGTGGGCACAGTTGGTTTCTTTAGCTTAAAAAACAACTTAACATCACATAAAAACGCTGCAGTCTGTGCATGGGATTTGTAAATCACAGTCTTTGTAACCTGGAGGCCACCCTGCTGTTCTGTCTGTTTTGGGTGGAACAGCGCTGGAGGACACACGACGGAATAAAAGTATGAGGCCAATTAAATGCTGATTTAGCAGGACAGGCAAAATGTTCTGCAATATCTGCTGGTCGGATCTCTTTAAAAACAATCTGCGTGAGGCTGCCTCTGAGAGCCTGCTGAGTTTCTGCAGGGCCAAGCAGTACGTCCTAACGGCCAGGCTGTTGCAGAGAGGCAGCAGTTTTACTCTGCTCATTATTTTCTGGAAATGGAAAGGCGGAGAGGGAGAGATGGGAAGAGCATATTCCCTACAGTGTAAGCCTCCCAATTTTCCCTAATCTATCTTTGACCTGAAGACTCCGCGCCGCCTCTTATTATTTGCGTCTACAGAAAATCTCTCTCTCCGTCATGAGCCATACATTTCCCTAAAACTCACCTCTGGCGCGGAAGAAAACTAATTGAGTGAAGGCAGGAAGATGGAGAGCGAGCGGGGGAAAGAAAGGGGAAAAGGAGAGTGTTTTGTCCAGCCGGGTAGCAGTCTGGCATTAATTATCCCGGCTAGCAGGAGTTCATTAACTTCGCCTCCGGCCGGGGGTGACTCCTATTCATTAGCCCACTGCTCACTGTGACATTATGGCTCTCTACGGAGACTGCTGCACTCTATCCCCCTGTGACTCTTTGACAAGCTGCCCAAAGTAACACACACAAATAACACACAAACAATCGAGGTGCGGGATAAACTGTGAGGACCATCTTCACTGCTATCAGCTCACATGAACGTGGGCAGGGGGAAATGAGGGGCGGCTTCCTTTTAGATGGATTCAACAGTGTCGGTCAAGTGAAATAAACCCGACTTAAAGCAAAAAAACGCCTTCACACATACTGTATATGTAGAATACTTATTCCATTCTACCCATTCGTAGTCCAACCTACAAAGCTCTGACTGTTATAAAGCTGATCCCAGTCCAATGAATGACCACATGCCTGAAGATTTAAAGGTAGTCGGACCTGGTGCTCAGCTAGCTTAGCACAATGCCACGCTGTCTGGCATCCTACTTTTGCTAGCGTTAGCATGAAGACAGCGGTAACTGAGTCTGATTGTAGTTCAGTTCTTGTGTTTGAGACGATTTCTGTTCAACAGAGGTGGTGAGTATCATGACCAAAAGTCATATACACATATATATATATATATATATATATTCCTTGTTAGGGAAGGGTTAGATGAACTCTAAAAAACTATTTAAACCTGGTATTATTATGCACTCTGTACCTAATATCTTTTAAGGAAAACCGCATGTTAATGTAGGTGTAAATGCACACAATCCACCCAACATGTTGAAAGTCACATACCTCTGCAACATCTCAAGCTTCTCAAAAAAAAAAAAGATATAGGTGACCCTTTCCTTGGCGAAGGAATGATACGTACACTCCCAACAGCAACATGGCGTTGTGCAAGCTGAGGGTCACGTGACTGACGAGGAAGTTGAGCTCGCAACCTTCTCTACTGGTTCTGATTGCCTTCTTGTAGCATAAGAAACTTCAGCCTGGTTAGTGAAAGGTAAAAGTCTTCGTCTGTCACATGACCCTTGCCTTCGTAGCGGCCCCTCCAGAGTATCCCACATCACTTTCCTTGATCTGGGAAGACCGCCAGCTCCATCAATCTAATTTGCATATCGAGATCTGATCACAATGAGGGCCGAAACAATAAAACAATATGGTGGAGATGAAGCCGAGTAGCTCCACGACTCTCCCCGTCACGGCATACACACAGTACATACGGGAATCTCTCATTAGTTCCCTACCTGCTGATTCCTGGAACTTTTAAGCACAAGGCATCACATTTGTCTTTGCAAAGTGAGTAAACATGCCAGGAGAAGACACAACTCACCGGTGGTGTTAATATATTAGAAGAAAGAAGGGCTGACTGTGACTCAGGCTGTGGACAAACTTAATGGGGAGCAGAGTAATTTAGTCTGAGTGGATTTCCAGGAGAGAGAGCAATTTATCAAGAAATGGAGTGGGAATAAACACACACACACACACACACACACACACACACACACACACACACACACACACACACACGTAATATCATGTGATATCGTCCTGTGGTGTAAACTTTTAATTTGAACCACCCACATCCATCAGACACACACACACACACACTCTGCTTGACCGTTTCCACTTCACTGCATCTGGTTTTTAAAATAGAAATCTTTGTCGGGCACAGATTTGCCGGGGGGCGAGGAAGAGGAGGAGGTTTGCTGACCACCATGGCGTGATGCCTTCTTGCCCTAGTGCCATTTGCAATCTGTGTGCCTGAAAAGGATGTAAAGTGGGT
Source organism: Enoplosus armatus (assembly GCF_043641665.1). Taxonomy (NCBI): domain Eukaryota; kingdom Metazoa; phylum Chordata; class Actinopteri; order Centrarchiformes; family Enoplosidae; genus Enoplosus; species Enoplosus armatus. Next base: position 4,576,803 of record NC_092192.1, on the reverse strand, counting down.
CAGTCTGTCACATCGCTGCATATGACAGCGGTGGACACAGCGGAGCAGATTGCTGCTGCTGATGAAGATGATGATGCCCGTTCCTTGTGTGTGCATGCTCATATATCTGTTTTATCACAAGGTTGCTATTTATTTGTTTAGTTTTTCATGCATTTCTGTCTGTTGTCTGCACACCTGGCAAACATGCAGCTACATATTCACACGTATTATCTTTCTTTTGCTGATGCAGCGACCCGGTCAGCCAAAAGGAACCATGAAGGGGCCGTGGCTTTTGCAGGTTTCAGCCCATTGACTACAAATAGCATGTAATTCACACACCTGCCCACTATTCTTCAAACACATGCCATCAGTTTTAGATTTCCGACCCTCCAGACAGCTTTTTTTTGCTTTATATGTGCCATAGCTTGCCAACATCTCTGAAGTTTTCAGAAGGGTCCCTGCTCACAGCGACAGTTACATACGGCGTTACATACCTTGGGCGGGGCGTCCGAGCCTGGGTACTCCCTCTGATCCAGCTTGTTCCAGCGCTGCATCAGTTTGATGACCATGGGGTTGCTGAAGTCGACCAGCTGGAAGCCGGTCACGTTGGCTCCACCGTGCATGAAGCGCTCCAGGTTGATGTCCTTAAAACCCTTGAGGGGCAACAAGGGGAAAGAGCGGTCATGGGCTGGGAAAGAAACCAGTAAATGACAGCAGCAATAAAATAAAGAAATACTTCTTGGACAGCCGTAGTACCACTGAACTAAACTACAGTAGTTTTGATGCAATTACTCTATAATTAATGAGGTGAATAAAGAGTAGGTGTGGAGTGACCAGAGGCGGCTGAACATTACAGCAGTCTGTGTCAGACCTCAATAGTTTCCATGGTTATGAATTCAAGTCCCTCATCCTGTAACCCAATTATTTTTTTTCTGAAGAGGATAGGAGCACCTATCAAGTCCACCTTAATACAAGACCCACATGCCCATATGCACTCTGGAAGAATGCTTGGTAGCTGCATTTGTTCCTGCTGTCCATACTGGCCTTGAAGAAATCCCTTTGCAATGTGATTCCAACAGAGATGAGGGACAAAAATGCATTGAGCCGAAGGTAATATGAGGCTCACTTTGTGGCCCTGTATCGGTGAATCCTGCTAAATATATTGTATCTGCTATAGCAGCTGCTCCTATAGCCGCAGTCTACACATCAATACCACAACACAGTTGAAAGAAAGCAGAAATACAGAAGAGAGAGAGATGAGGTACAGATGATATGGTGAGAAGAAAGAAAACAAACAAGGAAGCCATCAGAAGTCGTCTTCCCTCACCAGGTTGGCCATGATGTAATGGTAGCCTTTGACATGTTTCCCGACACTGACGATCTGCGAGGAGGCGGAGCAGAGCTCAACGTTAATCTGACTGGATTACAGCGTAGCACACGTTAATTGCATAAAATGATGCGTGTGACAGGCGAGTGTGCGCGTCTTGACACCGTGGGACCGCCAGGTTTAATCCACAGAAGATCGGACGTCCAAACAAATGAACAGGCAGTCTTGTCAGGAAGTAAACACTTAACGCTTTCAAAGACATGACAATGCTTCTTGACACTCTTACACAACACACACACACACACACACACACACACACATGCACAACCACAGAGCTGCATCTTGGTGATAAAAACTGATTTTGAAAGCTGACATCTGCTGGGAAAATCCCACTGGACATCCAGTTAATAAGGTCGTGAATTAAGCTGAACGAAAGATGCTTTAAACCTCTCAGAAACGCTTGGATTGGTATCAGTTCCCCGACAGCTTCACTGCTGTCAAGACCTGAGTATCAGGTGGTGAAACTCTGCTGTTGATCAACGCTCACAGCTGCAATATTCAAGATTAAAATATAAAAATAAATCCAATATATCAATCTGGATCACAACACGGGGCTGCAGGAGAGATTTGCAGTCCACACTGCTGATGGGTTGGAAATAAGTCTGTTTGCTCATACTGTTGCTCGGTTTTGGGTCTTGAAACTTTAATTTTCACAGTTTTAAGAGCACAAAATAAAAAAAAGGTCGGCTGGTTCGACAGACATGAGCATCATGTGTGCAGTTTACTGACCTCATACTACATGTTTTATGGTTGTCTCTTATGTCCAGTAAATGTTCATGACTGCACACAGATTTTAACCTAATTTTATCAGTAAAAGTTCATCCTCTACCGTTATGTAATTATTAGGAGTTGGTTCATTGAGATAAACAGCTGGTGGCACTAATTTTCCAGTTGGATGCCATTAAACCAGAAGAAGAAGAAGAAAAAGAAGAAGTAGTTCAAAGCTACTCGTTTACAGTCTCCTCATCGCTCCATACTGATCGGATGTTTTCTTCAGTGGATGTTAAAGCCACACATGTATGTCATGATTTACTCCACGTCTGTTCCATTTTTATAATTTTTTACATTTTGCTTTTATCGATGCACCAATTTTTCCACCTCAGCCAAGCGCAAAAGAACTTTTTTGCAATATTTCAACCTTTTTTTTTTTTTTCTGCATTTCCGCTCAGGTTTTTATGCGCAAATTGAAAATGTGTATAAAAAGTGGTGGATGGAAACCCATCTCATGTACAAGCAGAGAATGATGAGAGGATGAGTTGGGACTCTGGTTTAATTCCTATTTGCTCACACGCTGTATGTCGAGTGTTTTGCAGGATATTTATACTTTCATCCATGCAGGTGGCATGTATGAAAATTGAGATTTCACGGAGGGAGTGGCGGTCTGATTATTATTGTGGTTGTGCCAGAGATTTTTTTACAGTGTTTCATGGTTCAGACTTTTTGTGCATAAGAGATTATAATTAAGGGATACATTTAAAAGGCAGAACACAACATCCATACTGTATATTTATGTGATGACATTTAATTTATCCAACTGTCATGACTTTAAAGTAAAAGTGACCTGGGTGCTTATTCAGACATGAGATACATGACAAGGTGCCTGTCTGAAACTGAACATTTAGGTGACATTTAGTGAACTTTGACACCTCTTAGACTTTAATCTAACTTTAATCCTATGGAGTCTTAATGTTGCAGCTATGGTACCGTTTGTACAACTTGCAAATTAGATGCCGGCAAATTACATTCCCATCTGTAAAATGAAACAGGTTTGCATTCAGAGATTTCACGCTCTGACATTCAAAGTAACATCTGGTTGCTTATAAGCCTTGATATGTACTGACCGTGCTGTTAATAAGCAACTAATGAGGCCCAATTATGTATTCAAATCCTCGTCCTCGATCAGGAGAATTTGGCAAGATGTAAATATGAACTGGGTGGCAGTTGGAATGAATGCAGGCTAAAATAGATGTTTATGATTTTGGCAGTAATTCTGACCACCGCTGCACAAAACAGTGCATCATCCCACAAGCTCTAAATATGACTGAATGAGTCCATCACGTCTACCATGAGACGTTCTGTGTACTGGCATCAAGTGAGGATGAAGCAGGAAGTCTGCTGCTCCGTGGGGCAAAGACAAACACACACACACACACACACACACACACACACACATCTACAAAGTAAATTGTTAGAACTATGACAGATGTCAGAGTGGAGATTTCCTGAATAATTGAACAATTACAGAGACACCAGTTGCCCCGGGGAAAGATGGAGGGATGAAGGAACGAAGAGGAGGAGGAGGAGGAGGAGGAGGAGGAGGAAGACACACATCATATTCTAAGTGTGCTTATGCCAAATAACGCCACAGGAGACCAGAACAGACTGCTTTCAAGTTCAAAACTTTCTAATTAGCACAAACACACTTAAAAAAAACAAAAAACAGAGTGAAACAAACATTGAGTAAGTGTGTAAAGTCACTTCTGTTCTTTTTGGAAATGTAGTTTCTGGGATGCTGTCATCTCCGAGGACGGACAATGATTTGAGTAATTAAGGTGATTTTGATCTGATCTTATGATAATATACAACACATAAAGAGTTTGAAGCTTCTCAAGTTGAAATAAACAGCTTTACATGAGTCATTCATATTATATTAAAGCAGCTAGTGCAGATTCAACTTCAGCATCCGATGTAAAAAAAGATGAACAGGAAAAGCGAACAAAGTGTTGATGTCATGGTGGCATCACCTGTTCCAGCATGTTCTGCAGTCTCTCCGCCTCGAGGTCAATCACAAACTTCTTCTCCTGTCTCCGGTCCAGATCCTCCAGCAGCCGTCTGTAACTGGCGTCGTTGAAGTTTTCGACGCAGATGGCGCTGACCTGCCAGTTGTTTTGTCCTGCCTTCTCCATGATGGCCTGCAGGATGGCGTATCCTAATCAGACGCACAGGACAAGACTCATCAGAGTCTATGCACTTTGTATACATGAGCAAACAGTCAACGTGCACATTTTCAAATCATTTTTTACTTAAAATGTAAGAACTTTTTATTTTGGAGCATTGTGTCAAAAAAATGTTTTAAAGGTTATTGATTACTTTGGTTAGCCAAGTATCCGCTGGGATTATTATTATCACAATTTACATTGCGTCCAAGTGCAGGAAGAACTGTGCCCTCCCTATTACAAGGTGACAGACAAGGCTGGTCAGCGACTTTCATGTAGGAGACCCGAGTTCGATCATTTGTAAACTTAACACACACTGCAGTTGCCATGTGCGGATATTGTAGACAGAAATGTTGGCATTGAAGGTTAAAAACATTGAATGTAGTATGTGACAGATATCAATAAAGTTTTGTGGAGAGTTGGCGACAGGCTAACAAAGTCATTTCATGTTTGGATTCCTCTCCAGTTGCAGGACTTTTTGTAAAATATTGCTGTAAGGTACCCTGGGTTTTCTTGCAAACTGACAAAAACAAACCCACTCAGATTTTAGAACATTTTCATTATCTTCTACAGAATTACTGCATTTATATGAATGAATTCAAATTTTTGTCAAAATAACTGCTCCCTGAATGCTTTTTAGTTGTCAGTGTAACAGCTCCTGAATATGTTTACTGACGAAACAACGGCTGCTGTATTTCCTGGCTGTAATATTTCATATTGGAACATGGTAAAATGGTAAAACACATTGCTCATAATTACTGGTTTGAAACGCAGACTGGCTTTAGTTGACACGACATCTTTGGCAAGACAAACCCTCTACAAGAAACCGCGCTGAAGCAACCTCCTCCAAAGCTTTTATCCTTTTCCAACCAGATCCTGGCTTTTGGTCCAGTCGGGGAAACAGACTTGTCTCTGCGAGTCGGATGTAACTCCAGACTCTGGAGGGGAGGGACCCTCGCTGTCAGGTTTGTGTATAAAGAAGATGAGTGTCAGAGAGGAAACTGGGGAACTGTGAGGGCGGCTGTTCTCCAGCAGGAACAGATGTCCCTCTTAAACGGCCCCTCCTGGTGGCCATCACAATCTGGCAACCCGTCTCCCTTTGCTCCCAATTAGTGGATTAACCTGTGCTCTGGCAACCCGGCTCCCTCTCCACCTCCTCTATCCCCTCCCCAGCCCCTTGCTCCCCATTAGAGGGTTGATGGTGCCAGGAGGGACTGCTGGTTGAGGAGCACACACACATACGCTCCCACATGCATGTATCATCTCAGGCGGTCCTCAGTTAATTCCTGAAGGAAGAACTGGTTCATGACATTTTGGCTCCACAACTGTTGGGAATCCAGATCCCAAGTGGGGAGCAATCATTGTTCAGTCATCATAACAACAAACAGGGTTGCATGCCGCAAAAGCTAGAAAAGAACTGGGAATCCAAAATGTGCTTTGATGAGGTCTTAACTGCACAAGACGCTGCTGTCAGAGCAGGACGTTTTTTATTGTATGTCTTTATTGGGGGGGGGGCGACATGCAACAAAAGTCTTTTCTCATTTGTAAACCTGCACAATAGCTTTGTAATGTATGAAATAATTTTACTTTATGACCACTTTTGCCAATAAATATGACCTGAAGATCACGTATAACCTGCTACATGTAAAAAAAAAATATATATATATATATATATATAGAGTCACCGAAATAGCAAAATAGCGAAAAAGTATATAATCTAAAAGCTGCTAATGAATTTCAACTTTGAAAAAATGAAAGGCAAAATCCACCAGCCTCCGATCTCAGTGAAATGTTTGCATTCTGAGCGGCATGCCTACAGCTGACCAGGGATCTGTTTCCCGGCAGCATACAGCATGACCTCTTGCTAGCTGCTAACACAGCTATTCCCGTCGGTCACATGACCTTTGTCTTGCAGATCAACTTGCATTGTCACCTCGGGACCTTGAGTGCTTTGAACTACATGCTAACGTCAGCATAGCAACATGCTAACATGCAGGCTGTAATGTTTACCATGTTTCACCCTCTTAGCTCAGTGTGTCACCCTGCGGGGAGGATGGATATCTGCAACAACTTTCATTTCAATCCATCCAATAACTACTGAGATATTTAAGTCTGAACCAAAGTGGTGGATCCACAGACTGACTCTGACATCCCTGGAGCCATCCATCAGTTCCACCTATTAAACACACAAGCTTTTTAACCACCATGTTATTCTTCTCTACGCCACTTTTAAACAAGCTGTGGTGGGCGTCTGTGTGTGGAGTTGTCCTTCTTGGGGACATAGATAGTTGTTGAGCAGCAGAACTGCTTAACTGATCAATTTGAGTCCACGTTCCCACTGTACATCTGTTTTTTTCTCCAAGGAGGAAAACCCAAAACAGAAAAAACGACAAAAAGGCTGCTTTCAAGACATTCAAAGTCTCCTGTTCTGGTGAGAACACACTTTATTTCTTTATTTTAACATTTACTTTGAGGCATTTGCGTCTTCCTGCTCGGGGACTGCAGACGGGTTGTTGCTGGTAGCTAAATCTGATACAAAGCGTCTCTTCTTATTGCTTAAGATGAAGGTTTTCGTACATGGTCCCTGACAAATAAACATAATACAAAGGACTCTGTGCAGCGTGGGATGCAGACTGGGCTTAAAAAACGACTCCCTGCGGTAGCTGCAGCTACTTTGTGCTATTGACTGTATTGACTGGAGCTGTTTCAGCTACAAATGAGCAGCTGTTTTGGCTCACTGTTGTGTAAAACTATAGTTTATGTCATTACGCCGGTGTGCTCCTATCCTGTTGGTCTGCTGCAAAGTCAATCTTTTAGAGGGCAGAGGTGTCTGGCAGCATGATTGTGTAATGTATAACCTGCATTGTGAATAAAATTAAGTTGTGGAATTGCCCTTTATGCTATCTGCAGTATATAAACGTTTCATTTTTATCACAATGTGCCACCAGACTGCAGAGCAACGGCTTATTATGAGGAGTCTCGATGGTGCAATAAATTTCATTTGGTTCAAAAAGTAGATGAACACAGCTGAATCCATTCCTTACACTTGTGCTTTTGGTTTTGGATAAAACAAAAGGTGGAAAAGGTTTGAAGGTGGAATGATAGTTCGACTGTAATATGACCATGCAGCATATGAGGGTAATGGCAATCAGATGAGTTTATGTCCCTCTAAATTCATAATTTCCTTTCTTTAAGCTTTTATCACAGCCACAACAGAGGCAACAGCAACAAAAATACATCGCCTGCTTATCTTGTTGAGAAAACAACTCTGTGACCAAAGAACTTCTGCATCAACAAAAACTCCCCAGAGAGCCACACAGTGCTGTTTGAGGATGAGGAAGACGTCCCAACATGCCAGCAGGAGTTCAGAAACATCGTGGACAAGCCAGAAAAATCCACTGAACGTGGATGTGGAACAAACAGCCTGCTAGGAAACACAGTCACAAAGAGATCAGTTACACTGGAATCAGTTTGTCTGATGTTAGCTTTTTATTGTCGTTCATGTCCCTGAACTCTGGAACAACTTGACTCTTCTACAGCCACGCGAGCAGCTCTGTGAGGTGAGACTGCAGCGACCTTCATCAATAAGGGTGACAAGAAGGACTGAGCCAGCTGAAGGTGTCAGCGGGTAGCCTTCAGTAGCCTCGCTAGCTTGTCCGCTTATACTGTGATCAACCTGCTGTGTTTCTTTACTCTTTCACCTTTACTTTGCTTTGAATGTACTCAATGCATCACACATTTTCAAATGTAAAAACAATGAGTGTGACAAAATAAATAAAGGCTTGTAGCATCTCCCTCCAAAATATGACATTACACCTCTCAAGAACACATGCAAACATAACTTCTAGTTCTACTTCATTTTCAGAAAAACAATTCCTATTGAAACGCATCAAAACTCGCAGTCGGCAGTAGACATGCTAGCAGATTAGCTCTTGTGGTAGCGCTAGCTCGGCTATGTGACACAGGTTGTAGAATCTCTCCTTCCTCGGAGTGCTTAGAAGACATAAAACTCAGACAAAGCTTTCGATTAAAACTAAATATTTTCTGATGAATCAATCGAAACTCAAGGTTCACTTTTTCTGAGGCTTTCAACTGCCTTCATTAACAGATGGAGTTTGCTCAGTTGCCATTGAGTTGGATCTGTTGCAAGTTGTTATGATTTCATCCACAGAACTTTTATGACTTCAATTAGACTAAAAGGTCTAAACTTGGACTAAAATGTGTTCATCAAAAGACTAAAACTAAACCATTCACATCACTATCCCACCAGATGCAAATCAGCAGCTGGAGTTTGTGCAGTATGTAACATTATGATATCCCATCATGTCCTATTGTGCCGCACGGTGTACATACAGCGCGAGGACAGGAAACCACAGTCGAGGCGAGTAAAGCGTGCAAACGGCCGGCTGATTACCAGCTGATAAATGTGTAGCCCCGGGGCTGTATGCGGCGCAGCAGCCAGCCGCAATCAGCATCAGCGTCCAAGACACGGCCGCAGGCGAGTGTGCAGACTGACGCTAGCGCATGTTGTGCTGATTGGAGCAGAGCCGGACACTAGATGCAAGCAGCTGCAGCATGTGAAGAGGAGAGTGCGTACACATCTGGGTTAAGTTGTGCGATTTCTGTTGTCCCGTCTTCACCCTCCAGTGTGATGCAGGCTGTCGGTCTACTGAGCCTCCATCCATCCTCTCCAAAGAGTACATCCAGAGGCTTATGCTTTTAAAAAGAGTCACTCATGGTGGCCTGTACACACTTCTGCTACCAGTCCATCAGCTGGAGAAAGATCCTCTCCTCTCCTCCATTGCTTCTCCTCTTATCTTAAATCCTCTCCTCTTGTTTTCTCTCCTCTACTTTCCTCTGACCTTGTTTCCTTTCCTCCACTTATTCTCCTCTTACAATAAATCCTCTCCTCTTTTCTCCCCTTCTGCAGTTTCCTTTCATTTTCTCTCCCCTCCTATCCTTTCCTCCGTCTTTGTTTTCTCTCCTTCCCTGGATTCGTTTTGTATTTCATCTTTATTTTTCTTCTTCGCCTCTGTCTGTCTGCCCTTTCATTTTATCTCTAAAACATTTCCATTCTATTTGTATTACCTTTTATTTGTGTACCTTTACCTTTTTCTAATTTTTCCCTGTGTGAGTGTGTATTTATGTATTTATGGGAATTTTAGGAAAGCTAACAGGAACAGCACTCGCTCTAACCACACACACTCTCGCAGTGCTACAGTATCCAGCCCCTTGTCCTTGCATCTCTGGTGCTTTGATGCAGGGAATCAGACTGGCGCTCATTGACTGAGCTCAGCCATGCGTGGGCTGATTCTACATTATAGTCAATACTGGATGAATGCCTGCCCCTGTGTGTGAAAAAAATCCTCAGGCCAAAGTGCTGCAGCCTGCACCCAAAAGCCTTCTGAAAAGCACTCGCATGCGCATACTGAACACTAACACGTACATTTACAGTCAGGCACACACACACATTCATCCTCTAACAAAGACAGAAGACCTCGTGACATGTTTGAGGTTTTAAAATATGCAAGTGTGCCTCTTCAGAAAAACTGCCTGAGTACACTCTTACTAACACTACTGCTTCATGGAGAGAGCGTGCAGTACAAAAACTCCACAAGAAATACAAAAAAACTAATAATCTGAAGGATGGTGCCTGAGCTCGTACAATTATAGTGATTCTCCATTTGCACTCTGTGTTTTTGTTCCCCTCGCAGAAAGAACGCCTCGTGATATTAAGGATCGTGAAAAGTGCTTGTGCAGAAATTTGCTTTCATGCTATGCCAGGCAGCAAAACAGATTTCAACAGATCAGCTAAAGCTGGCGGGCAAAAACAAACGAGTGAGGGACACTGAAGGAAAGAAATGTAGGAATAAGACATTAATAAAGAAGAAATTATGGAGAAGGAGGACAAATAAAACTGACCAGATGATTGCAATCAATAAACAGCAAATGTTTCATTACAACTGGAAAACTGCCTTCAAATACTATTGAAGTACTTTGATAGAAATACCACAACATAGTCTTCATTTATGTACAAAAATCCAACAAAACTGTTTATCTACTATAGGAAAGAGCTATTTTTTTTACATGCAGCATTGACTAAAACAACTCCAGGTAGTTTCATTCAACCACAGCTGGCAATAGCAGCCATAGGGAGCCAGCCGTGCTTCTACGTGTTTTATCCAGTACATCAGACTCCTGACAGCCGGTGTTTCCCACTGTTAGGATGACAGGAACTTCAGCTGAATGGCAGAGCCCAAACATCAACGATCAGTCAGTTGCAATAAGTTTCCTGCAGCTGCTGACTGATTTCAGCACCACGGACAGAGCAATCAGAAGGCCTGTCACTTTTACAAAGAATCAAGCTTTTTATTCATGTATTTATTCAGCAAATACATAATTAATCTGCACGCAGCTCGCAGAGAATATTCTAAAGTGGACTGCAGCGGTCACACACCATGTAAAAATATATTAAAAAGAATAATAACATAACATAAATAGCCCATGACTATTATTCAAACAGTAATGTTGACAAAAAGAATGAGCAAATTGAGGGAACAAATTATAAGCATTACAGACAGATACAGTTTTTAAAGTTCACATAAGCTTCAATATTATACTAAAATTGCACATATGTAACTGGCGTTTGGCTAATAATATAATTTAACGTATACTGTAAATAAGGTTTTTCTGAAAATAGAAGGAAAAATCAGAAAGTACTAAAAATAATAAATCTGATCTGAAACACAGTTCAGCAGCGTCTCAGACCGATCGAGAACTGAAGGAGGGACGCTGCATGGGGGCAACAACAATAAAGTATTATAACTTTAAACTCTGTGACCTTCTGCTACTCCACCCAGGATATCCATGTTGCCATGACGATCTAGTGTCACAGTGAGGGAGCTGTGTTTCACAAAGTCAGCAAACAGCCTTCCTCACATTACGTCTTAGACAGTTTGGTATCATGATTACCAGCACGGCTCACTGGTTTCACCATTTTTGCGTTTTATATATATGCAATATCAACAATTACTGATGAGATAACAGCACATGCACTCGGTCAGAAGGACGGTGCATTGTGAACGCCCTCTGCTGGAGTGCAAGTCGAGCCCAGTTGCGCTTAAACACAAAGAATTTTAAATTTGAACGTATCATTGCAGATCAATTTTTTATTTATTTTTTCTCCTACATTTGAGCAGTAGTTCGAATTTCAAACAAAAAGTGACAGCCCTCGCTCTCAGCAACAGGAACACAGTGCAGACTGCAGACTGCGGGGCAACATGCACTGACACCGCTTTTAAAGTGTTTCTGAAAAGTCCATCAGTCATCTGTCTCCTGGAACAGATGTGCTTGTATTTCGACAAATGTATCACTCCACATCGACTCTGACAGGCCTGCATGTGTCACATGTCAGTACACCACAGCCTCTGTTTTTATAACGCTTCAATTCGCTTCCTGTTTTCGACATAATAAATGTCTAGAATGATCGATCCAGGTTCCTGGTTTCAGCGTCTCAACAGGCCAGTGGTCATTGCTGTTCAGTGTTTGAATCTGATTGGTTGTCTAGCATTTGAAATAATCATTACAGTCCCTTTTAAACTGGGAGGCGAGACTAATGCTGATCTTGAATCAGTTGTGATGCCACATCGGGGCTTCGGGCAACCTAAAAGTCAAGGTTGTGTGTCCTCAGCGCAGCCTTACAGTTAGGAACCTTTGTTGTGTTTCTGGAGAACACTTGATCAGATACAAGTAGGTTTTGTTGAGAGGCTCTTTACCCAGTCAAGCGTGCACAACCTGAGATGAGAGAAAAAGAGGCAGCGAATGGGTCGTTCTGAGGGGGAGGCCATCGTGATACGGTCCTCCTCACTCTGTAGCTCCTGTACAGCCAATCTGCTCAAACATTCACTGCAGTCCACACAGCAGCACAGAGAGAGAGAATTAAAAACCCCTGACTACCTTCTGGGAATTGTATGAAAGCGAGATGTGGAGATGTGATCCAAGCAGTAGCCCATATCCATTCTGTCTTGTAATGGAAATGTGACACGGGGGGGGGTGGGGAGTAAGTACAAACCTATTGACTCTGTGAATGTGTATGTGGTGAGAGGGAAGATTGGGTGGGTGACAGAAAAAATGAAAAGGGAAAGAAAAGAAAAAAAATCCAAAGGGAGAGAAACACACAGAAGGAGAGAGAAATACATAGTCCTCGTCCTCCGGTGGGGAACAGAGCCAGAGACAGACAGAGAGAGAGGTCCAACACTATCCACTACGCTGCTAACGGCAGCTGCACTGCAATATTGATCACTTGGTGGCTCCAAGACATGTTGTGGACAAAAAAAACAAAAAAACAGCCATTATTTTAGAGGCACATCCGTTCACACCTCTGAAAACAGGACGTGAGGGCAAAGAAATGTCATGTGCCTGTCTGTTCAACATTTATTGCAATTAAATACAATTATTATGAATTAAATATACCTTTTTAAAGAGGGCAGGTTAATGTAATGTTTGAGAGCTGCAGACATTTTGAATGCCTTGAAATATATTACAAAAATAAATAAATATAAACACATACATATAATCCAACAGGTCCTCATACAAATAGATCATTTGTCAGAAACAACAGAAACAACTCTCATGAGCACCTTGTGATCTGTTTCCTGTATTGTCCTGGTTTGGTTAAGTTTAGGCAACCAAAGCTACTTAGTTAATGTTAGAGACAGAAAAGAGAGGACGAGACAGGATGCAAACTGCAGTCTCCTGTATCACAGTTGGACACTTTGTCAATCCACCCACTTTGACCTCCTGCCTCTGAGGTTTTGTGGCAGCATAATAACATCGTGTTGCTTCCTCCTTTGCTTCTGACTGACATGGGATTCAGCTACATTCTCATTTTATGTGGAATAAACTGACTGAACTACCAAGACAGCTCATCGAAATGGTTGTCTTTAATTACAGATAACAGCTAGGGAGAGATCAGTGTGTACATTTTATTTTAGCTGTAGCTAATGCTAGCCACCTCGTAGCTCTTTCTTGTTTTATCAGTGTTTCTCTGTGGCACAGAGTATTAAGTGCTTGACAGCTTCTAAAGTGCAGTCACTGCACTCTGGCTTGCTTTTTACCTCCATTTTGCAGTTACTGTAAATTTCACATGCTGTTTTCTCAGAAATTACAAATTTCTATGGCATAATACAAAAAGCCAGATTCTGGAACAGGTGTGGAGTTTCTGTTCTATGTTTTGTTCTGGCATAAAGACTCATCTGTAACTTTTATATAAGCTTCCAAAGGAAAGACAAAAGCACCCACCTCGGTCGGTGTCGTACAGGAAGACGAACTTGTTCCAGTCGTAGTGGTCGAGGAGGGACAGGAGCGCCCCCCGGATGGACGGCCGGAGCTGCAGGGTGAACTGGCTCTCGCCCTCAGTGGGGAAGCTGGGCGTGATGAGGGAGATGTGCAGGGCGCTACAGAAGGACGTCAACGTGTGGACAGAGCGCTTGTCATACAGGCCGAAGATGGCGAAGACACCGCGGGAGTACTGGGAGCAAACTGGGGAAGAAGACAACAACAAAAAATCAATGAATAAATAAAACGTTAGACTTGGTGTGGACGAGGAAGGAGAGGAAAAAATAACTTAATCATTGACATGTCGAGAGATTACGTTTACCATCAGGATTCATAAGCACCTTTTATTTCTCCAAAGTCATTTATCTAATTAGTTTCCTCCAAAGTCCTCCTGTGCTCAATCAATGGTTTTACTCTTTCTGGGTTTTCTCTGAAATCATTTAACCCTCTTTTCATCACAACCTTGCTGTCAACATACTGTACTCACTTCATAACATTGTCCGTGACTGGCTCGAGACTTTGTCTGGCTCAACATCTGGCATCACAGGTCCAACATCTTACTAACTGTAAATCTCTAAATCATCTGTTACAAATTCAATTCAAAGCTACATTTACCTATTTTTGGCCACTTGGGGGCAGCAGAATCAGCTGTAAACACAATATGCGATATATTATCACCTCATACAGTGATGATGGTGAACACGTTAAGAAAAAGTGGCCCATTTACACATCCAGCAGACACAGAGACACGTTATCATTCACTTAGAGTCTCGTTTCTCCTTTTAGCTTTGTTTTGGTCTCCACTAACTCCTGATAGAAACATGGCTCTTTAGCTGCTAAATGCTCCACTATGTTCACCAGCTTGTTTGGTGCTGGGCGGGTAGCGTTACCCGTAACTAAGCTGTTGCTGAAAACAAGGCTGACAAGAGCAGACTAAGTTTGTGGGCTAGAAACCAAAACAATGTGTTAAAAGATGCTAAAACTCTTTGTAGAGCTGAGAGGAACTGCAGAGTTGGGAGATTTCTGTGGGTTCGTCATTTTGAGCGACACTTGATCCAATATTTAATAATAAATAATAAAAATATTAGTGCTGCTTTAAACATAATACATTTAAAAATGTTTCTTCTATTTGAACAAAGTTGATATATTTCATCCATCATCCTCAAATCAAGCACACATTCACAACAAGGACGTTGTCAGGCTGCGGATCAGTTTACTTATCTTTTATTGAGCACGTTTCCCCCCATGATAATTTCATTGTGTCGAATCAAAACAACAACAAACAAACAAAATGAGGGCTCATCTCAAGAGACACACATTTTGTAAATGACACAAATCTTGGAACGATGCCAGCAAACTAATCCCGCACGCACGAAGTGATGTTTTCAGTTTGCTTGGGATAAATAGAAGGAGGACCGTGCAGTTGACATGAGCAGTGGTAGCCTCCATATTTGACAAAATGCACCTGAACAGATGATGAAGACAAAAGAACGCTCACTGTTTTGAATGACAATTGATGGCCGGGAAATGTGGCGCAAAAATCACCACAGCAATGAATGCTTAGCACCACTACTGGAGACAAAATAACAAACCATTATCCCGCTGATTACCACTTTAAATCCTTTCAAGAGAACCGCTGAATGCAGTAAACAGAGATCAAAACCAAACGCATCCGTTTCCTCTGACGCTTTCATCTCAAAAGTGTTTCTCTTCCTTCATTTAAGCAACGACAGCAGTACCAACATTTCCTAGCGGCGCAATGAATCATTCCCCCTCACTGTTGTGTAGATATATGCTAGAGGACGTATTACCCATTAACAAAACACGTCGCATCACATCAAAACAGCATAAACTGAACCTGCATCTATTGTGTTTTACTGGTCAGACTTTGAATTAAATGGAAACTTTATAAATGTTGATAAAGTCCACACAAGCGGAGCTGTACACACATACACAGTGGGTCCTGCTTAAGGAGATCTGCTCATTATAGAAAGGTTTGGCTGTCTGCAAGAGTCGTACTATAATTGCCCACTTTTTACACACACGCAGAACAACAACAGAAAAGGGAAGATAATGAGCATCCTCTGCCAGTTTCCGGCTTCGAGGAGAATCAGAGCGAGCGGAAAACCGAAGGAAGAGCTCAAGATGTTGCTCTTGTTAAAGGAAAATGGGGGGTGGGGAAGCAAACAAGAGGGCTGCTTTACTGACAAACCCATTGTTTCCATGCAGAGTACTCTACTGTAGAGAGAGAGAGAGTCTGCGTCTTTTCTGATCTGCCTGCAGCCTCCTCCCTCAGTGAGACAAACAAGACAACAGTCAGAGAGGCAGAGAGAGGAAAGCCATGCTTCTTCTGTTGTACACACAATTAAGGTACATGGAGGTGCCGGGAACTACGATGTCAGGAGAAACACGGCAGTCGAGACTGTGCTGCAGTGGGGTTTTGTTGTAATATCACAGCTAAAGTTTGCTTTTCCTCGTGTCATGACTCATTTAAAGTGTTGGCTGGGGAGACATTACTGCAAATATTTTACCTTCATGGATCCAAAGAATTGCATTTGCCTATAACCTGTGAGTTATCTACCTAATATCAAATGATGAACCTGTCGACATCCCTTTCTTTGCAGGGAAGTTGAATTTCAAATGTATTTTTAAAGTCCCCCTCTACTTAAAAATGTACTTTGCTTATTGTTTCCTCAGTTGGATGTTTGACCTTCACTTTTTCAGAATGAATGGCTGTTTCCACATTCATCTGCTGATACAGTATATTATATAAATATATAAGTGTCGACAAGTAGAAACTTGAAGCCTCCAGTGCATCGATTCTGGATTTTTAATGAGTAAGAGGGAGTAGATGTCATTTTAAGAACTTTTTAAACAGGTAATTTAACTTTTTTGTAGAAAAAACAAAAAAGCTTTAACTCAAAGCATCATATCTCTGTAAGTATTAAAAAATGTCTAGAGGGAATCTTTAACATTTTGCTGAAGGGAAGAAAAAAAGGTCTTTGGAGATCCACCAGAAATGCCCCTTCAGCCTCTAAGCCTCTGAGGGGGTGGGCCGGTGTACATTTGATTGACAGCTGAGCCAGCAGGGGCACCTATAGACGTAAACAAACCTGTGCTGCCAAGTAAGCTCAAGGACGGACGGCACTTTGTACAAGTATTGAAGAAAAAAAGGCAACAGCATTTAGCTCATGAATGTTGACGTGCAGGTTTATGTGCTACAGTTGACTAGCTAAGTTGCTATCTAGCATGAAAAAGGACTTTAGCAGTGCACTTTTCCCATATTTGTTCCAAAAAACTGGATCAAATGACTACTTTTGGATGATGACGTGGATCTCTGTAGTTCCTCTCAGCTCTGGAGCATTTCAGCGTCTTTCAGCACTGTTTTGGTTCACTTTCACCGCTCTCATAGTGTTGTTTTTGGTTACTGAGCGAAGAAGCTCTAAAAATGCACTGCAACACTTCCCTAGCATCACAGAGCAGACAGACAAAGTTAACGAGTAGCTGGGGAGGAGCACTTAGTGGCCAAAGAGCCAGATATTTCTCTCAGGAGTTGGTAGTGACAAAGAACAGAGCTATAGGCTATAAAGATGGTGAATATTGGACTCCAAATAGATGATAATGTTGCTCCGTAACTGCAACGGTTTGCTAACAAGGTGATGATATGTCGCTGTTTTGTTCACAAATTGCTTCTGCTGCCCCAAAGTGGCCAAAAAGGATTCATTGCAGGTTTAAAGAAAGATCATGGGTTGTTTTTTAAAGTTTTGTTTAAAATGAAATGACTTGATTGGCTGGTTATTGCACAGATACTGAAAACTGAAAATATAAAACTTAATTTTGGGTGCAGTTTTTTTTTCTCTTAAGAGAGAACAGGTCATTTATAGAGAAGATCTGTGGAGCACCTAAAAATACTTAATTTAATTTCAGTTGTAGTAAAATCTATCAAATTACTGCATTGCTTTACAATAACTGCTGTTATTTACATGCATATGGACCTGCTCCCTGAAGACAACAGTGACTAACATTTACTGTAAGGGTGTGTGTGTGTGTGTGTGTGTGTGTGTGTGTGTGTGTGTCCATATTAAGGGACGAAGGCTCACAGGAGTCGTGGTAGAGAGAGCGTCCACTCAACCACGAAAGAAGTCCAGAGGTTGGAAAATCTACACAACCCACTGATGTCCGCTCAAGGGATGGGATGACATCAACACACGTACACACAAATACACACCATCCTTAAATGTCAACCCACACCCTCTTTCTAGAGGCTACACCGGTGTTATGCAGAAATACCAGTTTGAATAACAACAATATCAATATGCATGTAGGGAAACCTGCAGGTCTGAAATCAAAACCTGAGTCTTGCTCAAACTTTGTCTCCCCCTGCTGTGTTTGTCTCTAATTACTGCTGTTTCATACCACTAGGGTTTAACTCGCCCGCTTACTTTGGACTGAAACTGATGATACATCAAAAACAACACTAATACCACCACTACAACCAATGATAAACAAACCACGTCTTTAAATGCTACCATCCCATAAAACATCCTGTTTCATGTTTACTGAATCTGTGGACATGTCTGCCTGTTAAATATCCTCCTGCTGCCACTGTTACATGGAGACAGTCAGACAAACAGAGCCAATAAACCAATAGTAATTGGACTGATTATCACAACACTGATGGGAATTCATCTAAAAGACACTCATATTCGCATTTACACCACAAACATGCTGGAGCACCAAGGAAAGGACATAATACAATTTATAATGAGGTTTGTTGTTCTCAGTGGAGACTTTTATTCTGAAGGGAATATATTAATTTCCCATTTTCCTTAAAGTGTTACAAAGATATATTTCTTTATGGAAGTGAATATGTTTTCATGTGGAATTCGAACGCTTCTTGTGTGTTTTATTTAACAGGAAGTATCGCGACTACACAATGTATATGCATACTTGTGTACTAGGTTCCATGGTGTAATGGTCAGCACTCTGGACTTTGAATCCAGTGATCCGAGTTCAAGTCTCGGTGGAACCTTGTCTTTTGTCTTTTTGATCAATAAAGTATTTCTGATTCTGATTCTGGCACACAACAAGCTGGAGCTTTTTGTATTTCCAGTTTATGCAGAATAATTAAAAGACAGTGATGGAAAAAGTACTCAGATCTTTTAACTTATTTCTGTTCCCAGCACCAGTCAAGCATTCAAAATTTTACTTAAGTAAAATTACAAAATATACATGCAGAATGGCCCATTTCAGATAATATATATCATATAATTGGATTATAATTATAAATGCAATTTAATATTGCAGCTGGTAAAGGTGGAGATTAGTTTAATAACTTCATAGATACCTGGGTAGCTTGTGAATTTATTATTTACATCTTGATCTATTTATTGATTATATTTTGTGTTGTCTGCAAAGTAACAAGTAATTAAAATGACCAAATAAATGCAGTGGACTAAAAATATTTACCTCTGAGATGTACTCAACTACAGTACCTCAAAATTGTACTTGAGTACGGTACTAAGTTACTTTCCATCACTTGTAAAAGAAGATATTCTAGCTACAAAAACGTTGTAAAAACATCATGGTATGGTTTGGAAATCCGATTGGCTGCCTGTCAGACGTGGCACCTCTGAATGTGGAATATCCCATAAAGTTTTTCACTGTGTGTTCAGTCCAACTCTGAGCATAACAAAGGATTCCTTCAAGGTCACATTTCCACACATTCAGGAGCTGCCAACCAGACCACTCTGCCCAGAGAAGCTCTGGCAGCGCGGACAGTACAGCACCGAGCCTCAGCAGATGCCAAATGGCAGATGATGAGTGTTATCCATTTCATTAAAATAGATTGCCTCTGCGATGAAGAAGGAATCCATCAAAACCATAAACAGCTAACAGCTCGGGCCGTGCTCACCAGTGGGTTTCTTCAGTGGAGGATCACTTCATTCAGTCGCTCGCTGCACTTACTATGAAGAATTTATTGTCTGCATGCAGGAAATACTGCGCGTCAATACGCTCACAGGAATACTGACGTACTGGAGGCTGTAAGTTTTATGAGTGTGTTTGAGGCAGGATCATGTTTTTCATTTGTTTAGAGGGCCATTAAATCTTCGTTGTATATGACTGTTGTGTTTCAATGATGACTCAGATCAGATGTGGACAAGTTTGGTCAGGAAACAACAAGAAATTCATGCCCTTGCCTCACCCTCAGTCTTGTTAAGTCATTAAACAGGCAGATTTCATTGGTCAATCTGGCTTCTTTGTTGTGTAAACAGCTCCATAAACACGTGGATTCAAATACGTTCATGTTGTAGCTCAACTGTGATCTCCAGTTGATGATTATCTTAAACAAACAACTATCAATATACTCTAAAATCAATAACACCTTCACAAAAGCATTAATGGTACCATTAAAACTATCCTATTTTCACATACTGGTACCTTACACATGTTTCTCTAGAGCATCCCAGAGGAGTCCTTTATGGCTATCTCATGAGTCAACAACAAATTTCATACATAAATAAATAAATAAATAGATCAATACAGACTTTCTTTCCTCTCCTGTTTCCTTGCATTTTAGTCTCTTTTATTATTACTATATACAAAACAAGTAAAAGGGGAAATTTGATGGGGACAGATTTCATGGGAATAATTAAATATGTGCAACTGACTGGACCTAATGGGAAAAATACTCAAACATGTTTAAATATTGAACTCTCTGTTGAACCATCCTCCTTTTATTGGTGTCCATGTTATACACCTACAAAATAAAATTCAACTTTAGCAAAATGTCGAAGTGACTTGCGCTCAGCCTGAGATTTGACATTTCACACATGTGTTTTGAGACACACGGCTTCCCAGAAAACCCACATCGGGATTGACTCCAGTGCAAAGAGACAGCAGGGGCCAATAGCAGCAATCCATCAGAGTCAAGCTGTATCAAACAGAGCTGGCTCTGTATGACCTAGTAGTGATGTGACAGCAGTAGTACTGACAGTGAGTGGGCGGCTGCTAGTGACAGGCCGGCCTCCTGGACTGGTCCATTTAGTCCCACACCAGCAGTGACCCTGAAACAGCATCCGCTGGCCTCACACTCCACTGCACAAACAGGTCAGAGCACACACACACTCACTGCAGCTCGCTGTGATCAATGGGCCAGACTTTCTGCGTGTGACACACTAACAGAGCAAAGCAACAGAAGCTCTCCTGTCATTTTACATAACCCTTGTCTGAAACCAACTCGCATCATCTCTTCCAGCAAAAATAAACCTCGTGTGAGTGAATTTGGCTCAAGAGCACCTTCTGTCAGAATCATCTGAACCTTAACAAACCTCCGAGCTGAGCTAAGCTACGCTAGGCTACGCTAAGGTAAGATAAGCTTTCCCACTCTGCTCCTATTGATGAGCAGGACTTTGGGCGGCTAAACTGCTTTGTCATCAGTGCTCTGTGTAAATCGGCGGACGGTCGGAGATGGTCTAGTGCCACTGACACACTTTCCCCCCTCGGTCCAACCAGGTGTCAGGCCCCATCCACAGCACAGGGCAGTTTGATGATGGCTGCCCCTGACCTCTGCCCCGTCAATATATCGACCTCAGCAGCACAGAACAAACCTCCATTATTTACCACTTGTTTTAGAGCAAAAACATCCGATGTTTGCTGCCGGGGAGTCAGCCCACTGAATTTTGAGTTAAGGCAGATTCTTTGCATCTCAAATCGGGGAGAAGTGGAATAGTGACTGATGAATAACAGTATATCATCCCGCATTATTTATGACTTCCTGGATTTCTCTTACTGTAACTCCTCAAGATCCATCAGCCTTTCAAACCTCGCTGTGCTAAACTATTTGTTTGTTACGCTACAAAAATACTTTGGATAAAAATATGTTAACACAACTGTCAATATATGTAGTAGATGGTTTTAAAAATCATTAAAACAACAGGAAGTATTGCGCTCCTGTATCACCGATATGAACAAATTCAATACGAAGACCAAAATCAACAATGCGCTGGTTCATCTCGACTTGTCAATACAAAGCCCATCTGCTCCTACTGAAGACGTACTGTGTATCTTAAATGCAGGTCAAAAACATGTAGTTTCATTTTTTCAAAAAAGGTGTTGGGAACTACTTTCAGCTGAAACATGCCAGCAGGTGCCGCTGTGACACTCGCTAATGTGTTTTTAATAGTTTTTGGCCAAAAATGGAGGTCTGAGCTATATCAGGCTTTGGATACACAGACGATACTTGTATAGAAGGATCAATACATTGTTGGTTTTGGTCTTTTCATGAAATTTACCAACATTAAGAAAAATACAGAACAACAGCCTTATCGTTTAAAGAACTGTGCCATTGATTCTTAAGAAATTCTCTGGACTGTTGCACACAGTCAAATTGTCTGTCCTTAGTTTTTAGGAGTAACATATTGTTCCCATTTGATTGGACATCTGGCTGCTATGAATATGTTTGATGCATTTTATTGGATGTTTGAACTCCTAATTCTCTTATTTGGCTCTTTATTTGTGATGGTGGAAAAACTTTACAAACTACTTTATAATCAGCCACAGAATTGAACTGAAATAAAGTTTACGCCAACTGTTTAAAGTTATGAGTAATCTAGTTTCTTAAAATAGCTGTTTCATGATGAAATATTATGTATTTTTGAGCTTTTGAATCATGAATATATTGTGTGCAGTAAACTCTTCAAGTGAGATCGTAAAAAGATGTTTATGATGGTATTTTCTATCATCATCAGCTCTTTAAGTGTGCACAATAGTAGTAAGACATCTCCATCGACTCACAATGAAGTAAGCGACATGAGTGGAGGTCTTTTATGATGAGGACGGAGAGGATGAGAATGAAGCCCCTTTGTGTCTGTAATAGTTTCAACGAGGTGAAAATCAATACGGACCTCTGTCTGAGCCGTCCAGATGAAAAGAAACCATCACTATTTTACCGACCGTACACAGCGCTCAAGCCGGGAAGGCAGCCATTTTGAACAGGATCACAGCGGCAAGCCATCGCTCAATTCAACAACTCTATTGACACGACCACTGTCAGACACAATATAGTGGCTTCATTGAAGCTCACATTCCCTTTATTCAAAGGTTTAATGTCTTGGTTGAACAGGCTCGCATTGTGTCAGCTGCACAACAGAAAGTGGAGAATCAACATCACTGTCGCTTAAATGATTTTGTATCGTGGACAAAGACAAAGTCACACTAAGAAGTCCAAAACAAAAATGGTAAGTGAAGCTAGCAGGACTGAAACACACACAGATTGTAAAATAAAACAGTCGCTCAGAAAACATTCCCTTTTAAAGGAAAGTTCACAGATTCTACATGAAAACACATTTACCCAATAAAATATGAGCAACACTTTACAATGCATATGGGAATGTGTGAAATATAACACCAGAAGTGTTGACGTGTACGCCTGTCATTCAGAATACAAATATAATCCACATAGTATTTGACATGAATCTATGTTCACGCACACTAACTGAGCTAAACTAAGATGATGACCAGCATGTTAAACAGCATTTTAACATTTTCATCAGTTAGCATTTTTCTGTCTGTGCACAATCACTAAATGTGTCAGTTTAATAATGTATAATGTTTAGAAATGTTTAATCTGCATCTGTATCTGCATCAAAATACACACACGTAGAGTAGTTGATAAGACAATACACAAATGTTTTGCAGTGTTAAGAAATCCTATTAAAAAAAAAAAAAAAGAGTATCTGCAACTGAAATTTGATCTTGTTTCTTGGCACAACTTTATATCCTACTTACAACAAACAAACAAACAAACCAATAAGGACAAAAAACAGAACCTCCTTTGAAGAGACAAAAACAGAGAAAAGAAACTGGAACAGCTTTCATTAACTGTGGACTGAACCAGTGTTGTGTTACACGAGTGCAGCAACACAGACATGTAAAGTATCTGAAAATGACAAAATTATATGATACAACTCTGCATGATACACACACACACACACACACACACACACACACACACACACACACACACACACACACCTTCTGCTGCCATTCAGTTCAACCTGGCACACTGCTGCCTCCTTCACACACTGTGTGTGTGTGTGTGTGTGTGTGTGTTCATGTATGTGTGTCAGATTGAATAAAGCGTTGCCATGTGCTTGTGTGCATTCAAGTGCATGTTGCATGCATGTTCGCATTTGTGCACATGACTTTTTCACACACACACAAAGAGACAGAGACAGAGAGAGTCCCACTGGACATCATTGCAGCACATTTCCACATAATGCATGAGTGCCACTGACAGACCATGTCTCACTACACACACACTTGTACACACATGTACACATGAACACACATATGCACTGTGCAGCTCCATATTCTGTCTGCTTGACTTTGTTTCCCACCATGCCCTGGGTTAAAGAGTGATGGTGCAGGATGAAGCTCTGCTCTGCACATCATTTACACACTCCTCCTCCTCCTCCTCCTCCTCCTCCATTTCCCTCCACCCTGCCATACAATCAGACAGCCTGAGGTTGAATGCTAAAAGAATTAGAGGTAGCCTTGTGTGTATGTGCATGCATACATAGAGGAAGCTGGTTAAACCCAGAATATCACAACTATGATATGAATCTGATATCTTATGAAACACCTTAAATCTTATTATCCCGTGAAAACAACTTTTATTTTTTATTTTTGGTCCAATCATAAACATTCAGATGAAACTCAAACATTAAGAAAAATAATAGCAAGAAAACAAAAACATATTTATGTATATTTATGTATGGAAACTATTCAGAAAGCCTCATTACAACCCTGCAGTAAATAAATGTAATCAAACAAACTGCATCATATCCATCACATCAGAGGCTGTCGGCCCAAGATATCGGCAAAATGTTAGTATATATTGGTGACACGCATAAACTCACACAATCAGAAACTGAAGTGGAGCTACACAATTTCACTAAGTGCATGCTGCTTCCTGTGCTGGGGCCCCTGTGGGAAAAAGCATATGTCAGATAAAATACAGCTATGACCGTAAGTCAGCCATACAGCAGCCCCCAGCGCTAACGCTGGCCCATGGCCCCTCTATATGCCAGCTTTACTGTTATGGAACAAGGGGGGTGGGGGTGGGGGGGGTGGCAAACGTCATATCTCCAAGTCAAAAAAAACATTTAAAAAAAACAACAACCAATATAACAGCTAATAATGTAGCAGAGATCCTCAGAGGAATCGCCAAGAGGCACAAAACGCTCCAAACTGTGAATATTTTAAGTGCAACCACCGAGGAATGACTGAACTAAACTCCTCATAAATCCTTTACCACTTAGCATCCATAAAACATGAGCAAACCGGGGGGGGGGGGGGGGGGGGTTATTGGGAGATAATGGATAATAGCCAATCAGACTGGCCAAGATTTTTCTTGCGTATAAACTGTTGGTGGAAGTGAAGCTGTGGTGTATGAAATGTACAGTCGAGCATCACAAGCATCAGCACTAAATTACATTATAGCCTCTAAATAATAAAATGAATGATGATTACCGCTTCGGTCACGGCTTCCTGGGAAACTGGAATAGATACGAGCCACCGTTAATGTCATTTACGGCACCTGTGCTTTTCCTACTATGACAAGTCAAACTATGTGCAAAAAGGCCCATAGTTACAGGTTCTGCTTTGATTTCCAGCTAGAGGACAATCTCCTGGAACTAAATTTCAGCATGGCTCGGGGGGGGGGTTACAAAATTCAAATTCCTGGTACTTTCAGGGGCGGCAGTGTCGTTGATCGAGATTGGTCAAGCAGATGAGTCATCACATCACGACAAGGATAACTGTAAACAAACACAACATCTGGCAGGAACGGGGATATAACACACAACCAAACAGTCCAGGAATATTCTGCCATTCTGGGCCACCTGACTGGCTCGTTGTGGCCCCAGCAGTGCCCTGGATTCTCCGCCAGTGTATAAATTTGTATATCGTGTTCTCGTAAATGTGAAAGAAAATCAATAACAATATCAGCACCGCTTCTTGTACGGTGTCCGTTCCACAGCCTCTTATTTCACTTGCCTACCAAACAGCACATAAAAGGGATGAGGTCAAGCACACTGTCGCTTATTTAATGCAGTATATCCGTTCACTTTCCTCTAACCTGGAGATTTGTTAACAACCTGTCCAGTCATCACAAAATATGTGGTCGCATTAAACTAAAGAGAGACTTGGGATGAAGTGATATAAAGCATTTGTGTTTATTTAACAAATTATGTCAAGACCGACCAGACGAACAGCAGCAAGTTTCCCCTGCTTCATTATTTACAGGTCTGTAATCTGTTAGCGTGCCCCATGGCTGCTACATCGTAATAACCGATAGAGCTAAAGATGAAATAAACTCTGTTTTGTCTTTATGGACCATAAAATGCTCTAACCAACAATGTTACCGCACAGAGCTAACCAAAGAACCTTCTTTAAACCTTCAATAACGGATGTTTTCGTGAGCATAACGCTGACATATCATCACATTTTAAGTAGATATGTTGAGAAACATTACCATTCATTTGGAGTCATGTTTCTGGCTACCTGATGAATGTAAGTCCAACATTCACTCTCTTTTAGCTCTGATTTTGGTCTCTACCATCTCCTGAGGGAAATATCTGGCTACTAAATGCTCCACTCTGTTTAATAGCTAGTGGCTAATTGTATGTGTCTGCTGTTTGGTGCTTAAAGCAGCTAAACAATAAAGCTCTGTAAAGCTGAGGGGAGTTGCAGATTCAGGTGATAATTCTCTGTATTATCACTATTATACGACCCCTTTTCACACATTGTTTTCACATTATCATCTGATGCATTGCTATTATATAAAATTTTGATTATAGCTGCTTTAAGGAACACTCCTGTTGATGGAGTTGAGGAGATGTTGAGTGTGGAGGAATTTTAACTTCTGCAGTCCTCATTAAATTAACATGCAGCCAAAGTAAACTGGCTGCCTTTCAGCAGAGGAGAATTTGATTGACAGATAGCTGCCAAATATTGACAAAGTGTGAAAAACAGACTATTACAGTATGTACTGCGCCTTGAGCTGGTGTCCCACTGAGCCTTCACACAGATTAATATCTCAACAAGAGAACATTTATCAGAACTTTCAGTTAAAACATCAAATCTCTGGGGGTTTTTTAAAGCTGGACTGAAAAATGAGCTTAATTAACTGTCAAGATGTGCATTACTTTCACATTTTTAAGTGTGCAGCACATTATTTATAGACATTTTCAACGTATGTGTACAGTTTGTGTCCTCCCCGCTCGTCTAGTCCCTCTCGTTTGTTATAACTTTGGTCTTATTATTGTAGTTTTAGCCGTCATTTCCAACATTAATAATAATAACATTGTACTCACCCAGTTAATTGCTGATGAGGGTTGAGTCGGGATGAGAAAAGGTCATTTATTTTTGGGAGTATTGCCATTTTAACAGTAGCTATTCTGCCCATGTAGGTTCACTCATCACTAAAGGCCGTCTTTCCTTTTTCCCAACCACTGCCCTCCTGAGGGAACGTCTGTTTAGTCTTTATTTATATATTTCATTAGTTCTTCTTTCACCTTCTCTTAACCTCCAACAGTATAGAGGTATATAATAAAACAGGAGGAGAAGTGTGTGTGTGTGTGTGTGTGAGGCAGGCTGTTCCTTATTTACAGCCTTCACCTGATGATTTCCCTCCATCTCCTTTTTCTTGCACGAATATAGACCCAATGTTGCCATGATTTTAAATATGATGCTTTATCAGCCTAAATGGGTCCGACCCTCACATGAAGCTGGAAGGCACACACACACACACACACACACACACACACACACACACAGTGAGACACACACACATGTGAGCATGTCAGTGAGAAAACCAATAAACTGCAGTATGGCACCCCTGACGATCACCACTGCTGCTGCTTCATATCTGTACGGCCTGATTTACAGCAGCTGTTGGACATTTCTGTGCTCCACAGGTGACTTGGCCAATATAGTCCTTGTTTCGTCCAATACAGACATCACCAGTGTCACGCAACAGCTGCTGCACAGTCTACTGCACATGGACCTCGAAATACAAATAAATCCTTTAATGTATCAGAATTACATTATAAATGTGGGACAATACAAGCAAATGTAGACACTTTCTTAATGGATGGGGTGCATTTTCTCATTTGAATCCCCCTTGATAAGTAAATGATAATTTATTAAAAGATTTAGAATCTATCATGTATTCATTTATCTAAGTATAAAGGTTGAAAATCGTGTTGTTTTGCTATGTTTTCATGTAAACTATAGCTATAGAATAAATTCAAAATAATACCCTAAACAGATGTTATAAAATAGTTAACCAGTGGAATGAAAAAAGAAATGCACAAAGCAATATGTCTTGAAATGGTTAATTTTGTCCATGTTGTACTCTACACACATAACGACATCGTTTCTACTTTCTATGAAATGTCAGCAGCAGCAGAAATAACCAAGATTAAAGTGTTCTTTCTGGCTTATCTATAGTCCAGAGGTTTTCAAACTGCGAGGAGGGAGAGACGTGAGCCGCAATTTGCATCCGAATTTGTACTCCTCCTCTGAGTCATGACTCAGTCAAATCCAAACACACAGACATGTTACACATATTTTTAGATTCAGTGTGACTTACACCTCCCGAGGATATCGTTATCTCCACGTCTATCGCTAATAAACGTCCTTAAATGTGCTTAGAAGTCATAGGAAAAAAGATGCTTCTTGCAGCTCCAGGACTAAGAATCATCACATTTTCTTCACTACCAGAGTAATACAGTGATAGTTGTCTGTACGAACTGCTAATAGCTAACTCAGCATACCTTTAGTGGTGGCAAAATGCTAACTAAGACAAATATTAGGTTAGAAGCCATGAAATTTGATGCAGACATTATCAAGATCTCCAAAGGATGAAGCTTGCTGACTTTGGTGATCCCCAAACGTTTCGTCTCCTGCCACCAGCCGGTCAAAACGTCCTGTTATGCAGTGAAATATCTCAACATCTGCTGGATGGATTAGTACTAAATTGGTGCAGACATTAATGGCTCCCAGATGATGAGTCCTTGTGACATGATACCCTGTCTTTTCATCTACCGCCTACAGCTAGTTGACATTTTGTGGGTTGGATTGAAATCCAGAACCATTGGATGGATTATCATATTCCCTTTAGGATGAATTGGAATATTTAGGTGATTCCCTGACTTTGCAGTTAGCACCAACATTAGGTCAAAATTTCCATTTTTGTCCAATACTGTTTTGATAAATGCTAATTAGCAAATGTTAGCATGCTTACACACCAAGATGGTAAACATTACTTGCTAAACATTACCATGTTAGCATGCTGACGTTAGCATTTGGTACAAAAGGCACAGCTTGTTATAATTCCCCTTCCCCATAGCCTTATATTTAATAATGTATAAAATTATTGAATATATGGAAAATAGGAATTCCAAAAGTAAGAACAGCTTTGTAAGAGCATCAGAACAATAACAACATCTGTAAAAATGAACATGTAATTTCATGTGCTCAGTCACATTTGCTGACCTGTTGCTATGGTAAACCCACGAGTTAAACGCGAGCGACTGTGACCAATGAACAAGGACATTTTGTGGCTGGTATATCGGCACAGCAGCGGGGGAAAAAATACAAAGCTTCACTAAAACACTTGTACGCAGCATCAGTTATGTCACACATCAACACCCGCAGGTGCAGAAATGTCACCATACGTGCTGACAATGGGAACAATGTGGAGAAGTAGAGTGAACAAGGAGCACAGACACAACAACTGACACCAGGTGGTGAGTGTGTGTGTGTGTGTGTGTGTGTGTGTGTGTGTGTGTGTGTGTGTGTGTGTGCACATACAGTATGTGTGATTTGTATTGAACGCGACTGCTACTACTGAGTGAAAAATATGTTTTTGACAATTTATTTAATAACTCATTAGATAATTATAATAAAGAAAACCATATATAATGTAAAATAATGTCATATTAAAGGCTCTTTTGTGTTATCATTGTAGCTAGTGGTGGAGGATGGGGCTCTGTTAGCATGTTAGCTAATGCTTTATGACTCACTGGATGGTCAGAAAGCACAGCCTGGGCCTGGGGGAAGAGCTGCACCACGAGGCCTCCACCTGCTCAGCTCAGTCAGGTGGCTGCTGGTCTGCTGTCAGCCCCGGGGCCCAGCTCAGAGCTGCGCCGTGGGGCCCTGACAAGCTAACCACAGAGGAATATTATCGCTAATAGGATCTGTTTTAGGTCACAGAAGTGCACACATGAGCAGACACACATGTGCGCGCACACACTGAGACATCATGGGAAACGGCATTCAGAAAGAGGAAGCACGCTGGTTGAGGAAACACACTGCTTCACTGATTTTTGAGACAGCGCATCCACCCACACTCACACACACACATGAACACAGACAGACAAACACACACACCAACATGCATGCACGCGTATACACACCAACAGAGCTGGGAGATTCTTGGTCTGAGGACAACAGTTCTTTTTCGGCTGATGCTGTCAGATCCGCTCATCCTCAGAGAGGCATGGAAGTCACTGGGAACACGCACACACACACACACACACACACACACACACTCACACTCACCCTCACACACACACTCACACACTCACACACACACACACACATATACTGGGCCTTCCTCAAGCTCTGTCTTAAACACAACAGAGTAAACAGTGAGAGAATAAGAATTACACCAACAAATAGATGAATATTCATCTAACGTGCAGTGTGTGTGTGTGTGTGTGTGTGTGTGTGTGTGTGTGTGTACATGGAGTGAGGGGAGGTAAATCAAAGCTATGAGTCAGGAAAAGGAGGGACAAGGGGATGAAAAGGTTCAGGGCAAAGAGAGGACAGGACATAGAGAGAGGGCAGTACAGACAGTGATATCTCAGTAGCCAAAACACACCAGAACGAGACACACTTGTTACCCCCCTTCATCGCTGCAACCCCCCCCCCCTTCCTCCTCCTCCTCCTCCTCCTCCCTACATGATTCAATCTTCCTCCTCAGTCTCTGTATTTCAATTACGTCACAATTTCTACTTCCATTCATGGCAGTATTAGTCGCGTTAATCCACCCAGGTGGCTCCTTTTTAAAAATAAATAAAGAATTAGAGATGCCTTCATCTCAGAAGGTAACAAGAAAAAGTGGCATTGTGGTGATGAACTCATTTTTACCTCACTAGTGGCGGAGCATCTAACACTTCGCTAAAGAGAAGGGCATCTTAAGAACTACTGCAGATGGCTGTGAAATGAGGTATCGATATTCATGGTCCCCAGAGGATGACTCTCTAGCTATTGGGCAACATCTTCATCAGGTCAAAGTCTCCCCTTGATTACACGTTTTCTTCATGAAAATGTATCTGTACAACCCCAGAATATGAACCCTTTCTCTCTCTTTAGACAGCTCATGACATTTACTTGTCCCACCTTCAGGATAACATGACTATGTGTGATGTGACAGGTGTTGCACTTAGTGCCAAACCCACAGAGAATTATCATCAACTAGCCATTGTTAGTGTCTTTTAGCTCATGTTTTGATTTTCTGACCTTCCCTCATCAAATCAAAAAACTGGAAGCTACCCGAGCAGCATCACACACGGCAGGCAGACAAAGTTAGCGGCTAGCTGGAGAAAACAGTGGAGCATTTAGCAGCTGAAGAGCCAGGTTTGTCTATTGGGAGTTGGTGGAAACGCAAACAAAGCTAAAAGGAAAGTAAATATTGGACTTAAATTCATTATGTGTCCAGAGACACACCTCCAAATGAATGATAATGTTGCTCTGTGTCTGTTAGACGTGTAAATAGGCAAGTGTTTGCTAATCTATAACAACTATATAAAGTGGTAACACTTCTGATTTTGTTTACAGCCTTTTCCATTTAAAAAATTTAAAAACAAATAATAAAGCGTTAAAAACATACCAGTTTATTATTTACACAAACGCCCTGCAGCTCTGAAGAGGTCAGAATATTACAAACACAATTCAATACAAAACCATTACAAAATACAGCCTCAAAACATTACCATAGAAATCAACTGACACCTGCCTGACACAAAACAAAGCAAACAAAATCAAAAACAACTGAACAAGCTTCACAAAGGTCAGACTTATTTCAGGGCTGTTGTACAGTGTTACATTAGACTGCAAAGGCGTACTTAATAAAATAATAACTGTCATTTTCAAGATTCTTTTTCCATATTGCGTTTGAGATGGAAAACAATGTAATGTTTCATGTACTTTCCCAGGAATGTGGTCCAGTCCCACCACTGTTGTCACACAGCTGACATGTTCTGTCCTGCCGCTACCTTGCACTAACCGCTGTAGAGATATTTGTCCTATTTTTAGAAAGCGCTGAAAGCAGCTCAGACAAGCAGAAAATATCAAAAAGCACACAATATATTTGCAGAGTTACCAAGCAAAGAGATGGGAGAGGGAGGAGGAGGAGGAGGAGGAGGAGGAGGGCAGGCAGTTATTTAGAACTTAAAGTAAACGTCAACTTGGATTGCCAGGGAATGCCAGGAGGAGCCTCCATCTCTCCGCTGCCTTTTATCAAAACAAGGAAAAGAGGAGAAAACGCTGCAACGGCTTCATGTAAATTCTGCATATTTTCGTGATGTATATACATCCGCAGAGGGAGCTTATGGATTTACATTACAGCTAATAACACGCTATGCAATAAGATAAGAAAGCCAATACATTCCAGTAACAAGGTCATCATCTCAATGACAACAATAACGGCCGGGGAGACTCACGCTGCTGCTAGCTGAGAGTTAAATGTATGCTTGTAGTACACGATGCAGTCCTGTCTTTTCCCATTTGGCTATTTTTGCATCAGCTTGTGTCAAACAAACTGTGAAAACTGGCATTCAATGTTTGACTTTCACTCAGTCCCTCTGAAGGGAAATTGGCTCATCCACACAAGACTTCAGACCATGAAAGAAAAAAACGTATTTAAAAAGGAGAAATATCTTTTTATATTACAAATCTCTATACAACAGAGGGAGCTACAGAAACACAACATCAACAGACAGAAATATATTCAAAGAAGTGAATGTGCACAAAAAGTGATTAATTTAGTAATGAGATGCTTTCACCCTTGGGTGGTGAACATAGAAGGTCATGGGGTGGAATGAAAAAGACGACAACCAACAATGACCTTCAGGCAAAGGCACACACATATATACACACACACACACATTAATAAATGCTGGTGTGTGCGCTTGGTAGAGACAGAGAGCTTAAACACAGCGACATGGTGAGAAAGACGGGAGGAAGCAGAAAATCTAAAAAGCCGCTTCAACAGACACAAATGGAGGTCTGGACTGAAAATGCAAACCTTTACTTTCTGTAAGGTTGTAATGTTCTAGGTTAAAAAAACAACAACATCATGACAATGTTTACATGATTATCAGGTAATGTTACATGTTCACTATCTTAGTTTAACGCTAACATTTCCTTTTGATCCCCATCTGTATCACAGTAGTATGACACTTCCTGGGGTCTGAATAAGTGACAATGCAAATCAACACCAACACCAACAAGCGCAGCTGAGGCTGTCAGTATTTATTATTATTGTCATTAGTTACTGTCCAATGTAAGAAAGCATTACTGGACAAACTAAAACTATTGCTTGATGATGGCGCTACATGAAGGGGTCAAGGGGTCACCAAAGTTATTATAACTCATCCTGTAGGGAACATGATCATCTGTTCACAATGTCATGATAATCCAATCCAACAGCTGTCAAGACATTTGACATCTGAATAAAAATGTTTCAACCTCATGGCGGCACTAGAGGAAAGGTCAGGTAACCACCAAATTAGGATTCATTCTCTTGAATGTCTGATCTAAATCGGCAATCCATCCAAAAAGTTGTTGAGAAAAGTGGTGGAACTCTGTCATAACTAGAACCACGGCATCGTCACGTTGTGACCTACGTCAGCTGGTGCTACTTTCCAATATCAATGCACGTCAGCAGCACATACCATCCTGTCTGTATGATGCAGCCAGTGAGACTGCAGTCCACGCCTGCTGTGCTGGAGCAGGAGGATAGGATATACTGTGCTAAATGCTAATGTTGGCATGCTAACATTTGCTAATTAGTACTAAAGTTAGGGGATCACTGAATTTACAATTCACACCGCTAGCCGCTAGCCACTAGCTAAAAACATAAAGAGCTTTAACTCATATAAGGTTGAAAAACACTGGTGATGTGTTTTTTTATTGGTGCTCATAATTGTGACGGCATCATTTCAGAGACGGAGGACAGCGATTGAACCATGTCTGATTTTGAATGAAACATCAACAATCAGCTTCAATTATCAGTCTGACCCTTTGAGACGAACAAACCCGAGAGGTTAAAGGAGAACCGCAGAGAAAGAGAGAGACTGAGACAGCAGACCACACGGGAGAGCGAGCGAGAACCGGTGCGAATGAGAAGGAGAAAGAGAGAGAGAAAGAGAGGAAGTGGTGATTGAGTGACGGTGCTTGGAAAGCATGCCTCCATTTAAACACCGCCACAACCCGGCACCAGATGGGAGGGTTAATGAGGAGAGAGTCATGCCTGAACACGACGCCACGGTGTTGGGCTGCACCAACAGGGAGCACTGAAAGACCCAACAGGGAGTGTGTGTATGTGTGTGTTTGTGTGTCATGTGTGGAGGGTTTACAGTATGTGATGTGTGTGATGAAGAACTGAAGGTTGAAGCTAAAAACTGCATCACTGGCAAACACCATCTGGGTGCTAAGAGTTGCATGGAAAACCAATCTCTTCCACACACACACACACACACACACACACACACACACACACACACAAACACTGTTATTAGGTCTTTAAGCGTAATTGTTGAAAGAGAGAAGACTTCCCCCATTTTCCCAGCCCTTCCTGGGGTTTTAAACTGGTAACTGCCCACACACACACACACACAGCTCCATCTCACTTTCACTGTCATTGTTGTGAAATATGCAGTGAATGTAAAGTTAAACACCATGCATTATTAAAACCCCGACCATGAATAATCCAGGCCCCGTGTTGCATTTACACGCCTCACGACACAACATGAATTGTTTTCTCAGTCCAAATTGCTGCACAATCAGAAGGTAAACGCTCACCTTGAAAATGACAGGCTGGCCAATGTTGTGACACCATTACATTATTTTCCTTTTCTTGGTGTTAATAAGTGTTTTGAAAAAAAAAATGCATAAACAGTACTTTTAAAAGAATTCAAACCTTTTATCCCTCGCCTTGATCATTTCTCCCTGATTTTTAGGGTTGGGCTACTTAGAAAAGCCATTTGGCGTTACATTGGCACTATACATGTTCTGGGTCTGCTATTATTTTTAAAAAGATTTTACGCAAGTTGACAACAATCAACTGGATTACTTTCGATAGTGAAGAAAAAGTCTCAATTTGATGACTCTGAGGCAAGATGATGAGGTATAAGGTGCACTTTTTTTAAAAGATATGATTATTAAATGGAGTCGTGTTTGTTTAATTAACCAATCTGTACTTTGCGGTTTGAGTAAGAAGGGGTACAATTCTTGATGGAAAACGCATCAATAAAGTGTGAAGGCTTAAAGAAATTTTGTGACATGGTATCAATTCTTCCTTAATGTCTTTGTGTCTTGAAATTGTCCTGCTGTCCAGCTTTGGAGATAAGAAAACATCGAAACTAAAACCATAGCCATCCTTCAGTATACTACGCTGAATCAGGATAGAAAGTGTCTTTTCTTGTATACAACATTATTAGTGGGTTTAAACTGGCCTAGATTCAAGTATTTAGAAAACTAATTATCATGTTTTCAAGGTTGGAGAAAACACTTCGATCAAGTTTAGCTTTGCACAGTAACACTGCAACTTTACTACTTCCGACTGGACCGTCTTACAGAACACTTTACTTTGTACCTGTGGAGGGGGGGGGGCACCTGGTAAGCTGTCACCTCATATCCTCACGGGAATATTCGGCTCAGGTCCAAACCAGATACTGCATATACCTCCAAACTCCATCTGTTGTCCCCTGAGTTTTCTGTTCTTTGTTTCTCATTTTCTCCAGCTTTCTCTCCTCCCAGCTGACTGTGAATGCGTCTCTTCCCAGCAGCCCATTCTGTTCTTTGCTCTGTATTTGTTCAGCTACTAATGTAGTCTCTTTCTCACCGTGGAGAAGAGATGACATGGTGGTGGTGGTGGTGGTGGTGGTGGTGGGTAACTCTCCTCCTTCTGCTACTGTTACACTTCAGTAAAGCTCAGTACAGTGAAGTGGTTCAGCTTGTGTGTTTAATTGCTTTCCACTTCCAAGAAGCCTCCCTGCTGGCCCAGACAGAGAAATTCATACATCAGACGATTGGGGTGAGACTCATAAAGTGCTACCGTGGTGTTTCATTTGGGACGAGATTCTGCACTTCACTTTCACAGAAATAATTCGCTTCCACAAAATCGTCTGATAGCCACCCACAGCTTGATGACCCTGAACTGATGCCCGGTGACCAAAGCGTAACCGGTTAGCGACTATCCAAAAAGTGACTGCCATTATGTACAATCACGACCCGCCTACTGTAGCGTCATAACGTAAATAATATGGTTAGAGCAAAGTGCTGCAAAGATTCATCTGCACGACGTGAACATGTTTTAACTTGAAGAGACAAGTAGAGAAAGTTGAATCTGAGCTGTCACACAAACACAAAGACGGGTACGCTGGTATTAGCGAGCTAACAGCTACTGTACATTCAGTCTGTATATTCAGTAGATATATGTGACATTAACATTACCATCAGGAAACATTTCGTTAACACAAGCCAACCGTGTCACCCTTAAACCAGAATTCCCAGTTGTGCATAAAAACACTGAAAATATATCAGGCTGATTGACATGATTTGTCATTTGACGGAGGAAAAATCCCTTTTTGCTTTTGTGATGCCATGACCATTTTTACATTGTACAAACATTTTAGCATTTGACATGTTTACCACCACTACTGGTACAGTAAGCCTCCACAAATAGAAAAATAGTATATTCAGTATTCTAGTATACTAAATTAGTATACTCTCAAGTTTTACGGTCTGGTTTTTACACTGTATTTCCATTTATGCTACATTATTAGCATTAGCTAAGTCTGAAGTCAACTACAGAGGTGAGACAAAGTCATTGCTTTGAAATTGAAATGAGTCTCAAGTGTTGGCTATGAAATCCTGAGTCAAGTCTCAAGTGAAGACAGGTATGTTGCAGGTAGCAGTTAGTATAGCCTCGTACATTTAAAGAAATAATGAATGCTTTTTAAAATTTGTATTTATCTATTTCAAATTAAATTTATAACATTTAAAAGCAAAATAATCAAGTGTGCCTTGATATATTATTTTTGTTGACCAAAGCAGAGTCTTTACGTAGTGCAGTCAAAGTATATTCGTTGTCAGGACTCGTGCTCAATTCTTTATTTATAACATTATTTCTAATCTTTGGACTTGGGGAGGATATCAAGTCATTCCAAGTCCAAGTGGAGCCATAAATCATTGGTGTTAACGTCAAAGTAGAGTCTTTTTCTACTGGTCAACTCATCAAAAACACTGATATAAAAGCAAAGTCAAAAGTGTGTGATTTGCCAGTTTAAAAACGTGTAACTGCAGACTCCAACATGGATGCAATCAAGCATCTCTCACCACCCACTGTTGGTCAGAAAGGAGCGACACATTATCCAAATTGTTCACAATGTGAAAGCACAGTTTGGCGTTAGATGGCCAATAATCAAAAACAATGGGTGCTGTGAGTACGGATCATTGGACCTCATCTAAACGTCCAAAAAGTCATTTTTCTCCACAATATGAAGTGCCCCTGTATGTTTGTCTCACCCCCTTATCACACCGACGGCATTCTCGATCACGCCCGTCACCCTTCATGCTCCAAGCTACTCAAGTAGATCTATCTTTATTGGTATGTGCTGTGGAAGACAGCTGGACCTCTTCATTTCTGTATAAATCTCCATCTGAGCCAGACAGCGGCGACTCTGACCTCATTACGGCTGGTAACAAGCGTTATCAACACCATTTGGGCTCAGGATTTATCTTCGCTACTCCCTTGCTCCTTTTGCAACAGAAGAAGCTCACACACACGACTGAAACTGGTGGCCTGACGGAGCTTATATGTTTTCACGGTAGAGCTCAGACTAGGTTAGACGAAGGCCTTTCAGGTTTTATAGCTCATATTTATGCTGATATTCATTACATTTTTTAAAAAAGTCATTTCATGCCCAAAAAGAATACGGCATCAGCATATTCGCGTTGTCATTGTGAACACGTTAGCATGCTGACACGGCTGTGCCTCGCCTCACAGAGCTGCTAACACGGCTGTACACTCTTGGTATTGTTTAGTCCTTTTGGCTCCACCTATTTATCACGATGTATTTCTATTTTCTTATCTAAACTACATTTACATTTACAACATTCATCCAGAGCCATTTACAATGCAGCTCTGTAGACATCCTCATATCAAACACAGACTTTTTAGGGTCCATTTCCCACCAGGCTCTGCTGTATGTAATATATGATTTAAAGTACAAAAGGAAATAAAGGCAAGAAAGAGACCACGTCACAACAACCTGAACTAACCTACAGTATTTAGTGTCCGTGACACCAATATATCTGCAGCCCTGCTATTAACCTCTGGGTTGCTACACTGTATTATTGTGTCACTATGATTTAACTGGCTGTAATTTCTGCTTTTTCCCTCCTGGAGTTCCTCACAGAGGTTTCCAATTCAATCCAAAATGAGGGTAAATTTTCCACAAGCTCTGGTGAGAAAACCATTAATTTTGCCTGAACAAGAGCTTCTTATACCAACAGCTCCATGGCTCACTTCTATGTTGACATTATGATAATGTCAATTGAATACATTTCAAAATAAAAGTCATCTTATATTTTTCTGATGTAAGTGGTTTTGGTCCTCCTGTGTCCTTCTCTTAACTGACTTAAGATTTAAGTCAAGACATTACATTAAAACTGTCTTGACTTGATGTTGTCTTCCTGACTTCTGGCTGAACATTATCAGCTGCATTTTGAGTTTACAAAAGGATCCGCAAATCCAGATCAAAGCTTTGTGTAGTTTGGAGAAAACCTCCAAGCTTCCCTTCACAGCAGAGCTACAGTGCAGAGATAACAATGAACACAGAAGAGACGACAACGGGTCTTTCTCCATAAAAGAAATCATATTTTTTGTTCTTTGTTGTTTTTTTTTTATCTTGTGTCCCTCAACTGTGTTTGATGTAATATCTTATGTCTGAAGAATTAATCCAAAATGAGAGGATGCAGCAGGACAGAGGATGAAAAACATTCTGGAGGTTTAGAGCTGACTGAGGAGGAAACAGATGGTGACTTGGTCAGCGAAAACAATGCAGCATGTTCATATAGCATCATAAGTCGTCGTGAAAACCCCCCGTGGAGGAGGGGAGTGTTGGTGTGGATCTGTCGGTTTGGACGGCATCTCTTCATCTCTAACAAACTGCTGCAGTTTTCAGCTGACAGACTGCAAA
Organism: Enoplosus armatus; assembly: GCF_043641665.1. Lineage (NCBI taxonomy): Eukaryota > Metazoa > Chordata > Actinopteri > Centrarchiformes > Enoplosidae > Enoplosus > Enoplosus armatus. The sequence goes on along the minus strand of NC_092192.1, from coordinate 4,537,603 downwards.
CTGCCACAGAACTAGAGACAAAGAGTCTGTTGTGGGAGTCAGCAGGTGAGATCGCTGCAAGTGCGGATATCATTAATCGAAACTGCTGCTGTTTATTTATTTGTTCAGCCCTGCTGTTCACTTACTTGCAGTGCAGTTTTACAGGTTTTAACTGAGTGCATTTCTGACAGTTGGTGGGGCGGGCCTTGATCGGGTCCGAACCCGATCCTACCATAGACTGTATAGACTGTATATAAAGATGGCCAACGCGTCTCCATTTCCTCCCATTGTGCAAAAGTTATTTGGAGGCAGAGCCTGCGCAGGGATGATCGGTGAGTGGAGCCCGCAACATCGAGGTCCCGCCCATACACCCGCCCGACCCAATCGCGAGCACACACCAGTCAATCTCAGCTGTCAATCATGACGTTTCACCCCTTTTTTATACCATCAAATAACTATAAATAATTAAAACCAAACTGATCAGAAAAATGAACACTTGAACAAACATCAGCGTGATAAGAACGACCTAAAATGACAGAGACCGTCTTTGGGAAAAATTTATTTGACATGTACTTTGATTTTTTTGGCCCTTGTCCCATCCGCTAATATGGAGAGGGCGGGATTTATGACCTGCAGCCAGCCACCAGGGGGCGATCGAGAAGTTTGGCTTCACGTTTGGGGAGCTGTCATGTCGTCCATCTTCATATACAGTCTATGGATCCTACACACTTGTCTCTATGAGCATATGTGCACATGTAAACCTGCAAATGTGAACATATTTTGCAAATCATGTTTAAAAGCATTTGTTTTCATTGCCTGACTATTTTTTTCTTTTTTTTACGTTACTGTAATTCATACATAGTGTGTCCTGTTTTTCCTTTGCTGCTGTAACAACCAGTTTCCCTGCAGAGATCATTAAAGTTTCCTTATTTTTCTTAAGGTCTCAAAAAATAACATTCACTGCGAGAGGAGGACACCTGACTGGATTTGGTCCGACATCAAGCTAGTTTTGTGCAGCAACAACACAACTCTATGCCATTGCCATCCATTCACATCAATGAGAAGTCCCGAATGTGTGTGTACAGATGTGTGTACACCCCCACCCCCCATGTTGTTGTGCCTATTATCTTTCAGTCCCATTTGCCACCCAAACAGACACCAACTTCTATCTAAACCATCTACCAACGATGCACATCAGCAGGGTTTACTGCATTTAGTCTGTAGGACTGGTTAGATATGTCAAAACATACTCTGGCACACACATGAGCCATTTATGAACTATGGTGAATGTGGAGAAAGACCAGTACCAGTAGTTAGCCTCAGTGGCAACTTGGCCGGTCAGAGAAATATCTCAACAATCATTGAGTATATTAACATGAAATTTAGTACAAACATTCTTCATCCCAAGAGGATGAATCCCAATGAATTTGGTGATTTCCCTGACTTTTCCTCTAGCGTCACCATGAACTTGACATTTTTAGGTTTGAGTGAAATGTCTCAACTGCTACTGGATGGTTTAAGGTCAGATGTTCACGTCCCCCTCGTGATGAACTTTAATAACTTTGGTGATCCCTTAACCTTTCATTTAGTACAATCATCAGGTCAAACTTTTAACTCGTTCAATATTTCACCCCATCATCCTACTTTGTGAGTGAATATAGAAACATTACCTATTAAACATCCACATATTTACGCCGTCATTGTGAGCTATGAGCTGACTGTGGGTTTTTCTTTAGTTTTATATATTTATAACTTGTTTGAAGGTAAAACCTGGGTTTTATTGACTGTTGGTCATGAACACATTTAGTGCAGAGATTTGGAAAACATATGGACTCAAGAAAGAACAACCATGATCTGGGCCAGGAACACAAGCCTCCTGCAGCTTTGTAGCTTTGTAGCCTCAGAGAAAATATCTCAAACACTTGTTTTTGAGTCTGGCTGAAAGTAAACACAGAAAGTAATCCCTGTAGCTGTTGTAACAAGCTTTATAACATATCTTGGTCAAATTGCTGGCTGACTTAGATGCCAAATTCATGTGTGCATGGCAACTCAGTTGCCGTTTAGCTTGTGTTCATGCTGAAGTAGTGACAAAAGGTTAATCTTGTCTGCAGGTTTTGCAACAAAAAAAAAAAATGGCAAGGGACACATTGTGCTGTTTTTAATTGACTGCCACTGTGTGATAAAAAGAGACTCCAGGGATTTCCAGGAAACTATCTGTGTTTACTCTCAGTCAGAACGAAATGTTCAATTTTATGTTCTAAGAAAATACAGAAGTGTCGTCATACCGAACAAAAATATGAAAATAATTTCCAGGTTGATAAATAACCTCATTTCCTACTGTACTCGGATGTATACAGGAATCAGACATGCACATTTCAAAACAAGTATTTTTTAGCTGAAAAAGACACACACAGCTTCAAACAGCGATTATCTCGTGCTCTCGTGCTTTTTTTTTGTTAGACAGGGGTCTTGCATAATGCAGGTTTTAGACACTTTGGATGTTCTTCACCAGGAGGAGCATCATCTGGCCTGTCTGCCTCATTAACCCACCCTCTGCTCCCCATGGAGACAGGAAATAACACTGGGAGGAGGGCTGGATCCATGGAGTGGTATGAATGATGGGGGTGTGTGTTTGTGTGTGTGTGTGTGTGTGTGTGTGTGTGCGTGTTTTGGGGACAGATAGCAAAATGGGCCAAAGAAGCTCAAGGTAAAAAGTGATGACGTACAGAAGGACAGCAAGCAAACTATTATTACAGGTAGCGATTTTAAGTTATTATGTGATTTGAAAAATAATATCAAGTTTGGTTTCTAAAGCTGCAAATTAAATTAAACACAATACTGTGAGTCAATAGACGATGGCTTAATGAATGTTTATAATTATTCAGGGTTTGACTCTCTACAGTAGTTTTCATCGTTACTGGCGGAGTCCAACTGTCCCGCAAAGGATTCAAATTGCATACCAATGCACCAGGATTTTTACAAAGAAGTGATGCATGCACGTACTGAACATGATACCAAACACAAAACATGTGTATGCACACATTTTACATAATGTGGAAGACAACAGCAGATGTCAGGAGACATTGCATTTCTGCTTTGACGACCATGTCTTTTAGAAATCACGTTTATGTATCATGAAATTGTTTTTTCAACTACTTTGTGCTGACAAAAGTGATCGCTGGATTATGTTCACAGGCAACCTTTTTTATTTTTAATGAAATGAGGAAAGAAAGAAATATGATGTCAATGAACATTTTAATCAACACATTTGTGACTTCCCAAATAAGTTAATTGCCAACATTTCTTCATGTTAATTGAAAACGTAATCCAGGCAGCTTCACGTTTCCTTCAAAACATATTTGCAGTTGAAAATGAGTTGTATATAAACATAATTTCTAGGAGACAGGGTTATAATAAATGGAGTGTTCCTGCCCCCTGTGGTCAATAAATATGTCACTTTGAAGGGAACGCTGGGACTTGAGTTACTGTGTTAAATAAGTAAACGAGTCAACCTCCTCGCGCACAGCAAAAGAAGTATAGTATTTTTCATATTTAATACCTGCGTTGACTCCTGAAAGTGATAGACGGAGCAGAAGGAGTTGATTTACTGTTAAAGCTCTCACAAAAAAAAATCCAAATCCACCTGTCTACACTGCAGTGGCATCTTTTGACACATCCTTCTTGAAAAGTTTAAATCTCAGCGTTACATAACAAAATTACTTCTCACGTTGTTCCACCTGACAGCTGACAACAAAGTCTGAATTTTCCAAACAACTGCTCCCGGCAATATAACAGAGCAGTAGTACAGTAGGGAGCAAGTAATCCTGCATGTATATGTTGTTTTTTTTACTTTTCCAAATAAAATAGTCAAACAAACCCTGGATATCGAGAGTGTTTGCCTCTCCTCTTAACGGATCCTCTTTCTCTCTTTCTCTCTGCAACCATTTGTATTTTCAGTTTTATCGCTGATAATATGACAAATCAAAGTCAAACATGCTTTTCGTTTCTCTCTCTCTCTCCCTCCATCCTTCCCTTTTCACCTCCATCTCCTTCTTTGTTTCTTCTACAGAATCAAACATCTCATCGGTCCCAGTCATGCAGTGTCGGAGGGAAAACGTCTTTTCTCTCTGAGCCGTTAATGTGCATTATCACGTAGTCTGTTCCTACAGGATCGGGCAAGTCAGCGGATTTACTCTGAGAGGAGAGGAGGGGGGGTTTGAGATCCCCAGTCAGGATTCAAGGACAATTCATTATCACTGCCAGGGTGCGGCAGGGCACAAAGGGGGGCTGGATGTAGTGGTGGGCTATAGGACCGCGGTTCAATAATATGCGTTTTGATTCTCTGACCGAGCTGAAGTGAGGAGCTGGGAAATGTCAAGGGCATCGCATAAACAAGCCGCTTCCCTGCTCGCTGTCCAAATCCACTGCAAGCTGTCTCAGAAAATAAGCCCTTACGTCAGCTGTGTGAATGTGCATCTGTGTATAGAGAGAAAGAAGGGAAGAAAACTGGGCCCTGCTGGACCGCTAATCAGTGTTGTATGATTTCTCTTCATATCTTTATAGTTATCTATAATCAAAAACATTACTGCTGGAAAGAAAGACTTTGATTGATTTTGAGGGACCATCTTTTGTTAGAAGCCAGAAATGTTTGTTTGTGTGATCAGTTTACATGGATTTTACAAACAGAGACTGTCCCAAAACTACCCCTCTGCTTTACATACAATGTAGGGTTTAAGGCGAAGATCCTGTATGTGGCCCTCCAAAAGAGACAATGCCACCTCCAGACTCCAAATCAAGAAGAAACTGTGGCTGACAAAGTAACAACCAATATGTAGAATTTAAGTATCTCTTTAATTAATCAATCAATTAATTACTTAAGCAAAAGTTTAAAAAACAGTGCATCGCCGTTCAAAGGGACTTCAGTACGTACGTCAGTAAGTGAACGCATCAGCGTTCACGCGGCCTGCTGCTAGTGCAGGTTGTCGCGTTCAGTTCAGCACAAGCCTATTATTATTAAGATTATTATGAGATTAGGATTGTTTCTGTGGCTTTCACCGTCTTTTAAAAGGCTTTTAACGAGGAAGCGACGTACGATGCTCTCCGTCACCAGTGAGGGGAGCTCTCCACTGCTGAAAGCTACTGATCCGTTCAGCGACAATGGTGATTTAAGTATAGTGAGTTCACTTTGAAAATCTGTTGAAAAAGATTCATTTGTACATGTACTGAACACCTCCAATGCTTTAGTTACCAGGAGCACATATTGTTGGAAAGCAAATAAAATATGACAGTGACCGTTTTGCAGATATGTTTTAGCCTCTTTAGGAATCACGTTTGTAGGATTCTGCCACAAAGATGTCGTGTTTACTTCAAACAGCAGCTTCTGTTCCTTTTCCAGCGTCTTGAGCTCAATCAGTCATCAACCCCATCATTTGAGGGATTTTGTATGGAGTTATTAAGCTACTATACTCTGCAGCAAAAAAAAAAAAACGCCCCAACTTCTCCTAATCAGCTCATCCACTCCCTCCCTCTGTCCCCCGACCAATGAGGTGGTGTATCTCGTGTGATAAAAGTGCAATAATTGGCCAATCATGTCGCAATCAGGGGCTCTTCTCTGGTAGCGTGCTGGAGGGAGTTGAAATGCTGAGACCATCCAACAACAGCTTTGTAACACACACACACACACACACACACACACACGCACACACAGTGGTGCACAGAGGGTGAATGGCTCGCGGATAACTGATAACTAGTAATGATCCGCTCTAATAATAGTCTCATCATTAGACGAAGCAGTAGTAGCAAAGGGTGAAAGGTCAGTGTGTGTGTGTGTGTGTGTGTGTGTGTGTGTGCGTGAGAGAGAGAGAGACACTGTGTGTGGGTGTGGTAATTGCGTTCCTGTGCTTCATCACTGACTGTACGTTTGTCTATAGAGACGATAGAGACGTATGTGCTGGCTAATGTTGGGAAGCAGACTGTGAAGGGTGCAGGAGTGTTGGCTAGTTGTCCGACTGAATCAATGCTGACTGATGTAACACGGCTGGTTAAAACGTGTTACAGAAAGTACTTGTTTCTGAATGGCTGGTCGTCCCTCTGGAGTGTTTGACCACTAGCAGTGCTATGGAGCAATGTGTGCAATGTTTTTACACACAGATCCACGTTTTGTTTCTTTGTGCACGAAACCAAACATGTGAGCGACACATTCCTGCCGCCAGCTTCACGTCACCGATCGACAGTTGGTGGCGATAATGAGACAAGAAATGTAGCAATGCACCAACAAAGGCAAAGAAGAAGAAGACATATATGTCACATATAGACAAAAAATATGTAAATAAATAAAACACAACGAAATTAATGGAACACACTCACCAGGAAAATGTTATAGTCACACAATCAGAACGCAAAACTAAATAAACATTGTTAGCTCATTATACAAAACCAAACCTCTGGTATGGGCGTGTTTGATCCATTTTTAATGTAAAACTATTGATAAGTGCTGCGTTAATATTTGTTTGTTTAGTCTTTTTGTTGATGAACTAGAGCTGCATTTAAATGATTAATGAAGTCTAACTTGATTACATTAATTGCTTAATAGCAGAGTCCTCTTTTTAATTAGATGTATTCTGAAATGAAGTATTTGACTGCCATCAGACACCTTTACAGAAACTGTACAAATGCTGGCTAACAGCAGAGTGAATGTGTAAAAGCTGAGTTACAAGCATGATGAGGATGTGTGACAGCTGACTACAGAGGTGCAAAACATTTCTGTGGAATTATTTAACACTGAAGAAATGACCGTGATGACTTACTGCAGCTGTTTATCAAAGCTAAGAAAAGCTTTGGAGAAAAAATACGTCTCTCTAACACAGGAAACCGACAATTGAAGGAGCATCCCAGTGGTGCATCAGAAGTCCTCCTGCTAAACTCTTAATTTTAGAGAAACATCCAACAGCTCTGGCTTGTGATTCTTTAAATAATCTGTCACACCCTGGTAATGTTTAAAGTTTTATCTGTGAAGATAATGCTGAAAAACATCAGCCCAAATTGAGAGAAACCATTTGGCTCCCCTTCATCTTTTTTTTTTTCCTCGAGGAGGAGGAGGGGTTAAAGGTCGAGAGGTCATCATCGCTGTGGGGCAGGGAAAGTCAGGTCACCATTCATTCCCTCTTGAGGCCATTCAGTGGGAGTTTGACCGCTTGACCTCCAACTAATGAACACAGCGGCTAATGAACAAAGTCCTCGAAGGGTTTCTCAATCACAGCACCTCAACTCACACTGGAAATCTAATGACCACTAAACCAGAACTGCTAATTGTTTGGTCACACCTACTCATTTAACTAACGGATACGTTATTCATTTGTCTTCCCGGCGACCAGAGCACAGAGGCTCCTCTCTCTGGGTACGCTTCTCCAGCGGAGCTTCTTGTGTAATTTGGAAAGTAATTTAGGCTCATAATGCTGAATTACCTCGTTTACATAAAGTGGAAGTGATCACAGTTTGACTACTCGTTTCCATAACATCTCATATCTGCCATGATTCACTTCTTTTTAAAAGAGAGCAAGTGAGTGCAGAACGAATAGGAACGTTTCATGTTGTAGAAATGTTGGTCAATATTAAGAATAATAACCACTTTACTTCTATTTTAGTGATGATGGTCACAAAAATTGCAACTGAACACCCGCAAATATCCTACAGGATAACTGCACGTTGAATTAACCCTTCAGTTGGCTGCTTAAAGGCTGCATTATTTGATTTATATCAATATTTATATTCCTTTTTTGTAATGAAACAAGCTGAAAACACATCATCTTACAGATTGTCATCTTGAAGTTGTCACATTTTTATAGCTAACATGTTAGCAAATAATTGTCTATTTACACGTCCAGCAGACATGGAGCAACATGCACATTCATTTGGAGTCGTGTTTCTGTCCGCCTGATTCATTTTAGTCAACATTCATCGTCCTTGTAGCTCTGTTTTGGTCATCACCAACTGCTTAGAAAACGTTTCTGCTAAATGCTAACTAGCTGCTGATTGATCCACTAAGTTCCACAGCTAATCGCTAACTTTGTCTGCTGTTTGTTGTTGTGCTGGGCATGTAGTGTACATACCATATGGTTATCAGCCGGGGAAAAAGAAAACAGTATTGGTCAATTTAAAATGAAAATATTGATGAGTGCAGCTTTAAATACAGCAAAGATGTCTCCTGGTGAGGCACGAGGTTTATCTGCGATAGTCTGAAATATAATGTAACAGTAGCACCAGTAAGATCAGTGATCAGACTCAGTAATGTCAGTTATGCAGAAATATCTAATTAAAGTTTGCTAACTTTAGCCACCATAAGCTATTGGTCATACCAGATAAATTAAGGGTGTAGAAGCAAATTCCTCGAGTGTATTGAATTGAGCAAGTGTGCGTTTTATATCTTGTGAATTTGACTTTTCATCTGTAAGAGAATGAATGAACTATTTCTTCTTTCAAAAGTTATATAGTCTTGTTTTAGATGTAAAAAAACAAACAAAAAAAAACTCTTCAAAATAAGATGAAGAGGGCAGAGTTGAGGAAAAGTATTTTTCTCTATTTCAGCCTCCTTTTAGTCCCTTTATCGTGATGAGTTTTTAGCCTCATCTCTACAGTGTTGCCCTTTCTACTCGATCTACATACCAAAGGAATCTCTCGCAGCTTGAAATCTGAGGATCGCAGTGTTGCACCCACTTCCTGTCATTTAAAAAAATGTGCTAGCGGCTCATGCATGCGGCACGTATGAGTATGTGTGCGAGCTGTAACAGCATCCTCCAGTATGTGCGAACAACTCCCCTGGCCAGAGTGTGTTCCTGTTAAAACCCATCTGTGAATTCACACGACTTATTCACTGTGATCTGAGAGCAGACCTACTGCTACTTCCCTCCCACTCCCCTCTCCGTCTCCGTCAGTCTCTTAAAATATTCCGGGCATCTCTGTCTCGCAAAGCAATTCATTTCATTAGCGTTAATGTTGCATGAACAATGTTGATATTAGCAGTTGACTGATATGGTTGTTTGAAGGTCGACGTGCACTGAGCTATATTATGTGCGTTATATATATTATTATATTATCTTTAATGTGGCTTTTTCCATGTTTGTGTTTAAAGTTTACGTCAGAACTGTGTTAATCTCAGGGTGGAATAAAACGTGGATTACAGACCGACAGCCACTGTAACGCTCTCAATCAATCAATTCTACAAAAAAATATGTAACAAATCAAGCATTATGTGTATTATATCAACAGTGAACACCAGTGTACGTCCATATTTCACATAAGGCTCATGATGTCGGTTGGTTCGTCAATCCATCCAGACTTGACCAAACCGATGAAACAATTAACCAGATTGCCTTGAAAGTCTTGACATTTGGTTTAAATATTCATGATTTCATCCTGACCTTCCCTCTGTAGCTCCACTTTCAGGTCAATATTTTCCCTTAAACAACAACTGACTGCGTCACGTGTTATCTCAGAAGCGAACAGTTGAATTCCTATTAAATTTGCTGTGGACGTGATCGTCAGAGGATTTAAACAATCAGGCAAAAATTTTCCATTTGGACACAAACCTGAATGAATTCCCCAGAGGATCAAACATTTCCATTGTGAACACTCCAGGAACGTTCCTCCAGCACCATCATCAGAATTAAATGCTAATTATGCATCTCATAATCAAATTGAATTGGTCCATCCTCGCAACGAACCTCACTGCCAGCATGCTTCTTCGTAAGCGCCTGTCGGAGAGTCGAACAGCTTCGGAAACCCCCCCAGCCCGAACTGCACTTCCAGAAAATACCTCGTCTCCTCTCCAGAGTTGTACAAACAACATCTGGTTCACTTTCTGTTCAACAGTTCAACTCTTTTATAATCATCAAGCAAATACATACATACATTTAGTAAAGCAACTGGTGAAGCAAAGGTGTGTCACAGAAGACATCCCATATTCTAATCCTGTGAGGTGATTTAAGGCCACCCTGTCTTAATTCATGGCAAATTATACACTTGTTTACGTATAATCATTAAGTTTACCCAATTCTGTATTCTGTGGCTTTATTTCTCCCTGTGGTGATGCAAAGTGATGCATTAAAAATCAAACGGGAGCTCAAAGATGCTAAAATCTGAACAGAAGTCTCTGAATGATTAACACAAAGTAACTGGAATGACTTCCTGTCCTAGTTTGGAGAAAATCCATCTGAACATCCTCATGTCCAAAAATAGATGTCTAATTGGGTAAGAAGGTGGTGAGGCGGCTTCACACCCCTGGTGGCTTCTAAATGTTCAGTCCGTCCCCTTAAACGACGTCGTTCTCTCCGTTGCATTGTCGTCCACCTTTTCGGTGTCCAGCACACTTCAGCTGCTTCCATGCAGAGCGATTCATATGACTTACTCTACATGTAGAGCGTCTGACGTGCAGTTTAACCTCATCGTGTGTTTCTTGCTTACTTTCTGTTTCTGGCTGTCAGGTTTTCCTTCAGTCTTATGAAACCCCTCCACATTTAAACATTCACACGAAGAAAATATTTATCTTCTGGTTTGTTTTGAGCCTCTTTTATAGATATCTATATCTCCTCCCATACTGCCATGCAAGAGTCATGAAAACCTCAAATTAAAACGAGTCGATGTGTTTCTTGATAGAAAATCTGGGATTTTGCAGCTACACCCTTATTTGGTCTGATATGACAAGTAGCTTATATTAGCTCATATTAGCTAACTTTAGAGGCTGTCCATTAGTTATTAGCATTGTTTCAAATGCCTAAAATTACCTATGTTTACCTGACAAGTCCTCCAAACTAAGTGACAAAGTAGGTTGTCATTTCCTTCCACAATTACACTCTTTTGCATTTTCGGGATCTGACGTATGCGTCGGCAGCACCTTCCAAAACCATAACAACAATTATTCACATGACTGTTTTCTAATCTGCCACCTCTATGGCTATGGTTTGGTTAGGTTTAGGCACTAAAAACCACTTGGAACTACTTGGTTAAGATTAGGAAAAGATTGTGGTCATGTTTGAAACCCAACAAAGTTTTGCAAAGCTAATAACAACATCACACTACTCATCTTTCACATGGCCACTAGAGGTCCTTCATAGATACATACATACCATTACAACATAACATTAACTTCCGTCAACTAAACTAGAAGCTAGATATTGATGCGTAACTGACTCGTAGTACTGTTTCATAATGTTTCACCATCATTGCCACCTGTGGCCACAGGGGCCGCTGTTACATGGGCTCATTTTAAATGTATTTCTTGCTTTGCGTCTAAATGCTGTTTCTGACAAGAATATTATTTTGGCGCAAACACTGAACACAGATGATGTACTTTTGATTAACCTTGAGTACTAATTTGTACTGAAGTATTTCCATTTGCTGCTACTTTATACTTCTACTCCACTACAGTTCAGAGGGAAGTATTGTACTTTTTACTCATTACATTTATTTGATGGCTACAGTTACTAGCTACTCTGCAGATCCTCATTTTACTTACAAAATGCGTGATAAGTTTATGAAATATGATGCGTTTTTATAGATTAAACATCACACACATCAGTGTATAAAACAGTAGCTGTACCTCCACATACTGCAACAGCAAAAGTGTAATAATAATAATAATAATAATAATAATAAGAGTAATAACAATCCAAACATGATAGTATAGAAACACCCTCAGGTGCTGTTTCTCTGCACGAACGACTACTTATACTGACACTTTAAGTACATTTTGCAGATAGTACCTATGTACCTTTACTTACATAACATTTTAAATGCAGAACTTTTACTTTTAACACAACACTGGCTGTTGGAAGCTTCAGTACGTACCTTTTTGGTATTAACTGTCTACCCCTTGTTTGGATATATGAATACATTTTAAAAAACATTTCTCTCGGTGGAAACAACACTGATATTTCTCTCTAATTGTCCAATCGTTGTTCTCTCGGTTGTTTGAAGCCAACAATGCTCTTAAGACCGACTATCGATCACATGAAACCAACAGCATCTGAAGGATCACATTAACAGCTAACTGTGCAAGTTGTCTCCTCAGAGTTCTTCCTCAACCTTCCTCCATTAACACACACACACACACACACACACACACACACACACACACACAATCACAATCACAAACGCAAACACACCCACCTCAGGGGGCCACTTACATAACCAGTACACAGATCAGGAGGGGTGGAATGGGAAAGAAGGGGAGGAGACCAAGTTAAATGAGAGGAAATCAACAGAGAAATTACATTTAAAATATTTAGTTGTACAGTAACGGTATCAGTTTCATGCTGTAAAATACATTTTGAATAAGTTTGTTTTTTTTTTCAATTAAGGACTTCTGGGGTTTATGTGATATCAATGCCAGAGCAAAAAAAGAAGAAACTTCAAGCTATGCGCAATCAGCGTGGTTTACCTTGCTTGATTACGGGACGCTGGATGGATACAGATGTAAAACACTTATGAGCGCACTTAATGCATGTTTTGCTTTACATATCGAAGAATAAATCTGTATATCTGTGTGTCCACCTTGTGAGGTTATTAGAATTTATGGGGGTAAAAGAAAGATTAAATCAAGAATGAAAAGCTTTACTTCTGCTGGTAGAAACCTGACGTGTGTAAACCATCGATCAAAAATCTTTTTACCAAAATAACAAATTAGGGTTTGCAGACTGTTATGCAAAAAGAAATAGGACAGTGCTGTTTCTCTGACTGCAAAGTCAACTCTTTTATTGGACGTCCTTGCATTTTGCCCGCCACACAAATGGTGATGCAGGGGGCACTTTTCATCAAAATGTTCAGACTAAATTTAGCAAAGTATGACTAACGTTACACCGTCACACATTTCAGGGACAGGTGATAAATGCTAACGCAGCTGAACGTAGGACAGTCATCTTTTACTTTGTAAAGACGTGACGGGTCTACATGAGCCGGGTTGCTTACATTTTACTTTTTCACCAGGTTAATGAATCCCTTCTTGTGAAAAAAAAACCCTTTTCCCCATCACCTCCTGTTCCTTTTACCCTCTCCATCCTCCATCTTCCTCCATGCTTCGCCACATTAATCTCTCATTAGCAGCCCCCTCCCCCTCTTTCTCTACATCCTTTCTTTCTCCAAACGCCAGCCATTACGCACACACAACATTGCCGAAAGGCCTGTATATTCGCATCACAAGAATCTTCAGACACATGGGGAGGGGACTTTTAAAGGGTAGCACTACAGAACAGAAGAGCCCCTCTGAATGGAGACAGAAATAATAGACTTAAATAGGGGCTAGCATGCTGCACAGCTGGATTGTCCGCATGCACACAGGAACGCATTAAGAGCTTTTCAAGACGAGGACGGCGTGTGTTGAAATCTGAGCAGCGGCGAAAATGTAGGGTCTCCTATGCTGCATGAGTGCCTATAGGAACGCAGGCTGCTCGCTATCTGGATCTGGAGTGAGTCAGAGCGCCATGCTGAATATAAATGACTCAATGCAGATTAAGATGTCACTGTTTCAATGGAGGCGAAGGCAGGGGCAGCATGTAGGAGGTCAAATTAACCCCTTCCACCCCCACGCTCCTTTGTCTGGCTGTGTGGTTAAGAGGTTACCACGAAACACACAACAAGGATCAGCTGGATGAATGAACGGCAATGAACAGGCCTCCGCAGCTGCTCAGAGGCATATTGATTAGATTTTTATTTTATTTTCTACATGATGGAGGTTAGAGTCTGTCCAAATCTTTATTTAATTTGGAGTTTATAATGAAGGCATGGAGATCTAATACTCACTTTCACCCACAGCCCTCTAAAATCCTTTTTTCTGTCCGTTAGAGCTTCATTTATTTAGCATCCTATTTCCAACTCTCGAATCATTCTTCTGTTTTCTACATTGAAGACTCTTCGGTTTACTCAAGTCTTCCATCAAATCATTCTCACGTCGTATTTCCACAGTTATAGATGGAGTACACATGGTTTTTGGTAGATTGTTTTATTTGTCAACATACCTATAAAGGAAATATATAATTTGACATTTTCGCACCTAATGGTTTGTTTACTTCTACTTGTTTACTACTATTTCTTAAATTTAATTAACTACTTTTTTTACACTGACAGCCGGAGAAAGATGAAGGAGAACATCCATGAACGAATCCATCTCAGGTATCAACAACTGAACCAGCTTCATTCATTCACACTCATTTCCTCAATCTTCCTAACATGTAACTTTAACATTGACTCCTAACATGTAGCCAGAGGGAGTGTTAGCCTGAACCTTGAGGGACAATACTCAGTCAGGAGTAGTTATAATTTTGGGTTATAATTTTATGAGATTTAAAGGTATTCTGAGCAGTGAGGTTAGCTTATCGCTTAGTTTGGTGGGTAGAGTTTCACTGCAGTCTCAACACGTCACCAAGAAAAGACGTCTCCTTTCAAATTATTCCCTTCACGCAAAATCTTCATTTTCATCCCACTTCAATGTGGAGGATCTCAGAGCTCAGAGAATCATCCTGCAAACTATTGTTGAGGTGAAATCTCCTCAGTGAGGAGGTATTTTTCTCAAGTGTATCAGCCGCATTGTACCGAAAATAGACGGGATATCCCACATTCTTAAGTATTACACTGGTATCGTGCTCACAGTGCAATTTTCCGCAGATGTTTTCAGAGACATATCACTGGTGCTGTCGACAACTCGCTGCTTGTACGCAAGCCGTTGTCAGAAACACCTGGATGTTCTCATTGACTTTCAGTCTGAATTCCCAGAGGAGATGTCCTCGCATCCAACGGAGAGAGGGAAGCCATTCAAGTTCAAGGACTCACAGACTCTAACAGCCACTCTGACTCTGCCTGCACTAAACTTCAGCACATTACCAGCAGTGGCACCTGGACAGCAAGGCAGAGATCCATGAAATGATCGTCATGCTGGCTCAGTGTTTCATAATAAACCAGGCAGTCTGTTGTTTTGGCATTTTATTTCTGGCCTTTCCACACACGTGAGAGACAGGGATCCTCTGTCTTAATACCAGCTCACAAAAGCACAGACAGGCTGAGGTATGCATCCAGTGCGCATGCATGCCCCCTTTTGTGTGAAATGTAAGCGATGCATCACGCTGAACTCGTAGGTGACAGAAGGCAACATTAAACATTTCACTCCCCACAAGTGATGTTCCTCCAGGCCAGTCAGTAACAACTGTGTCACTGTTTTGACCCCATGTGCTCTTTCAAAATGCTAAAACGCAGTAGTACGTTGCAGCTTTTCACTTCAGCACAAAATCTGACAATTGTGTCTGAGACATTGGGTGCAGAAAAATAAATTGAATTTAATTTAACCACATGGATGGACAGAGACAAGTTATATTTCCCTTCCAACCAGAACTACAAAATTAAGACACAGGTAGAACTGAAAGGTTGGATTCATCAGAGTGTGTCATCTCTTCTTTAAGAAGTTGCAACCAGCTTGAGACGCCTCTTCACAGGTTGTGTACTGGTTGTCACCAGTTGAAACAAAGAGTGGCTTTTTTTCTTTGTTTTACTGAATAATTATATAATTATAAGTAAAATTATCTCGTAATTCACAAAGCAAAGATTAAAGGAAAGTCGGAAAAAAATAAATATGATTTCGTGTAGCAGATAAATGTTTCTCTGCTGACCCCTCAGATCTGCGTTGCGACCCTTTGTGGGGGTCCCGATCCCCAGGTTGGGAACCACCATTTTAAAGGATATGGCTGGTGTTGTTCTATACATTTCTTATTCTCTACAAATCCCTTAAAAAGACCAAACCCAACAACAATGTATTAGTCAGACTTTATTCTGTCTCTGTGGCCAAATTAATTAGTTCCTACTTAAGAAGTAAATCTTTGAAAACGAGCAGCTGTGGTTTTTAGTAAACTTTACTTCAACAGGAGTAAATAATGCATTTGTTGGGGACTATTTTCAGCTGCGGATTAATGAACATTTGGTACTGTAATGAGAAATTACTGCACCAGGACTGACTACTACGGGTGTGTGTGTGTTCATGGAAATAAAGGAACATGTTACCCAATGCTACAGTGGTTTTGATCATTAATGGAGCTCAATGGCACACTAAGATAAAGTCTCAGTCTCACAGGATCAGTTCATTGTTGGTTTTGGTCTTTTCATGGATTTGTCACATTGTGGCTCTAAGTTTAGCTTGTTTAGCACAACTAAACTTTTTTTGAATAACTGTGGAAAAGATGGTGCTCTAACACACTGAGAGTAAAATATAATATTTCAGGACCTACTTATTGTCTTATAATTAAATGAATTAATGCATTTACACATGTTGGAGTAATTCCTTTATAAAAGACAAACTATTCTCAAAAGTTAATTTATTTTACTGAGGCTCAGTTTGTCCCCACAGAGTTAATAAATTAAATAAATTCAGCCTGTGGGAGACACTGAACACCACCGCTGAGACACAGAGACTCACAAATATCTTGACCATTGTCTCATTTGTTAATGGTAATTACACCAAGGTGTCACAATTAACTTACTGATACATTATATTTGCTGTGTGAGCTACTGACAGCAGTAACAACCAAAGTTATACGATATAAATAGATAGAAATAAAATGTTGCATCACAGTACGATGCCAGTAACACCAGTAGCCCCACTGTGAATAATATGGAGACTACAGAGTTAATCAAAGAAATGAAACAGAATTTATCAGAGTGCCTGGGTCTACAGAATGATTATCAATGACAATGGGAACATGCAAAAACATTTGTCCCAGTCCTCCCACCAATTATCCCCATCAGCCTTCCTGACAGCAGCGAGCCGAGCCGCTGAATGGCCTAATCTCGCTTCACAAATTAGCTCCTTCTCTCATCTCCCCTTCCCAAATGTACGCTATGCCCTTAAACGTCACATCGTAACGCTGCCTATTCATAACCATTATCTCAGGGTCGTCGACAATGGAGCGAAACAAGGGCCGAGAAGGAAAGGGGAATAAAGACCCTGGGAAATGTGAAATGGGGGGGGGTGAAAACAAGCGATGTGGTTCGATCTCAGATCCCCCTGCTGGCCCTGAGCTATCAGAGACATTGATTGGCTCATGTAATTCTGCTCTGATTTGGCTTGGCCAATCAATGCACTGCAGACTCACTTCCTGTGACTGTGCAGCCATTAGAGTAGAGGTGACAAATCCCATAGTTTCTTCTGCTCCTGGAAATATACAGTTTTACACCCACCCATGTCTCCAGTGCCGGACAACTGCTGCTCTCCTCGCGTTGCATCGGCCTTTGAAAGCTCCTCTAACAGCCGTTTGCTGTCCCGCTGCCTCATTTCAGTGTCTGTATTGACCGGCAGGAACACAAAATGCCTGTTTCGAGGATGGTGTAACCTTGCAAGTGAAATACGAGCAACTGCAAAGAGCATTATTGAAATAGAGATGTTTCAGATACTGCAGCCCTGATCTCTCATCATAACAGAGAGGCTACTTTTTTTTTAAGCAGCTCATAAGAGTACTCAAGCACAAAGAAGTAGTTCATTATGGTTATGTAGACGTTTCCTTTAAATAATCAAACATACAGTATATTTCAGTATTTTTAAACTTAGGCCACATGAATATTCATGCTCTTCCCCACAGTCCACTTTAAATACACTGTCAGCTGTATATTTATGTATATACAGTGTACTGTATACCACCCCTTGTTTTAATTGTTCATCTTATATTCTATTCTTGTGCCCACAACCTACTTTTCTAATTTTTCCTGCATTATTCTATCTGCTGCTGGCACAACTCAATTCCCCACAGAGACCAATACAGTGTCATCTTCTGTAATTTCATCTTAGAGGTCATTAATAGGAAAAACCTTACAGATATGTTGGTATCAGTTATAAAAGCATGTAAAGCACGGTTTCAAGGTTTTCAATGATCCCACCAGAGAAAGGCAAATATAATGTTGCAAAAGAAAACTAGATGCGGCGGGGGAGACATGAGGCGAAGATACGAAGGTGAAATGGACAGGTGCATCACAATTTGTCATAACTCAGTCAAATCTGAACGCACATACATGATACACATATTTTTATTATTTATATTCAGCGAGACTGACACTTTCCAAGGATATCATTGTCTCCGGTGTCCATTCAAATATCCATAAATCAGCTTAGAAATCGCAGAAAAAAGATGCTCCTAATAGCAATGCTTATATCATTATAACAGAACTTGCCTGAAAATCATCACATTTTTAGGTTTTCTTCAGTATCCAAGTAATCCAGTGATAGTTGTCTTTACATCCATGAGTACACTGCAAATGGGAACTACTACTTGCTAATTCGGCATACTTTAGTGCAATAAAAATGTGGGTGTGGAAGCCCCTGGTGCAATTTGAAGGTTGAAAGATAAATTCAAGGGGGAATATGAGGCTTGGTTACATTAAATTAAGTAGGAGTAAATATCTCTTATTAATACTTACTCTCCTAGTCTGATCCCCGAAGGAGAACATTTCTGAAATCTGTCTCTGGTCATCACACACACACACACACACACAAACAACACCACCTCGATTACCAAACAAACATAACAGCACTTCATTCTCTGCTTAATTTAGCCATTGATTTTTCTAACACCAGATCACACCATAGATAGTAGAAGACATCAGGCTGCCGTGTTTTATGGTCTTTGTGGGAACCCCCACCCCCCCACACACACACACACACACACAAACAAACAAACAGAAAGCAGGAAAGAAAGAGGACGTTTCCCCGGGGATCATCACTAAAAAATCACTGCCTACTACTGTTAAGAGATCTAACCACGGCAGTGTGTGTGATTGTTGTTTGTGTGTGTGTGTGTGATTGTTGTTTGTGTGTGTGTGTGTGTGTGTGTGTGTGTGTGTGTGTGTGTGTCTCCAGCTTCTGTCCCCTTCAGCGTGTGAGGCTTTGCTCAGATCAGATGTGAACCAGCAGATACTCACATACACAGCTGTACTGCCACATCACACACACACACACACACACACACACACACACACACACAAACACACACACACACACACACACACACACACACACACACACACTGAGCTGTTTTAGTGGCAGGATGGAAACGGACAACCTAAATATGTGTCATTTGGGATGTCACACATTATATTACACAATAATATATTTAAACTTTAAACTTTGATCTTGTTTCTATGGTTACTCTTCTGCCACAACTAACACTGATCCTAGTCTTACTAATAATAACGATGATATGCTTATTCATCATAATAGAGCTGGAGTATCCAACTTTTGAAGGATAACTCCAGTTTTGGATATAATTTCTATCCATTATGATGACACTGTATTCACCAAAAATAACGGCACAAGCACAGGCAGTCTGAGGATCAGACAGGTTGTAAACAAGCCAAAGGTTTGGCTGGTTATCTAAAAACCAGTTTACCTGGAGGCACAGGAACAACAACTCTGGTAAATACAGCAGGTCAAAGTTGAACCAGGAAGTCAGTCTGTAAACTGTGACTAGTTTGTTGACTAAGCTGGGATCGTCTGACTGCTTGTGTTTCTTGACCTAACAGACTTCCTTTCAGAGGTGCTGTCCGAATCCAGATCACAGCAATTAAAGAAACATTTTGGAATAAGTGCTTTCTTTCCCTTTCTCTTTGAAAATTAGATGAAATGATCCATCCCAATCTGATGTCTGTGCATTAAGTACGGAGCTGAAGTCTGGACGTGATTAGCCTAGCTTAGCACAAAGGCTGGAATCAGGGGGAAACAACTAGCCTGGCTCTGTCCAAAGTTTAGAAATACACTTAAAAACTCTCTCTAAAACTCACTGATTAACATTTTGTATCTTGTTTGTTTGCAGCTCTTTACTACTAAATAATGATGAACTGTTCCTTTAACTTGTGGAGTACAGTGTTATTCTTACTGATAGGAATTATGGTGAAATGAAGACCCTGGTTGTAATAAAACTGAATTATCCTTAAATAAAAAGCCAATATTGTCCATGTACCAGAGCCTCGTCGGGTTACCTCACATGGTTATTTGCTTAAATCACTTTGCCGCACAGGAAGCCTCATTTTCCAGTTTTACTGTGATCATAAACCCCAAAGTGCCCGAGCACAACATAAAGCCATGCCACTGACTTACAGGCGTTGGTGACGGCGAAGCTGTTGGCCGTCTCGATGTTGTCCACGTGAGGCACCAGGTTGAACGGGGCTTCCGAGGCGTTCGGGCTGGTGTTGTGCAGGAAGATTGCCAAACGAAAGGCGGTGTACTCCTGATCAGTGTTTCTGATGAACAGACCGCCTGGACAGAGGGGGAGAAACACAGGGCTGATGAAAAAAAAGAAAAAAGAGCACCAGAGAAGAAGCCACTCTTACAACAGACAGATCAATTATTGCTGGTGAGTTCAGAGACATTAAACAAGTACAATGAAGGCAGAAAACTACTAAAACAATCTCACCACTATCTGCAGACTAGTGTGAATACAAATTAGATTTTAAGAGCCAAAGTGAAACATTAATTTATTCAAGAAGGACAGGTTCTCATTCTTCTGTTTTAATAAACTGACATCAGGGTCACACACTTGAGTCTCCATATTCATTGTCCATGTGGGTAAAATTGTTGTTGTTGAGTTAGTATTGACTCATCCTCACGGTACACTAGAAGACTTCAGTGGAGAGAATGAAACTTATTTAAAACGTGTTTTGTTTACATCTGTGGGGGAGAATCACAGACTAACCATCAAATAAAACAAGCAGTTTGTCTTCCGAAAATGATCTAAGTGAGTGTTTTCTGATGAAATCTCCTCCATATACAACCACTTCTCATCACGTGACCGAAGTTCTGCACTTAAGTCACATGATGACACCTGACAGCAAGTTCCATTCGCTAAAGATGGTGACGGTCGACTCAAAAGCCAAATGTTTTATTACAGATGTTCCCAAGGTGACAAATGAGTCTCCAAATGAGTCTGCAATAATTATTTACATGACTATGTCTTGATCTGGCACTGCTAATGCTTCAGTATGTTTAGATTTAGGCACTAAAACTACTTTATTAAAGTTAGGGAGAGATTGTGGTTTGGGTTAAAACAAGACTAAAGACTCTAACAATGCTAATATGCTGATGTTCAGTAGGTATAATGTTTACCATGTTCAACATCTTAGCTTAGCATGTACAGCTGAGGCTGATGGGAATGTCATTCATTTTGCAAGTGTTTGGTCATAAATAAAAGTATTGGATTAACTGAAATTTGGACCTGAAGATGGCGCTAAATGAAGAGTCAAATCTGTACCAAACGTCATGGAAATACATCACATTGTTGGGATATTAGAGGAACATGATGAATGTCTGTACCAAATGTTGTGCCAATCCACCCCATAGATGTCAAGATATTTCACAGGATAAGTGAAAACTTTAACCTGCTGGTGGCGCCTCGAGGAAAAGTCAGGGGATCAAAGTCAGTTGGGTTTCATCCTTTGGGGACCATGAATATCTCTGCCACATTTCATGGCAACCCACCCAGTAGTTGTTAAGATATTTCAGTCTGAACCTACTGACTTTCCCATTCCTGGACTGCTGGTGTGGCTAGAAACTACCTGGTTAGAGGGAAAGGTTAAGAAACCTTAATCCTTATGGTTAAAAAAAGAACTACCTGGTAAAGGTTGAGAAGGATCAAGATCATGGTTACAGGAAACCAAGGTTCTTTTAAGCTTTTACCAAACGTTTATTAGGGTTTCACTGACACAACTGATTGGGCAATATATGAGATGTAATAAAAGGCCAATATTGATCTGGTAAATCAGGTTAAGTCTACAGTTTAGCAACTCATGACTCTTTAAGCACCACTAGGCTTTGGGACAATGTAGGACACAGACTGATTAGCATGTAAATCACCTCTGTTTCATATTAATGCAAACATAAAGTGATGTGATATTCATCAAATAGCCTCCTTGATCTGCACAGCTTTCATTCAGTTTTTCACGCAAGAGTAGCTCCAGTGTCAATAATCAGTTTGGTATCAGAGATAAGACTTTGCTCTTGCTTTCTTTTATCTTTTTTACATTGCAGTCGTCTTCATATGGGAAGATCTTGATGACTGTGCAAATGTCAGTGGTGTTTTAGGTTAGAAGCAGTTTGTTTCACATTTGAAAATCTAACTTGAGGCTGTATTTCTTGGGATGAGGCCGTATAAATGTCATTTAAAGCAAAATGCCAGTGTGTCCTTTTTATGGCTGAGCTCTTTAAAGGTAAACTTTAGAATATTTTACTCCTTTACGATGCCCGCTCATGTAAATCCCCTCCATCCTTTTGCATAACTCTAGTAATGGTTACAAAAAGCACAGGAGCGGTTATGATTTTCATATCATTTCCACTGTGATGGTTTCATGTCCCATTGACTCACACTTGGTACCAAATGCTCACAGGAGGTGTTAATTCCTGATTTACAAAAAAAAAATGTTGTGAACCGATCAGCAGGAATGCCCTTTACACATTTCAAATTTGAAAACTTATCTATGCTGCTAATTTACTGAGGATAAAAATCAAGCTTTGACCTAAATCCCACTTATTTAGCTTTGACTTTCCCTTCTGCTAGATGTTACACAAAATGAGATTCAGTACAAAAGTACACACTGCAGGGGCCTCAGACTTTGAAGTTTCATAAATGCCATATGGTTCACCAAAAACAAGACTCCAAGGAGAAGCTTTGACTCGTGTCTACAAGTTTTTGACCCCGTTTCCACCTGGTTTATGTTATCTGGATGGTGACATCTGATCACAGGCCTTTGAATTTACTACTGGCGTTATAAATGTTCTCATTATCTCACTTCTGCTTGCATTGTGATCTCATCTCCAAATGCAAATTAGGCCGGCAGAGGTGGCCGACTTGTCAACAAACACGGTGTGTCGTAGGTTGAGGGAAGCAGTGCAGGATCCCCTCGAGGGTTAGATGGAAACAGCTGATGGTATCTACAGGCTACTTTTCGAAAAGCCATGCTAACTAGGCTAATGTTACTAACTGTAGAAAGGTAATCAGAGCCAGTGGAGAAGCTTGCTTGCATACTTTTAGCTCAGCTAGCCCCGTTGGTCACGTGACCCTGGTCGTGCACGTCGTAGTGGTCCCTCAAGAGTCTTTGGAAGTGATGCGGCTGCATGAACTGCATTTATTTTGTGAAGGTAGGGGTCGTCCGTAGCTTTTTGACAAGCAGCTTGAGATAACAAGAAGAGGTGGAGTTAGGTGAACGTTTCAATATGTTAGGCAAATGTTTCCTTAAGGTTGTGGTCACATTGCATTTACACTTGGCTGAGATCCAAAGTGAGCCAGACCACCTCCAGATGTGGTCTGGCCAACTCTGATTGCAATGCAACATCCAGATACAGATCACATGTAAATGGGGTCTCGATGTGTGGTGATGTAACTGGTCTCAGTAAGTCTAAGAATCTGGCAACACCAGTTTCACCTCAGTGAAGACTCCTTAAGCCTTAAGAGAGTTTACATCCACACACACACAGCCAGGCTACTTAGATGATATTAGGATCTTCTTAAGAAGTGACAAGAGCTCCAGGATCCTTAAAAGAAAACCAGAGAATCCTTACAGACCTCTGAAAGACCTTTTAGTGTTGCTTGGAATATCAATTTTCAAAATCCTGGTTCACTTTGATGATGGACTTGAATCAGTGTGCTTTGTGAACATAAAGAAGGTCATTGTCATTGTCATTGAGTATTTCTGCTTTTATTTTTTGGATGTGATGGATTGACTTCCTGTCAAGAATGCCCCCCCTCTGCCCTCCGTGTAATGCATTCTGGGACAGGCTGCAGCCCCACCAAACACAGCAAATGAATGAAAAGAGGGATCAATATTTCTCAGGATCCGTCTTCACATATATCACCGATGTCTGAATGAATCTGTGGCAGTTACAGAGCATGTTTGCCATGACTGTATATTCTGTGTTGCATGCAAGTGTACACAGCAAATTTCACACTAATAAGTGTTGATCTTTCAGTGACAATTATTTGAAACTAACGAGTGTTGATTGGAGAGACGTTTGCCCTCTCTGAGAGCTGATGGAGCTGTGTGGTGGCTGCTCAAAACTGTATAAACTGTTAAATGAAGCCCGATGGGGGAGGAAACACTGGCACATTGTGGATTTTTACACTCCCAGAGGTCAATTACAGGGCTGAGACGGACAAAGGTATTACATCAGCAGCGTTTGCTACCATTGGCTGCGATGCTGTTAGCCAAACGATAAAGAGACGTGGTTATAATTAAAACAATATCAGGAAACTGAGTCTGAGACAGCAGATAAACTATATGTAAATTCACCCACACCAGCAGTTTTGCTTAAATCAGCGGCACATATTGCTTGAACGTTTAGCACGACGACACAGCAGCTCCATGGATGCAGGTTTAAACCCCCACCCAGCTCAAGTGTCCTCACTTCCAGGGGTGCTGTTCTGTAACAGACCCTGACCTCTGACCCCCCCTGGAGGGGCCGTGGGATTCGAGTATCACGTTGATATAAAAGGACAAGGAGAATCATTTGAACAGCTTGTCATTTTTCATCAGCCTGACTGGTTCTGATGTGCCTCAACTCTGCTAGGAGCAGGGACGCAGTGGAGGGAAAACCAACAAAAAGTCAGTTTGAGCGAATGTTTAATTCCAGAAATAAGGTTTTAACACCTTCAGGCTAAATAAAATTCATTTGTGAGGATTTTTACAGGGGGGGGGGGAAGCATGAATGACTGCTTTTCTGATGATTGATTTTTTGGGAGGGTTGTGATGATCAACAGCTGGAGGTCACAGTTTGCCCTTCTTTTCATTCCCTGCCTTTAAATCAACCAAGTCAATCTGCCTGCCAGTGAAATGCAAACCACGAATCCATCATCTTTATTTCCTCCCACCATAAACACTGTGAAGTTCTTCAATGCAAACATGCAGATGTTTTTTTTGTTTTTTTTTTAAATGAATAAAAAGATAAAGACAGAGTGTGCAACTGGGAGAAAAAGAGAGAGCACAGTGGAGCTGTAAGGCCTATGGGACCGTGGCAGAGGTTTAATGCAGCGCCAGGACCGGGGTCTGCGAGAGTGTTAACAGCAGTCAATGCACAGGCAGCCTGCATAGGGAATACACACACACTTTGCTGCTCTGATCTGCTGCAGTGGCGGAGTGCACTGGGATACACACTCCAGCCTGCAGATACAAAGCGCATTAGGTGTGTGTGTTAAACATGCACAGCATCAACAGAGCAAAGAACGCTGTCTGCATGTGAGATTTTAGAGAAGAAAAACAAAAGACTGCGGAAGAAATCAAACAATTTCCACTTTGAGTAGTGCTGAGGTGTTAAACGGCAGCAGACAGGACGTCCACAGATTCATCCACATGATTCATTTCTCTGGTTAGAATTAACATTAAGGCTCACACTCACCGATCTGAACGCTGCTCGGGAAAGCACCCATCGCCAGTCCCCAAAAGCCAGAGAATATCAACAGAAACCAGTCGCGAGAAGAAATCCTCATTTTGTTTCGGTTATAAACTGATGAGAGACATCGAGCAGGTTTAATTAACACCCCCGGGGCAAAAGCAACATCACAGGGTCAAAAAAAAACAAAGAGATAAAAAAAAAAGAGCAAATGCCCGTTAAATATCCATGTCCGCTTTGGATGGCTTTTTCTCGGATATCCCCCCGCAAAGCCGCTCGTTTGTACCGTCAAACTGCGTCCGTCCGTCCGGCGCTGGAGATTTTGCGCACAACACCACCAAGATGAGGGAGGTGGGGGGGAGGGGGGGTGTGCATCAGCCAGCGGCGGCCAGTGCGTCTGGATGCGGCTCAACTCACATCACAGAAATAACACACATGCGCCTTTTAGCCGACCGGGGCAGGCAGGAGGGGCGTCAGGCTGTCCGCTCAGCACCGAGCGGCGGAAAAGTCCCCGCAGTTCGTTTAACACCAAAACTTCCAGAGCCGCTGAAAATACACAGCGAAGGACAAATGTATGACAGATGGCTCTTTTTGCATCATAAGATGAATGTTCGTAACTCCAACATCCGCCCTCTTCAAGTCACCCTGCCTGCAGCCTTTTAAAGGTGCGATGTGAAAAGCTTTAATTGCCCCAATTAATAGGATTATAATGAACAAGCTGCAATCTATAGGGTTTGTTGTCTGTGAACCTCTATTTTGCGCGTTTCTTTAGCAGGATTAAAATGGCTTCACACTGGGTTATTAAGTCTAATTTATAATTTTTCACTACAACTGCAGGGTGCCTCGTGTCATTAGGTTCCAAGTACAAAGAACCCCAATAAATGAATCAACGGAACAGCCCTGATTTATAGCTTTACTGGTCAGTGTGATAAATCAGTTCTCTGAATATGTACTTAGACCACAGCATCATGCAGTTGTGTACTGTATGTGGAAAACTGAACTACCCAAATTAATTAGAATCATGCAATATAAGAAAATGAGAATAGGTCGATTTATTTGTGACTTAATTTCAGTTAATTAGGACGGGTATCAACTAATACCAAATGTTCATGATGCTTGGGACTTTTTATATTGTGAATTCACTAAAGTTATAGATATAGATGCTCCATTGAAAACTACCAAAGTCAAGGGAAGGCATCTTCCCTGGATAGCGCCTGATATTCAGGCAGAGAGATAAAGTGTGGGCCACATTTCGAAAGTCCAAGGATCCTGCTGAGTGGGAAAAGTACAGCCAGTTGAGAAATACAAGCAACCAGAAATGCCAAATCCAATAAATATAAAGAATCTCTCGCTCATTAAAATCCTAAATAATTCTGGATTCCAATTAAAAGTATGACTAATGTATCTGATAAAACTTTACCTAATCAGATAAGAGTTAACAATGTTATATTGTATGATCCAATTTTCTTTGCTCAAGCATTTAATCAGCATTTCTCCTCGGTCTGCTCTAACAACAGCTTCTTCTCTTTCAGGAGAATAAAATCTGTCGAGGTCCAGGGTGCCATCAAAGATTTAAAAGCGAGTTAGATGGCATTGAAACTAAATTTCTCATGTACCCTCCAGCTCTCCCTTGCACAAAGGGGGGGCGATGTTCTTGAACTCAGTAATTATAGACCAATTTCAATCATTTGTTCTCTTACAAAACTAATGGATAAACAAATGTATGATCTTTTATCTCAATAAATACAATATCTTATCACCTTTTCAATCTGGCTTTTGATCAAATAGTTGCAACTACTGCTTTGTTAATACTTACAAATGATATTTTCTCTGCTTTTGATCTGTTTAACACTACCTTCTTTTAGATAAACTACTCCATTGGTCTGTCACGTAGTGCTTTACTTTGGTTCATTTCCTATCTTCATAACAGAAAACAATGTGCTGTCATACAAGGAAGCAAATCGGATACATTAGTACAACACTGAGGCGTGCCTCAAGGCTCAACACTTGATCCACTTATTTTTTTCCACTTTTATCAATGACTTCACTTCGATTTGTTCTGAATGTTGTGTTCAGCTTTATGCGGATGACACAGTAATATACACATCTAAAACTAATTTATTACAGATTTAATCCAGATTTTAATACTCTACAACACTGGCTCGCAGCTAATAAATCACTACTCAGTAAAACTAAATCTCACTGTATACAACTTTTTTTCCCTGTTCCTGCAGTCTCTTAGTCAAGAGCTAAGAAAGCCTTGATGTTTAAAACTCCCTCTGATTGGAAGAATCCACCAGTACATATTTGATCCAAATCATCTTTAATCATTGTACATGTCCATAATAACATCTCTATAATTATATTTTATACCTTTATTACTTAATGCTATCACTAAGTCTTTACTATAATCTTTGAATGAATGAATGATCCGTTTTCATGCTCTGCTTAGAGTATGATGCCCAGATATTGTATGTCTTATAATTTGATATTTATTGTTTGTTTGTGTTTTGTCACATTTGGTATCGTTTACTTAGCTTGTTGTTATTTTTGTTAAACGTTTTGTCTAATCATGCTCATGTTGTATTATTGCCATTGAAAACGAGATGGTACATCTCAAGGAGTTATTCCTCATAAAGATACATAAAAATTTGTATCAGCATAAAAAGGTTTAAGAAATACTCCCTGCAGCATAATGTTTCAGCAATAACGGTTCTCTAAAGTGTCAAAGGGTTCTATGTAAAACCTAGACAAGTAATCAAAGTGTCATCAGCAAGCGTCAACCAGGCTTAACATTGAAGGTGTTTTTAGCTGCAGTTCCTCAAATGGCCACTAGATGCTGAGTCCAAGAAACCTCAACTCTAGACCAGTAAGTCCTTTTACTTCTTTAATCCAATGGTTTGGTGAAATAAAACTTTGACCAAACGCTTAAAGTTAAAATAAAGTAATTTTGGAAGTTTTGTCTGTATCCTCTGAGGAGGCATGAAAACCAGTGTCATGAGACATTAAGGAAGTGAAGGCTAGTCTCCTTGGGGGGGTGATGCAGCTAAAGTAGGAACCGCAGGACATAGTAGTAGTTTTGCTGATTTTGAGGTTTGTAGTTGCCTCGGGTAGACCTGCTTGAAAATGAGTCACTGTTGGAAGCAGCGCAGGAAGCTGATTTTGCTTTTGTCAATGTGAGGACGGCTGGGTACATTCACTAAACCTTCAGCGTTCGAGCACGCTGCAGATCTGAAAAACACAACTACTGTTCAAAAGAGGATTAGCACACGTTCTTCTTCCTTGAGAAAAAGCTGTTTAACATTCAGTCTGTGACTCTACAAGACAAGCTGCTATCTCTAATAATATTAATGGGAGCTCAAGCACCCGATACTGAATCCAATTAAAAGAAAAATTGCCACAGAAAATCATATTGATATTTATGAGATTTTAAAAAGGTAATTCAGCTCAGACTCACAAAGGGTGTGAACATTTCAGCTGCTCCCCTCTCTGTGGGTTGAAGCTCTAAAGCAGGTTGCACTTCTGGACAATGATCCCGAAATTATATTTCTGTAACAAGTACGACCCACCGACATCACATGAGCCAGTTCTATTCACTGATTGGCGGTTGAAAGTGGACCTTGGGCTCGGGTTGAATAGTCAAATGAATGACGTCCTGTGTAGGGCTGCAACAAACGAATATTGTCATTATCGATTAATCTGCCAATTATTGTCACTATTAATTGTTTAGTCTATAAAATAAAATGCTCATCACAATTTTCCAGAGCCCGAAGCGACGCCTTCAAATTGCTTCTTTTGTCCGACCAACAGTCCAAAACCCAAAGACTCTTCATTTACTATCATAAACAACGGGTCATATCACTTAGGTAGGAACCTTCCTAAGCAAAAAAAGACTATTCGACTGCAAGCTTTGAGATTATTTTGTCGCACATACTGTTCCCAAGGTCAAGAATGAACCTCCATGCTCAGGTTTTTTTCTCCATCCTATTATATTTGTGTCTGCTGAGTTCTGATTTCCCCACTGAGATCAATAAAGATTCATTTTATTTACACCCTTTGCGAAAATGCTGCTGACGTTTCGAGAAACTGATTTGATTCCAGTGAATACGCTCATCATCAGTCTGTCAATACTTTATCATGAAGTCATTATTAATGTAATTCTCCAGCATATATTCCACATAGACAGCTTTTCTTTAACTTTTCTTCCTCGCCATGAAGCAGAAAGTGGCCTCTCACTGTGCACAAAATCTGCAAAAAGCAATAGTCCTCCATGGACTGTTAGGCAGATCACTCGCTTCCTAATTGCTCCTCTTGGAATTTGCATCATATGTACATCTGCTGGAAAATATTTACTTTGGTGGCACTTAAGGATGATGAGCAAAAAGCACAAGGTTGTTTGTCTCGCAGTTTGAGGTTGTCCAATAAAATATAGTGGAAAGTTCCAGTCAGTTCATCTCCAGTGGACATCAAATGTGTGCACACACGTTTCACACTTATAGTTTTTATTGTCTTCAGGCCGCCTTTAACACAAAACCCATTAAAACAGAGATGTTTCAATTTATGTGGGTATAAACATTGCATGTTGTTGTTCATTATAGCGTTTTTTTATATACGCATGTATTTTTCACCTACTTGTATGCACATAACAGTTCTATGTTTATTTTTACCTCTCTGTGTTCAGCGTTTTTATGTTTATTTCAATCTTCCTGTGAACTGTTCTGGGAACTGCGTGTAAGTGCAAATTCCACAGATGTGTACACATACTTGGCTGATTCAGATTAAGGTAAATAAAAGTAAATGTGGAGGCAGGTGGCTACTCTTTTCTGTAAAACTACTGTAAATCTCCAATGTGTCAAAATTAGGACGTGTATTTATGTAACCGTTTTAAAACAGATTTTCACTTCAGCCCTGAAGTCAACAAGAACAAACAAGAACATTGTCGTAGACATTTGATAACCACTGTGCTATTCTGGGGAGACTCCTGGGTAGTGCCTGAACAACAACTCAACAGGACTTTCCAGAATACATGGGAGTGGAGCTGACCGTGGCGCTGAATGCTCCTGACTGAGTTAATATGGATGACTAATACCAGCAGCAGCAGTGCTAGCCTGGCTCTGTCCACCTACCAACATCTCTAAAGCTCACTAATTAACAGATGGTATCTCATTTGTTTAATCCGTACACAAACAGAAATGGAAAGAAGCCAATTTGTGCAGTGTGTCCACAATGGTATCAAACCTGACAAGACTATGTGACGCTAGGCACAGTCACTGTAAGAAAAATATATATGAAGAAAATACGTGTCTGGATTCACTTGTCACACACATTTATGCCAATATACTATATACTTATATACTTATACTATGTACGACACACAATCTCACACCAATGCATATATACGCAGTTATCTGATCTTTTGTTTTTAATCCTGAATCTATTTTATCCTCTTATTTTTTTAACTGATTTAATCTGAATTCAAAAGCCTAACCAGGGCCTGTACACATTTCATTTGTTGCCTTGCTTTTTCCTGTGTAAGAAGTGTTTTTAGTTGCTCAACATTTGGACCACGTTTTCCCATAAATTCTGTCGCTTCTTGTAATTCCTTCCCCTCTGTGATGCATCCTCTTGGACTAAAACAAAACAAATGAAGATGATGTTTCTTTACCTCCTTCTTCAATTCCATTACCTGCAACTAACTGAAATTCTGAACACTAAAATAACACTTTTCCTGTTTTGGGTACATTTAACTTTGTGGCACATTGTGAGGCTACAGACAGAGGCTATAGATACTATAGATACTATAGATACCTCTGACATCCTACAATAACTGACCGGTACAATAGGAATGCCTCAAGGTATCAATATATTGAATTAAATATTGGGTTTTTCCTGTGCTCCTCTGCAACAAGAAATCTTTCAAGTGCAAATTAGACAGTCAAAATGTTTTCAAGTTGTATATTTTGTCAAATGGTTAGAGATATCTACGCTTGCAAGAAGAAAGGTATCATCACTACAGTGCAGGTTCTGAAAACAAGGCGGTTATGATCAAGAACGACTTATATCCATGTTGATAAAAAAAGGAAACTTCCAAAGATGAAGGTCTTGCAACAATTTCCTTTTTTTTTTGGTTGGAAAATGTTCCTGTAAAGTGGTAATGCAGTTGTCAGTGCAGATTTTGAAGGTCTGCACTGATTAAGGGCCTTAATAAAATAACTTCTGCAGACATTATGATCTGCGTGATGGATTACCTTTTCCAGGTAGGATTCAAGTCTCTACAAGTTGATTTTCATGCTGTACCAAAGTGACTGACGGCCATTAAAAACATCAAGAAATGTAAATCACAGAGGCTTTGGATAACAGATGGCAGTCATGTGACGTGTACGTAAAATCAGTGTTTCATGTGCACTTGAGCAACAGAACGACTCTGTAGAGGATCCATTTCCAGACCTGATATGTGTACCTCACATCCATTGAAGACAGTCACCATCACAACCACAAATTTATGTTTTTAAATATACACCTCTTCAATCTCTTTCCAGCACTGCACATCACACAGCTTCTGCTCCATTATCCAATTTATTTCAGTACAGCTTTTTCGAGCACGAGACGACATCATATAGATGAGACATTAGAGTGATGTATGTCAGGCGTTCATTGTTTTTTCCTCTTGTGCGTCAGTGTTTTCATGGTGAAGCGTCGTTCTCAGTGGGATACATCAAGAGATGTTTAATAAAGGTGGCCATATTAAGTCATACACAGAGGAGTGTTGGCAGTGCTACTCACCACCATGTTATTAAACTACTGCGTTAGATTTTGCAGAGGTTCTGGTCGAACATGTGAGATTGCAGATTTGTCTTTATTACACAAAATGAACCCTAAAATTAATTCTAAAAGTGACTGACACACGCAGCAAGACACGTGGCGCTTACGGGCTAAACATGTAATATGGACACGACTGAAAACAAGCTAGCAGAGGCCGACGAGGAGACACAAGATGAGAGGGCAGAAAGCCACGAGAACAGCTGAGGGACAAAGACGCATTGGAGCGAGGAGGCACCACTGTGACCTCTTTAGGCAAAAATCTCCTAAAACAGGAGGTAACTCAGCTGAAATGTGAGTAGTGCAATTTTAGGGTACTTGTATTTCCATGTTATGCTACTTTTTTCACTCTATTTCAGAGGCAGATGGAGATATCTAATGCAAGCATGCTCACAGTAGTCCATTATGTCAGTCCTGGGACCCACTTCAGCTGCAGCATTAGCATCCTTCAGCAGGTCTACAGGTAGCATTAGCAGCCGGCAGTAACCCTCAATCCTCAGTCACAGCACCTGCTGTGCTGCTTTGTCTGCTGCTTCATTCGTCATCTGAAGTTCCAGCTGTTGAAGTTATCCAGCTGTTTTTTATTCTTTCAGAACAGTTACTTATAAACTCACTCAGGCTGGAGAAAGATCTGCTAGTTCAGTGATTGTTTCTGACAAAAGCGAAGATATAGTTTTATAATATGCACCATCGTACTGATGCAGAATCAGTGCTATTAAGGTTTTTCACCACAGAAACATCAAGCTGCTGCTACCACACACAGTGAGCCAGCTGTAAACTAGCCAACACTGTAGCTCACGAAAGAGTCTTTTTACAGCTGCGGTGGATGTGGTCGTGTCGGCCCATACGACCTTCTCATAGATGTGGACATGTGTTCCCAGCTTTGAGAAATGTATACTAGGCTGTGTGAACCGATCTGGAATAACACATTTGAAGTTAAGAGACAAAGTCTGAGACGAAACAAGCGAAAAATGGGCAGCTGCAGGTCAGTTCAGAGGGTAGGTTTCAGTTACCATGTTGACTTTGGGTTCTTAGCTTTCTTGTTACTTTACGCTCCCTCCAGCCGTCCTGTCACTTGTCTCGTCAATTGTGCCCTAAAACAATCCTACAATGCAGCAAAACACGTGGTGTCCATGGAACACACCTGAACGATCAGCGTCCACAGTCTCACCTCACTGCTCCCTACAGAGTGAACACTGTCTGTTATACAGGAAGTTGTGAATGAGGGAGAGATTCCAGATGTTTTTTTTGTTTTTCTTTTTTAATCTGAGCCATCTCTGCGAGCTGGGACTAGAGTTAGTTTTGATCTATATTAAGGTTTGTATTTGAACAGTCGGGGAACTGTTGGTACACCGAGCGTGCGCAGAGACAGGGACTGAGTAACAGTGTGCTAAACTTCAGAGGAGCTTCTCTGACACTCTGCTCCCAGTGGATGAGGGTCTGAATCTGACCGACTTTATGAATGAGGTGTGTGTGTGTGTGTGTGTGTGTGTGTGTGTGTGAGATGGATCTCTGCCATAACTCTGGAGTTGAACAGATGGAAAGCCTGCAGTAGGTTTTTCCTGCTCACATCAGGGGTGACGAAGAGTGTTGTTCAGCCGCTGTTAGGGAATCCCGTACACACACACACACACAGTGTCGCTCTCTACATGCATGTGTGTGTGTGTGTGTGTGTGTGTGTGTGTGTGTGTGTGTGTGTGTGTGTGTGTGTGTGTTTGTAAAAAATAAAGTTTGCCGCTCAACAGGATTCATCCACCCTCATTTCAGTGGACTCTTGACACCCAGTTTTTCTAAGCTGGTTTGAATTTCCAGAATAAGTTTATAAAAATCACTTCACCACCAGCTCTCTCCTCTTTTGTTAAGTATCTTTTCAACGAAACCATCAAACACCAGTGATGAGTCTGAATGGAAGTTGAGACACTTTATATGTGTGTGTTAAAGCACTCAGATGAACCGTGTTCAGTGTGACAAGCGGCTTTAATCATTTGTGATCAAGAGTAACTGTGATGAGTCACTGAAAGTTAATTTAACAAAGCTGAACTGGACAGTTTGCGTTCTCTTTTCTTAAAAATACCATAGGAAATACCTAAGCTGCATCTCCAGTGACAGAATATATAATATATAGAATAATATAGGAGTACTGCTCATCCCGGCTATGATGAACTCCTTTACTGGTAGTGGAGTTTTAGCAGGAGGGTATTTTTTCAAGTCTGGACGCCAGGGTCTGTCCCCCCGCTGGCGAACATCACCAACAGAAGGAGCACCGGAGGGGCTACAGAAGACTGTCACAGGTGGTCTCCCCCTGCTGGTCTACCTCTCCTCCACTTTCTCATTTTTACTAGTGTCTGGTTCCTCTAGACAAGTTTGTATGCTGTTGAAACAATGCATTTCCAACAGGGAAACCACCCAGGAAGTCTGCAGCTACCATCTTCAACAGCAGCCTGACACACCGCCTGCTTTAGCCAAACACGTTCTGATAAACCTGTTACAGTCTGCACATTTAGTCCTGTCTTTATAACCGATACAGTGCATCTACAAAAGTCAGGAGGAAAACCTGCTTAAAAACCTTGCGGAAAACTTCCTTATGTAACAAAACACCAAAACAATTTTTTATCCCTCTTAAAAATCAATGGAAAGTGTTGCGTTTCTGTTATTTGGGAGTCATTAATACTCTACAGAGATGTTTTTGTGCACACAACAAACTTTTGGATTGTTTTTCTTAATAATGATTTTATAAATAACACTGTCCATGGAGGTGCCTATTCATCAGGCATTACATTTTAAAGAAGTAAACAGAACGGGTATTGACTGAATATAGAAGTAGGTGTACACTGCAATGACACCAGTGGCATTGCACTGCCAGTAATTGTACTCTGAGGAAATTGTTTTTTTTTTAACACCAGCTGAACTAACACACTCAATAACAGAAGTACAAATTAAGTGAGTACGAACAGCTCAAGACAACTCTTTTATATTTTGTTTTCTTATGAAGACCAGCACAGATAATATTATCCATTATGAGAATATTACAAGATGCACTCCTGTTCTTTCCTATATGCACAGTGTCACATTATGATATCCTTTCATCAGAATGAGCCTGGTATTTGTTTTTTGCCATTGAAATGTAATAACACGCTCCTGCGCATCATGTGCAACATGCAGCCGTATTTCTCATTGATACAATTTGTTTGTCCAGCACTCCCAAAACAGAACTGCAAAACATTTTTTATCATTTCCTTTCAAATATCTGCATGTAGGTGTGAGGCTGCCAAACACCATATAAAGAGAAATGAACAAAGTACTAGCAGACCTGTATGACAGCAGTAGACCTCTACAACTATCTGATTTATTCATTCATTCAGAAAAAAATAAAACAAAACTGAAAATCCTTTAATAACAAGACTAAAGCTGCCAGTGTGCTTCATCAGAACTGCTCATCGGATGGTCAAATAACCAATAATCCGACATTCACACCCGTGATTGGCCAGCTGTGTGGAGGTCTCCAACTGTCTCTTTTTCACTGTTGACACAACTATTTCTGCCACTTTTCACATAAACACTTTTGTTGTACTTGTGAAACTTCGTGGAGCAATTACAAACTTTTGATTTTCAACATGGTCGTACAGACTACTTCTTTTCAAGCATAACGTGACCCTGAGAGTCCACAGCCACACTAACAGCTCTGTGAGGTTGTACTTCAACACAGCGGCACTTTGAGGTATACGTCAGCAAGCTAACATTTGCTAATTAGCAACGGTAATGTCATTAGTTTTGCAGGGATTTGGCGATAAACCAAAGTATTGGACAAATGTATGAGATGAGGTGAGAATTCAGGAGATTACCAAAGTCATTACAATTCATCCTGAGGGGGAAATGAATCTGTGCACTAAATTACATCCAACAGTTGTTGAGATATTTGAGTCTGGATCAAAGAGGTGGAGCTACCGCCGACATTTCCTTCCGTAGAGCCATGTTGCTAGCATGGCTAAACATGACATGCTGATCAGATTTAGCTTGTTAAATGCTTATGCGCATCAAATGCTGGACGTAGCAACCATACACACAAACATACAACTACAAATAAACTGTTGGCAGTTGGGAAACCGTTGGGAAATTGCACTATAAAGGTGCCTCCTTCACAGCCTCGAATTTAGAAGGAACTCCGCTGGACAGCTTTATGGCCCAATCAGGAGGAGGGAGCTGTTCGTCGAAGGAACGAATGAAAAGCTGATTAAAAAATGACATACCGACGTGTTAATCCTCATCAGTCGGAACAAGAGGCACAGGCAGAGAGAGAGAGGGAGGTCAAGAGGTGACAGTGTTTACAGGGAAAATGATCTTAAATTCATTAAGTGCAACACAAACCGTCCTCTGTAGCTGACTATGTACAGCAGCAGTGGTGATTACCCCCTGCATGAAATTCAATTTCCACTGGAGGAACCTTCATTAAAAATGTATCCATCCCACTACTTTGAGGCATTTCTGATTACTTTGACCAAATTTACTGAAGATTTGTGTCTTGGGATGTATGGCAGCGACTCATTAAGCTGATTATCCCTCACTGACAGAGTTGAGAGCTTTGTTCCACAAATATTTGTTGTTTTTGTATTGAGATTTGTTTTGTTTTTTACTGACTTTCTGTTCTGTTAATTAGTCCAGTATGATTAGAAATTGTAAAACATTTGAAATGTCCGAAAGGAATAAAAACTTGTTGAGTTTATATTCTTATTAGAAGATTTTCAAAATTGTACTTGTTTTCCTGACTACTTAATCAATGGCAGTATATTTGGATGTATTCATTTGGAGTTTTAGATGTTTATTATTATCATACAGGAATCTCAGGTAGCAGATGTCAGATCCCTCGAAGGAATCAAGCTGAAAGTTAAAACTAAAAACACTCGTACATCTGAGAAAGACTCGTCATTAATGAGGCTTCCTACATTTATGTTCAGTGAGGAAAAGGACGACCCCCAAGAGAGGGCGTGCTGTTTTACAACACTCTGCTGCAACATAGAAATTATGATAAGTTTTATTGACAGTGGCAAAATGCAGTATAGCACTACTTCATTATATGTAGGCTTCACGTGTAAAGGAAAATAATATAGGTAAGTAAGTACGACACACAGAAGCGGCAGGATCACAAGCCTTTACATATCACTGTTATATGATGTGACATTTTTGGGATCTTTCCCTAAAACTGACTCTCTTTATGTCAAAACGGTATCTTTTATTTTGCTCATTGTCATCAAGCGTTCTCCTCTCACGGATGAACGCCATTTTCTGGTAACTTCACAAGTTAGTTAGGAGTTTTCAGCAGAGATAGTTTCCTAAATTAGAAAATGTTTTTAAAACATCTTTTACTCCTAGTCCTAACAGTAGGGCCAAGTATGCCTCACTGTGAAAAATGTAGGCCAGTTAACTTGATAGACTTTTGTTTAATTTAAACTCCATTAATCCGGGTTAAATTCTATTTCTTGTATTTCTTGATCTTAACCAAATGTCTCCAGCTGCCTCGACCTTCCCCTAACCTGAATGTGTCCAAGTGACAGAACAGGAGAAAAGTGTCATATAATCCAGTTCATGCAGCGCCACATTATTTAATTTGTGGTGAAGACACATAATGTGTCCCAGAGTTCTGGCTTATATCACCGTTGCGTTGTTATGTCATGCAGGGAATAAAGAGTAGGACTGCTTTCTTTTCTCTAATGTAATTCAGCTTTTCCCTCTGCTATATGTAATAATAAATACCACAGACCCGAGCACGCACTATCTGACACCATCATAACCCCAGTTGAGGCATCCAGATTACAAATGAGGTGGGGATTTAATCTAAACTAACGGAGACACCATAACTGCGTGAGGCCCCGGCTAAATTGCCAATTGCCTTACTTTGTATATAGAGCGGGATGCATGTGACTAGTCATGCAATATATTAGTCATGCGACCTGAAATGGGGATCTACACCACAGCTCAGGCAATGACTCGGTAGCGTCACCAATCGCTGTAAATGGGGTCCTGTGGGCATTACTACATGGTGTATCAAGGAAGCTTACATAAGCACGCTTCCACTAGAGACGGCTTTACCTCCAGAGCAAAAGAGGGGGACAAAGAGCAGAACAGAGGGAGGTGGGGTGGGGGGGCAAGAAAGAATTCATTTGTATCTCCTCCACATAAATAACCCACGACTGGATCAAATGTCAAATTAAATGGCTGAGGTCTGGCCAAGGCGTATTATTGATTCCCACAGCCAGGCGGTAAATGGGGGGAAAATAAGGGAAGAATTAAGGACAGAGGGTGCACTAGTCCCAGACAATAAGCAGCCCCAGCACCAGAGCAGGCAACATGGAGGGAGGAGGAGGAGGAGGAGAAGGGGAGGGTAAAGAAGATGAAGGAAATAGAAACCGACAAGAAAAGACAGAGGAGATACGAGGCCCTGCAGCAACCCCTGAGAAGAGCTCACTGAGGCAAGGGCTGACTCACGGGATGCTTCACGGGGGAACAGCGATTTCTACTTCTACTATGTCAGAGGCAGCAGACGGTCACCTCGGGTCAGCGTCTCCTCTTTCATCTGGTCCATCCCAGATTTCCAAATCAAGATCTGTGTCACAGGAGCAACAAGTCCTCCAAATCAAACAACAGAATACACCGTTCCACAGTGCCTGAAAATACTGACCAACCCTCTTTCAGGTTACAAATACTGGGACCCTGGTGTTCATAGATGACCCTGATGAGTCCTGAATCATCCTCAGTCCTGGGGGCCCTGAGGACACACCTGTAGGGCAGTGTAGGGAACAGCGCAATCATCTCACATAAATCCGACTGGATGGTTTTCATCATAAAAATAATTTTGTGACTACTGAGGGAAGCCTTCAAGGCAAGACTTGTTATTTGTGTATCCACATAAAAAAACAAACAAAAAGAAAACAAGCCATTTATTTAGTGCCTTTAAAATTTGGGACACTTAGCCTGTGATGGTTCCCAAATAACGAATTATATATTTTGCCACAGATTGCCTTGGCTTTTTCTGCAGGGCATGCTGGTTTCTCATCACAGCTCTAATTCACTATCGATTGCTGGATTTTTGGTTCGTGTTTCATGGTTTATTGGTGGTACTCGGGATGTGGAAAGACGGTAATTCAGTTTATTCGAAAAAATTAGATTATAATTTGGTTAAAAAAAGAGGATAATAAAGAGCCAAATAGGATTACAAGAAACTGTGAGGCTGATCTTCAGTATATTTATTGCAACAGTTTAATGTTCCAGCTGTGACAGGTGAAAATAGATAGCTTTAAGTAACGGCTAAATGGCTAAGTTGTAGAAGAATGCAAAATTGTTCCCTTTTTCTACTTACGTCTAAGAGATCAAGCCTATAACTACATCAACAACTGTTGTGTTGTTGTTTTAGTGCAGAAAACTACAATTATGGCTCCTCATCGTTACATTATGCCTGGATTAAGACTGCTATTGAAATTGGAACATTTTGGGGGAATATGCTTATTCACTGTCTTGCCGAGAGTCACGTGAGAAGATTGACACAAATCTCATTTCATATATGAAGCTGGAGACTGCAGGAGGTTAGCTTAGCATAAACACTGGAAACAGGGGGAAACGGCTAGCGTGGCTCCGCCAACCAGCAGCTGTAAAGCTCATTAATTAACACTTCATATCTCGTTTGATTAATCCGCAATAAAAAGTTGCTATTTTTCAGGTGTTAGGTGCCAGACAACTCCTTGGCTGGGAGGAATGATTTAGGAGTCTTGTTGTCCCGGTGAGGTTAAACAAACGAGATATGAAGTGTTAATTAATGAGCTTTACAGATGCTGGTAGGTGGATTTTGTTATCTTTGACTGAGCCAGGTTAGCAGTTTCCCCCTGTTTGAGCTAAGCTAACCTGTCGCCTGCCTCCAGCCTAATATTTAACACAGAGATTTGAGAGTATCATTAATTTTCTCATCTAACTCTCGGCAAGAAAAGCATAAAAGCACATTCACTTTATCATTTGTGATAGATGACTTCAGTTGTTATTCCATAATAAAAAACAGAGCATAAAAACCTGGGATTAAAATTGAATTCAAATACTTTACATCCCCCTTACAAATTGTTGGTATTACTGTCATATCCACTGTGGAATAAAAGAGCGAGAATACCGTTGAATAAGACAATCCATACTGTCCACATGCAGCGGACGTCCGTCATCCTCCGTAATCCCCCAGAACATCTCAGACAGACGGTCATGATGTACATCCACTGCCCCGCTGGGCCCCACGGTGCTCACCGAGGACACCCCGACGGTAAATCTGTCATCAAGATGGCTTTAAAACATTTTAAACACAGATTCACTTTCAAGGTTTTCCCTCTAAACATTAACTCACTCGGGCAGTTATTCCCATAATGTGAATGCAGCATTATTCTTATTTAACACTGTCTCTCATAAAGACCTCCCACTCACAGCAGCCCACTGCCCCACGACTGAACTCAACAAATTCTTGTTTCAACAAAGCAGCTGGAAAACATTTTGGGTTTTTTTTGTATATGGGTGCTTTGTTTATTCCATTTAGGAATTCCCGTAATGCAAGTTGAAAATGTTGGCAATAAAGGCTAATGAATAAACCTTAAGGGTTTCTTTGCAAGGATATTACAACCCTCAAAAAACACAACCCTTATTGCTTTACACAAAGAGTCACCTTCATACAGCAAGACCATGTCACTAAAGCATTATCGTCTTTATTACCATTCATTATTTTATGATGTGGGCACGGAGCAGCTCATATTAGTAAAGCATTGGGAGAAAAAGTTATCCGATTCTTTTTATTTTGATGTTTTTTTATATTTTGCAATAAAAAAGGTCTCTGGATGAAAACAAGACTAAATGCCCATGAGTGGTGTATAGAGCTGCAATGTTACACTACACCTCGCACAAAGAAAGTGTTGGATGGACGAACAACATATAGACAGTTTGGTTTTAGAGGCAGAAGATGAGAAGTTTCTCTTGAGAGCCGGACTAGATTAAAGACCATGGGACTGTTAAAATCTAAAGGGTTTCATTCCCTCGGGAACATAAATGTGTGCTCTTGTGTACAAGTGACACTAAAGTAAAAAGGTCAGGAGGGTCACCAAAAACACCGGGGATCATCCTCTGGGGACGATGAGTATGGGCAGGGAAATTAAATGTGTTATGGAAATTCATCCCAATCTGCTGTGCTTGTTAGTGTTGGGATACAGTTGGGTCACACATTACATTAAAAAAAAACACATAGAAAGGTGTTGTTTCACCCCCAATCCTTCAAGTCTCCACCTTTCTTTCAAAAGATATTCCCTCATTTGGTGTTTTGACGATGCTGCCAAATAAAATCTCCCATAGACGTTCAGATAAGGTGAGATCTGGTGAAGCATTTGTAATTTTTTATGTTTAAAAACTTCCTTCAACTTGTCACCTGCCTGTACATCATGCTCTTTTGATTAATCAATTAGTTGTTGAAATAGCCCATTACAATTGTCAGAGCCCGAGGTGACATCATCAGATTGCTTGTTTTGTCAACAGTCAATAACTAAAAGATATTTATGTTATTTACTATCATATATGACAAAATAAAAGCTGTAAATCCTCTAATTTGTGATCATGTTTTGCATTTTTGTTGTTGATTAATGACTTCAACGATGAATCTATTACAACAAAATTGTTGCCAATACATTTTCTTGTCGATCAACAAATCTTGAGCGTGAAAGTTTCATCCTTGAACTTGGGAGGAGCTGTTGGACCGAGCTTTGCATCTCACAGCGTTCATCAGCTAATTCCAATTGGCTCAGGTTGAAGTTGCTGAAAGCTCTGGATTAAGTTAGTAAGTGGACCTTGATTGAAGGTTATTTTAAGTGTTGGACACAGACAGACTGACATGAGATGTGAAGACACTTTTCCCCTTGACTAGCTTCGTTACAAGACAGAAAATCGACACCATGCTTATTTGATTTGGGAATTCCTTAAAAGTGCTGCAGTTGAACTTTAGCACATCAGCTGCAGTACAGGTGCGTTCTGCCAGTCGAGCGGCACGTTGCAAAGGGACTTCAAGGAAGCAGCTGAAAAAGCCCAAACAACCATTATGCTCTCAGAAAAGATGAATAAGCACTCTGTTTTTAATCTTTAACAAGTGGCCCTGGTGTACGCAGCAGAATGCCCTCAGAGGTGTACATTAAACGATTTTAACGGAGACAATTTTGTGGTTCTTTTCCTCTGCGGAAACGATTTAACATGCTCCTCCTCCGGTACCATACCTCACTTCTTCTATAAAGTCTTTGTCTAATACTTA
This sequence comes from Enoplosus armatus, assembly GCF_043641665.1. Lineage (NCBI taxonomy): Eukaryota > Metazoa > Chordata > Actinopteri > Centrarchiformes > Enoplosidae > Enoplosus > Enoplosus armatus. Next base: position 4,495,112 of record NC_092192.1, on the reverse strand, counting down.
GTGGTGTCAAAGAAGATGGGTTGAGTTCAGAAGCTCCTGCAGGAGGAAGGAGAGTAACATAGTAATCCTAATATCCTGGATAATAATTCTCTTATTGATCTGTGCCTTCCCCAGTGCACCCACAGGCACACTGAACTCAAAAGACTAAACGTGTCTAACCCTGCAGGCCGCACAGCAAGAACCAAAAATCAATTAGTGCGCTGAAGAGAATATATTTTATAGTTACACTGCAGCAGGAACAGTGCAGCTGTATTAATTACATTTGTATGTTTCTTTAGTGCCAGGCTGACAGTGTCCTATAGCCACCAGCCATCTCTTACTGTGCAGACCAAGTGGAACCCATTGCACTCCCCTTTCATACCCCCAGGATGGTGTATACATGTATTATTTGTGCAAGTGCGCATGTGTGTATGTGAATGCCTGTGTGCTGCAGTGTGTCGTTTGTAATCTTGGTGGCTGCTCCAGGCTGGATTACTCTCTGTTGTAAGTAGAAAACAGTCCTGGTGTTTTATGATAAATACCCTTCTTGTGCCGCCAACCTCCCCACAGTACATACAGACACACACACACACACATAGTTAGCTCGCAACCAGGTTGGCCTCCTCACTGATCTCACACACATGACATTTTCTGCGGTGAAATTCATTTGTTTTGCACAGCGCTGCAGCCTGTGTTCTCATTAACCCGCACACTCATCTACTGAAGGCTGTAGGGCAACGCCACCCGTGAAATCTGAGGTTGGCCTTCCAGGAAGGACAGTTATTTAACTTTAACCAGACATTTAGACCGGAAAAAGTAAAAAAAAAAATAAACTGTGCTGGTGATGGCGTGTTGCTTTGGATACAGGTGAGACGATGAAATGCGATCCATAAAGGCCGGTTTGAGTCAGAGATTCATTATGTGATGCCAAAACGCTGAATGACGGTTTAGAATAGTACCAGGAGGGATTTTACGATTCTGGAAAGTTATCACAATCAGACTTCAACAGTACAATTACCCTCATTCATGTTAAAATAATCTACCAGGCCAATGCAGCTCTTTACACATTAACATATTCTGTTCAGGCAAAGGTTGAGCTAGGTTTAATTATTTTGTGGCACAACCCTGTGCTTTTGGTGTTTTTGCTGTATCCCTCCGCGCTGGCACGGCAGCCTGGTTGAGTCCATGCTAATAACGATGTGAAGATTATTTTATTATCTTATTATCCGTTATTATCTGAAAGGCTTGAAGGACGTGAAAATGAAGAAAGAAGGCAGACGAAGAGGAAAAAGTGGCGCTCGTGCTCATTGCTTTCTTATTCAACTACCAGAACTCCTCCTCCAATGTCCTCCAGCTGAACGCCAATAAGACTGAGACACTGAACATAGGTCAAGGTAGCGCTAACACCGTAATATCTAACAGTCCTGGTTCACTGTCGCGTTCAATAACGTAACATTGAAGAAAGCTTTGTGCAATTTTTGATCAAAACCTCAGCTTAGACAAACATGTTAAATCAGTGGTTCAACGACGCTTTCAGACCATTTCTCTCTTCACGCCTTTATTACTAGTCGATTAGACAACCGCAATTATTTGCTCTCTGGCATCAGTAAAAAAATATTATTGATGTTGCACGACCCACGCAACATTTTAGTTCATTCTACTGTCTGTGTTTCATAATGTGTTCATATTTATGGCTTTTACTGTATTTCATTTTCACTTTGTGTTCAATATGTTTTATTATTTATTTATTATTATTTATGTTTTTAAACAAAAGCCTACCAAGTATTCCACCACGTCTAATTAACACATTAACGCTTGTTTGTTTAATCTGCACAAAAACCGAAATGTGAAAACAACAACGGTGACTTGCTGGAGTCTCGTCGTCACCTTGAGGTTGCAGATCTTCTCATCTCACCTTCTTGGCAAGAAAGCAGAGTGTTTCTCTTTCATTTTAATTCCTTTCTTTCCCCCCTCCGATGTCCCAACTGATTATAACTGTGTAACAGTTCCATCACGATTCAGAAAATTTGAGTCAAGGATTTATTACTCAAATTACTCCAAATAGTCGCTCCGGCTGTATTTAAACGTGCCCCCTCTTGACCCTGATGTGTGGTAGATGTGAATGCCTGAGGCAGCCGAGGTCTGAAACAGTTAAATCATTCAAATGGGTATAAAGACAAAACAATTAAGTCACCATTTCCAAAACATGAATGCAGCTTTTGTTTTAGGGACGTATTGATCGGCGCAATTGGAAACACAGCAACCCCCCCTGTCACCAAAGCCCCAAGCTCTGTTTCAGATACACCTGCCCCTCCCATGTCTTATACATAAGATTCAACAGCTCAACAATTAACTACTGGTCCATTGATCCCCCCCCCCCCCCCCCCCCCCCAGGCTCCTTGAAGCATGAATGGGGGGGGGGGGGTTGAGTCCTTCCTGCTCACTCTTCTCACTATTTTCTTTCTCCTCTTTCATTCTCTCCTTCTCGCCTTTCTTTTCCGCCTTTTGCTCATCTCATGAATATAAAAAGTGGAGTCCCCGCATTGCGCTTGGTTGCTGCCACTGCAGAAGGTCTGAACCATTAGTCGGAATAATCCATAGCTGTGAACTCCTGCCTTTTGCACTCCTCTGTAAGCTCCTTTCTGAACTCTGCGACGAGGCAGAGGTGGGCTGGAAAGAATGAAAGCCGCCATTATCAGCTGTTGGGCTGTGTGTGACTCAGAGCATGAGTCATTATGTGCTGTTGAGAATTTGACCTATAAAAACTAGAGACTTTTGTAAATACGTTAACCTATTTGTATGCTACCACCTTTCCTCATGTCCCCCGGAGTCACACATCTGACAAGGCAACACAGCTGCCTCTGTGCTGAACTTAGAACCGAGGTTACGTTTGTTGCTGATGCTCATCGTCTTTACATCTGAGCATTTTCAGCCACACTAGCAGCGTGTCTCTGGGGACGACAATGATCCTGAAACATCTCAACGACTACTGATTGGATTATCATAACATTTGGTGCAGATATTCATGTTCCCCAGAGGATGATCCCCTGACCATTCATGTAGCTCCACCAGCAGGTCAAAGTCTTCACTTCAATCCAGTGAAATATCTCAACATCTACTAATTGACATTCAACCCCCCCAGAATGAATTAATGACCCCTTGATTTTTCATCTAGCAACATCATCAAGTCAATATTTTAATTGCCCAATACCTGAAAAACTAATTAGCAAATGCTAACATGCTATAATAAGATGGTAAACATTATACCGTGTAAAATCAGCATGTTAACCTTTTCATTGTGAGCATGTTGGCATGGTGACAAGTGTTATACTGTATTTATTATTTATGTATATTTTCATATTATGTCACATTTGCTCCCTGGATCTCCACATAACAGCTACGGCTACTTCTGTTGTCTATATCACGGCCCTGTGTCTCCTCAACGTGGTCACTGTGTTTCCACTGTACAAATATTCTATTTTTAAATCTTTTTAAAGACCTAACAGGTGTTAAAGGTGGGAAAATACAGTATGTAGGAGGTAACTGAGACCGATTTGCCTCTTTAATAACCAGATTTAACAGATCCTTAAATTTAAATGTGTTTTTATTCAACCCTGGAGGCTTTTTAAAAGTACAGACACACAAGTGTCAACTTTCAGAAATACTGTGTGGCACCAAATTAAAGGACAAAGTTTCCTCCAACTCTGTCTGTGACTGGAATTTTTTTTTCATTCATCATTCTGTTTATGATGTCAAATGACTATAAAACAGCAATCTGACTGACATTGTTGCTCAAAAATGTACCCAATCTAGATCTGTATGTCTAGAGTGTATGGCCACGTTTGTCAAATTAAATCCTTAGTGGCTTCTGTGAACAGCAGCTTGTTTTTTTTATATATATTAGCACTGAAATGACCTCAGCTCTAACTTTAGTCAGCAGCCTTTTGCTGAACTGATTGATTAAATACCAAAAGAACATTAAAAATTGGACACAAAACAATTTGGATTGTTGTCCTTTGCTTTATTAAACAATAACATAATTCATCATATTCTTCCATGGCTTTTATACCCAATTATTATTTAAAGCCAGCATGTGACCGCCTCCCCCCCACATCAGAAAACAGATGTATGGCTCTAACCTTGCACCTAACTTAATCCTTACAGCTGAATCAAAGCCAGCCACAGTGATTTAAGCCTCTGCAGAGATATATTACCACCAGAAGACAAGGCTCCACTCTTCGTCCTCCCGCAGAGCACCGGAGAGCCCAGGAGGTCGACCTGCATCCATCAGTATCTTCCACCGGGTGTGAACGATTGCTGCCAATTGTGCCAAAATCACTAGAGGAGAGGGATGGGGAGGATGAGGAGTGGAGGTGAAGAGGAGAGGCATGGCTTCATCCACTGAGACAATGATGAGACAAACCCTCACATATCTCCAGGAAATGCATTGTGTGTGTGTGTGTGTGTGTGTGTGTGTGTGTGTGTGTGTGTGTGTGTCTGGACTGTCATTCATTGCAGTGTTTCTCACCTTAATACACACACATTCACACTCCCGTCCTCAGAGGCAGGACCGCTCATATCAGCTTCGTTCTGAATACACACTTCCCCCATGTGACGCTCCTCTTTTCTGCTGACAGAACAAATGCCTGCGCTCTTGTGATTAAAGCTGCTGTCACTTGGTTTTCAACACACACACACACACACACACACACACACACACCCTCCCTCTCTTTCTTTCTGCTGTGGTTCTCTATCTGCTCTTTTCTAATTTCTCAGCCCTATCACGCAGCTACATTGCTGGAGGCTCTATAGTGCTCCAGGAGAACATGGAGGACCTGAAGGGGACAGGAACTTGTAACAGCCGTGATGTGAGCTGAGAGGAGAGACACTAAGGTTATGAGAGGTGTAGATCAGGTGTGTGTGTGTGTGTGTGTGTGTGTGTGTGTGTGTGTGTGTGTGTGTGTGTGTGTGTGTGTGTGTGTGTGTGTGTATGGCCAAGACAACACTTTCATGTGTGGTGATAAATCTGGTAAATGATGATTTGCGCAATACACTGTCCAGTTTATTACAACATAGGTCTGGGGGGGAACAGGGAAACATTGCAACAGCAGATGTGTAGCAGATGTGTGGATGTATGATCTCTAGACGTGTGTAGATGACGCACAGGTTGTACACAAGCCAGGTTACCTCGACCTCCCTATGTGGAGGTAAAGTCGACCGTGGGTACACCAGGGATGCTGCTAATAATCCCTCTTTGCACAGGAAAACTGAGAGTACAGCTAAACGCTAACATCAGCACGCCAACATGCTCACAATGACAATGCTAACGTGCTGTTTTGCAGGTATAATGTTCCCCATCTTTAACATGCAAGTTTGGCGTTTTAGCATGCTAACATTTGCTCATTTGAACTAAATGGGAATGTCATTTGTTTTGTGGGTATTTGGTCATAAACCAAAGTACTGCACAAAGTGAAACTTTGAGCCGATGATGGTGACGATTAGGGGACCACAAATGTCTGTACAATATTTCCTGGTGAGCCAGCAAGAGGTCATTTTATGACTCAGTGATCTAAATCCAGAAACAGAAGAATGAGGAAAATGAAAAATTGTATTTTCAATGACATGGGATATTTGTTTATTTGCAACAATTTTATTCTATGAACTAGGATGAGAGTTTAAATATGGGAGCGTAGTTATTGAGCACAGAGACTAGGTTTGGTTTTATGAGGAGAGGATCGACGATAGCATGCTGAGAGCACGAAGGGAAAATATCAAAAGTAATTTTGACATGATTGTGTTTTTAAAATTCCTTCATTGGGAGTAATTCACAATAGTATAAGCATTAAATTTGAAAAGCAAAGATGAAGGAAAGACGATATCTCAATGAAAATGATCAAAGCAAATGGAAAAACAGATGGACAATATAACAGAAACACCTGCAATCCAATTTATTAACACCTTCTTCTAACAACGTCAACAAAATATTACAACTTAACATAATGTTTATTGTCGGGCTCCTGTAATGGAGGATATTGTGAGTTGACTCTTATTTTCTCCAACTGCTGCATCTAAAGTGATGTAAATAAGCAAAAATCTAAATCGTGGCGGAGCTTGCTCCACTTTGGTGTGGGTTACACTGTGAATTTGACACCGTAAATATTTTTTCCAGCTTAAACAGTGAGCTTCCTCTCCACTACAGTACACCCGAATAATACATAAAATAGTATGAAGCATATCTGCCAGTTCAGAGAAGCAGGTATCATTATTCTTACAAGGGAGAGCAATACGTTTCCTAAAAGAGGAGAGAGATACAACCCTGCTGTGGTCAATAGATTACACTGTATGACAGGCTGGCTGTATTGCGTGATGAATTGTTTCTCATTACGTTTCCAGTTTAGGTTTATCGGAGATGTTAGTCCCATCACACAGAGCTGAGCTGCACACTGCTGAGCACCAAACACCGGATTCTGAATGGAGAGAAAAATAATGTTGCTTTATTTAATTAGTCAAATGCAGTTTTAACTATTTGTGTTTGCCCATTCAGCTAATATTGACTAATGGTACTTTTCAGGATTGAGTGGGGAAAAAAATGTGCTGTTAGACTACAGCTTAAATGTCCATAGTTGTGGTAATGTTCCCAGGGGTCTTTTGGGTTTCTAGCGGTCCTTGGCCTGAGTGGGGGTAGGGGTCCACCAGGGATGTGTTAAGGGATGTCCAGGAACCAGGCCATTTGACACCTTTAAATTGAACGTTTTAAATGTTTTATGAAGTTGTTTCCTGCAGCAGTGTGTAGGAATATCAGCAGCTGCCAGGACATAAACTGAGACCCAAGCTACTTTCTGCCTTTCTGTAACTGCAATTAAATGGTTTATGTAAGAACAGCTTTTCTAATCACAGGTCTCACGTTTAGCACCACCATCTGCCCGTCTACAGCCGAGACTGTGCTATAATTAAACAATAATGGATACTAACAATACTAGTAAATATTGTAACTTTAATTCTACGTTAAACGCCTGAGCTAATAATGGTGCACAGCAGGCTGTATGTGAACATGTGTACCGTATGTGCCTGGTTAATGAACCCTTGACAATGCTCCTCCTCATCTGCTACACTTATTCAAATAATAAGTGCAAGCAACTTAAAGCATGCACGTAAGTATTTATGATTTCTTTTCAAATAAAACACTAGGATGAGGGATGGGAGAGTAAGTCAAGTTTATTTCAACAAGTCCTCCAAATTAAACAACAAAACACGTCGTCTGTCCGTGCCACGTTAACTACACATAGCATAGTGTCTTCCACAACCATTACAAATCACTATTGGAAATTAAATCAGTTTTATGACATGACAGTGTTAAAGGTTAAAGTTAGGTTAGGTTTAGGCACAAAAACGACTTTGTTAGGTTGAGGGAAAGATCATAGTTTGGGTTAAAATAAGTATGTTGTTAAGGTTAGGGGACCTTCATTGTGGTCAAAAAGATGACAGACTGTCGGATGGAAACGGGAAATGAACAGCAGTCTAATTACAACAGCCGATAGAGGGTTTTGTCACTTGAACGTAAACGTACATCGTTCTGGGGACTGATGCTGTTCCTCTTGGGAGGACAGTCTTGTTAAGTTGTATAGACCAATACCACATACTTTATTATGTCTCACTGGGTTTAACAGACTAAACTTTAACGGACAACTCTGGTTCCCAACACAGGCAAAGCTGTCAAGAAAATGCACCTCACAGATAAAACAATGGGACAAATAAGCCCTCTTCAGATGGGAGTTAATACTTGTAAGTATCGCTGTATTTCATACAGGTTTTGCAGGGGGTGAATCCTGATGACTAAACCTCCTGCTGTGAAACAACATAACATTAAGTTAGACCTGCAAAACAAGCCGCCAAGCTTTGTGACACAAGACTGATTGACTGCAGACCACTGCACAACAGGTCGTCTATGTACAATCTAACCTGCCCCTCCCCGACTACCCCTCCCGCTGTGTGATGGGCAGCATAGCTGACACATGCAGATCAGCGTCAACACTCACACAAAAGGAGCCAGGGAGAGTCCTAATCACATCAGACAGCCAGGAAGAAGAATCTACCACTCAACAGCAAAACCACACAATTAAAAGTGATTGAACTTGGATCTAGTTTTGACACTCGCCTATCAGCGCCCAGTCAGCAGAACTCACTTCCTTTCATGTGTAGTTTGGACATAGCTCAACTCAGACTTTAGCATAATCAGATAACATACCGGCCTCTTCTAAGTTCTGAGATAAGACCCAAACAGAAGGGGAAGAAGAAGGTGAGGCAAGAGCCCGATAGCAGCATCACATTCTTGTCATTTAAACCACCGCTCCACTCTTGAGCACAAACCCGGTTAGAAGCACTGACAGACAACATATTCACAGAATACGGCCATGTAGTAGTATGTGAACAGACAGAGAAGTCCCTCTCCCACCGTCACACAGGTTTATGATCTGCCGTTGCAGAACTAGTTAGCAGGTCTCTCTCTTTCAGTGAGCAATTGCCACCATGGCTGCCGCTCACCAACGCCAAACCAGCCTTTACACCACAGGCACATATAACCTCATCACACAGCTAAATACTGCAGTTTGTAGCTTAAAATAGAGGAAATGGTTAGCAATATAACCCAATTAATATAGCACAACTAGTGTCTTAAACGTTGTTTATTGTTCCACATAATCAGACTTTGAAGCCGATTTCTGTCAGTTCTCAGGTGAAGAGAGTGAATCATTCAGTAAAATAAGCTCCTGTATTGTGAAAGAAAGTGTAAACCTATGTGAACTATTCATCGCGTCTTGCCTCTGAATGACAACAGGTCAGGAGCAGTCCTAAACATCTTCACCTTTACATGTTGCTGCAGAAGTTTGATTGAAGCATTGCAGAGACCTTAACACTTTGTCATCAAACCAGTGCTCTCTTTGAAGGGAAAACACCCAGTTCTACATACACACACTCCATCTGGTCCTCGGCTCATCACGGATATGCAAAGACGACTGGTTTAAGCCCATATAACTCCGTCAGAGGACGAAGTGTGTCAAACAGGACAAAATCTGCGACAACAGAAACGTGGCAATGAGCCAGACGGCCGTGCATCAGCTTCTCATTTCCAGGGCTGTTGTCTGGATCAGGGGCAAACGCTTGACCGATCTACTGTTATTTTCTAAATTGTTACGCTGCCAGTGAAGGGTAGGACACTCATCAGGTCTGTTGCCAACACACCATCCACTCCAGCAGCAACAGAAACCCTCACCACTCTCTCTAATAGTCGTACAATAGCAGAAGCTTCAAGATGCCCCTCAGAACTGATCAGACAAACGCGTCTCTGTAACTTCTGAGATAGAAGCCTCTTGTCCACAGGAGTCCTCAATTCAGAGAAAATGAAGTGACCAAGTGCTTTACTTCAGTCTGGGTTTACTTTGGACCTCTTCCCAAAGACTGTTAGACTCACGGTTTGTTTTAGGACACTGGAAGATATTAAATGATGACAATAGATTGGCTATTTATACACGTAATATTCAGAACACATGGACCGCAAGTTGTAAAACCACCAAAACTCAATATACAAGTAGTAGAATTGAATATAGCCTACCTGTTTTTACAGAACTATAAATGAAACGTGAACTACTAAATTCATTACTACTGTTATTATAAACCAGCATTCATTGACTTTTTGGCCACTTGGAGGCAGTAGAACGAGCTGCAAACAGTACTGACGTGTTATCACCTCATAAAGTTGTTATGGTGAATCATTAGCAAGACAATGTAACGGCCTAATGATCTTAGTTTAGCTAGTCGCTAACTTTCTCAGATAAATTTTATCAGAGCCTTTTCACTGAAAACAGCTGCTGTTGATTAGTAGTGAGAGTGAGTGAGAAGACCAAAACAATGGGCTAAAAGATGCTAAACCACTCTGTGCAGCTGAGAGGCATTGCCGAGTTGATGATAATTGCCTGTGCGTTTGTCACAACAAGCAAAACTTTCCAAATTGCATTTTATCTGTTAAAAAAAAGTCACTTGCATTGTTGGATGCCTTAGAGGACAATGTACTTCCATTAGGACTGCCCATGTTTTCTGGGTGTTTTTCCGCTCTTCTTAATCTTTGCTACTGTGCTTCTCTAATTGTTTTTATATTTGTAAAGCCATAACTCTATTTTTGACATGCACATTTTTGCTTTACACAGTAGTTGAGCTTTAGGACATTGTATTGTAATGTAGGCTCTTATAACTGCTCTGAATAAGCTGGAACCGGTCAGACATCTCGACCAAGGACGCTTTAAAACAACATGGTCTCTGTAAGCGTCTCCCTACCAAGGACAACAGCACAGTCTACCTAAGTTCAGATGCTTAGCTGAAACAGATGTTGTGTTCGCTGCCGTATCTCTCCAACTGAACATCAACAAGAGTTCCCGCTGAGGACAAACAGGAAGACCTCATACACTGCTGGGAGAGAGAGGACAGACACATACAACAGCAATACGGTTACTCTTCATCTGTAGACAGACAGGACTGCGTGGGTTGTCTTTATTTATGCCAGATTAACCCTTTCACAACAGTCGGATTTGAAATTAATTAGCTTAATTAATTGCTTTATAGGCTGTGTGATTATGCTTATTTAGTGTTGCACCACAGAGGGGGATAAGTGTGAGTTTAAAGATGAAAACATTAGAAACTGGCAGGGATGAATTGGACATTATCAATGCGTTTTATTATTTTCAATGACTGCACCACCGTCTCACTCTAGTCTGTCTCTTGTCTCTTTTCTGTTTTCCTCTTTTAGCCTATTTATGCGTCACTAAATGTACTGATGCTCAGTGGTGGAATGTACATTTACTCAAGTAATGTATTCAAGTACATGTACACAGTATCTGTAGTTTGTAGTATTTCCATTTCATGACGCTTTCTACTTCTACTCCACTACAGATTCATTGTGCAGTATAGTACCTCTTACTCCACTACAATTATTTGACAGCTACAGTATAAATCACATTAAAAAATGATGCATTATAAACATTAAACTACCCAACAGTATATAAAAATCTTCCTTAAACGATTAATCAGGTAATAAATTAATTGATTTGTAACTTATCAAAACATTCAGCACCTGTTTTGATAACTGAGTCATTGTTTAAGTAATTTCTCATGCAAAAACGCCTGAAACGTTTTATGGTTTCAGCCTCTCAAACTTGAATCTGCTGCTTTTTCTTATCTTAAATTGCAGTAAATTGAATCATTTGTAGGTTTGGACTGTTGGTCAGATAAAACAAGATATTTGAAATTGTATTCTATAATACAGAATAAATGAATTGATCAAGAAAATATTATTTATAATAAGTAACAATGAGTATTTCTCCAGTGTTGTATTGGTACTTTTACTTGTGTAAAGAATCTGAAAACTTCCTCCACCTCTGCTGATGCTCTCCGAGCCACATCTCAGCCAGTTTAAGCGATTAATAATTAACAACAATTAAAGCGATATCTCCAAGTCTAAATCAACACGGCTAATTAGCAAAAAAAAAAAAAAGAAATCAATGAGAAATGCTTAACTGACTCATTATGGTTTAAACAATGCACAATGAGACAATTAAATATTAATAAGCATTTTATTAAGTGCTTATTTATTAAGTGGAGGAGAGGCAACTGCATGAATTATTAAATAGGACTGCAGCAATCGCTACAGGAACGCAAGAAAACATTTTCCAGGGATATTTCTATTCATTGCATGTAGCCATTTTTTCCATGGTCATAATGGCTGCTTAACATACTTACACACACACACACACACACACACACACACACACACACACACACACACACACACACACACACACACACACACACACACACACACACACACACACACACACACACACACACACACACACACACACACACACACTCCCTTTGACACATGTGCAACAACATGTATGAGAGAACAAAGACGAAATAATACAGAATCTGTACGACAGCCAGGCAGAGCTTGTGAGTGTGATCACAGGTGGAGATGTGTTTTCCTCTGGTTTAGCAGAGAAATATCTGTTTGATTTCTCTGAGAGGTAAGAAAGCTGCTTTCTCTACGAGACGTAACGCTTGAATATAAACGGCACAACTGTGCAACACAGAGCGTCGTCTTCAGCTCCTCTCATTTCTCAGATACCTCATCATCACTGTAGACTTCCAACATATTATCATCCATTATCCATTGGGAACATATTCACAGTCTGTAACCATAAGCAACTGGGACTAAATCTGCAATATAACGTACACGTTTACATGCAAATATATTTTTCGCTTTCTTTCCAAGAGATGCACGAGAAGACCGAAACCAATTTCATCTTTGGACAATAAACACAGAGCTGGAGTCAGGACGTGATCAACCGATCTTAGCGTAAAGAGTGGAAGCACAAAGACTAAGATGCCATGCTAGCTGCACTTTGGCACAGCGGTGCTTTGAAAGAAATGCTAACACCGGCATGTTAACATGCTCACAATGACAACATGCCGATTTTTAGCAGGACTAATGTTTACCATGGTCACCATCTTAATTTAGCATTTTAGCATGCTAACTAAGTAGAACTAAGGCCTAAACACAGCTGAGGGTGATATGATTGTCATTAGTTTTTCAGGAATTTTTTTCATAAAACAAAGTATTGACCTAAATTGAAATTGCGACCTGATGGTGGAGCTTGATGAAAAGTTACCAAAGTTATTACAATTCATCTTGAGGGGAACGTGAATGCGTGTAGCACATTTTATCATTTTAGCAATCCATCCAATAGATGTCAACCTGATGGTGGCCCAAGAGGAAAAGTCACCAAAGTCAGTAGGATTGATCTTCTGGCTACCATGAATCTCCAACATTTTGTACAACGCATTGTGACAATCCATCCAATAGTTGTTGAGATATTTCAGTCTGTTGTCGACCAACAGAACAACACTGTCATCCCCAGAGACACGCTGCATGGCTAAAAATACACTCCAACATCTCTAAAGCTCACTAATTAACACACATTGCCTCTGGCTTGGCTATTAAGAGTGATAAATTGATGAAATTGGTAAATAAATCATGTTTCAAAGAAATTCCTCCTTTTAACTCAGTATGATATGGTCAGTTATCTGAAATCACCGTGGACGTATTCATTAAGATCAAATGTTTAACTGGCTAATCAGAGCAGCACATGCAGCTGCTTCCAGGCTGAGCTCCTGGTACCCAGGCACCAACCTCCGAGTCTGAAAAGTGAAGCCAGTCCCTTAAACCTGGATTGTTTCTAATGGCCAGCAGGGGGCGACTCCACTGGTTGCAAAAAAGAAGTCAGAGAAGGCCGACTTAATAGAAGTCTATGAGAAAATGACCCTACTTTCCTAATGACTATGATTTAGAGTAAAATAGACAATAAAGCAGAGAATAGTACATTTACAAGCTAACTTTGTTAGCAGCTTTGTGTAGCCGGGAGCCAGGTGCAGTCAGGTTGCAGGTGTAGGTAGACGTGCATGTTGTCTCCGGGTTCTCAGATCTCCAGCTCCACCTTCTCACCCAAATATGGTCACCTCTGGTTCCAACAAAACAAGATGGCGACACCCAAAATGCCAAACTCGAGGCTTTTAAACGGTAGTCCACAAACCATCAGGTAACGTCACGGCGGCTCAGTCCACTTGTTTTATGCAGGTTTACCAGTTTACAGAAGGTCAACCCTAAGCAGCTGATATTAGAAAATAGTAATAAGTAATATTTTGTTATTTTAACATATAATATTAAGATGTGAAGGTGAGGATCTGGGGCTCCTGGCCAGTAGCCCTCTTTACCCAGTCGGTAAACCAGACAGAAACGTCTCAGAACTTGTTCTTGAAGATTTTCACTTGCTGGAAACGACATAAATTCAACATGGCCTCCTCTGATATATGATAAGATAATAAAGCAGTTCTACACTGGTCGTCTAGGTGAAGCTCCTCACCTGGACTGACTCAAATAAGACATACATCATGAATATTATGAATATTAATATTAGTGGTAGTTGGATAAGTTGGAGCAGCTTCATGTCATTTAAATATGCTTCAGCGGCTCCTTGGCAGTTTTGAGGGAAAGACTGAGTATTCGTCTTTTTTAAATCAGTGTGGAAGCGAATAGAAAAGCAGAAAGCAGCAACCAGTTGGGAACCGACTGAAAGGGAGAACGACATCAGATTTTCACTCAACTACAAATATTCAACTATTAATAGAAAATGGGCAACACGCCATTCCTGTCAAAACTGCTCTGTTCAGATTTTCTGTGTCTGTCTGTCATCTCCAACCTCTTTCACTGCCCCCCCCACCACCACCACCACCACCACCCGCCACCCCCCCCTGTGCGCACAGCTGGTGTGTAATTGGTCGATCTTGCGCTTAGCCGTGGTGCGATTGGCGGATGAGACGGGCCCCGATGCTCTCAGTGACACCTGCGTTTCGCACAAGACGACAGTCAAAGACACAAACACAGCGTGGTTCCCATTAATTATGAAGGGTGAGGTGAATACGCATGGAAGAGAAACGTCTTCTCGTACCATCAATGCATTCCAGATACGCTCTCATGGACCTGAAAATAGTTTGGAGAATTTGACAAGAAATATAAAAATGCTTAGTATGTAAAATCCCATACCAGTATTCTTGGAAAATGATCCCTTTTTTTCTTCATAATGTGGATTAAATGAAACAAACACAAAAAGGTTGAGCAAGTAAAATACCTGCATGTAGCTCATTTTGCACCAATGCTTAATTGTACTGCAACATTTTCTTTCAAAAACAGGGCCAAGACTCCAGTGAATGCCTGCAAGACACCAAGCTTGAGTTTATGCCGCTCGTGCCATAAATAGAAACATGCCACCCCCTGTAGGCTAAAATTCATCCCCTCCCCTTTAAATTCAAGGCTGGCCTAATCCCTTAGCTGAGCTGAGAGTTGCACAGCACTGAAATCTCACTGGAAGGAAGCGCAATGGCGAATGCTTTGATCCTCCATGACAACAGCAACTAAATAGAGCCCATGAAGCATATGGCCCGCGCTTTCTGCCTTCTACACTCTATGACGATCTGGCTGAATTTATCATATTTGTATCTGTGTGTCTGAACTGCTTGAGCTGGGTGTCCTCCAATATGCATCCGCCTTATAGCGAGATAATGTGCGTTAGTCTGTGTGTATGAACACACAATTAGATCCACTATTTAACACCAGACGGACAGGCCGAGCTGTGGTTAATCGGCCTTCTCCACAAGATTACATATTCGATTTACGACAGTAGAAAGGAGATGTAAACAATGCCAGAATCAATCAGTCAAATTGAGGCTAAATTGGCCAAAAAGGCGCAAGTTTAGAAACATACTTGAAGTTAAAGACCTGCCCGTGTAAAAGCTTGAAACAGGGAGTATTTAGCATTTGGGAATCGCAACATTAAGAAACACGACACACACAAGATGCCTGTAAATAACCAGATATAATTAATGTACAAATGTTAAAGTGAATACACATCCTGTCCTTCAGTCAACGTTGGCTCCTTTTAACCACAACCACAATCATTCCCTCACCTCACATATTATGTATTTACACATCCAGCCGTCATGGAGCAACATTATTATTTATTTGGAGCCGTGTTTCTGGCCCCTTTATAAATGTTAGCCCAATATTCACCCCCTTTTAGATCTGTTTTTGGTCTCTACCAAAGTAAAGCTGATTCAGGTGATGACTCTCTGTAGGTTCGTCACGACGAGCGTCCCCTTTCAGATTACATGTTGTCATTTGTTAGTGTAAAAAATATCAATTATAGCAGCTTTAAGATTTTTTAAAATCAGATTAGATTTTATTAGCCCACACCACATTCTTTCCTTAACCATAACCAAGTAGTTTTCAACCAAACTTTATTTGTTCTGCTTTTTTCTTGTCAAGTACTGAAACACCTCTTCAGGCCTGTAACGACTATTCAAATGAAACGATCGGGGGAGTTTTGGGAGCTACATACAGATTAATGCTCTCTCACCCACACGGATCATTCAATGGTCAAACTGATCCAGGATCGGATGTGGGCTGCAACAGATGGGTGCACCTTCTGTGCGATTGTACATGCTGAATTTGCTTCTCCTTGTGTCAAGCAACAGGGAGAACGACAACTAACTTCATTGTGATTTCAGCGTGGCTTTATCTGCCATTATCAATCATTATTGTATTATAGGAATATGTCTGGGAGAGATGGATGCATTTACACCTTTTCAGCATCTGGCTAGAATCTGACTACCTTACATGGTGATTTGATATCCGATAGCTACGTGATCCAGACCCAGGAAGCATGAAGGGACAAAGTGGGATACGACATCCATGTCTGTCC
The DNA here is from genome assembly GCF_043641665.1 of Enoplosus armatus. NCBI lineage: Eukaryota > Metazoa > Chordata > Actinopteri > Centrarchiformes > Enoplosidae > Enoplosus > Enoplosus armatus. The sequence goes on along the minus strand of NC_092192.1, from coordinate 4,478,772 downwards.
ATCCTGGAAGAGGGCTTCCTCATCTGTTGCTCTTCCTGAGGTTTCTCCCTTTGATCCCATTAAAAAAAAAAGGTTTATTGGGGAGAGTTTCCCCCCCCCCCCCCCATCAGCATCGACTGTGTAAGGATAGAAGGTAGCAGACGCTGTACAGATTATAAAGCCCTTTGAGGCAGATTTGTGATTTTGGGTTTTATAAAAACATTGACTTGACAAACACAGCCTGAAGCGGTGCATTTTAGTTGCCACAGAGCAAAGCTTATGGCTGCTATGAATAGAACAATGTGGTGCACAAATCACGGCTGTCGTTGCTTTGGCTCAATTCGATAATGGCTGGACAGGAAACAAATGTTTTCTTTTTCTTCCTCTTTCTTTGTTTTAAAACAAAAACCTCAGATTTGACAATGACTAAGTACCTCAGTCATATTAATGGTATTATTATGGGGAGTTGATTCATTGAATGCAGCCCATGTAATCCTTTTAGTACAAAAAGAAAAAAAACACAATTATAGCCAAAGCAAATTAACTGCACATGATTATTGTGTGAATCTCTGTCGTCCAAAATAACAGTTATTGCACATCAATACATCGTGAGGTTTTTAATTAACACAAATTCTGTGTGAATGTATCCGTCTTTGGCAGCATATATTAATATTTGAGGTGCTACATATTCACTCTTCTCACACGAGGACATCGGTTTCTTTTTGGAGAAGCCAGTCTGGACAGGCTGGACGGTCCTCTCCATTATGACACTGTAAATATTTATCCTTTAAAATTGGCACCAGTTTCACACGTGGAGACACTCGTGATAGTTACAGTGCATCCGGAAAGTATTCACAGCGCTTCACTTTTTCCACATTTTGTTATGTTGCAGCCTTATACCAAAATGGATTAAATTCATTTTTTTCCTCAAAATTCTACACACAACACCCCATAATGACAACGTGAAAAAAGTTTTTTTGAGATTTTTGCAAATTTATTAAAAATAAAAAACCTGAGAAATCACATGTACATAAGTATTCACAGCCTTTGCTCAATACTTTGTTGATGCACCTTTGGCAGCAATTACAGCCTCAAGTCTTTTTGAATATGATGCCACAAGCTTGGCACACCTATCTTTGGGCAGTTTCACCCATTCCTCTTTGCAGCACCTCTCAAGCTCCATCAGGTTGGATGGGAAGCGTCGGTGCACAGCCATTTTCAGATCTCTCCAGAGATGTTCAATCGGATTCAAGTCTGGGCTCTGGCTGGGCCACTCAAGGACATTCACAGAGTTGTCCTGAAGCCACTCCTTTGATATCTTGGCTGTGTGCTTAGGGTCGTTGTCCTGCTGAAAGATAAACCGTCGCCCCAGTCTGAGGTCAAGAGCGCTCTGGAGCAGGTTTTCATCCAGGATGTCTCTGTACTTTGCTGCATTCATCTTTCCTTCTATCCTGACTAGTCTCCCAGTTCCTGCCGCTGAAAAACATCCCCACAGCATGATGCTGCCACCACCATGCTTCACTGTAGGGATGGTATTGGCCTGGTGATGAGCGGTGCCTGGTTTCCTCCAAACGTGACGCCTGGCATTCACACCAAAGAGTTCAATCTTTGTCTCATCAGACCAGAGAATTTTGTTTCTCATGGTCTGAGAGTCCTTCAGGTGCCTTTTGGCAAACTCCAGGCGGGCTGCTATGTGCCTTTTACTAAGGAGTGGCTTCCGTCTGGCCACTCTACCATACAGGCCTGATTGGTGGATTGCTGCAGAGATGGTTGTCCTTCTGGAAGGTTCTCCTCTCTCCACAGAGGAACTCTGGAGCTCTGACAGACTGACCATCGGGTTCTTGGTCACCTCCCTGACTAAGGCCCTTCTCCCCCGATTACTCAGTTTAGATGGCCGGCCAGCTCTAGGAAGAGTCCTGGTGGTTCCGAACTTCTTCCACTTACGGATGATGGAGGCCACTGTGCTCATTGGGACCTTCAAAGCAGCAGAAATTTTTCTGTAACCTTCCCCAGATTTGTGCCTCGAGACAATCCTGTCTCGGAGGTCTACAGACAATTCCTTTGACTTCATGCTTGGTTTGTGCTCTGACATGCACTGTCAACTGTGGGACCTTATATAGACAGGTGTGTGCCTTTCCAAATCATGTCCAATCAACTGAATTTACCACAGGTGGACTCCAATTAAGCTGCAGAAACATCTCAAGGATGATCAGTGGAAACAGGATGCACCTGAGCTCAATTTTGAGCTTCATGGCAAAGGCTGTGAATACTTATGTACATGTGATTTCTTAGTTTTTTATTTTTAATAAATTTGCAAAAATTTCAAAAAACCTTTTTTCACATTGTCATTATGGGGTGTTGTGTGTAGAATTTTGAGGAAAAAAATTAATTTAATCCATTTTGGAATAAGGGTGTAACATAACAAAATGTGGAAAAAGTGAAGCGCCGTGAATACTTTCCGGATGCACTGTATATGCTTTCAATTAGCATACCTATAATAAACTGTGGTTAGCATGTCAGTTCAGTCTAACAGCCACACTAAAAAGTTAAAGGTCAGTCTACTCGTCATGAAGGGCACCACTCAGCCTATAACAGAGCAGACAATAACCCCCTGATGATGTCATAGCGATGTCATCAGAACTGGACTCCGACTACAAATCTATAACAGAAAACCTACATTAAAACCTGGGTGTGTGGAGCGTGAAAGACATCAGTATTTACCTGGCAAGGAGGCTCTAACAAAAAGACGCTGTTGAGTTGCATCATGGGAAATGTAGGAATCAGTGTTTTTGGACCGTCAGCCATACTAGGGACTAAAGGTCAGGATGTCTCGGATTAAACTGACAACGTTTTTAGAGACAAAGCAAGATATGCTATTTCTGAATCAGATTATATCAACTTTACATCTTTCCCACCTTCCTCCCTCTGGTCTCGAGCGTCTCACACCTCCAGTTTGAGAACCACGATGTTTAAAAACGATAAAATGTTATGCAAATATGGAGTAATAAATTGCATACTAAGTTTGCTTTCATCTCAAATCATGTGTGCCTTTATCAAATCAAGTTAAATTTCATTACTTTTTTAAATGATTAAATGCCACCCCAGTACACCAGTGCCTCTGCTAATGCAATTACCAAAACTCTCTTGGTCACACCCAAGTCAGTGTGTACTTGTGCCTTAATATAGAAAAGCAAGACCCATAACATCACCAACCAACAGGAAATGGTGACTGCTAACATTCGTAAACGGGACTGGAATTTAAGTAAGTATGAGTTCCAGTTGTTGACACATCTGGTGTCTATTTATTAATGTATTTGTCCAACACAATGCTTTCTATGTACTTAAATCCCCACTCTATATAAACACAAGTATGGCTGCTGCACAAACAAGCAAACTTGACAGGTTTAGAATTGAAATATCTGTCTTGTTGTTACATTTATTTTCATGATTCTTAAATTACAGAGTAGCAGTTTCCATAAATACAGCCTTCAGTTGACGGATTGTTGGCTTTACTGTCTGCGAGGCTGCAAATTCATACATTCAACGCTCTGCGGCTACAAAAAAACAAAACTGGCCACTAATACAGAGCGGCCGACACAGGCTTAAGCATGAATGGTTTCTCATTGCTCTACTGTCACACACGCTAACATGAACACTTCATCTCATCTCCAGTCATCTCCACCCACCCGCCCCAAACCAATCTGAAGGGAAAGCAGAGAGACAGATATGGAGTCTTGGTGTCAAGTGGTCCTCAGCTCCTTATCCAGCCAAACGTCCTCTGTTTCACAGAGCAGCTCGGCTGAATCCGCTCTGCGTGTTTGCTCATATATATTACAGTTTGTGTTCACAGATCGCTAGGCTGTGTTATATATTAAATATTAAGCATGCAGCTATCAGGCGAGATGTGTTCGACCTGGGCAGAAATACTTTGAGCCTTCAAACTTCATTTGAATCAAAATACAGTCCGTTTAATGATTTCCACTGCAGCAGACATGGATAACGTAGCTCATGCTGAATGCATAGCAGGCAGATGGAGAGATATTGAGGGCAGAATATCTGACTGCAGCACTTATGCATAGTTATGTTGTATTATGTTCTGGAAATCTCCGTAGCCAACAGCACATAGAAGACTGAACATTTTCACCCGTCAGCTCTATTTATGAAGATCATCTGGCTTTAAGGCAAAAGCTTTGCAGATATGCTCGCCTCAGTACATGAAAGTCGAGCTGCGATCAGACCGACACCACTTAATGTTTGGGTGATCCACGCTGGCATCGCACTGTTATGTTAGAAAACATCCCACTGATTGGCTCGATGGGGGCGTCATCATTAAAGATCCATTTAAAAAACCTTGAAAGGCCATAAATGCTGCACAGCATGTTGGTTCTGATGACACAAGGAGAGGATGGATCATCCGTCAGGGATGTTCCACTGGCTTGATGAGTGGTGAAGTTAATCAGAAAATAGCAATGGAAAAACTATTTGTTTTTGTTTTTTTAAGTGACCACACAGTTTTTAAATTATGAGCCTCTTGCAAAGAGATGAGAAGTCCAGTCATAGTTCAACAATCTATTATATATATATATATATATACATACATATATATATATACACACATCTATACATACATACATATATATATATATATATATATACACACATATATATATATATATATATATACACACATCTATACATATACATACATATATATATATATATATATATATATATACACACATACACACACACATATGGTCATGAAAGTTAAAAAAAAATAAATAAATAAAAATTCAATTACAGATCTCTATGGAAAAGCTCAAGAAATAAATCATTTTACATATGAGAAACATGAAACATATACACAATCACTGTAGTTGCACATGTACAACAGAAGACAACAGACTGTGCTCTACTGTGGGACGCAGTGTGAAACGCGAGCCGCCACGTGTCCTCTGTTAACAGCTGGATTGATCGTATTCGTTCGTCCGACGCGTGTGAGATAGATGAATGAAAAACGAGGCTGAAAGACTTCGCGTGTAGACGAGAGATTCTACTGCCACACTACTGCCTCTGTCTAACTGTGGACATAGATATGCTTTGAGCTAAATGCTAATGTCAGCATGCTATCACGAAGTGTGACAATGATAACATGTTGATATTTAGCAGGTATAATGTTCACCATGTTCACCATGTTAGTTCAGCTTGTCAGAATGTTGATGAATGCTAAGTGGCACTAAACAGAAAGGACAGCTGAGGCATCAGGTTTGCAAACATTTGGTCAAAAACGTGTTGGACAAACCAAACTTCTGACCTGATGATGGCGCTAGATGAAAAGGAAGGAATCACCAAAGTCATTAGGATTCCACGGACATCTGGTTCAAATGTCGTGATCAATCCATCCGATAGTTTCACTAACGTCCACAAAATGGCAACCTGCTGGTGGAGATAAAGTCAGCGAAGCACCAAAGTCAGTAAGATTCATCCTCTGGGAACCATAAATGTCTCTACACAATTTCCTGGATATGTATTTAATAGTTCCTGAGATATTTCAATCTGGATCTGACTGACTGACTGAAACAAAGCCATCACATCAGAAAGCCCTCAGACATCAAACCACTTTGATTAGCTATTGAAACTCCACTATAAACACGTGCCAAGGGTGATTTCTCTGACACTGTCAGTGCACTCTGGGGGGGGGGGGGGGGCTAAAATACTTCAGCTGTGTGCTACAGATGGAAAAATCATGCTGAGTGAACACATTTTTCAACAAGATATCATAACTCAAACTCATGTTCGCCACCAAACAGTTGAAGAGACCAAAACTCACTCCAGCCAAAATGTCCGTTTTCACTTGTGCTGCCTTTAAGTGCAGGGCAGCGTTCTTTGACTTTTTCCTTTACGGCCACAAGCATGCGGTGTGACAACAACTGAAGCCTCAATTACATGAGCAAGGTGAGAGAAGGAGGCAGGCTCATCCATCACAGCGGAGAGGCGAGGCGGTCCGAATTGGCAGCTGTCTCCTCCACCGCTCTGAAGACTCAGGAGGCTTGTTTGAAATTACGATGCAAAGCCGGCCTCGCTGCCAAGTTTTCAATGACACCCAGATCTGTTACGTGCATATACGCAGAGGTCTTTTATTCTACTTTACTGTTGACAAGCAAACCGAGCCATCAACAGACCTTGTCCCATCTTTTTTTAAAGCTTTTATGTAACATCTGTGTTAACCAACTTCAAGAAAAAACTACTGAAAGTGTTTTAACCTATGACCACTTACATTAGTTAACAGAGACTGAATTCACTTTGATATTAACTTCAATAAGTTCAGTTCTGTGCATCTTTGTTAATAATAAAAGTAATAATAATTAAAAGTTAAAGCTGCAGCAGTAACTTTCTTGTTGTTGTTGATTGGCTCCTTCCAGATGACTGCCCACTTTATAAAATAAGAGTAGACCTGCTCTGTAAACAAAGTGCCCTGAGATAACTTCTGTTATCATACAGATGAAATTGAATTGAACACATAAAAAAGGAGCCAACATGGCATCGGTGCTGCGTGGGAAAAATATAGAGATAAAGATTATCCTTTATCGATTTAAATTTGGGTGTTACAAAGAGAAATAAGTCAGGATAAACTGAGAAATTTAAAATAATAATAATAATTAAAAGCATATAAAATACAAATAACAATAGAATAAAATAGAAAATATACAAGAGTTTTAGAGTTAAACTCTAGTCTTTTTTCCATGCTGATGCCTTTTTCTGCCAGAGTTTGTAGGAGTGAGAGAGGCCATCTTGTTTTCTCCTTTTTATTTGAATTTGTAACTTACGTTATTGGAATTTGTTATTTCTCCTTTTAATTTTGTTTATATTTGGTTACATTTGCTACCCTCATATTTTAGTTGTGTTTGACATGTCGGACTCCACCCACTCTGAAGCTAAAACTAGCTTGATGGAATTGTTTTGGGAGAAGATGGGTGTTTTTCATGTTGCGTTGCAGCCCCACCCCACAACACACTAGCTAACTTTGTCTGTCTGGTACTGGGCTGGCAGTGCGCGGTGAGTTTATCGGAACATTTTCTCCTGCTGCAAACAATAAATGCTCTTCAAAGCCAAAACGATGAGGCTAAAAAGCTCTGTGGTGCTGTGGATTTGGATGATTAAGTCTCTGTGGACTCGAACCAGCATCCTGCTTCACACATGCTGTAAATATTAATGTTAATAATGTTAAATGCAGATTTTATTAAATATACAAGCAACATATCTCATTGCATTCTGCCAGTTACTAAGCACTGGTAAACAGGGGTTAACCTTCATTTAAATAGACTTAGAATCAGAAATATTTTATTGATCCTCGGGGTGAAATCATAAGTGAGAAAAAAAAGAAACACAAAAACAGTTACTGAACAGAAACTTGCTCCCTTTAAAATTTAATCCATATTAAGAACAGTGCCAACTACAAATCAAATGTCCCTCTCGGCATTAACAGTCATTCTGTGTAATTGTTTGGTTTTCATTGTCATCGCTGCGGATCCAAAATGGGGCTTGGAGTTACAGGTTGTGGGTCTCTTCATGAGCAGAGCAAGTTTAATATTAATGTGTCCCGGGATGTGAGAGCAGTTTCTAATTTAGGATCTGGACTTGAAAGTCCTGTTCATCTGTCCAGGTCACAGAATGTCTTCAGCCCATTTCAATGATTAAATTCTCCAATCCAATTAAAGCCTTTTTCAAGAGCGACTGTCTGAAAAGCACCTACGCATGTGCTTCTGGTGGGAAAAGTCAGATTTCTGTCATTTCAGATCTGAAATGTAAACCTGTGTGATTCATGTAAATGGGCTCAGAGATGGTGAGTTTAGTGGTGAGACAACAGTGACTGCATGCTTCAAAACGGTGCTAATATGCTGCTGATTATGTCGTGATAATGGTGGAGAATCCACTTAAACTGAGTGCCATCAGTCAGCCGGCAGCGAGCCACGCCGGACAGCTGAGTAAACACACAACAGTGAATGCAGGAACAACACGGCATGGACAGACCTCAGCACACACACACGTCACTACTTGGCTCATAGCGTTCCCTGTGCAAAACTTAGGGAGGAAAATCTGAACATTTTCAATGTCTTGAAAGGTATTTGATTGCGATCCAACAACATTTCCCCCGGGTACAGATTGTATCGTTCCAAGCAGAAAGTAGATATCTGTGAGATACGAAAGTACCTTTGAAAACGCAACCTGCTATTTGATAACAGGTAAATAAATAAATAAGGTTTGTGTAAGGAATGCTACTTGACTGAATCACGAAGTAACACATGGAGTGCTGAGGCCACAAATAAGGCTACGTCAGGCCCTTGAATTAGAGCAAATACTTGCCAGTTTAAAAAACAGGTGCAACTATAGGTAAAACAACTTTTCAACAACTACTCACCAGCCAGATTATCAAAACCACTTTAATTGTAGGTAAAACTTAAAGTGAGCACACCTGAAATGTTGCTAATAATCCGCGACTGCACTGGAAAACACAGCTACAGTAAGTACGGTGAGTCTTACTGACAGGAAGTCAGTCTGTAAACTTGAATTGATGTTTACAAAAGACAGTTTAGGTAATAACTTTAATGTTCACCTTAATTTTCTTTTCCGATCAAGTTTGGCAAATCTGGATGTTTGTTTACAACATGTACGATTGTTTGATCTCTCATGTTTGTTGCCCCTTTTGGACTTATTTTTAGTGACGCTGCCATGTTCCCACATATTAACATTTACTTTTTATTTTTGCTTCAAATGGCAGCTATTGTGTCTAAACTGTCAGCGTTGTCGCCACATTCAGAAACCCCAGAAATTACTTTGGTGAGTTCAACGTAAAATGGCGGTGATACACAAATAAAACTGAAAAAAAGTTTGATTCTAGTATGGTAGTGTGGCCAAAGTTGAACCAGGAAGTCAGTCAAACAGTCAAACAGACGGTTTGGGTTACAAGTTTACCGTTGACCTTCGTTTGACTGACTGTGTACAACCGGTCTGATCGTCTGACCGCTTGTGATTCTTGCTTCATGGGACTTTGTTGTCACCATGTTGCCGTCTTCCCAGATCTCAGCAATTAACTTGATGAGAACAATGTTATCATTGCTAAAAGAAATGATGGTTAAAAACTACAAAAGAAAGACTCAAAACTCGACAATCATTCATTCTGACTGTATCTTGGCCACTTTATAGTCATTGTGATTGTTTGTGGGGTACATTTCATGAAATAGTTGATACACAGACAAACACTCAAAGCCTACAAGTTCAGTCAAAATGTCCACTTTCAACGGTGTCTCTTCACTGTGAGAGCTGCACATGTCAGTGCTTGTATGTGTGTTTCTGAATGATGGAGAAAGAGAGGACTCCTGCGCAGCATATGGCTTTGTTTAGAGAATGCCTTTTTTGTTTGAAATGGCCAGACGGAGAGCTGCAACCCTGAAAACAAAGCCAAGTCCTTCGAGGCAAACCAACAGGAAATGTGGGTCAGCACAAATAAAGTACAATGTTGAGGAAAGCAGCATGTAAGATTCATAACGAGTGATATATTACGTCTAGAAATGTCTATATATTATTTTCTCCATCTTTTTTTCCCCACCAATCCTGAAACATGTTTCCAGCTCCATCATTAGTTCCTTCATTTTAAAATTCCAGTCTCATTTTCCATCTATGATTGGTGAAAATCTTCACGTGAAATCATCGTATCTGTGGCAGTAATTGCCCCGGCAGTCAACAGATGTGCTTTAAAGTGCTAATGCAGGAGCGGAGAGAGGGCTGAGTTGTTACATGTGGGGTGTGAGCTGCAGTCAGCACATCCGGCCTGATAACAAGCCCGCTGCAAAGTCAGTTAAAAGTTAATCAATGTTGTTTAGGGAAACTTTGACAACTTCAAATGGAGTGGCAGGAGTGGCTCATTTTGCCGTTTTGTGCCGAGAAGCGTTTTTCAGGTAATGATCTGTTGGCACAGCTGATCTGAAATCAGGTCCAGTTTTTTTGAAAAGGAGCGCAAATGAAAAAGGGGAACACACTTTGGCAGCTTCTAAAAAGGCATGTGAAATAATGCACCTTCTGGTCAAAAGCAGCCAACCTTTCCAAGACACCCTGGAGAGTTGGGCTTTTGAAGCTTTTATATCACTTCCACTATCGAAAAAAAAAACGCCGCCCCCCTCAGCCATCCATCATCCCGTCCAGTCATGGGCTAAACCTCAAACCAAGTTATTTATAGACCGTCCAACTTAAGCGCTGCATGTGTCTAAACCTGTATTGATCCTCAGCCAGGAGAAACACAAGCTCCTGCATTAATGACCAGCCAATGAGACGAGGCCTGTTAGTGTCTGACCATGTGTGTGTGTGTGCATTTATTTTTGTGTGTTAGGGTGATTTTATACAATGCAAATGAGCAAACAACATATTGACATCCAGAGAAGTGTCCATCGATGCCACCTCTGCAAACTAAACTGCACAAATCTCCAACTCAAATCAGAAGAAATGCATCATGGTTAATTAAGATTGGTGACAGGGGAACACCTTGTGGCTGAAAGAGGCAGGTGGACGACGAAAAGAAACCAGCTTTTCAGAGGCAAATTGATCAACTCACGTGGGTTTAAGACATGTAGTGCAGTTAAAGCTGATCCAGGCAGGACTTTTTTACTGAGCGCAGCCTCGACAACCTAAATCAGAAAGCAGGGCTGCGACAGTGAAGCGTGTCCAATAAGCTTTGAATGAGACCCTCTAAATCTGCCCTGTCTGCCTAAATTAAAGTCTGATGTCGATATGGGTACTGATGGGAAATCTTCCCACCGAGAACGATAAATCAAAAGACTCAACAAAAAAAAAAAAAAGACTGAAAAATCAAGTTGCCTTTGTTTTAGGGGTGAGTGAGCAGAGATAACCAGATAAAAGTCTCATTTGGGAGATTAAAATCTTTTACAAAAGAGGCCAAGACAAATATATAAACAGACTGAAACATCTGTCACACACAGCGAAAGAGTATCGACAATATCCAGTAAAGATGCACAAACAGATTAGACATAAAAAATATCTAAAATAAAGCAAGAGCAAACACAGAAAGCTGTCCAGAGAACGCTGAAGTCACCAACACATTTCCTCTTTCGAACTTTATGCATCCTTTTCTGTAAAGCATCGCAGCCTGCCTCCGGCGGTAAACATGAGCAGCTTCGAAAAGCCGACCTCAAGTCTCAAGCTTAGTTTTTGCACCACGAGAGTCTAGATTGGAAAAGAAACGATGGGAAACATTCAGATGATTACGTGACTCCCAAAACCTCAAACAATGTTCGAATCAGTCCGTCCATCTAGTGCGCTCCAGCACAAAACACACGCAGAAGCCAACAGGCCGCATTTATCTTAGTCTACATGATTAACACTAAACTGCAGCCAAAAACCAGCACAACCTACAACAGCATGTCATAATAATGAACATCAGACCCACCTGTTAGTCCAGATTTAATTTGATGAACATCAGCCGGTTGTTAAGTTGAGGTTAGAGTGGAAAAGGCTGAGGAGGTCAAAACAAAACTCTGGCAAGACTTGAGGAAATCAGGAAGCCATGTTCCCCCCAAAACAGTCACCTTCTTATAACCCCGCCCCATTGTACTCATGTATATGGCATGAGAGCCCGCCTTCCCAGTTTGAACTGTCCTATCAGGTCGAGAGTCTGGAAAAGAGATCTGAAAGGTTGTTATGGGAAATCTTTTATATTGCCCAACAACATAACAATGCTTCATTGTTCAACACAGCATCATACACACATTTAAAATGAACAAATTATTCTTACGTTCTTCAGTATTTAACTTAATTACATTTCATTTCATCACACAACTGCTAGCCAATGAAATGTGAGATCCCGCCCACTGATAATCCACCTGGAAGTGGTTCTGTTGAGGTGTGCTGGACTGATGAAGCTCAGAGAGGTTCATCACTCAAAGGTTCATATGGGAAAACTGCACATTTTAATCTACGAGTATTGGAAATTGGAAGTGCACCTTAATATCTTATATTAGACTCAAAGCCAACAGCTTCAGGCTCAGGTGCAAATAATTTAGAGGTGAAGCAGATCGCTGGTCAGATTCCCAGTGTGCGTACATGTTTTGTTTCAAATGGGAGGATAATAAGTCTTGTTTAATAAAATTGTACAAAGTATAATGAAAGAGTAGGGTTCATATGATTTAGTGAGACAGTAAAGGTGCTTATGGACACGCCATGTAATTAATGTGTGTCTTTACCGGCTATATCAGCAACCAAATGACAACTTCAACTTCAACTCACGCTCACCATTAATACAACCCAGTGTGTGTGTGTGAGACCGGAGCAACCCATGTTGGTTCAGACCAGTTTCAAACCACCTGCAGGGTCACGGACAAAATCTAGCAGTCACCAGTTCAGACGTCTTCAGTCTTCAGAGCAGTGAAACAAGCCTCGAGGCTCCGCCATCTTTATCTTTCATGCACAAGATCTGCATTAGTGCTTGTGCAAACATTTATCATATCTGGTCCTATTCATTTCTGCTGAGTCACACCACTAAGCAAAACTTGCCTCTATTAAATTTATGATGTTAGCTTTTGAGAAACATTACAGACCTACAGTAAAATAAGACTTTAAGACACTTTTCAAAACGGAGGCTGTCTGTATTTGAATTCCCCGTCTGAAGATCAGCCCTCTGCATGATTTATGGAGGTGTGTTTTTCCTGCAGGACTCAAGGTGAACTCTGACATGAAAATAGTAAAAGAGATGTTCTAACCTACTTTTTTTTTTTTTTTTTAAAACATTGCAATAATTTCACCATTGAAGGATATCACATATAATGTGACCATAATCTCCATTCTGACCAGAACTTTGAAACAGTTGCAGAGAACTAAAGATGAATCTGATGTCAAAACAAGCTCAAGTTCAACTCGTGTTGCTCGTGTATAATTGAAGATGAGTTCGAAGGCTCAGGAATCGATTAGTAACGCCATTTGCAGCAACAACCAACACCAGAAGGTACAGTCTCATTAGTCTTCTGTTTGATAAAATGTCCCCGCACTTGGTCTGTATGTGGGAGAAGTTTGCCCACAGGGCTGTCTGCCAGAAAGGCTTTAGGAAGTCAGGTAACGTAGAAGAAGTCCACATAGGGAGCAGGTAGGGGTCAAACACAGGACTTTCACACAGGAGGCTGCTTACTATTTTAACCGGAATCATGATCTTTTCCAGTTTTGGTGCCTAAACTAAACCAAACTGTGACCGTGACGTTGTGAAACAGTCCCTTTCTGGCAGAAAGTCCTGATGAAAAACGTCCATCTGGTCGGGATGTCGCGGTTCTGATGCGGGTTATAAATAAATATAGACCAGAGGAATCACAAACTGTAAACAGTTGTATGAGAGCGATGCCACACACAGTCTGGTAATGAGATATCGTGCTAGAACCGCCAGCATAATGACAGAGCATCGCTGTTTCTGTTGTTGAACACAGGTGAACTCTGAACTGCGAGTTCACCAGAGCCGACTGGAGATCAGGAAAGTCATGCTGGCTTTGCTAGAAGTGAATGTGAGATGGAGCGAATATTCATCGGACTGAAGAGACACATAGTTTTACTTTCATGATAGTGTTGCATGTTGAAAGGTTTGTTATTTTAGAAATGTATGAAATAATCTGAGCTGTAGACATTTTATTACATTAAACCGCTGTTAAACCAGGTCTGCAATGACCTCTAGTGGCATTTAGGTGATTTGGGGTTTAAGAGGCCTTCTTATCACTGGTTTAAACCTTTAATCTTTAACTGCAGCAAAGGTAACAGGCCCAGTGTGTTTTCAGCTCAGTGTCTCATCATCTTCTGTGCTCATGGCTTCACCAAAACACTGCAGCAAGTCCTCAAAGAACCGCTTGGTAAATGCAGGATAACTTCTCATTTAAAGGTCCTTGTTATTGTATCACACTTAAAGACACTTCTCCTTCTCTGCGACAGAGTGTACGTCTTGCACTCATTAGCCAGGACAATCAATCTCCTGTTATGTCTGTCACAAGCCTCTGACCTCTGATCAGCTGCTCTCTGAAGCCCCTCTTTTTGGTAAAAAACCACAGAGAAGCGTCTCTCTAGAGGACGACACCGACGCACGCTAATTAGCAGCTAATTAGTTGAAACCGTTGGACTGAAAATGTTAACAGCATGTTTAATCGCCACATTAGACTGCCGTTCCAAAAACAACACAAAAGACAAAAGTGGGAACACCTGAACTGAGCAGACGACGACAATAAGAATCACATGATTTTTCTCCATTGTGCTTTTTTTTCTGTCTGCACACATTCGCAGCCTGAAACTCATCTTCGTTCCCTCCCCTCTCGACCTATGTGGAGGCTGGCAGAATTAATGACCAGCTAAATTTATGAGAGAAAGTTATGAATAATGTTTACGTATTAATCATTCATGGTGGCCAGCCAAGCACATAGACTACCGCTCCCCTGGAAATTACAGGCTCACCTCGACAACATAAATTATCCATCAGATTTCAATCAGCTTTCCCAGCGTAGCCAAAGCCAAACTATCTCTACAAAATACAGATGCATGCAAAGTCCAGCGCCTCTGAACAGCAGGGAGCATGCAGCGTTAATGAATCAATGACAGCTCCCACAGTGGAGACACAGCACTTTTAACACACAATCTATCATCTATGTTTTTGTTTCCAAATGAAGCTGCAGTGTGTGGACTGTGGAAACAATGCATCACTGTCAAATCAGTCGTGATGTTTTGCTGATTTCCCCGACATTAGTGGTGTTATTAGAGCTAATGTGTCCCCCAAATTAACACCACATTTCCCATACACCCCCTTAACTTCCCCATCATCCCCTCCCTGGTGTTTCAGGCTTTACTGAAGGGATAAACATGTTGGAGGTGATTTTTCCATCTGTCTTTCGCTCCTTCAATTATCAGTCCTTTCCAGAGACTCTGTAAGCTTTCCTTGTGTTTGCTGCTCCCGTGTTGTGCAGCTACACTCTGCTGCACACTGAAGCTCTGAGGTCAAACCAACGCTGTCTGACCTTCAGACTCGTCCCATACATTTCCTCACCGGCTGCATGTCAAACGCAAAACCATGTCTGTGATGTTCCCAGTAATGTGCTGCGATATGTAGATATTAAAATGGAGGCGGGACGTCCTGTCAGTTCCTTTATCTTTTTGATTGATAACTTGGGAATAAAAACATGTGCATGTGAATGTTTTTCAAAGGTTACATGGTCCTGGGTATTTTCATATTTTGCATATTAAAAAAATATGTATTTTGGCTAAAGCGCAATGTAGTATTTTACAGATTATTTTGACTAATTATTTGAACATAGACATGATAACATAAAGTGTCGTGGGGCATTTAAGACTGGAACATTGACTTGTTGTTTATGGCCAAATTGGAGAAAAAGAAAAGTCACAAAGAGGAGGTTGGTGAATATTGTGTCAAGAGACTTTTGCATATGGAAGCTCATTTCTGCTAGCCTGGCATCACCAACCAATTAGCGAATGTACTCTCATTTCATTTTGGATTTCCATGCAGACCAAAATGCCTCTGGACGCTACAACCAATCAGAGCAACAAAACGTATGAAGCAGCGGTAAGCTGCTCGGCTAGGTAGCCGGTTCCAACATCAAATTCATCTCGTCTGCTCTAGTTCAACATAATACACGTTTGGCAAGACATGATTTAGAAGCCAACACTTACATTTGTAAGTAACCTGAAACAGTAAAACACTTTGTACATCAGCGGCGGCCATCTTGGTTGTTTACGAAAATGCCTCGACGGCACTTAATCCCACCCCATGTTAGATAAACGGTTATGATTGGCCCACCCTGAATCAGTCCTGAAGGAAATCTGTCTGAGCGGGAAAAAAACAAAACACGAGCTCGCAGGTTCGTCTGGTTCCCAGGATACATTTCTGCCATGAAAAGAAGAAAAACAAATGTAAAGTTAACAAAAATGTTGTCAAAAATAAGTCAAATCACCGTTGCTGAATACAGCAGTAAAATCTCATAACTCGAAATCAATATTTTGTCTTAGTATCTCGTAAATGTGACTTTATCTAAATGTTGACTTCATTTCTGTTGTACTTAATGTTTGTGTTTCACTCTGTTCTGTCCCGAACAGAACGGACAGTTAAGGCATCGCCGTCTTCATTAACAGTTGAACACAAACATAGAGCAACACGCAGGAATATTTACATTCACGAGGAACTTTTCTGGTTCTGAGTTTGATGCTCGAAATACATTTGCAGCAGAGTAAATACGCATGAACACAATGTGGAAGGCAAAATGAAAAACAGGGAAAACATTGCACACAGGCAGCAGAGTGACATAGTGATCAGAGAAGCTGTCCTTGAACTAAGAGGCTTCAAACCCTCGAGCCAGTGAGTATCTCGTCCTGCTGAAGTGTCTCTGAGCAGGACTCTGAGTCTCTGCCGGCTGTCGGGCTCTTAGGGTCAGTGTCATTATGTTTCACAGTGGATGACATTAACCTGAGCAGCATTTACCTTTTTTTTTTTTTTTCTCAGCGGCATCACAAACACACCAACACCACCTCTCTCCTCGCTCTCTGAATTTGATGATGCGGTTTCTCCCCCGGCATCAAAGGCGTAGCCGCGGGGAGGGATTTCAGGTTCGGGTCTGAAACCCGAAATAATTGGCGTACGAAGACGTGGAAGTCCTAGATATTTTTCAGCATGACCTACAGAGGCGTTACGAGGTGTGCAGGGTTTTATGTGTGTGTCATTGGCGGAAGAAGTGTTCGGATCCTTTACTTGAGTTAAAGGAGCAGCACCACGCTGCTGAAACAAATCCTGCATTCAAAAGTTTACTTATTTATAAGTAGCAACAAAATGTACTTGAAGTGTCAAAAGTAAAAGTGCTTATCAGGCAGCAGACTGCTTGACGGTGTTTTATTTCCTTGTCATATATTTTATTGGAGCGTTAATTTGAACTTCTTTATATACGACTGAGTAGTTTAATCCTTATCAATGTGTCATTTCATAAACTCATCATAGCTTGTCGGGATAAAATGTGTAAAATCGAAATCAGAAAAGTAACAATAACATGTAAAAGTACAAGTAACAAGAACATCAACATTGTACTTCAGTACTGTGGTAGAGTGAGTTACTTTCCACCACTCGTGTTTGTGAATCTCTGTGAGTGTTCGAGCTCAGTTAGTGCAGCTACTAGAGGACATATACAAATAATATTAATATGACTCCTGTTACAGTTTTCAGAGTCCTCATCTGGGTCTCGGACCAGCTCAGTACTGATTCGTCTCTGGACTTTTGGGCAAACATATAAGATAGCGTGTATTGTGTGTCATGTACACTGTGCATCACAGCACAGAGGTGTGAAGGAGGGTGAGCCCCCCCCAACAGGTTAATCACAAGAGAACTGCAAAAAAAAATGTATCCTGCAAAATAACACCACGTTCTTCTTCAAGCATATGGTCAAGTGCAAATAAAACGTGTAAATATCTCACTTTCAATGTGTGGGAGTCTTACAAAATAAACAAAATTTGGATTCAGTTCCTCTTGATACTAAGAAATGTTTGGCAGCGGTCCCTCTCGTTAAACACTCCAGAGTCTGAAGCCTCCTTGGTGTTAATATTTACTGGAAGAAGAAGGAAAAACGTGGGATTCAGACTGACGGTGCGATTTTAAACACCTGAATCGTCACCTGAGCGGGGACTGAGAGACACAAGTCAAAAAGGACGAGAGAAGACAGGCTGGGTTTGGAAATCCTCGCACTCTTTACGTTACCGGTCCAGCGACAAAGCGGCGGAAAGCCAGCACAATAATTAGTTTCACAGGAGCAGTGTGTTTAAGGACGATAAGCGTTGCTTTGGGTGAAGAGGAGTCAGCAGATGAGTGTAGTTGCTTGTTATCTGCACAGAGCAGAGAGAAAAGAGCACACTGCTGTAATAACTTTGAGAGACAGAGGTGAGAGGGAAGGAGGGATGCTGCAAGTAGCGAATGATAAAACCAAGTTGAGATCAGGATCTGACGCACGTATCCCTGCAAAAACACTGCTTTTAATTTGGATCAGCACACTTGTAATGACTCTGAAGGCTGTTTGTGTTCATGATGGGAGGACCGCATGCCTGCGTTGGCCTTTTAAAGTCATTGTGCACGTGCAGACAGAAGCTTTTCATCGTCTGCTGCTTTCCCACGAGAATACGCACACGAGCCAGAAAAAGACCAGACGATTGTCAATAAACTGCGGTTCTGGTGCTCACACAAGTTAGCATCATCGATATACGCGCCACAATCATTATTCATGGTGCGTCGCAGCTGCAGAGCTGCTCGTGATGCAGTGCATGTCAGGATGCGCTTGTCAAGTAAGCCTGACCACCGTATGATGTGAGGAAGAGGAGCATGAGAGGGGAAGCTGAAGTGGCTGCTGGGAAATTGGTCCGAGCTGCATGTTGAGATGATTTTCAAAGGAGCCATTCATCAACAATGCCGGGCTGCAAAGGCTGATTGGACTGATGTTTAGGGGTCATTCCTTTCAGTTTCTGTTTTTTAAATAAAGTCAGATGTTTTAAGGTTATTTTGAATGTTAAAAAAAATGTGTGAACAATGGATTAAAATATTCACGTTCAGGTGATTTTAAACAAAACCCATTTGGAGCTCAAACTCCCTAAAACGGTGGTTCAAGTGTGTATTGATTTTTTTAAAATTATTTTTCTCTTCACGTCCTGTTACTGGAAGCATTTCCCGAGTTTTGCACATCACAGAGGACCTCATTGCTGTAAACTGTGGTTATCAGCGTCATCGTGCAGAAGAAAACACAACTTCTGGGAGCACAGGAGACGTAAAATCAGCTCCTGTTGAAAATCACACCACTATTACTTTGTTAAAATAAAATTGTGAGTGAAAATGGCTGATTGATCTGCCATTTCCTTTCATTACATTACAAAGAGTAACTGGTGCAAAGTATATCTTCACTTTGCATGAGATCATAAATGTGATAAAACCTGAAAACTACACCGTCATTTGGCAGATGCTTTGGTCCAGTGCAGCTCATAATAAGTGCATTCAAAAAGCTAGAAGTCATCAAGTGCATTGCTTCCAAACATACAGCTGAGAGCGTGTTCAGTGCTACAGTAAAGGTGCTTGGGTTTGTTGTGGTTTCCAGGAAATTAGACGTTAGTGAGTGCTGCTGTGGATAATTAGCTTGCAGCAGAAGATTGGCGGCGAGTCTGCTGTTGTAACTATAGTGAGGAGTCAGAACACCAGAACAGAGAAGAAAAACTGATCCAGGGCTGTAAAACTACATATCACACAGTCATCTCCACATTTCAGATTTGTTATAAGCAGATTGTTGGATGGTAGGAAGTCTTCTTGAAGGTCAAAAAAACACAAATTACTCCGACATCTCTTCCATTAAAGTCAACAGAAACCATAGCTAGCTTAAATTGTTTTAACCCTGTGTTTTTAGTGCAGTTCATTTATTATTTTTATTCCACTTTGATCTGATAACGTATTTCTTGCTTTGTTTTTGAAAAGTACCATCTAAGTAAAGCTATTATTATTACTGAATAAAGCGGTAGTCGGTATCTTCCAGCCATCAGTGGAAGCACTTATCTCTCAGCTGCTGAGCAGCACTTCAGTTTAATTTTCCCCAGTTTGTATTGACTTTAATGGAAGATACGTTTCTCGATCTGAGTAAATCATGTTTTATTATTACTTTGCACCCACCTTTTAAGCTGGTAAGAAGATTGCCCGCCATCCAATGAGCTTTCATTTTCAGCATTTCTTCCAATAATGACGCTGAGTTTCTGAAATGTTCTGGCCATCAAAGCCCATCCTGGATCAGAGCTACATTTTCCCCTCTGCTTTGAGGTAGGAAGGAGCAGTTTCCTTCACTGCGCTGTAAGGCAGCAGCAGAGTCTGAAACTGGACATCAGATCACAGGAGCAGAGTGGAGAGGGGTGCGCTGGGGGACGCTGAACACCAGACGGGCAGCGACATTTAATTGAAGTCTTAAAAGCCTGGAAAACAGCATTAACACCATCCTGGGACTCTAAAGGTCCGTGTTGCTGGCCAGAATGATTAAATACTTTAAGGTGTAAGTCTGTTGATTACAATCCCTCCACATCACAACAAATATATTTTAAAAATTCAATATTTCACTCAGTAGACCTCCATCACATCAGAGTCTGATATAAGTCAAAGCATAACCACCTCCACTGACTGTTATAGTCATTATCTATCTATTAGTTTAGATATTCAGATTATGACATGAATACACATTTCCAGTCAGATGTGGATGTTTGTGAAACAGCAGTAAAACGTGGAAAAATGTACAGTACGTCTGCATTTAGCCACACAGTTTGCCTGCTGTAATCTGAGCATCTTTGACCGAGGACTGAATAAATCTGAGAAAAATAAATAAATAAAATGACAAGAGATGACAATGCTGACCGTGTGTGACTTTGTAAAGCCTGCCATTTGGTCCTTTGTCATCTGGACGAGCCTGTCGCGCAGGGCTCAAGAGGTTTGATTTGAATTCTTTTCTTTGGAGCCAGTCACCTTGTCAGAGTTATTCTTCTCACTGGCAGAAGGTAAAAGAGCACTCAGCAGGTGTAAGCAGGCCGTACATTCCTGCTGTATGTTCACTGAGAACACAAAGAGAAAAAGGGGCTGGCTTTTCGAAGAATTTAGGATTGCATGGAGTCTCAGCACAAACTCTCCGTGTGTATATTTATTTTTCATTCCTCTCAAAGTCTGAGGGGGAAACTGCAAAGAACATGCAGTGGAAAAAAAACATCTTTTCACCTGTAACAATGCAACAGATGCTAATGTCACAATACAACTTTTGGACTACGTATTTGTCACGCAACAATTAAAGAACAGCTCTTGCATTGTTGCCTGTGTTGCACGTGCTAGCAGCTCTGTGAGGCTGTACAAGGGCACAGTGGTGCTTTGAGCTAAATGCTAATGTCAGCTTGCTAACATGCTCACAATGGCAATGTCAACACGCTGATGCTGAGCAGGTAGCGTTTACCAAGGCTACCAATTCAGTTTGCTAATTAGCACTAAGAAAGTAAGTAAGCAGGCCGATGGGAACGTTTGGAAGTATTTTGGTCATAAACCAAAGTAGTGATCAAACTCATAGATTATATAAAAGAAGTGGATGTAGCTGCTGATGTCACCCATTGGTTTGTGGACATGAAAACAATTTGCTCTCTGCCTTTTTGTTCAATTTAAATTGGTGTGCAGTTAGCGTCTGATTTAAGAAGCAGCCGTTTGTCATCCAATCAGGGACTAGGACTGCCTTCGAGGTGCACTCTTAAATCAAGTCTGGAACTCACCGACGCTGACATTGATTTATTGATAAATTGAAGGACGGAAATGTATCAGGATTCACAAAACTACCTCCTGAGTCAAAGTCAGAGAGAGATGGCAGGACATTAAGAGCCAAACAGAAGAAAACGTTGTTCCTAATGAAACCGCAGCTAGCGGGATCGAGCTGATCCAGACTTAACAAACAGAGCAGGTGGAGGAGGACGCGGATGCTTCTGAACCTAAAGTAACTTCAGTACCACTCTACCGCAAATGACTCATCAAGACTGCAGTCACCATGTGCAGCAGAAGTTAATTTAACATCGGCTCTTTATTGTGTTCATTTATCACCGGCTCCTGTGCTGTTTGTCTTTCTTGGAAACGCTTATCTATCCGTTTAATTTAATTTAATTTTAGCCGGTCCAGTGCAGCTCCCCTGAAAACTAACTTCACTTCTGATTACTGAGGTTCCCCCTGTTGTTGTGGTCGGTGCTGCAAGTTAGATGAAGGAGTATAGAGAGCATATGTGTTATTTTCATGGGTGGATTTAAATGCCAAATAAGTTACGAGCAGCTCAACTGTCAGTGGGCTGGAATGGGAACATTTTGTGGGAGTTTCACGTCATCTTTTTGTCTGTCTTCCAGTAGAGATGTTGTAACTTTTGATGACGTATCTGGATTTGAAAGAGATTCATTCTGTGATGTCTATCTATCATCCCCACCACAACCTTCCTGAGATATGCCTGCACTAAGTTTAACTCTTCAAATGTGGATCATTTTCCATGAATCTGCCCTTGAAACTTGGAATAGCCAGTGAAATGTACAACTTTTAATATATTATTTGGCTCTTTCTTGGTTGCAAATTGAGGTTTTATAGTTTTTTTTTTATTGAACATTGAATTTGAAAATGTCCAGATTTGGTAGTATGAAATAAAATGCACATATATCCCTAAAAACCAACCAACACAAAAACCCTGAAATACCTGCTTGTTGTCGGTGGTGTAGGCTAATTTCAGCAATTTCAATTTTGTTCAGAATCTAAACTAGGTTTGATTCTTGAACTATGAAGCGAATCGCGCTGCACGGAAAAGACACTCACTGTTTCGGAGGTACTGAAAGCCTCGGCCTTGACATGTGATGCAGGTTGGCAGAATGACAGATGTCCTCGCCCTGACCTGCGTTTTGAACTAAGGTTGGCATGTGGTGGTTGTGCATTTGGTGTGATAATTTAAGGCAGCTTTTTAACAGCATCTTCGATATAGGCATCGTTAGGTTTCAGAACATTAGCCAGGACGCAGTTAAAAACTGACTGATGCCATTTGAATGAAAATATTATAGAATACTACTTCATATTTATGCTTGTACGTGCAGCATGACTATACTGTGTATGTCTCAGTATTTGACTACTTTGGATAGTCTAAATACTGCAAGCGCTCTCTCGCGACACAGTGGAAATCTGTGACTGGGAAGTGTTCAGTAATGGTGCAGAGGACAGAGCTTTCATTCGTGTCCGTGTTGTTGCCGCCCGCCGTCAACAGACAGCAGAGTGGCAGCTGATGTCATCCTTCCTGTCACTCATCAGCTAGTCTGTCAGCCTCATGCCTTCACAGCCACATCAGGTGATTTTAAACACTGTTGCCTCTCGTTTTCTTAGTATTAAAAGTGGCACGTTCAACTTGACTCTGGGCCTTACAACATACAGTGTGTGTGGATGGTAACGTCGGTCCGGTCCACCACTTTGGTCCAGACTGAAACAAATACACGACGAATTAAGATGAAATTCTGCACGGACGTTCATGTTCCCCTCATGATGAACTGTAAAAACATTGATGAGCATTAACTTTTCATCTAGCGCCATCATCAGGTTTTAATTTGTCCAATACTTTGTTTTACAACCAAATACCTGGAAAAACTAATGACATTCCCTTCAGCTGTACTTTGTGTTTAGTACAAATTAGCAAATGTTAGCCTGCTAACACGCTAAGCTAAAACGGTGATATAATCTGCGACTTCCCCACTCCACTCCAGGATTTAACAAACGAGAAACAAACATGTTAATTAATGAGTTTTGCAGGTGTTGGTAGTCAGACTACCGTTTCCCCCTGCTTCCAGTCTCTATGCTAAGCTAAGCTAATCCTCTCTTGGTTTCAGCTTCTTGTTTAACACAAGAGCGGTATCCATCTTCTCATCTAGTATTTCCCATTTCTGCTTTATCAGAGAGGATTTCTCTTCTCATGTTCAGTAATGCTCCACTGTAACCTGCGTCATACTCAGGAAGTTGTTGTCGGCTGTTGTCACTTAGCAATAAACACATTTTAATGGTCTATCATGTCATTTCCTTGTGACGCTGCAAAATGTACAGCTTTCCGCTCCTAGACATTACGAATGGTTATATTTCAGTATTAGATCAGAGATGGTTATGTTTGGGAGGGCCAAGGTCACAGTAAGAATCTATTAGAATAATTAACCACTAATGTTTTGTTTACTATCTTCAGTCACGTCTCTGCTTGTTCCTCTACTCTCCTGTAGTTGCTTCCTCTCCACCCCTACTCCTCTCTGAAGAAACATGTTCACGGTAATATTTCAGGTCTTTTGGCGTTTCTGTTGTCCGTTCAGTCCTCTATCCAGCACTGTGTTTGTGTCACCGTCTTCCTGTTTGCAGCAGATACTGTCTGCAGTGTAGAGGTTGGCAAACATAATTATGGTGATGGTCTTGTTTGCTCTCACTGTTTATACTCGTGGATCAATATTTCACGTGGTAATCATTTATTTATTGAAATCTTTTGATTAAAATGCTACACATGGCTCCAATTAAAACATAAGACGGAACATGAACCAGTAGCTCTGTTTCTGACGTACATTTCTGCAGAACCCGGACAGAGTCTTGCCAGCTGTTTGGCCCCTCTTTCAGACGGACTCGCCATCTGTCAGCCTTTATTAGCTTGTTTGTGATCACGTCCAGTGATGCCAAATGTCAGTATAAACATAGCCAAGATGAACAAAACCAAGGCCTCTGATACGAGCTGCCAAAAGCTGATGCAAACAAAGGACAAGGGAAGTCTCAAGGGCCCATCACCACAAAGTGTCTCCATTTGTTGTGCAGTCCTCCAGGTGAAAAGACTGACTGGAGGATCCTCACACAGACACTTCGGGTGTTATTCAAGATTTACTGTGTACAACAAACTCTGTCTTTTGCCTACAGGTGTGCAGATGTTGGATTGGTGCCTCTAGAGGCAGCAGCGTAGCACAAAAATCCAGTTCCAGTAAGAGTCTCAGCAGGCCCCCTTCCCTTTTAAATACATTAATTTTCATGCCTGTGCAAGTAAACACATGCATCTGCGGTTATCAGTAATGAGCTGTTTATAATGTATTTAGGGTTTCACTATGAGGTTTCTTTAGGTCTTCATTATTCTCTGAGCATAAGACAGAGAAATAAACATTTTATTCCAGAGGATATCGACACCCTCTTAAAATAATGGCCTAAGTCATTTTTTCAGAAAACACAAAAAACTGAACCAAATATTGAATATATCATATTTATTAATAATTTCACTCAAAAAGGTTATGACAATAGATGACTATTGACATACTAATAATAATGTCTGTCAATTATGTAACATAAGAGGAATAAATGACTTTTTGAACATGCCTTTGTGACTTAAGAAATTTTAAACCTTCAACTCTGATTACTAATATTATGTTCAAGTGAGATTTTCATTAAATAAAAACACAAAAGTAAAGAGGATCCTTTGTAATTTTTTAGTTATACACATAATTTTTAGCTGTTAGATTATAATACGGTATTCAAATCTTTCTTAATTAGATCATGTAATGTGGAAAAAATAAGACAAAAACTAACAGAAAGCCTTTCACTTGTAACAGCCACAGATTCTGGAGCCTTTCCACTCTTTGCTAAATGCTAGCTTCATGGACTTAGCTATTTTGCTGACTAAAAAGACTAAATAACTATGTAATATTTATAGCCTAGCCTATATTACAGTAAACCTCATCACTTACCAACAGGGGACGAGCCCTGAATCATTGACATAACTTCAGCGGCTGGGTAGATTTTCGTTCTTCTTGAGGCAGCCGACATCTTGAAAAGCTTGTAAAATTGCCTAAGTCACATTTTTGACATAGGCCATTATACTACAGTGGTAGACTCGCATGATCTGTTCAACTGAGGATGTAGGCGCTTTTACCAGAGGTGGCCAGCATCATGAGGAGATGATTTAGGCAAAAGAAAATCTTTTTTTGTCAAAAAATGACTTAGGCCATTATTTTAGGAAGGTGACGATATGTTATATTACAGTCCGTTTCACATGGTTTTATAGCGCTAACGTAAATGTTAGCATCATCTGCACTTCATGTAACGTCAGCCAGGTTGTATTTTCATCATATTTCTTTCACATCTAACACACAGCAAGAAAGAATCTATTTATTTTAACTGACTGACTTTTAATGAATAAAAACAGGGAAAGAAAGTGACGCATATCACTACTACTCCTACTAATTATTGTTATTATTATTATTATTATTATTATAAACTTTGTTTGTACAGAACTTCAAAACAAAGTTACAAAGTGATTTACATGGTTGAACCAGGATTAAAACATTTCAGGACTGCAGTGAGACAAATAAAATCAGACAATTAAAAATAACACAAACATAAAATGGAATTAAATACCCAACAGTGCTATAAACAGGTAAAAACAATAATAATAAAACACATAAGGAATAAAACAGTATAACTACCATTAATTAAAAAAAAAAAAGCTTTTTATACCATTTTTGATAGGTGATTTAAAAGATGTCACTGATTCTGTCAAAATAAAGACCACTAAGGCAGATGGACCTCTCTCCAGTTACCACTCTACTGCAGGAGTGGACTAACCCTTTCACGGGGAGGGGAGTCCCTTAGAGGCTCTGAAATAGTTTTCGATACAAGAAATAGTCTGAGGAAGGAACAAGAAAATGGATAAAATCCCCATGTTGGTCCCACTGTCCTCCTCCCTACTGCGGAGTCTGTAGATGAGTAGGGAACGTATCCTCTGCCTCCTGCAATAGAAAGTGCTGTTTAAAGAACAATAAAATGTGGAAGGGGAAAGCTTTAGCACAGGCTAATTCACATTTGTATGTTTAATTCAGAGAGAAATCCAGTTCCCAGGCTCTTCAGTTCACCTATCTTAATTAACAGTGGGGAGATAACAAGGAGCGAGTTGCAAATGTGGCCTCGGAGTGGTGACTCACCCATAATACGCATTACAATAATTCCCTTTTCATAAAAGTGGCATATTTCAGCTGATTGCTTTTGCACTGCCAACCCTTCATTAGTCCTGCCATACAAATAAAAGCGCAGCTCTACAGTGGGATGGTTCTGGCCAATAAACTGTAAATTGAACGGATGGGTAATATGCACAGATATATTCAATTGCTCAAAACAGTCAAGTCTGTTACACCTTTCTGGGAACTATCGATAGTTTGACAACACACAAACACCTTTTATCAGCCTTCTAGCCTCCCTCATACCAACGCCAGTCCATCCCATTGCCCACTTTACACTTGACCTTTTTATTCAGACTAATACCTGCAAATTCAGTCTGACGGAGAACACACACAAATCTGCTGCAGCCATTTTCACAGCTTAATAAAACGGTACCAAAGAGAGTGACATCTCCCAAGAGGAAAGAGGCTTTTCCACTGTATTAAATAAGCACTCACTATGAGCATCGCAGAGACATAACACAGCCATGTGTAGCTGTCTTTTAAATGTTAAAGACCAAGGCATTAATGCTTTACACACTCATTTTGAGACATTCACGTCAATAATAACTGATGACGGACCATTCAGTGACATGCACATATTACAGGTCAAATACAGACTTGTGTACAGCTTCATTTACACTGTAAGCAAACACTTGTTGGCACTAGGATCAATATTTGTAGTGTTTGAACAAAACGCAGGAAGGAACGAGCTTTAAGTCCATTGAATTCACTTAGAAACGGAGGTCTTCTTACATTTCAATTTATGTTAAATTATTTGCAAGAGTGAACGACACACATGGATGTTTCAGGCCCTACGCACCTCAGTGTGTGTGTGTGTAGTATCTGATATCAGTGATTATATTAACCTCAACTCCAACCCCCAATCATCAATCAAAGCCATGATTAATTAATATTAGATTCAATTAGATTAGATTCAACTTTATTGCCATTTCATTGCAAGTACGGAGACAACAAAATGCAGTTTAGCATCTAACCAGAAGTGCAAAAAGCAGTGAAGAGCAGAGTAACGTACACATACTGTACATCAACAGGTAAAGCATACAATGCGCCCAGAATCATGGCATTACAGAGCATGCAGCTTCTGCAGGGATCATTTCCCGAGATATCACATTTCCTGAGGTGCCTCTTTTCAGTTAATCTCCTTGTAAAACCACAATTTACTGTTTTTACATTTCTGTCTGTTTACAGATTAAACAGAACAGAGCAAGGCTAGCTGTTCCCCCTTTTTCCTGTCTTTATGCTAAGCTAAGCTAACAGCCTGCTGGCTCTAACTGTAGCTTCATATTTAGCAACATGAGACAAACATGAGAGTGGTATCAATTTTCTCAACTAACTCGCGGCAGAAAAGAGAACAAGTATGTTTCTTAGCTGGGCCCCGCTGGGTCCAAGTGTAACTACAACAAACATCTAGTTAGACATTAACAGATTAAACAACAACCCTCTAACAAGAGAAGGAACAAGGGCGTCACAGCACCCTGAGTGGGTAAGTGGAGCGACTGTCATGACGGGGGTAGAAAACACAGCACCATTCAAGCTGACAGCATCCTACTGTTGGGAAAGAGAGAAGAGACTCTGGTTTATGTGTGTAACGCTTCCGATCAGATAAGTAAAGTGGTTTAACTATGCGTCAGAATGCCCATGACACATAATAACACAAACCTCTCATATAAATGGTCATATGAGAGATAAAGCCATGATGAGAGTTACGCATTTTAATGGTGCAGAACAGCTGCACAGAGGTCATTATGAGAGAGCGTGTGCATGCGTCACAATATTCATAATGCATCTCAGCCGCGAGGCCCTCTGTAGACAAGCGTGTACGGCTCACCAGAGGACGGAGTTGCCAACCAAGGAAATAAAAAATAACATCAAACATCGCTAAGCACACTCAACAGTGAATGACTCGTCCAGAACTGAAACTTATCACACAGAGACGCCATGCTAATATCCTCCGGCAACATTTCTCTGAGCGGAGCTGTCGAGGATGACAAGTCCCTCACAGAGTGGGCTCGGGCGTCAGCGGGGGGTCCTGTCCTGACCAAACATACGCTGCACGCAGTCAGTGAGACAGCTGCTGTTTTGATGAGGGTAGCCCTTTTTGAATATGAACAGTTTGGGGGGGGGGTTTCTGAAGACTTGCATGTGTGCCGCATAGCATGACAGCACACACACACACACACACACACACAGAGTCTGTCTAATGTGGCAGCGTTGGTGGTGAATAATCTAGAGGAGGTTTTGTGAGGCCGCGGGGTGGATCATCGCCTGAAGGAAGGAGTACACAGTGTCAGCAGCACAACATATAGGCAGACATGACGTATTACACAACACATAATAATCACAATATTCCTCGACAGTGAAGAGCTGAATGTACCACAATGCAAAGTGCAAATTAAGAGACAGAGTTCAGGTCCTAAACCAGGTTGTTTTGGTGGACAAGGACCTGTAGCGCCTCCCAGAGGGTGGATGTTGAAACAGGGTGGGATGGCTCAAATATAATTTTACCTGCTCCTTTTGATTATGCATTTGTTGGAGATTTCAGATGATCTGTTGACCGAATGCGCTGCAGTTTTATGAGTATGGGTGTCGAGGCTGCCGTACCAAACTGTAATGGATGTAGTGAGGATACTTTCAGTGACGGCTGTTTAAAACTGTAGGAGGATTCTGTGTTTCACTGTGAATTCCTTAAGTTGTCTGAAGAACAGTCTCTGTTGGGCGATATGATAATAAAACACTTCATGTTCTCATTTGAATTGTAATCACTTCCCTTAACTTTGTCCACAAACTTGTCCAATACTTTGATTTATGAACAAACACCTGCAAAGTTAATGAGATTCCCATCAACCTCAGCTGTGTTTAGTGCTAATTAGCAAATGTTAGCATGCTAACCCACTAAACTAAGATGGTGACCATGGTAAACATTATACTCGCTAAACATCAGCATGTTAGCATTTCTGGTCACTGGAGGTATTGCAGCAAAAAGTTCCTCTGCATCACTTGAACTGACGTCACCACAATGTAAAGTCACAGAAGGACACCAGAAAAGAGGGAACCGCTGTTTTCGGTCATACTGACTTCCACCATAGTTGCCGTTGCTGTGACTCACATTTAATGGATAATGCATCCTTGTGAGTTTTGCAACATTTAAATTCAACAGTAGGCATATGGCACCTTTAACATGCACCACATAAACGCATGAGTGGTAATTCTGCACTGTGACTGCAATGTCAATGCACTTCATCAGTGAAACTCTGCAAGGCGTCAAAACAGCTTGCAGCCATTCATACCAATCTACTGCTAAGACTTTGCATAAGAGCTCTGGCTAGCAAAGATTTGGATTTAGTGTCTGAGACTTGACAGCTGGGGAAATAAGTAAAGAGTCAGAGGCTTGTTCTTCCTTGTCTTCTGTCTGTCTTGTGAAATGACATTTGTATTCCTCTGAAGGATTATAAAGTAATTTATTTAAAAAAACATAACAGTCACAAGGTTTGTTTGCAGCATGTGTAATTCCTTGATAATTTTTTTCTGCAGGGATTATAGCATGACTGAGGAAAGTTATTAATATTGGAGTTAGGCAATTAGAGTGGGATAAATTATACAAACTGCAGGCAGCTTGATTCAGTGATAGCTTGACTTTGTGGGGACAAAGTCTGTGTGTTCAGAAAACGGTCAGGAGGCTGACAAAAGATAATTGTTGGCAATGACAACATTCAACCTACATGTGTGTGTGTGTGTGTGTGTGTGTGTGTGTGTGTGTGGTGCATGACCAAGCAAATGTGAATGCCTGTAATCCAGTTATCCACTTAGTAAGTTATTATCCATGACCTTGGAGCCGGAATAGACAAATTCTCTACCGTCTGATTCAGCTTGAGGAAGAAACACAGTGACAGAAAACAAACAGCAGATAAGAGTCAGAGAGGCACAAGGATCTCGGTTCAGCCTCTCGATCGAAAGTCAAAATAAAACGTCGTTCATTGGTGGAAAAGAAGAGTGTTTTAGCCTTTAGCCGAGTGAATCTGCTACTGGGTAAGATACGGAAATCATATCAGTCATGATACACTATATTGTTGGACATCTCATTTGAAAAACACTGGAATTAATCTGCTTCTGTAACAGCCTAAACTCTTCTGGGTAGGCTTTAGTTAGCATCGACAACAATAGCTCCTAATAGATGGAGTTTAAAGCCAATGTTAGCCGCTTTGTAAGGCTGAGCTAAATGCTAACATCGGCATGCTAACACGCTGACAATGACAATGCTAACATGCAATGTTAAGATGTAATGTTCACCATATTAGTTAGCATTTCAGCATGCCAACATTTGCTAATTAGCGTAAAACACAAAGCGCAGATGAGGCTGATGTGTCATCAGTTTGGCAGCTATGGTGACGCTAGAGGAAAAGTCAGAGGATCACCAAAGTCAGTCAGGCTCATCCTCTGGGGATCATGACTGTACAAAATGTCATAGCAATCCATCCAATTGTTGTGATATTTCAGTCTGGACCAAAGTGGTGGAACCGACCTACTGACAGACATTGATATGCCGAAAGCATGGCTAAAAACTTAAAGCGCCACAAATTGTATTTACATTAACAGTGTATCAAATGACAAGGTGTCATGTGAAAGGCTCTACAGAGCGATTAAGGCCTCCTTTAGCTCGTGGTTTTGGTTTTACAGGCTGCACGTGTATTATTATTTATTATTTCCGGCAAGAAAAGTAATAAACCCACTGTACACTAACTGTCCAGCACCAAACAGCATCCAAAGATAGCAAAGTTAGCTGGTGAGCTAAAGAGACCAAACCAGAACTATACGGTAAAGTGCATATTGGACCAGAAACATGACTCAAAGGGTTAGGAAGTTTCCCTCGGGGACAGTATACAGTAAGTCCCATGAGATGTGTTTGAAAGCTCTGAAAGCAAGTAAGTGGATCTTAGACTAGTGTGATGTTTTTTGTTCTCCACTATAACAACTTTGTACAGTGATAATATGTCAGCTGTTGTGTTTTCAGGTTGTTGTGGAGTCCTTCTGCCCCCTAGTGGCCAAAGAAATCAATTAAGCTTTAATGAAAAACATGCAGAAACAGCAGCTGTAAATCCACGGCAGCAATGATCACCTATCGCCAAAGATAGAGGCAATATGGACAAATGTGGCACACATCAGAGAGAAAGGACAAGATGAGTTGTAACAAACTATTAGAGATTAGAGAGAGAACCACAGCATCAAGATATTTTCCCCCCTTTCAGGCATTATTAGTCCTTGGGACTCACTATATGACCTTTAGGCTGATTACAGTCATGCAGTGTGAATCAGTTGTACATGTTGTTGGTGTGTAAGAGGGTCAGGACTTTAATCTCTGGCAAAACGAGCAAAATCAATCAAACCTGTACGAAGGAAATCGATACCCATTAAGAGGCGCAGAAGAAAAGCGCAGAGAGCAGGAGATGAATAAAGGAAAACAAGCTGTGTTGTCGTTGTGGAGCAGAGTTATAGAAACAGTGTTTGTGGAAAGACGCTCTGTTGTTGAACTGTTTCTGAATGTAAACAGCGAACACCATAAATGAAATACCATCAACCTTCATTGCTCTGTTGTGGAGACAATATGTTTTCTTCTCACTGATGAACTGACCTTTTATCTTAAGTCGTGCCATCAACACAAACAATTCACCAGCCTCATATGGGACTGTCTCCCGCACGCTTTGGATTAGCTTTTCTTCTGGAGGCAGATGCTTCAGCTTAAGGAAGCAGCTGTGCCCTGCACTTTATCGTAGCTGGGGAGGCTAACCCGATGTACGTTTGCCAAACCAACCACTTAGTCCTCATCCTTGCAGCCTTTTGTCTGCTGTCTGAAAACACTTCACTCCATTAAAATCAATATTATACAACACATATTTTCTTTCCACAACATTTGTGTGATGGGCTGCTGCACTTGTTGCATCATGCGGTGTGATTATTTTTGCTTAACCAATGTGTAGTGTCCACATTTACATAAGAACTGCTACTGCCAAAGAAGCACATTGCTTTAAAAACACTCTCAGTTCTCGTCACCTGCAGCATATTCACATTCTTGCCGATTTGCAGCAAAAATATACACTTGCAGAAATTTGACTGCAATATATAGACAAAGTTTTACGTGTCATACATACACATCCACACAGGAATGAGCCCAGCCTGGGGTTGTAGCCCTCCATTTGTCACTAGGGGCAGCAGTGAACGCATTTCTGCCATACAAGCCACACACAGGTGCAATTTAAGCTTTATTTTAAAAGATTTCAAAGAGGATGTTTCACTTTTTAAGGAGAATAAAATGAGGATGAGGACTAAGACATCGGATTAAACAATGTACGACAGGTTAACTTCCCCACCTCCATTAAAGAGCAGCGCACAGTCAAAAATAATTACAGCTAACTAATGTTAAAGAACAGACCACTGTAATTGGTGGAGACTTTATTTGTAATGGATTAGATCTTTATAAAAATGTTTAAACATATTTTTACTCTGTTATTTTTATGGTGATTATTGTTGTTTATGATCTGTTTCACCCCCATTTAATTATATTTCTCTCTCTATGTCAAATATTTGTATTGTATTATTTTAATATGTCCACCACTTTGCAATTGTGGATGAAATATCCAATTAATTAAGGTTTCTGTGATGATTGATGTGGCGTTTTAATTTGCATCAAAGTTATGTGTTGAGTTGTTGATAGAAACGTTGTGATGTGAAGTTCGTTAATGGACGCATGTCAACGAGGTATCTAATTTATATCTGGTAGTTTTGTCAGTTGTTTTATGCAAACAAGATATTTTTTCTGTTTCAGTGAAGTAGATGATTTGAGTATCTGTGTCCTTATGACTTTAGACAGTACAGAAAAGCACAATTTTAAATTCAAAATCATTAAATGTTTATTCAAAAAATGTTCAAGTCCAAGAACATTTTGGGGGAGAATGTCAGCAGGTGTGGCCGGGATGAACCGTTGGAGAGAAGAATATGACGCTAGATATAATAATCCATTGTGTTCTCCCAAGGTTCAAAACAAGACATGAACTCTTCCGTCTGTCCTCCAGGTGGGAAGTGGAGTAAACGCTCTCTTCTGTCGAGGATTTCTAGAGGAAGAGGATAATGGGAGTTCGACTCCGTCCTCTGCAAAAACAGATTTAGAGACTCTGCTTTGCTTTTACTTTCACTAGCGGCTACAGCCTCTGCTTCTATCTGCTGTTTTGATGCATCAGCCGTATCCTCACGGCCTGGCATGGTGCTTGGCTCTGCTTTGACAACACCTTGCGCTGCTTTGCCGCTCGCTGCAGGATCTGCCACTCTGTTCCTTTGATCTTCTGAGATGATTTTTGCCAGAGCGTCAGCCTCGGCTTCCTCAGCTCTGATCTTCTCCTGCAGTCTTGCGTACTTCTGCCCAAAGCGTTCCTCCTTCTGTGGTGGCAGCAGCGCCGACTTAGGCACCTTTTCAGGAGCAGTTGGACAAATGTAGCCTTCATAAACCAGGCTTTTGTTTGACCTTGTCTTTTTGTAAACTGCAATGCTGTCACAGGATGGAGGAGGCGTAAGACCAGCATGCACAGGCAGAGCAGTCCATTCTGCTGGCACCTGACATAGCACATATCTTTTTGATGAAGCAACTGCAATGAGAGCACCAGATTCGGAAATAAGATATTGCTCACGTACTAATGACAATGAAGACTTTATTTCTAGAGACTTTTCAAAATAAAAAAGTAAAGTTTACAAAGCTGATTTATAGATAAATTAAGATAATAATTCAAAGGGCCCTGAACAAAAGGCCCAAAAAGCAAACAATAACTCCAGATTTTTAGATCCTGAAAACAGTTAAAGTATGTGTCAGTGTATTTTTTATTCATCAGTACAGAGAGGTTGAGCTGTGAGATGTCATGTACAACACAGAACAGAACCCTGAGCTAAATGTTAAATTCCAGCTTACCCTTTTCTGCTGTGTTACGACGTCTGTTCATGATTGCGGACATCTATGAATATCCTGCAGGAAACAAGTTATCAGTGATCAAAATCCACTGAAGGAACCAAATGTAAACAGAACGGCCGTCCGAGCAACGTAGTTCAAAACACAACAACACGATAAATGTTTTTATATGAAAGGAATCCACCACAGCTGTACGAAGCTTTCTAGCATCGCTGTGTTGGTTTTATGACCCGCGACGTCACTGCTTTGATTCACTTCCTCAACAGCAGCAGCAGGCAGCTGTTTTCAGCAAAGACAAGCTCTGATAAACTCACAGTACGCTTCCTGCCCAGCACCAAACAACACACGGACAAAGTTAGGGTCTAGCTGGTGGCCATAATGGTGCAGTATGTAGCCATACTGTCGGAGTTAATTGCACTGCAGCATACCTATAAGCTAACTACATACAAAAGAATTAGCTGCAATGTCACTGGTGACTACAGTGATTAAAAAACAAGCATTAAGCATAGCGACAGTTCACAATCACCAGCTCATTCTCAGCTGACTAGTAACGTCCAATCATATTCACGCAGGTGCACAGTGCGACCATTATGACGCCTGGCAGTCCGCTCATGTCACCTCCCTCCACCACCCCGATCTCAGAGTGATACTGTCGGTATTGTTCACATAACTAAGATTTAAAGATCCTCTCCAGACGTTCTAGAGAGACATAAAAATACTCTGTCTGTCTGTGTCTGATGGGTTTTTTCCACATAAAAAGTTCAATTATCTTGTTAAAAAATATTCAAATTACATCTACTCCTGCTCCCTCAAAAACCTTTAATATGCAAAACTTTTTCATTTCCAAAGTTAAACTGCTGGATGCAAGATGTCCATTATTCATATAAAGTCCATCCTCCGTGTTTGTGCGCTGGAAGTTTCAAGTTTCTACATCACACTTAGGTTGCATATTGGAGCACGACCGGCCTCCAAACTAGGTGTGATATTAAAAAAATTCATGTTCATACGTACACGTGTTAAACTGAGAGAAACTTTTCCTCCTTCAGCAAATGAATGAGAAAACAGTCTTCTTGTGTCAAACTCTGCACATACATCATTCTGCACAGAAAAGGTCAAACATCCAAGTGAAGTAACAATAAGCAAAACACGTCTTTCAGTGGAGATGAGATGGACTTTAATGTTTATATTTGTGTTTGTCAAAGGGGGAGCTGTGGGAGCTCCCTCAAAGAGCATAGCGTTTCCCGCCAAATCTAACTGTAAAACTCTAAGTTATAAGTATGTTATAAGTAGTCTGTGTCCCAAAACTATTTGACTTTTTAACTAATTTTAATTGTTCAGAAGCTGAACTGAACTACATGCCAACATGCAGATTCACTTAAAGCTGGGGTGGGCAGTTCTGTTTTGGCATCATTGGGCAAAAATACATAATAAGCTTTCAGTATATTGTAATTCAAGTTGTCTGAGAGGAAACTGCACCTCCTCGTGGCGGGAAAAAAAAGTCATCAAAAAAGTTTTATTAGACTTCATTATGGTCTTTACATATTGATGCTAAGCAGGTATGTTTACCATTTCCGCCATGTTATTTCAGCGTGTTAGCATGCTAACACTTGATAATTAGCACTAAAAAGTAGCGTTGAGGCTGATGGAAGTACCATTAGTTTTGTTGATATTTAGTCAAACCAAAGTTTCGGACATATTTAAATTGGCTGATGGCGCAAGATGAAAACTTAAAGGAAACTAAAGTTATCACAGTTCATCCTCTTGAGACAATGAATGCCTGTATAAAATTATTTGTCACTAGCATGGCTAATCAAAACTATTACATCCAGTAATGGCATGTGACATGTCCAGTCTTTTCACATTCAGTTTCAGCATCCTTATCCACCTGAAACTATAATCACACTGAATATTTTAATGGCTGCTGTGTATGAAACCATGTTTACATTGAGTTCTGCAGGCTTTAGTGTTCCTGAGTGACTCATTAAGATACGTTCAAAAGCCTGAATTAGCCGAGACTTTGCGCTTGTCCTTACTGTAAGATGCAAGAGGTAATTTTTAAGGTATTTCAAGGTAAATAAAATTATCTTTAGAGGTAAATATTGTAGAATATGGTATATAAGACAGGCTGGCTCTGTGTGTGCTGCTTTGTCAGCCCACAGCAACAGAGTGGGAAAAAAATCCATGGATGTGGCGCTAGATGATGTTAGCTCCAGTTAATAGCCAATTCAAAACCCTTTGTCTAATTGCTTTGTCCGTTCAATGGCTCATTATCAGGTAGACGGACGTGTGAGACATCAAACAATGAGTCATCCGATCCAGAAGCTATTTTAGCAGCATTATGGATACTTTGGTCCAGAGTGAAATACCTTGACAACTATTAGATGGATTGAAATTAAATGTATTACCAATATTCAAGGTCCCCAGAGGAGACTTGCTAATGACTTTGATGATCCTCTGAATTTTCCTGTAGCGCCACCAGCAGGTCAAAGTTTTCACTTGTACAAGGAAATGTCTCAACATCTGCTGGATGGATTGGCATTATGGTGCACAGTCGATGTATCCTGCAGACTTTGATGATCCTCTGACTTTTCTTCAAGACATTTTTTCCTTTGAAATATTGACAATTATTGTATGTATTGCTGTGAAATTTGGTACACACATTCATGGTTCCCTGAGGGTGAATTATAACTTTGATCCGTTGAAAATTGAATTTGTGTTTGACTAAATACCTGCAAAACAACTGACATTCCCATAAGGCTCAGCTGTACTTTCTGTTTAATGCTAATCAGCAAACGTGAGCTAACGTGCTAAACTACCAGAGAGAACATGGTAAACATCACACCTGTCATTGTCACTGTGAAGCATGTTAGCATGCTGATATGAGCTCGCAGCACAGCCTCACAGAGCTGCTAGCGTGGCTGTGGACTCTTGAACAATCTGTTTTCTGTTTCATTAACTATTAAGAAGACAGTGTATCTTGGTTGACAGACATTAGAAAAGCTACCGTAATCACTGACACAATGAATGCATATCATGCAATACAATAAATGTAATAAAATGAAATGCAATAAAAAGAAGGCATTCAGATGATAAATGTCAGACCCATATCTCAGGCCAGTTTGTTGCACGTCTCATTACTGTTACTGGCACTGGTCTTCTCTTTTTCCATTTGCTCAAGACATATGGTCTTCTATATTTAAAAGCGGAGGACTAGAGGACTGTGGGGTATGACTCTCTTGGCAAACTGCCAGCTACAGCAGCCATCTATCCTGTGTGTCAGTCAAAGTGTGCTTTTACTCAATTTGCACAACCTTGGCTGGGGATTTCATCTGAGCTGCAGGTCCCACACAGCGCTGCCTCTCCCCAGAGCAATGATAACAACTCCAAATTCCACCTAAAGTTATATTTCATGCTAATGAATTAATGTTCCCTTTCCCATTTTCAGCCTGAAAATATACTCCTTTCCCATGCCAAAATGAAAAATCAAATCAGTCTTGTCATTTGCAGCTGATTTGTTAAGGTCCCAGCTCGCTCTCCTTCTTGTCCCTCGGCACGCCTGATGAGACGGCACAGCTGTGTTCCTGTTAGTGACTCTGATAACACCAAATTAAATGCCGTCTGAGAGAGTTGGGCCATTAATATGGAATCACAAACGTCAAGCTGACTCAGATCAATAAATTAAACACTGTATAAATTCACCATCCACCTCCATCTCGCTGCCACATTACAAATGAAGAGTCCTGACCGACTTTAAACAGGAAGTCTGGAATTCGGTTGGGAGATTCTGATGTTTTCGCGTCACAGACGATGAACAAAGGCATTAAAATGTGAGTCTTACAGGTGAATTATGAGGCCTGACATGTAGGCTGTTATAGGAGTTTAGTATGGTGCAGCTGCCCTGCAGACTGAGCCATGCATAATGTATTTCTCCCGTAGCCGTAGGTTACGTGTTTTGAAGAAAAATACATAATGTGGAGCATTTATAAAAACAAACAAAAGTCTGTATATAACAACAAGCAAATGACAATACAGAAGTCAGAA
Organism: Enoplosus armatus; assembly: GCF_043641665.1. Lineage (NCBI taxonomy): Eukaryota > Metazoa > Chordata > Actinopteri > Centrarchiformes > Enoplosidae > Enoplosus > Enoplosus armatus. Next base: position 4,440,218 of record NC_092192.1, on the reverse strand, counting down.
GACAGAAGTGGAACGCCCCCCAACTCGAAAAATCAAACACTGGGCTCAAACTAGTCGACTTGTGATTCAGGTACAGCCCTACAGGATGCATATTTTTAAATTAATTTGTGTTTAATCAAATTACCACACTGTGAACCTGGGGCAAGGTAACACTCAAGCATGGAAGAAGTGTACACAATGCACAGAGAGCGATGGTGGTTGATAGAGGTGCAGCAGCTCAGTTCTGCCCCGGGGGCCCCTTGCAGGTTAGTCTGGCCATGTTGTTGGTACAGTTGGACAAGATTTCAACTTAAAGTCCCTGTAAGCTTGGTGTCAAATCTCAAGTATTCATTCAACACCAATGACTGAATAAGCAACATGTACAACAAACATACTCTGGTATTATTTATTAAATGTTTAACACTCAAAAACTCTTAATCTGCTTCACCAGGACTGTGTGGGATTTCACTGACTGGAAACATGAGCAAAATATCCACCAACTGTCATCAGATTTAGGATTTAAATATTGCCTAAGTCCTATTTGATGTAAGGAACAGTGTAGCGTCACCCTTTCCCCGCTGAGCCCAGCTGTCTCAAGTGAGAAAAGTAAGGACAAAAACACAAATACAGATCTCTCATGTAGCAGACAATTGTTCATGCAGGACCCCATTGCTCATAGCAAGAGGCTGATTGAAAAAAATACATTTTTAGGGCCTTTAAAGCTTAGTTTTCATCATCGCTAGCTCCTCTCTTGGCTGTAGAAGCTAAAGGCTCGCAGGCAGCTGTAATAGCTCACAAAAACCCAAAAGCACGACACAGGCAGACAGGTTAAGATAAAACTTGACTTGAATCCTTAAACAGGCAGAGGTGAAAACCTGGTAGGCAGTCAGAACAGGCAAACGTATCCAGAAAGGGGTTTAGGCAGAAAATCATCAATCCGTGGATCCAGCAGAGGGTCAGGCAGGCAGAACAAAGGCTGGAGAGCTATGGACGATGCAAACTAGGAAATCTGGCAAAGACAGAGTGGAAATGGGCTGGTATATATATTGCAAGACTGATGAGGGTGATGGGGAGGAGGGCGGGGATGGTCAGGTGATGAGTTACTGCAGGGCAGGAGGAAGTGGCTGGATCTGAAATGTCAGGAGAGTTAATATATGGCAGGAAAGGCCGGAGTTGTGACGGTAAGCTCAGCTCCTGCAAACACCAGCTACCTGTATGTCTACAGAAAGTACTGCCATTTAAGAAAAAAACATTCCTAGCTTGTTTCTTGTTGTGTAGAAATATAAACTAGAATAATTGAATTGCGAAAATCAATTATTGGGAACTGTTGTGTCTCTTTAAAAAATATCATAAAGAGTACGGTCTAGACCTGAGATAACCTCTGATATGATTTGGTGCTATACAAATTAAATTGAATTAAATTGAATTGAATAGGTGTAGATTTCGGGGGGGGGGGGGGGGGGGCTAGGGGACAAGTCGTCCTCAGTATTTAGAACTTATTGCATTTATAAAAACATGAAAGTAGTCGAAGACTTTTATTTTGACGAACCGCAAGGACACGACTGATAGACGCAACGCAATGCCTCCGGTAAAGTCGGTGGTGACGGTACGCAACCTCAAAAGCAATGGTGGCAAACTGTCACAAATTGGTGCATTAAAATTCACCAGAATGTGGGAAATGAAGTGACCTAACGTCGCCGCTGGCATGTGGCTGATCATTGGGGGTTTTACTTGTCAGTTTCTGCTCAAGTGGTCTAAGCTCCACAGATCAGAGGTGCCATTTTTGTATCTCACTTGTGTGTCTGTATTTTCTGACTCTTTGCCATAATAACACAAGTGTGTCTGTGTGTGTGTGTGTGTGTGTGTGTGTGTGTGTGCCAGAGCCAATCGATTCTCCACAGGCTGGTGGGCTGCGAACCACTGCTTTCTGTCAGAGCCTTGAATGAGCTGGTGGGTGGATGGATTATTCCATTGTAGCGAAGGGCACACAGCTAGAGATTTCACATTATAATACATTAAAACCTGTAATTAGGAAAACAATGGCCTGAAAATTGTGCGACCCTTTTTTTTTTTTTTTAAAGATTGATTTGATATTCATTTGTGTCAGAAAATGGAGCGCGGTTTTGTTGTAATGCAGCAAGCGCTGATCGTTCCTCCGTACTTTATACATGAGGATAATTTGTTAAACCTCAAGCCCGTCTCAAACATTTTGAATTTAATAATGAAGTGATGGCGCTGCTGAGCTGAGGAGGAGGTGGGTTTCTTGTGACAATAATTCATATTCGGGAAACAAGGCTGGAGAAGAGCAGATCATGATTTCCCTTAAGTCAAGAAGTTTGTCAACTTCTGTACAACAAAATGTAACGACAGCATCTATGAGGACCAGTCTGATGTCAGTTATAGAGCAGCAGCCCAAGAGCTAGCTAAGTATACACCGCAGCATGTTTTATAAAACGGTTAGCTGCTCGTGGTTCCTGGCATTTAAACTCAGGTCGTCAGTTTGAAGCCATTTACCTAAACGCTAGGCTATCCTGTGTGTGTGTGTGTGCTGCTACCACAAAAGGTAGTTTGGTGTGTTTGCGAAGTGTGAACAGAGTGAAGAGAGATGGGGGCATTAAGACGTGGGAATGCCAGATGGAGAAGCGAGCATGCAGCCGTCCTATTATCCGATTAGTCGTCAGAACAGAGGGAGGTAAAAGACACGAGGTGACTCATCCGTCTCCTGCCTTTCTGTGATGCTACATTCACATCCGGCCTTGTATAAAACATTCACGCTGGATGTCTGGGTGCCAGTTATGATGGCAATTTTACTTTCTAATGACCAGATGTACAAACTATTTTGCCATTATTAGAGTGTTACCAGTGGAGGGACTGTACATGTAAAGTTTGTTTGTCAGTGTTGCAGGTAATGAACTCACAGGTTAAATTAATTAAGTTTTTTGTTAAATAAATGCCAGTGTGCAAGCAACCAGAGAGCCTGTTCGTTAGGCATGAAAACATGGTTCATCCACGTGATCAGTCCAAACAAAGCAAAAAGGGGCAAGACGAGCAGAAACAGGAAGGCCGGGCACAACATTTCGCCCCCCATTCATTTCCACAGGTAAAAGAGAAAGACGTATTCGCTTACTGAGGCAAACTGACCTCACGTTTTTCAAGTTCAATGTGATTAAACTTTGACATGTGAAATCTCAAGGCTCTCCGATGTCCAGACAGTTTGATAGACGAGGTGGGATTGACCTCTCATTAGAAATATTGATTGTTTATATTCTTGTTTCACTGCGTGGTGAATGTCGATGTAGTTAAAAGACAGTCACAGACGCTGATGACAGTAAAGTGTTTGACTTTGTGGACTGCTGTTGTTACCCTGCTAGCTCTGCTATCTCCCGCAGTTTAAATGTGCTAAATATCCGTGCTATTTTGTAACACGTCTGCTTTTTCGCCACATCGTGTAACTGAATGTCATCAAGCGAAATCTGGTCTGACCGTGCTTTAAGCAGCAGAGGACACTTTGACAGGTGAAGCCCCCACGCACAGTCGAGGACCCTGGAAGTAGCTCACCTGAAGTTGTTTTAATGTCAAATACACCTGTGCTTTTCCTGCTGTGGCATTTCAAAATGTCTGCTGTGAAAAAGGTCTATGAAGGATTTGGGTGGAGGACTGAGAAAAGGTGGTCAACATATGAGCGGAGCTGGTGAGCAGGTGGGTGTGCGAGTCAGGTGATGGCTGAAGGCAGGAAACACCGCCTGCAGGACGAGGAGGGAACTGCAGGCTCTGAAACGACAAGAAAAATGAAAGAGTAATTTTGAGAACTGGTAGCAGCCATGAAATACGGCTGAGTCCAAAATGGATTTCAGTCTTTGGTATGGATATGACCCTATAATTACATCTAAGTGTGGTTCTGAATGCAGAGTTAGGGTTGTGGTCTGCTGCTCAGGTCAAAGACCAACACACACACACACACACACACACACACACACTAACAAAGCTCCACTTTCATGCCTTCGAATCTTATTTACACACTTCAGATAACATCCTCGGAACTGAACCGACGGCTAAAATTGGAAACTTCACTCAAGCAAGGACAAATATCTATTTGAAAACATGAATGTCTTATTCCGATCAGTAATCTGCTGCTGTACGCTTCCCTCTGCCGCTTCAAAATCCCCTTGATCTTTCCGTCATTTAGTGCCAGTCCACTTCCACTTGTTCATTTCTCCCTCGGGGGATTCTGGAAAAGAGAAGTGTAATTCTCACAGGCAATAACAACAACGCTTGACATCAGATAAAATGCAAAAAGTCGACTCTGGCTTTTTGGTAGCACCAGGGGGTTTGACCCTGCGTTTGATTCTCAGAAATAATCTGCAAGAAATTAATGCTGCTGATTGACAAAGTGATAATGTTTCAACTGACAGCCAGCTCATGAGAGTGCAGAGCAAAGAAGATGCAACTTTATAATCTAGGAATGTAATGAGTCTACACTTGGATAATAACCACTGAAACAAACATTTTCCATTTTCTCTGCCCATAAACATTTACAGCAAATCTTACCTGCCCTCATTTACTCGTGTGCAACACATGTAATTCACCTGAAGGCGGCTTTTGGCAATAACCCAAATAAATCAGTCAGTTTTTGCCCTTTTCAGTGTTTGCTCCAAATATTCATTTTGCAAGATTTCTGCAGTTGTTCCTGCAGAGTGAGACATAATAAAAGGAAACATAACAACAAAAGACTTTGTTGCTGAATTTCAGTATCTTCTATCCTCGAGCATGTACCCAAATATAGCAGCTTTTCTTTATCTTGACATGCTAATGCTAGTTCAGCTAAGCTAACAATATGTGAGCATGGAAGTTCATTCTTGATCTTGGGAATATTATGTTATATAGCATTATAAATACATTCACAGAGCATATTTTACTCCTCGGACTTTAGACCAGATGAAGTTGATGACATCTCATATCCGGTGGTTGTGTTGGGACATATTATCCATTTCTGTGGGAACGCCAAGAAGTCTGTGTTTTGGAATGTGCTAATAATGGGTGTATCTGATTTAACAGGTAAGAATATTCCTTATTTCCCAACTCTGAAATGATGATTCTTTGCTTAATTTATGATAGTCACTATGTACCTCACAGCAACCAGAAAACAAGCAAAACTATCTCCAAAGTTGGTGATTTTGATTTTTTCTGATAAACTGAAGGATGATGTGTTCCTTTTTGGTTTTAGAAATCTGACTCCTTCTTAAGATAAATCAACTATTTAAACCCTCCTTGGATCAGCTGGAACGTGGTTCTCACAGGACAGCGATGCAACAAACATACGATGATCTTATAGAAGATGATGCATTGCTGCAGATTAAACTAAAAGTGTTTAAAGTAGTTAAAATGAGCTCAACCATAAACATCTACAGCAGTAAAATGCAACATTCACATTAATGCAGCAGCAATATTCATCTAGAAAAATCAGATATAATAATAGTAAAACACTGACTTACTGCACAATGAGTGTAGTATTTCTACTTTTACTGACATAATACATCTGAATACTTCTTCCTCCACTACAGTAGTTAATTCTGATCATACATCACTTTTCCTTTAAGCAGGTTACACTCTAACAGCTATATTTTATTTATTCCATCTTATTTAATGCCATAAAGCTTTAAATAAGAACCTTGCAGATTCAACAGTGACGACAGCACTGACAATTTAATTACCCCACTTTCTAACCCTGTTTTCAGATGTGAGCAAAATGATTACATGGTCATCGCTGATATAAATTTATAACGACTGCTTTCCCCTCTTGGCAGGAGCTCTCGTCTTTATCTGCTCTCTCTCTTTTGTCCTTCATTCTTCATATTTCTTCATCTATCCTCCGCTTGTTCTCCCTGTCTTCATTTCTCGCTGTAACCTTGTGAGTTTGCTTTAATATTCATGGTGATTGAACCTGAGGGGAATTCAGCGTGTCTCTCTAATTTATGTGAGATAGGCTTCATTATTCACCCCGTGATTTAATATGCATTATAGGATTGGTGAGTGAACATATGAGAGAGGAAATCTAAGAAACCTGCTCTCAGGATCGCTGTGCTGTATGGAGTTAAACTTCTGAGGAGCTGACAGATAGTCTTGCCCCCAGGCGGATGACTCTGTACTCGTCTTTTGTCATTTCTGCCCCTTTTGCTGTCTCTCTCTCACTTTCTTCTTCTCTTTTATTTTTTCCAACAATGCTAGCAGCGTGGCTCTATGAATGACAATGTCGGTCTGTGGGTCCACCACCCTGATCCAGGCTGAAATACCTCTCAGGTTGGATGGATTGCCATGAAATTTTGTACAGACTTCAATGGTTCCCGAACAATTTATCCTGATGACCTCGGCGATCCCCTGACTTTTCAATAAGTAATTTGGTACTCTCATTCTTGCCCTCCTCAGGATGAATAACTCTGGTGATCCCTTAAATTTTCATCTCGCGCCTTCATCAGGTCATAATTTTACATTGTCCAATAGGCTACTCTGTACAGGAAGCTATGTGCCAGACTAATTCCTAGCTCTGAGCAGTTGCCAGGCAACCAGCAGAGACTCCAGGAAGCTGGGCGTTTTTACACTTTTAGAGATATAACATAACGTGTTACTTAGTGAGCTTTAGAGGTGCTGGCAGGAGGATTTTGTTACCGCTGCACAGAGCCAGGCTAGCTGTCTCCCCCTGTTTCCAGTCTATGTTCTAAGCTAAGCTAACCAACTGCTAGCTGTAGCTTGACATTTAACAGACAGATATGAGGATGGAAAATTGTCAAACTGTTCCACTAATAACTAATATTAACAAATACCAGATTTGGACTGAGAGACCAAAGTTTGTCTCCCTAAAGAAGTTACATTATCTACAGCGAGATCAGTGCCACTCATAGATTACCAAAGGGTTTGCTGAGGGGAGACTGTTGTGGACGAAGATGGACGTTGACCGGTCGGTCTTCTCGGGAGCTGGTGTGCAAGAATATTCAAAATTAATAATGTGCTTAAATTGTATTTGTATTACATAGTGTGCTTTTTTGTTGTAAAACTTAAAATTGTATTTTAAGTGTAGTATAAACAAGTGTACCACAAAACATGCAGGAATAGACTTGTGCATATCAATGCTTAGTAAGTAGGAAATCTCATCATTGTAGAGTCAGGATGCCCCCTGAAACCTGGTTCTGAATGAAGACCGGTTCCCCTGGTTAGTAAAAACCTGCATATTTAAAGGTTGTTTCTTCTATAGGAAACCAGGGCGTGAGATTAACACAGTGGAAAATATGGATTTGGTGTCATTTATGGTTGTGCCTGCAACCAAGGAACCACCCTCCCTTACATTTGCAGATAATACTGGCTGAAATTTTCTAGACTGCCAAAATCAATATCTATATTTCAGCAAACCCATTTTCGAACCTTTTTCTCTTCTCATATTCTCATATTTGTCTTTGCCTCTTTGTCCACATCCTTTGGTTACATAGCCGGTCTCTGTCAGTCCCTCCTTCCTTACCTTCCCTTGCCATAAGGTCCACATTCATGCACATTCTCCCTGCTGACACATTTCCTCTGTGTTATCTTTCCCTTTTCACCTCCCTGTGTTAAAAAGGGCATTAGTATTCCAGAGTCAGGTTGGCAGGGTACGCTTATCACTTCAGAGGGCCTTTGAAAAGGCTCTGATTCTGCATGAAAAGGAGATTCCAAAGGCAACCTTGGTGACATCTCATGACACGTTAACAGACAGAGTTCAGAGCGGGGGCTAACTAGACAGCTATTGGCAGCGAATCCACCTGGGTTTTGATGGGAGATGAAGTCTTTGGTGCAGCATCAAACAAAGAGCGTTCTTCCTCAGTGCACACAGAAAGACTGTAGTCTGGGCGTTGCTTTCAAACGTGTTAGAACAGACTGGCGCTCTTATATTGTGACTCTGTCAGACACAGATGTATACTGTGTGAGGTGCAGGAGCACTGCAGAGGTAGACCACGGACTACACATGGGCAAAACGGGGTGTTTCAACATGTCAAATAGCTGCTGCTGCACTGTTCTCTATAGGTTGAAAGGTTTAATTATGTTGCACCTCTGGCTGTACAGCAGTTTACAGTTAAGTTAAATTAATTACTATTAAATGGCACAATACAGAGAAAATAGAAAAAGCTTGGAGAGCGATTGTGACTGACAGCGCTGGCATTTTCCCAGATTGGTAGCGTGTTAGCCGTTAGCTGGCCAGCTATAGCAGTTCACCACTGGCCCTGTGAGTAGTCACTAAGTTGCATCACCAATGCTGTGTCTCAATTCAGATACTTCCGTTAATACACTCCCAGGTAGTACCCTGTGTACTATGTACTTACTTGTGTAGTGCATGAATTTCAACAGGGTAGTGTTGTCTCAAATCAAACACGGCCGTTGTGCACATACTGGAAATGATCACAACATTGGACCGCTTCTTCTAAAATATGTTCTCGAAATAGCAGGTGTAAATACAGAAGAACGCAAACTGAAACACATCACAAATCTCTAGCACCACATATTTGCGAGGACACACTGCCGAGCTTCGCTGTGCCACTTTCTCATGTGACCGGGGGCTTTAACTCTTTTTCCCAAGTTGTCATGAATGCAAAAGACAAAAGAAAAAGAGAGAAACAATAGAGGAAAGATGAAAAGAGGAAAACAATAATTAATGGTAATCATGAAATCTGAGCTGAAACGCTCTGACTCTAGTATTGGAATAGTATAGGAATGTACAGCAGTAGTTAGCATAAGCAGGGGTAGCCATCTTGGATGAAGAAGAAGAAGAAGAAGAGAAGAAGAAGAACGACCATTGCAGATGGTGATGAGTGAGCTCCAGAACGATCTTGGAAAACCAAACTTTTTTTTAATACTTTATCGAGTACAAAAGTTCAAACGGGAATTGACGTTTGTTCATCACAATACAACTGAGAACATGACTGCCTGATGCCTGCAGAATCAGACAGTCTGTCAGTGTGTACTGCATCATTTCCTGTTGGTACAAAACAGAAAAGTATGTTCTTGGGTACTAAATGTAACAACACCATAAGATAATATGCCATATGTAGTATCTGTCACTAACTGTAGACAGGTAGTAATTAGTACGGAATTAAAACAACAATGGAAGTGTCACTGAATTAAATACATTCATATAACGCTGTGTGTTATGAGAACGCATGGCACCTGGAACCCTGTAGACCTCTTTGCTGTCTTGCATGTGTGGTCCTGTGTGTGTGTGTGTGTGTGTGTGTGTGTGTGTGTCAGTGCTGCTGACAGCAGTGTTATGTGTGGACTGCAGGCCCCGGCACATCTCCTCTTGCATGCCCTCCTGGATAATGTTTCTCTCAGAGATGTGAAAGCTGTCAGGGCTTCGGTGCTTACTGGGGCATATATCATCTATGAGCAGCCTCTCTGCTTCTTTTCTTTTTGTCGTCCCCTTTCTGCTCCCACCCAATCTCGCTCTCCTTTTGCCTCTGTATCGTCTTCATAATGATCTCCTATGGGAAATTATTCTCAGGGAGGAAGCAGAATTAAGATTACCCTGATTTTGTACTTTTGGTTATTGATTTCTGTGTGATTGTATACAGTTAAATTATTGTAGAGCTGCGCTACAGTCGTTTTCCGTGTTACGTTCTTCACATGTAGCCTGGTGCCAGATCACCACCCACATCTGGATTCACATCAGTCCGGTGTTGTGCTCATTGACAGCTGTTTCCACCAGTTGGATCTACCGTGTTAAAGTCCGGCGTTTTGTCGACCCATCCAACCACCCCGACCTCCTCCGCCTGCAGACTTTGTGACTCTACACCAATGTCACACTATTTCCTTTGTCATAGTACACCACGTAGTTTTGGGAATCTGCTGAAAAGACTGATGCTGCGGCCATTTCAAAAGAAACAAAATATTGTGCAGCCTGATCCAGACATGAAGCTGTGTACCATGTGATGGCAACATTGGGACAGATTGGGACAAAACTAAATAATCCCCCCAGTGATGTGATGTTACATAACGTGTACAACAATAGGTTTATTAATAGAGTTAATGAGACACTTTGAAGGACGGCAGGATTCCCAACTTCCTAAAAGCAGAATTAGCATTTAGCAGATTGTCACCCTACCATGAAGAAAATTAACGCCGAAAACTCAGAACTTTGCACGTATTCTTTAATGAAATTGAAGGTTATTGAATATAAGCATCAGATATTGGCTACTGGCATCTCCGGGTCCAGAAATATCAGCACTGCTGGTGTTTCGGTGTGTTGTGCCCTCCAACCGAGCTTGTCAACAAGACAGCCAGTACCAGGAGGGAAAGCCGGGCGCTTAATCAGATGAAAAGTGTGAAACTGATGCCAGAAAAGTGTCGTAACTGGAGGAGAGATGCCATACACCCCTGTCTCTTCTGCAAACATATTAATCACTGTCAACAGCTTCTTTAAAATGTTAGACTGAGGATGGGGGGGGGGGTAGAGTATACACGGTGATATCAAACCCTCAAAGGCATGCACTTGTGGAAAGAGACATTTTGTGCTTAAGGCTAATTTATATTCTAAGGAAATTATGCGCACGCATCAAAAAGATGAACGTCTGTTTTGTTTCTACAAGGGTGCGAGAATGTTTCCCTCTGGAGCAGAGGTTGCATTTCTGCTGAAACATGGAAAAGCAGTGCATTTCTCCTCCTCCTCTGCTTTGCATAACCAATTATTTGCACAGCACAGAATGCAATTTATTATTTCTCTTAAGAAACATTCAAGTCGTACCAGGGTCTGGGGTGTAGGAACAGAGAAAACATCTCTGGCAGAGGCTGCACATTAAAAAAAAAAAAAGCAGTAGCTGTACATTTTTCCTAAAGAAATCAAAGGAAACTCATCTCAAAGGAGGCAACTGCTCATTTTATAGGTGGGTGTTCCTTTGCCATAGAAATGTCGCTTTGCTAGAAGGACTAGTAAAAATTGCTCCAGTGTGACCCTGACTGCATGACAAAACATCAACCCAAAGAAACCTGCGGGGAAAGGTTAAAAGAAAATGAAAACAACACATGTACATGGATTTACCTCTACCTTTCAGACCAGCTGGCACCTTTATTCTCCCCTGCTCTGTAAAGCCCTATATAGGAGCCGGGCAGATCTCGACAGCGAGCGGTATTTGGAAGAAAAGGGCATCACTTTGCCGGGGGAGTCGGTGGGTGGGTGGCAGTTGTCTAGATTATGTCTGAAGGGTGACAGTGATTTAATAGGTTTGGGACATCTTGGGAAACACACTTCACTTTCTTTCTGAGAATAAGATGAGAAAAGTGATATCACCCTCGTGTGTACGGAGCTGGGGTCAGTATGTGGTTACCTTAGCTTAGCATAAAGACAGGAAGCAGAGGGAAACACTTAGCTTTCCCTCCAACTGCACCTCTCAAGCCCTCTAATTTACACGTCATATCTCACTTGTGTAATCTGCACAGACAAACGCTTTTGGGAACAAAACACAGCACTTTAGTCACCAAATGAATTTAAGCTGCAAACTGTATTTTCAGTTTTCTCAACACCATGAGTTTTAGCGTTTGTGGCACACGTAAGAGTATTTTAAGCTCTTCTCTTGGTCTCTCTTGGTCGGCTCACATTTTTACACACCTTTGTCTTTTTAATCAAAGAACCAGAATTTTTTGTAAAGCAGCTGTTCATCTTTTATTCACTGATGATTCAACTGGGAGCGTCTCATGTCCATCCAAGCCATAAGAGTGCCCCAACAGTGAGTCATCCAATGTGGAGAAAATAAACAGGCCTTTCACTCTCATCTATATTGGTACTTTCAACTTACATTTGTGGTCTTTTAGGCCCAAACCACCACCAACACCCTCTTGCCCACTGCTGAATTTGATGCATAAAGATGGAGGGTCGCATGACTTGCCTCAAGCTTGGAAAGTTTCCTGATATTAACATCAAATGGGTTCCTTACAGCAGAAAGCACAGGCAACTCCATCATGTTAAACTGCAGGAACAGGAATCACATTTGTTCTTACTGCCCTCCCTAAGCACGCTTGGCATTACTGAGAGTTAAAGTGCAGCCGGGAGACAATCAAAAGCTAATTTCTTCTGACTCAACTCCCTTCGAACTTTACACACTTACCTCTTTCCCTGTGTTACCAGTAAATTGAACTCTGTTGCCCGATTAAGAAGGGCAGGTTGTTTTTGCAGTTTCATCAGTCAGAGGGAGAGGGGAGCTTTGCACGTCCTGGACATGATGTCAGGAAGCTGACAGCTCCTCTGTGTAGCTGAGTTATTGCTTTGAGCGCTCTAGTGCAGGTACAGCATTTTTGGACTACAGCAGACACTGAGCTACATAAATGAGCATGATCAGAATACCATGCAAGGAAGGAACCTCTCGTCAGTGTCATTTATGTATTGGGTCACTATTAGCCCTGTCAGATGCAGTGACAAGTCGGGTGATAGACTGGCAATTTTGTTATTTTGTGAAATCTGTGAAATTGCGTCCTGAGGATATTTATTTCCTCTCCTTTTTTTGTGACACCTTTACCCATCTTCTTCAGTAGCAGCTGAGAGAATGAAAACACTTGACAGCAGCAAAGAATATTGCAGCAAATTAAAACATGCATATAAAGTCAGTTTACAAAATAAGACAAAAAAAAAACAGTATAACATTTTTCACCTTTTAATTCTAATTTGTATTTTTCTTTTAATGGCTCACAGCAGGTGAAGTGCAGTCTGAAAGAGCCAATCAAATATTTTAAGTAGGCCTTTTGGATATTTTTATCTGTTAAATCTCCCACATTTATTATTCATAACTTCGGGGGGCATTTTTTATTAAATTATTGTTTACTTGCTAACAGCTGCTTTTGAACTTGTCCCATGACAGCCAAGCTAACAAGCTTGCAGTCTAGTTAGCTAACTAACAGTTAGCAAGCTAGCTAGCAAAGAGAGACTTCTCCCCTTTTCAGTAAGTCTTATTTGAATGAATTATGTACATCCTGAGAGCAAAATGCAGGGGGGGGAGTGAACAGGACAGTACAGAGAAAAGAGAAAGAAGCTGGGAGAGATATTGTGACTGATTAGCGGTGTTCCTGGCCTGCTAGCGTGTCACCAAGCCTCCACCTACTTCTTTGCACTTAGCGCCAGAGCCAGGCTAGCTGTGTGTCCCCCCCGTTTCCAGTCTTTCTGCTAAGCTAGGCTAACCACCTCCTCCAATGCTTTTATGATATTTCTTTGACAACTGTAGGTCATGGTAGTGTTGCTTTAATATACTTTTATCCATCTCCTTTTAATAATATCACAGGCATTTCCTTGATAGCTGGTGTCCTAATTAGCTTTGTGACGGTATCCTAGCTTCGTACACACACCACCGTCAACTGCTTTCATTTCACCTATTGCAGTCGTGCCTTTAACTGCCAATCCTCGGCTCTGTGCTCGATTAGAGCTCATTCTCTTTCTCCTGAATGCTAACGTGTCCCAGCCAGCCAGCTGCCCCCTGTTTTATTTAAAACCCTTTTGTCAAGGTCCAAATTAAAATCTTGTGTATCTATTACATTTTCCTCGGGAGGGTCTGAAAAGATTCAGATTTTGACATTTTATAGTTAGCTTTAGACTCATCGTCCCTCAGCCCCAAATCTCATTATTGGGATGTCCCTCAGTTTCAGGCCTTATACTGATCCTCCTGACCAGAAGTCTTTTAAATGTATTCAACCTTATAAGGATTTGATGAATTTAGTACTTTTTAAACAAAAAGTTTAACTTGCAACACTGCATTGAAATGTGTCTTAAAACTAAACTAAACTAAGAGTCTACAGCCATGCTAGCAGGGACAGCATAACATTAGCATGCTAACATGCTTCCAATGGCAATGCTAACATGCCGATGATGTTTGATGTTGTGTGATAAAACGTTTACCATGTTCAGCACCTTAGATTAGCATGTTAGCATGCTATATTTGCTACTTAGGCTGAGGCTAATGGGAATGTGAACAGTTTTGCAGTTATTTGTTCATAAGTTCATCATTTTGACCTGATGATGGCGCTAGATGAGAAGTCAGGAGATCGCTAAACTTGTTACAATTCATCCTGAAGTAGACATGAATGTACATGACTTCATGGCAATCCATCCAACACATTTCACTCAAAACCACAAATGTGAACCTCATGGTGGCACTAGAGGTAAAGTTAGAGGATCGCCAAAGTCCAGTAGCATACATCATTTGAGGACCATGAATATCTGTACTAAATGTCATGGCAATCCAATATTTGTTGAGATATAACTGACCGATAGATCAACATTGTCATACCTAGAGTCATGCTGCTACCATGGCCATAAACTATTTGTCTGATTAGATCACCCCTTCCAGAAACACCCATCTTTAACCTTTTCCCCCTCCACCATCGCGTCCTCCCCTTGGAGTCAGATGCAGCCACCTGTGTTGACATCAACAATAATGTCTGGCAGGTGAAGGTTTGCAGAAGCCACAGCAGTGACCGCAGTCAGGACATTGTTAGCTCAGCTGACTCAGCTGTTGCTTCTCTCCTGCTTTGATGAAAGCAGTGCTTGCTGGTTTGTGGGATTACAGTATTTTTATGTGATGCCTCAGCACTAAAGCCTCCTGTACCTGGATGTGGCTCTACTGATAGCGCTCTTCTCTTGCAGCTTTCAGGCAACAGCTAATGTGTTCTCTGAAGGGCATAAAGGCTACTCCATCACATCCCAAAAGACAAGGCTTTTTCACTCAAATGTACTGATCAAACCGAAGGATTACCTGTGGGTACGATTAAGACATAATGCCCCGCCATGTTGAGTAGATGAGCCTCCTGAATATGCACCCAAAATGCTATTAGAGCTCTCATTAATCATTTCCACTGCCGCCTCATTAAGATGGATATGCTTCTGTTGTACAGATTCCTCCTGTATTTCACCTAATGATAGCACCACAACAACACCAGATGGATATAGTGTACACTGTATACCTTTACATTCTTTCAAATTATGCCTCATGCTACTAAGGTGTCTTCACTTTCAACAATCTCAATTGACCTAGGAAATGTAGTTAACTGTTGAAACCACCTAACACAGAAGAAGAAATTCAGCTAAACTTGTCACCTGACAATACAGTTGGAAGGAAAGAAGCATGTAAGAGAGCAAAGGAAGGAAGGAAAGGAAGAAAAGATACAACTATCCCCAAATCACCAGCCCACTTTCTCGAGGAGTTACATATTTGACAAATTTGATATTTGACAATTTGCAGCGTATGATTTATGTCCATTGCCATTATTCAGTGCCAATGCACTGAACTGGGTGGCTGTGGCTGAGCAGATAGAGCAGGCCGTCCACTAATCGCGAGATTGGCTCCACATATCAAAGGGTCCTTGGGCAAGACACTGAACCTCAATTGCTCTTGGTCAGGCCAGCACCTTGGTTAGATTACCATATGGATATTCATGGTTCTGAGAGGATGAATCCTAATAATTTTGCTGGCCCCCTGCCCTCAACCAACATACACAGATAATACAAGTGATATTTGTTGATTTTGGTGAGACCCTGACATTTCTTTTAGCACCATCATTACGCCAAAATGTCACCCATGTTGATGTTCCTCAGAGGATAAACCCTAACGGTTTCTGATCAATCAATGAACCCTTTTGTCTCTAAAATGTCAGAAAATAGTGTCGAATACCTGTTCCAATTTCCCACAGGCCAAGGTAATAAATAAATAGCTTCAACAAACAGTTTTAACCCAAAGATATTCACTTTACTATCGTCATTATAAATGACAAAGAAAAGCATCAAATCCTCACATTTGAGATGCTGGAATCAGGGAATGTTTTGCATTTTTGCTTTATAAATTGTCTTTCATGTTAACTGGCTGCCATCTGTGTGTTTAACTGCGTGTGAATGGATCAATGAGAGACAAATTGTAAAGCGCTGTGGATGAAAGTGCTACAGAAATGCAGTCCATCTACCAATGCAGAAAGTAGTGTGCCGTTTATGTAGCTAGGTGGAAGGTAAGGGTGTCGGGATCCAGCAGTGTAACCACAATCTTTTCCCTAACCTAAGCAAACCTCAACCATACTACACTTACCATGGACAGATATTGCAGAAAGAAATTATTTTCAGTTGAAAGCAGAGATGTACAGAGACGTCATTATCTGCATCTGTATTATGCGGATATAAGACTGGAGGGCGTGGTTTATACCAGAAGTCACGTTAGATCGGGCAAATGTTGTACTTTCTAACCTAATATTCAATCATTCATTGGCAATTACTATTACAATCGTTGTGCCTTCAAAGCATCACATTTATTAAATACTGATATATGATTAATTATGAAATATATTTCCACATCCTCATACTGCACTTTCCTGAATAGCATCAGATTCGGGAACATCCCTAGTTGAAAGTACGAGATGCTAATTCCCACGGGACTGATGTGATACCTGTGTTTCTTAACAGATCAGGTTGGTGTTTAACCACATCAGGTCCACAGTTAACACTAGTCTTGTGCCAGCAGGGCTTTAGTAATCATGTGCAGTTTGAAATAGGATATGCTTGCTGTCCGTAAATTACTCCCATGGTTGCCGACCATAGGTTGCTGACTCATGTATTAGGAAAACAGAGTCAATCCCTATTTTTATGAAACCTCAAACGTTTCTCAAATCTTTCCCCGCCTCACAGGGAAAGGTTCCTAAGATGATAATTCATACATTTACAGCTGCTCTGTTTTCAAACATTAGTTCTGCTGTGTTGTTTGAGAGTACACAGACACTCCTCTTGGATCACTGCAGCGCCGCAGACGCGAGAATTACCCACACGGTGCTGCCGCTCGGGCAGATAATGCAACACAAATACAATCAGCCTCCGCCAATGAGCAAAAATTAGCATTTGCACATGCTAATTACTAATTATGATAAGGACAGCAAAATTAACCGAGAGTGATGAGGAAGTGGGTCGTAACAATGATGACATTCTGATGGGGATAACGACAGCGATCCATTGATCCCTGATGGTAACACTGATGAAGAAAGCGATGCGACTAGAACGACTGGATTATTATAATGCCAATATGCAGGTCTATCCATCATATTAGCTCATCCTCCACTCTGATGAGCATGTATGAGTGCAGTGGTGGGATTATGCAAATGGCAAATTGAAGAAGCTGGCGGTTTCCCTGGCAGTCGACTTCAAAGCTTCCAGGACTGGAGATGGAATTAGTGCTCTGCCTAATCCCACTGGAGGAGGGCGGGAGGGGGAGCTGCACTTTATTAATGCACCAGCAAGTTTAATCAGAGACAGAGAGGGAGAAGAGGGAGCGGTGGGTAAAAAAAAAAAAGAAGAAAAGGGTGTAAGATGGTGACAAAATGAGAAAAGAGGAGAAGTAAAGAAGGTGAGGAAGAGTGGGAGGGCAACGAGAATAAGAGACGCAGAGTGGAGGAGAGAATGTATGAATGAGTGTATAGTGTGAACGGGCAGAAGAAGAAGAAGAAGAAGAAGAAGAAGAAGAAGAAGAAGAAGTGCAACACAACGAGGATCAAAGAGAATTTTTATGGCAGACCTGGAACACCGTGATTTCCCCACAGTTACCCGAACACAGATCTTTCTCCTGCCAAACCCACCACACCTGATATTCAGTCTAACAGCAAGAAACACATCAGGACGGCAACAGAACCTTGAGGGCGGATCAATATGCACACTGCAGATGCTTGTAATGTATGTACACTCACTCTGATGTGAGGAAGCTGTTCTCAGCAGCGACCCCCAAGCAAACACACACAGAGCAAAATAGTGCAGGATCTTCCAACCAGCTCCACGGTGAATCATACAGCATGATTTTTATTATTGGCAGGATGATTAGGGATGATTGTCCAGCATCTCCATGGCTCCGAGACACTGCAGGACTTTATTAGTCCGTGTTGAATTGAGATGTCTGGAATCCATGTGGCTGTGACCTTTACAGACCAAATGATGAACTGTAAATTACTACTACTTTCTGTTTTCCATTTCCTATTGCAGCACAGGTTTTTTTTTTGTCTGTGTGTACACCGCTAGAGGCAGAGCCTAAAGGTGCTTTCAGGTACCGAGCGGTAGCTGCTACTGCCTCCGTTGTTTTCAGTGTAAACACAGCAGCAACCCAGGTAGGTGGCAGTAGCAGGGACAGCGAAGGCACACAGCTCTGTGCAGCTGTTGGTTCAACTATTTCATTTAGCTGCCGCGGCTCGCAGTGTGACCATGGCAACCAGAAACTATAGCGAGGATAACAATACAGCAGCTAACTTTTCTATTTGAGTTGCCTGAATTATACACCTCTTCACCAGCAGAGGTATGTTTATGATAGTTAGCAAAACTTGCTCTATGAATCGCGTCATATTGCCAATCCTTTCCTCTATTTTAAGCGGCAACCACTTGCTGTCTGAAAGCTCCTTATGTATCGTAAATTGATCAATCTGTCCACAACAAAGATGTCCTGATTACCATGAACTATGTTATGGATATCCATGGTCCTAATGAATTTGGTGACCCGCTGACCTTTGCTCCAGAACCACCATCAGGCCAAAATTACCCTCGACCAACACACACACACGTCTGAAAAACCAAAGACCAGATTTCCATGAAAAGAAAATAGTGAAAAATGGCAAGAGCCGGTAAAGTGGTCGAGTTGTATGTAGATATTGAGTATATAATGATATAAAAGACAGAAGAGTCATTAGAATTATCAGAATTGTTGACGATTCATTTTCTGTCAGTCAATTAAATTGTTTCAGCACAAGTCGACTGAATTTCTGTGTAGATGTCAGTGTGTTTTTCCTCATCTGAATCGAGGGTCTAAGGATAGAAGATGTCGTATGCTGCACAGATTGTAAAGCCCCCTCCCCCCGAGGCAAAGTTGTGATTTGTGATATTGAGCTCCATAAATAAAATTGACTTGACTTGATTGGAGCTATCCTTAGTTTAAATGCATTGGATTCAGACCATTTGTTTATTGATAAATTCAGTTTATTGTCCGGTCTTAAGCAATACTGCTTCATTTTGCTGGGAACAAATGAGAGAACATGGACGTGTCTCGGAGAATGAACAGCTCACATTTATCTATAAAATCATGGCACGGCCCCTGACTCACAGATCAACCCATTTGGACTCATATATTGATGTATAAATCAGCCCGCTGTGCTTGCGACTCTTTGATATACACACAGTTTGATACATGAATTTGCTGCCTCACACTGCTGTATAACATTATATCTGCATGAGAGCCCTAGAGTGCTTGGAACGTCTGCGGCCGCCTGTGCTTAATCAATAAGGCAGTGTTGATGAATTTAACATAATTAGAGCTGCAAATATGAAATCTGTGGCAGCGTTTCCCTCCTTCATGGCATGCAATTGATTGTCTTGGAAAACAAGAAAATTGATTTTCTTGGAAAACAAGACACTTCATGGAAAACAAGCCACTTCTCTGTATTCTGAAGAGACTGTTAAAAATAAGCAGATTACCATTTTTCTAAAACATGTGTGCATGTGTGTCAGGTTAAATATTGATGGAAAAGAGCAGTGTCAAGACAAACAGTGTGTAACTATTGGACTGCAGACTCACATTTCTGACAGGACGCATTGGATTGTGTGGATGTGCTGCAGGTGAAGCCGGCTGCTGCAGTCGACGGAAGACGGAGGAATGAAATTATGTTGCCCGCTAGCACCTTCACATGGACGTTTCAAGGAACTGTTTAACTGCCTGGAACAATAACTGCAGTGACAGTCTGATAATCTCCCCATGGTGAAAGGTGAAATGCAGCTTTTGTCTCAAGCTTTCGTTGGTTGGGGTGAATAAAAAGAGTCAAACTACAAAGATAGTCTCTCTCGTACACTTTAAACCTGCATTACCTTGATTTTTTTGGCCACTTGTGGACCGCCCAACAAGTTGTGATATCGGATGTGTCAGCAAACAGTGGCTTATTTATGCGTCTAGCAGACATAGAGCAACATTAGCATTCATTTGGAGTTGTGTTTCTGTTGATATGATAAATGTAAGTCCAATATTCACTGTCCTTTTTGCTCAGTTCTGGTCTCCGCCGGCTCCTGTGAAAAATATCTGTCTCTTCAGCTGTTAAATGCTCCGCTATGTTCTGTCTGCTGTTTGCCGGACCGGTAGTGTACAGAGGATTTATTAGAGGTTGTTTGATGAAAACAGCTGCCTGCTGGTGGAAATGAGATGAATGAACCAAACCAGTTGTGGGTCGTACAACCAAAACAATGAGCTAAAAGATGCTCCTATCAGCTTTACAGAGCTTTGTAGCATTTTTCAGCTCACTGGTTTGGTTTGCTGAGTGAATATTGGACTTAAATTCATCAGGTGGACACAGTATATATAATAATGTAATAATAATGTAACTTCTGGATTTGTAAATAAGCAACTGATTGCTATCAAGTTCACCATATTAACTTAAAAGATGACGAAATGTCAGTGTTGCGTTCACATCTTGTCTCTGCTGCCCCCAAGTGGCCAAATAAAATCAGTTGCTGCAGGTTTAACCTTCAAATGCAGTTTGTATTTGTCCTTTGCAGCTGTTAGTTTAGCATCAGTGATAGCTGCTGAAAGATACCCTCCCCCCATGCTTTACCTGTATGTCATTTCTTTTACCAAGTTTACCCAGCATGCATTTCATCTGTTGGATTTCCTCCTCAGTGAAAGGTCACAGCAGAGATGAGGAGAAACTGTGGAGAGGAAGCGAGCTCTCTGAACTGAAATGTCATTACTTAAATCATACTGAAGTGACATCTGACGTGTGTTATTGAGGCTCCGCCCACGCCGGATCACCCTCACCCTCACTTTTGACAGCTGTTTAAATTATTCTAAAACTCATGTTTTAACCACACAGAAACATTTCAAATTATTGCAGGAATCATCTTAACTGTGTCAACCCTTAAAAGACATAACACTCCTTGTGCTTTTCATGTTTTAGCTCATTAACTTCAAAGTCTGTAGATTGATCTCCGTCTACGAGGCCAAAAGTCTGAAAAAGTTCAGCTTGCAGAGACTTGAAACTTGCATGAGCTGGGAACTCCATCAGTCAGTAATTTGGTTTTTGGTAAAACTGTTTTGAAGGCAAATCCTCAAAGTGTTAAGTTGCTTGTGACAAGTTCCGACATCTGAAATGTATCGGCGGCTGAACATTCATGTGCCTTCTTGTCAGAAAATCAAACAATGACAAAGCATAGTTGTTGTAAAAAGGGATGTGAATTTTGTTGTTTCTGGCTTGTGGTTGGAGTTGTTATCTTAGATTTTTTAATTGATTTTATATGGTTGGTTCGTCATATTCAGACTTATTAATATTTATTTGATATGATTTTATTGAAGGATTTGCACACCCACACAGATGTTTTTCTCGGGGGGCCGCTACAACCTGCAATGGGCTCACGTGACCGACGGGGTTAGCTGAGTTAGCGCTACCGCTACCTAGCTGATCTGCTCATGTTTACCACTGTCTGACCACTCGTGGCTCTGCGAGCTGTTATTACAATATTATATGGGTTTGACAATGTTGTTTTTCAATCGTTTTTATTTTAATGTCATTGCCTGGGTCCAAAACTTTGAATCCACCCACCCACTCCACGTTAGCCTCGCCCTGAAGGTCGTAGCGGCCCATTGGCTCAGATTGAAGGTAAGCAGAGCAACGCTGGAACGACACAAAGTCGTGGGACTCGTGTATTAATGAGAATGATAAAGGTGCAATTTCCCGCCCAAACAGATGCAAAAAAGCTAGTCTTGACAAGATCCTTTAAGAGCAGCACTTTGTAACTCCATGCTTTGAAAAGGAGCTTTATAAATATAAATAAAGTTATTGCTCCAAAATGTTGGGTTGGGGGTTTTTTTTCTTGCAAACAGGTTTTTGTTGTCTGAATCAGTAAAATGTGGTTTCTGCAGGCAGAAAGCTTAAGAAGTGCTGACTAACGTGAGGATTGCCAACGCTGACGTCAATGTGTCAAGCAGCAACACTGGCCTGCAGTTTTGACTTAGCTCTCATTACCACGGAGTTTGTCTGGAGCTGATCCGCACTAATCCACCGCTTTGATGTGATGCGCATGTATCTCCACTTGCATTATCATTACACACTGTAGCCTTCACTCTCTTTGATTCTAGGACACAAACTGGAGACACTCCTGAATTTGGCAACACATCTCCTCTGACAAATTGTCAGACAAGTGTGTTTGTGTTTCTATACTTGTGAGAACCATTTGGGGTTTTCAAGATACAGGACTAAAAGTCTAAAGCTTTATTGACAAGGCTGTTCATTATACTCCACAGTGTAAAGTTTTGGCATGAACATACTGCTGATTTTAGTATTTGTAGAGACTTACCAAGTTTGTCCTGAGGATGCAGTTAACATGTTGACGCATGGCAGGGCTGTCACTTTTTATCTGAAATTACCTTTCGATGTTGGGAGGAAATTTTAAACTTAATTTTTAATCATCTTTTCAAATAAAATATTCTCAGTGTACGAGCGCAGCAGCACGACCTGCTGTTTGAACTCCAGTGTGGGACATTCATAAAATGCACCATTACTCTGATGTATTTCATGCCTTGTTACACAGCAAACTAAGCAATGCAAAATGGAGGCTGGTTAAACGGATAATCATGACTCCAAAACATCTGAGAAGTAATGTGTGGAAACATTTGGGATTCATTACTGTGGATGGAAAAATTGTGGATAAATGTAAACCTTTCATATGTGCAGCTGTCTTATGGTGGTTTCAGACCAAACAAACATAGTTTGTGTGGTAGGAGGTAGATGATCCTCCAGAGCAGCTAACTAGCCTTTGTAGTAGTGCCTTATTAGAAAGTGGTACTCTTTTTTTTTATTTCCTAAATGTTCCTCCAGCTCCAACATCAGCATGGAGTCAGCATGGGCGTAGCCACCCATTGGTTTGCAGACAACCGTTTTGAAGCCGTGACCATATTCGGACGAGAGGGTGGAGATGGGGATCTGAGAACCCGAGGACTGCACCTGGCTCCTGCTTTATTATCTATTTTACTCCAAATGGGGCCATAATTTACAAAATGAACATCATGCTGTATTGAAGAAGACTTGAAACTAGGGATTGAGACCATAAAGTCATTAGGAAAGTGTTTACTGAGGTAATAAATCAAGTGAGAAGTTGGGTCATTTTCTCATAGAATTCTATACAATTGGGCTTCTCTGACTTCTTTTTGCAACCGGTGGAGT
The DNA here is from genome assembly GCF_043641665.1 of Enoplosus armatus. Taxonomy (NCBI): domain Eukaryota; kingdom Metazoa; phylum Chordata; class Actinopteri; order Centrarchiformes; family Enoplosidae; genus Enoplosus; species Enoplosus armatus. The sequence goes on along the minus strand of NC_092192.1, from coordinate 4,417,043 downwards.
CGCCCCCTACTGGCCATTAGAAAGAATGTATGCAGTTTTAAGGCACTTCCGCATTGGCTTGGTTGGTGCATAGGTCTGATCAGCTGCTGTAACATTGCATCAAAATGGCCACTTGACCAACAACATTCCTTCAAGTACCAACACAGGATAGTCTCAATAACCCCCCCCCCCACCCCACTCTAGTGGAGATCCTGAAGTTTCCAAAGAGGCCAAATATTTAAGGCTAACATTTTGGGAAATGTGATGCACAAGAACATCTAAGAATATTTCTATTTGATGAATGGTGCAGCCATACACACAGAGTCTCAGGTTTATGCAGTTTAAACATTATATATAACAAAGCTGGAGGAAACCATTTGTCAGTGCTTTAGATAGTAACCATAAGTAACAGTGATTTGTTTCTGTTGTACTTCTACTGTAACATTTTGCTGCTGCAATGCATCAAGTGGCTCACTAAAACTGCTCATCACATTTAACCTCATCCCGCATGTTGGTATGTAAAACAAACAACTTCCATACTTCATCCAGCGATAATCAACAGCCCATGATGATCTCATGTGGAAACAGTCACGTTTCTCCTGTCAAATATCACCATTTCAAACCTAATGTACAGAGTATCCCTCCGCCGTTCATCTTCATGTCAACTCTGTCAGTGAGTCCGTCTCATATGACGTGTGAGCTCACTGCCCTCTGCTGTCAGTATAATGATTTACATTTACATGTATTTGTTAATGATAAAATATAATATTATAATGTAACACTCTGAAAGGAGCCATTCTGCATAATGAGTACTTTTACTCTTGATATTTTAAGTACATTTTCCTAATAATAAGTAACATTTTGAATTCAGGACTTCTACTTGTAATGAAATATTATACAATACTGTGGTATTTCTTCTTTTACTCAAAGGGATATTCTGATATTTTTAAACCTGGCCTCTATTTTTACACGGGCTGCAACAGCTGCAACCTAATCCTTGTGGGCAATTGTGCCTCTGAAAAGTAACTAAAAGTGCTTTTTTTTGCCAGTGACGGGCTAAGTGTCTGAAAACATTATGGAAAGGATCCGTACGAGTGAGTTGTGTCCGGAAACAGTGTTTCTGGTGAAACAAAAAGGATCTTACTCTTTAACAAAAAGGTCTAACTCTATAGGGATACTTTCCATAGTGTTGTTAGATATTTATAATAACTATCTGAGCCTGTTACTTGCAAAAACATTGCATTGATTACATTGCAGTCATTGCAGCTGGTTCGCGGCTGCTGGCTGAGGCGATCTACTGGAGCAATTCCAAAACTTTTGGTAACTATTAATCATTTAGACACCAACTTTTGTGAGTAAAGGATCTGAATACTTCTTCCACCACGGCTAACAGTAACAGGCAGCACAGAGACACAGCTCTTAACCCATCAGGTGTAGCCAAAAAAATTAAGAAAATAAATAGTCGCCTATAATTTGACCTGACATTTAGTTTTTATTGTGGTCTCAAAAAGTACAGCACAGACAAATTAAGCACACAGTTACAATATCTAGAAGTTCTTCAGGCTTTACTGAAGAATACAGAATGCCACATCAGTAACAGTGAAAATATCCTCATGCAGATTGTGTGGTCTTATAGGCAGTTTCAAAGCAGAATATACAGCAGCATGTACTTGACTTCATCTACAGTATCGTCGGACACATTGGTCCTTATACTCCTAATACCACAAATTACTGATTCGTTATCATATAGGAAACGGCATTTTTGTTTTTACAATAGTGCAAAGCTGACCATAGCAAAGCAAAACTAAAATGCAAGCAGGAGATGAAACCAGCACTGAAGTAAACAGCAGCATAATACTGACAGAAAGCATCAACGTTCACTTCAATGAGACAAAGATATTCAATACTATTAAAACACAATCAACAGTGCAAGCATGGCGGTGAAATAATATGGTACATTTTGTCAGAGCTGTCAGCATCACACACGACGTGAACGCTCGTCAATGTTAAATACAGTGGTCACATGACGTGAAGAAGCACACGTGTGTCAGATTTGGGCTTTTGTTGATTTATCTTGAAAAGTAAAAGCATGACTCAGAGCTGAGATAACAATCACACTGAAGCTACGGAGACAATGAACAGGATGGTTTTTTTTGGTGTCCTATCTTTCTTTGAATGGAGAGTCATCTACTGCAGTGGTTCCCAACTGGGGGTTGGGGCACCCAGAAGGAGTCGCACGGCAAATCTAAGGGGTCACAAGATGATTAGCAAGAAAGGAAAGCAGGGAAAACAGATTTCTGCTGCACCAAATGGTGGGTTTTTTTGTCAGAGTTTTGTCTAGTCTGTGCGTTTTTCTTGTGAAACACTTTTACCTCTAAAACAAAAAAATCCCTCTTTGGTCAAAGCCGGTGTTGGTGCCTGTCTTGGTCATGACACTCCTGAGAAAGAGATTTCTAATCTCAGTGGGGCTTTTTTGTGCAGTCCACAGTAGGGAGCTGACAGTGACATCTAGGAATACAATAAAATTTGTATTGAGCTCTTGCCCTTGTGTGATTGGTCAATGTGACAGTGACAGCTCTGCAGCTGGAGCGCTGACTGGCCGGTCAACGCCTCCGTCTTTAGCATTTTATATTTTCACTGTCAGCTCTCTACTGCATTAATCACCTAATTCATTCTCCGTGGAGCAACTCTACATTTAAACGTCTCATTTCTTGTGGAAGGGATAATAACAGATGCTTCTTAAAGCTGCTATGTGTAGCATTTTAAGGTAAGACCACATTAAGACTACATTCTCCATGAACCCCACTGCTCCCTGTCACATCCAGCACCCCCCGGTGTCTTTGGCTTGACATAAAATGCAGCGCAGCGACTTCACATTTGTTTGCAGTAATTACACTAATGTCTTAAAATGAGCGTGGTCATACTTTACGTCTTTTAAACGCTACACGTAGCAGCTATAAACTGATTAGCATTCCAGCTCTGAGTTAGAAAGCAAAACAAAGACTTAGGCACGCATGGTGCAAATCAATACATTTAAAGAAATGTGCAGTGACATGAATGTAAATTATTGCTTTGGCTGATACAACAGTGTCACATTCAATGAATTAAAATAGGATCAAACAATCGTGAATGTGAGCTTGTGAGAAACATTCATAACAGAATCTCTGCATGAGGTCAAATCAAAGGCCAACAAAAAACGTTTGCAAACCTGTAAAAACAAATGTTCATGAAATATTTTTGAATTATTTTCCTGGACATAAATATATGTGAGGAAATAAAACAGCTGTCAGAGTATCAATAGCAACAGAAGGAGCTCTTTTAGGATCCAAAGACGGCTGGATAATGCCTCACATTCAATATGTGTGACTAAATATTTATGAACATCATTTAGCAGGTTTACAAAACTTACATTGGAGCTCACAAGAAACAAACTACAGCTGTGATTGTAAGTTCTCCACATTCGATATTTTGGCAAAGGAGAAGTCTTAGGTGTTGATGTCATGTTGACATAAAAAGTACAGTACAATCTATATTAATCACCTAATACAGACAAAGTTACAGTAAGAGATGAACTGGCTCTCTATTTTTTGATAGCTTTTGATTGAATCAGCGCCAGCAACATTTCTTTTATGTTTCATTTAAACTTACATTATATATCTACAGCTCTTCATTTTTATTGAATATAAAATATGGGTTTGAGTTCATGTCTGAAAGCCCGACAAGCTAATTGCCAAAATATTCTGAGCTGATGATCACTAGGTAGCAGTCTAAAAGGGATTTTTGGCTGAGAAAGTAAATTTGGTTTGTTATGAGAATAAGCACAAGGTTCATAACTGAGGTGTAACGGCTGTGATACAATCGTCATGAATCATTAAAGCAACAGATAACGATGGTAAGTCTGTGACGGTGTGGTGCAGCCTCCTCATGCACAGCTACAATCGCTATGGTCATCTCTGGTGCTGGTGGTCTAACGCTGCAGTGAGGGCGTAGAGGCAGTGTGTGTGTGTACGTGTGTGTGTGTGTGTGTGTGTGTGTGTGTGTGTGTGTGCAGTAGTTGAGTGAGCTCTTGGCAGTGACGCGACATGACGTTAGCTGGGACGAGGTGGGCTGAGCAGAGAAGGAAGAGAGTCTCCCCAGATGTGTCCAGAAGTTTAAGGAATCATCTATGTAAGGGGGAAGGGTTTTCTGATTTCTGATCTTTAGTTGGCCTACCAGACATCCAGGGGACACCTCTGAGGGGATAAGAGGGGTTCAGTGAGAAGGGGCGGGGGGGGTCACAGGTCAGGGGTGTGTGTTTAGAGGTTGACCAGGTGGAGGTCGGAGGCGGAGAAGTGGGGGCACAGAGCCATGTCCGGGTTCTTCAGCTGCCGCAGGATCCTCCGGTGGAACTTGGAGCGGACCCGGTTGAACTCCATGATGTCGCTGGGATCCTCCTCGATCCAGAAACGGTGAAACTCCTGCATCAGGTAACCTGCCATGAAGAAAAGGAACAACAGCTGATCCTTTATGTTCTTTAAAGTGAGTATAATCAATTTTTATTAAGGGATCACATGATTAATTGTATGTGAAAGGGGTCACTTATAGTGACGAACCCACAAAGAATTATCCCCGACTGAAGCTACAATTTTACTGTTTTGCTAAAAAATAAACCTGTTCACTTCCAGCACGGTGTGTAAATAAGCAATTATTTACAAACAAAGTCACCAAATTAACTTCAAACATGATAAACATGTCAGTGTTATGTTTACTGATGCAGGTTTAAAGCTGCATTAATAGATTCTGTGGCCACTTGGGGGCAGCAGATCAGGCTGAAAACACAACATCTGACATATCTATGATCTTATGGCAACAAGTAAAGCAAAACAAAAAAAATGCGTATAATCCTGATTAATATCTGATTTTGCAGGAAATAAAATAAAATACATTTAATATACTGTATATCCCAATCAACTGGACTCACAGAAGGTCTGCTGGAAGTGCAGCAGGCTGGGCATCTCTGGGGCCACGTTGTACAGGTGGGTCTTCAGAGCTCCACTCACCAGCAGAGAGTAGGCCAGGTCTGTGATGTTGATGCCCACGATGGCAAAAGAGTAGCTGGAGGGAGGTGATAAAAATACAGACGTTAGTTTATAAGAAGCCGTTTGTTTGTTGTTTGTTTGGTTTTATTGGGGGAGTGTGGGTGATGTGGGTTTTAACAGACTTTACTGAACATCATTCGCCATAAGACGTAAGCTTTCACAGGTTCAACGTCACGGCTCGACAGAAGAGTGACAAAAGCTTGTGGAACAGAGGCTAAAAGTGTAAAAAATATAATATCTTTAACATAATTTTGTGAAAGTGAAAGTGAAAATACAGTATTTGTGTCCCTTTTTGTAAAGGCTCAGTCATCATTTGGTTGTTGTTGTTCAAAATCCCCCGAATTTCCCCTCATGGCAAAGTACAAACGGTCCAAATGTGTGGGATGTGGTGGACCATTTGGACCAGAGAGGACAAGGCTGTAAACCAATCATTAACTATCGCTTCAGTATAGACAGGGTACAGTTTCAGACTCAGTAAATTACTTGCAGTTTACAGCTTGCTGCTCTGCTGGAGTGTCCTCACAACACCTTGTGGGTGTAGGAGGATTTTATGTGACTGTGCTTTTAGAGTCAGTCCTCGGTGCTTATCAGAGCTGATGCAGACTGGAGGCAGAAGGCAGAGCAGGAGGACACACAGCAGTAAAACACTTCCTGTCTATTGACACACACACACACACGCACACACACACACACAGGCTCTCCTGCCAAATCTCACACAGCTCCAGTAGCAGCAGCCCAGTTTTGCCTCCTCCATACACACTCCACATACACATACACACACACATACACACACACACACACACACACACACACACACACACACACACACACATTCATGCCATCATACAGTACATGTTAAGATACTTACCCAATAGCTTTGTCTAGGTTCTTCTGTTCCCATTCAGGCTTGTTTATCTCACTGTGAAGGACACACACTTGAGTCATGTACTGTCTACAGGTGAAACCACACTGAGGGCGACATGGGTAGTTTACTTTACATGGACTTAAAATATTCTGTGATGGTCTTCTTGCCTGTATAACATTATAGAGTCACAGTTAAACGGTGTCGAAGTCCAGTGGAGCTTCGGAGGCTTTAATCTGAGCTCAGGTCCAAGTTAAAAACTCTCAAATCTGAGAGTCTCAAGTCCTCAAATTGAGTTTCAGTTCATTTACAACAGTGACTCTAAACTGCATGTTTAACTGACTTAATCAGAAAAGGTGTATATTTTAAAAGTTAACGTTTTTCTCTTATTAATTCAAATGTGGCAGCCCATAACAAACAACTAGGCAGGACATCCATCAATGTATTATCCATTTATTTATTCATAATAAAATATGAGTTTTATTGTTATCTACAGGAAGCACCAGGAATTTATCCAATTAAATTGTTGTACTAAGACTCTCTCAGCTTAGATACTACACACAATTTTACATAATACACAGTGTGCTTTATAAAATGCCACTGACGAGCAAAGGCCAAGTCAAGAGTGTTAAAGTCAAGAGATGAAACATGACTGACCAAACTTTGATCAACACACATCTCACTTAGTTTACAACAATAGGATTTGATATAAAAATGCATTGAAAATTGCATATAATTACAAGTAACTTTAGCTAAAAAGAGACAAAGGTAATTTCTCAGTTTATTGTGACTTTGTACCAAAGGAGTATCATCTAAGCATAACTCTACTCCCACTAATCATATCAGGTTGAGCCAGTCAAATGTAATATTTTTAGCTTTTCCTGGTTTCCATTAAAGGATAACAAAAAGACCAAAACCAACAAAGTGTTAGTCCGTCTCTCAATACTTTCCAACTTCTCTACCATGACTGTGGCACTCAGCCCCGTGCCCACTTGTTCCTTCTGAGGACGTAAATATTTAAATGGGTCACAAATGGAGAGTTTAATTTAAAACAATGTTCCGTAATTTTCTTCTCTGTTTCAGCCCCGCACCGTGTTTTAGGCTGATAACACCGCTGGGTGTTTACATATAGGTAAATGATGCTTCGTGAAGCTTTAAATGCATGAAACAACAACCCAAGAGAGAAAGCTATGAATGCAGTGAGAAGAATGAAAGTGAAATCAAGTACCTTGGCGTTCTGTGTGTGCTCCTACAGTGCATGTGAGAGTCAGACAAGGAGGCATGGGCAGAAAGGTGGAGGTGGAGGTGGAGGAGAAAAAAGAAGAAGAATCTTCACTTGTGAAATGAGACAGCTCGCTGAAATGCCGATGACAAACAATGCAAGCAGCAGCAGTCAATAAAAGATGACGCAGTGAATGACATCAAGCTGTAGGAATTGATATAATCAAGCAGAACGTGGTAAATGCAGAGTTATGGATGAGTGAGTGCAGTTTAAAGTTGAAGGCGTACACCATGTGTCTGGTAAAAAGGTACTCTTCCATAAGTTAGATTTTAAAGTTGAATTAATTGGTGTTTTGGCCACAAGGCACAGCCGAACAAACTGAAAACGTTATCGTCTTATAAAGTTGATATTGTGAAGTTGTTAGCAAACAGTTGCCTATTTACACATCCAGCAGACAGGGATTAACATTATCATTCAATTGGAGTCATGATTCTGGCCACGATGTGGGATCGTGGGAGTACTTGACAAATGACCTTACGGCATGACATCACTTCACTGCAAATTTGACAAGTGACGAAGAATTTCTCCCTTTCTGTTTCACGGGACCACATTCACTGTTTGTTTAAAGCTGCCAGAGGACGAGTGCAGAGCTTGATATGATCAGGACGGTTTGGATGCTTATACATGCACTATACTTTCCATGATTTTATATGATTTAATTCACATTTCGTCTGTTTTGGATCCTACTACCCTGGAGTTGGTGATCTCATGAGAACTTTCTACCAAAACACTGGATGTATTCCTTTGATTTGATCATGCTTTGGTAAAAGTTGAGGAAAAAGAGGGCTTCCGTACTTGTGCTTTGGTTGCAGGGAGTCGTGCAGCATCTGCAAAGCAGTAGCCTTGTCATGTTCTGCAAAATACCTGCAAGGAGACGAGAGAAGATTCAAGAAAAAGGGAATTTAGGAAACACTTGATTTAAAGATTTCCATTTCTCCCAAATGTAAACATGTAAAGTGAAGTGACTGAGTGCTTACAGCAGGTTGTGCAGGCCCAGTAGGCCCATGCCTCTGAAATCAGTCTTGGGATCGCTGCCCTGGAAACCAATCTCACACCACTGTTTAGAGATACGGCCAGTGAGAGGTGTGTCAGGACGCAGCTCCTTCCATAGCTGCAACACACACACACACACACACACGCACACACACACACACCACAGCTTAGTGCAATTAAATTATGTCCTCTCTTGACAAGAGATTACATTTGTAAACTATGACAATGCTATAATTATTTAACTATAATGCCAATTTTAACAGTATACCATATACATATGAGCTTTCTGAGTATATGAATATTTAAATACTGATTTAAAGAAGTAGTTCGACAATTTGGGAAGTACGCATATTTGCTTTTATTTGCCAAGAGTTAGATGAGAGGGTCAATTAATTAATGGATAATGGTTGAAATAGTTAGCTAAAAGTAAGGGCTAGATGGTTGAAATAGTTAGCCAAAAGTAATGGATACATGTTGACATAGTTATTTAAACTAAAGTTAACAGCCAAATGGTTGAAATAGTTAGCTAAAAGTAACGGCTAGATGGTTGAAATAGTTAGCTAAAAGTAATGGATAAACAGTTGACATAGTTAGCTAAAAGTAATGGATAAATGTTGACATAGTTATTTAAACTAAAGTTAACAGCTAAATGGTTGAAATAGTTAGCTAAAGGTAACAGCTAAATGGTTGAAATAGTTTGCTAAAGTTAACAGCTAAATGGTTGAAATAGTTAGCTAAAGATAACAGCTAAATGATTGAAATAGTTAGCTAAAAGTAATGGATAAATGTTGACATAGTTATTCAAACTAAAGGTAATGGCTAAACGGTTGGAATAGTTAGCTAAAGGTAACAGCTAAATGGTTGAAATAGTTAGCTAAAGGTAACAGCTAAATGATTGAAATAGTTAGCTAAAAGTAATGGATAAATAGTTGACATAGTTAGCTAAAAGTAATGGAGAAATGTTGACATAGTTAGCCAAAAGTAATGGATAAATGTTGACATAGTTAGCTAAAAGTAATGGATAAATAGTTGACATAGTTAGCTAAAAGTAATGGATAAATGTTGACATAGTTAGCCAAAAGTAATGGATAAATGTTGACATAGTTATTCAAACTAAAGGTAATGGCTAAACGGTTGGAATAGTTAGCTAAAGGTAACAGCTAAATGATTGAAATAGTTAGCTAAAAGTAATGGATAAATAGTTGACATAGTTAGCTAAAAGTAATGGATAAATGTTGACATAGTTAGCCAAAAGTAATGGATAAATGTTGACATAGTTATTCAAACTAAGCGTAATGGCTAAACGGTTGGAATAGTTAGCTAAAAGTAATGGCTAAATGGTTTAAATAACAGACACTGTCGATGAAGAGGTAGTTGAGTTGGGGGATTGTCAGAGAAGGTTGGGAACCACTGGTTTACCCTGTCGAGGGTTGCAGTTGGGTGTAGCCTATTCCAACACGTCATATTTGTCATACATGAGAGAGCTGTGTACCTTCATCAGCATGTCCTCATGCTCTGGGTTTTCACAGTCATAAGGCTCCCTGCGCAGCTTCTCCACCTCCGCCACCAGGCTCCTGTAGCCTACAATCTGCAGCAGGCTGGCCTGAAGAGAGATGCCCAGCCTGGGGACACACAGGGAGAGGAAGGGCTGTTTGTATGAGGGATATTAGATCTATTAATGCAGCTAATTGTCATGTGTAAGCACAGTCTCTTGTTCTGAACCACTTATCAGCTCAGTTTGAGCAGGCGGGGGTGCAGTGCCTTGCTCAAAGGCAGCTTTGTATTCATTGCTGAGGAAGAAGAACGTGTTATTTATTCACTGCCCACAACCACAAGGATTCAACGTGTTGACAGTCCAGTACCACAACACCCTAACATAGAAGATAAAATAACAGACACGTGATATGAAACGTAGAGTCTCACTGTGGGTTGGTGTCGGGGTTAATCTTCTTCAAGGCCATAATGTCGTCAATGGTTTTTTCCACTTTATCAGGATGGACGCTGAGGGCAGACTGCAGCAGCTAGAGAAGACAAGAGCAGAAAAGACAGAAAGATGGCAGAAACAAAAAGGAACAGAAGGAGGAGGAGAGTGAGAACAGCTGAAGACAGACTGAAGCTGGAATATTGAGCGAAACACCTGCATTATACGCAGCACATTCACAGATTTAAAGACCCGTACCTCATTCTTGGAGTACCTCAGAGATGACTCTGGAAGGGAAAGAGTTGCAAAGAATAAGACAACTGCACACAGTAACATTAAAGGCAGCGCTATTTAGTAGCTTCAAAAACAAGGCAGATGTGAAGGTTCCACTAAAAGCCTGGATAAGAAATAGGAACAATATGTAATTAAATACAAATACGCTTTTAGACATGAACAACATGACATTAACATACTACAGCCATCTGTTATCTATCCATCTAAAGCTGTTGTAAAATGATAGTTGGTTTATACATAGATGAACTAAATATATTACATTTAAGAACAAATGTCTGGCAGTGCGTGGGCCTACCTATCTTGAGGGTCCTGCGGGCTCCGTGCTTGTTGTTGTAGCAGATTCGCTGCAGCTCGCAGCGTCCTGTAAACTTTCTGGCGACAAACTTCAGGCCCCGCCACAGACATTTACAGTAGAGGAACACGAAGAACTGGGTCACCACTCTGGAGAGGAGAAGACGGGAGGGGTTAGACTAGACAGATTCTGTAAATGTACTTTAGTATCGAGAACTGATCCCAAATGTTTTGATTTGTGACCCTTTATATATGTATATATAATATATATTATATATATTTATCTTTTGACCCATGGAGGTCAGATAGGGAACCACTGGTACAGAGTGCCTTAGACCAGACAGTACAGTTAAATCATCCATCTTGTGCTCTAAGATCAGTTTTTCGTGTTTTACATACCTAAAACCGAATCAAGACAATAACCGCCAGATTAATCGATAATGGAAATAATCGTTAGTTGCAGCCATAATACATTTCTTCTCTCAAATTTTCTCTAATTGAGAGTTTTGTACTTTAGTATACAAAAAAATGCACAATTTCATAGAACAAAAACAGGTAAAATGGGCTAAATAATCACTGTAGAGATACAACTGTGTGACTGCACGAGTACCCAGACGTAGAGGATGAAGAGGGAAAGAGAAATAATATGAAGACACGAAAGGAAAGAAGAGGAGCAGGGAGGAAGATATAAAGCAAAGAGAGTCAGAAAACTGTGCTGCACGTCTTGTCGACCAGGTTGGACTGGCAGCGGATCAAAGTGATCTATTTTTACAGGTGACACTGGGAATGAAAATGGAGATGTGTGTCTTGGGAAATGCATAGTGACCCATTAAGAAACTGTGGAGGCTAAATGATTTCCAGCCTTCACCTGCTTCACGCTGCACTGAACATTAGGAAGGAAGGAAGGAAGGAAGGAAGGAAGGAAGGAAGGAAGGGACGCACTTCATGTTGTTTTAATGTAAAACCTTTTATTCTGATTTCATGTTACTAAAGATCCAGGACAGGACGTAGTTTGTGCAACATGCCAGAGATGTGGAAATGTACTTATGGATAGGAACACATATTTCCTCCATTATCAGAGCCATTACATTAGCAGTGAAGCTGGGAAATGCATCTGCACTTTGAATTACCTACAAACCTCCATCTGTGCGCCGCACGAGCAGCGCCTCACCTCCCTCTTTGTTTGTTTTAATGGAATAGAGTTTACAACCTTTTCAGGCAGAAATAAATCCTCCTGATGCTGAGGGATCACAGCATAACAATACCTTCCATGTCAACAAAAAGAAGAAGGTAAGCACAGTCCTGAATGATTAATTCCTCCTTGCAGGCCCGCGGATGGTGAGACTGGCATGTTAAACAGCTCATATAAACGCTCTTTCTTATTCTTAACCTTCAAGGAAGTGAGCGCCATGAACGGGAGATGGGAGGAGGATTCAGAGATTATACTGCAACCAAACTGTGACAGGTTTGAAAAAAAAAGAACCTGCAACCTCATGTCCAGATGCTTTCAATAACGTTGTAATCTGAGCCTGTCACTGGCCAAAACAAGCACTTTTAGTGGATGTGCTGTGAGGGATTACTTTGCAGCCATTGCAGCTCATTTACAGCAGCCGACTGAGGCGATCTACAGGACCAATTCCAAGGGTTAGGGTTACTTTTGGTAACTACTTAGACCCCAAAATATGTACAAATAGAGCCCTGGTTTAAAATGACCAGAATTTCCCTTCAACTGGCACTTTGGGACTGTGGCAGTCAGTAAACGTGGAGTTTCTAAGACGTGGGCGTCCAACAAAAAGAAAGGCAGCAACAAAAGATAGTTTGACTCAAACTACGAAGTAAAAGTCAGGATATCTCCACCTCTGCTGCTCTAATTTTGATAGTTTTGTTTATTCAATCTGCATCCCTAAAATACAGAAGTACCCCTTTAAAACCTTCTGAACACTCTGATCAGCCAGAAACCATTAAAGGTGCTGCACGAATCAGTTTTACATCAGTAAACTATTACCACATTCATTTTTAACGCATTAGTATAATTACTGCAAACAATCACAGCCACCAGTGAAAAACAAATTGGCAGCTTCTACTGGGCTCCACTATTCACTGAAAACAAATTAATCTAAATATAAAAGGAATAAAACATCAACTAGAAAATGTTTTCGTAACAGATTTATTCTCTTAAATACGGGGCCAGGAAGCAAAAGGGAATTATGGGAAGTTAAACGTTTACATAAGCACTGAATATCTATAGTGTTGTCATTTGTCAATAAATTAAATAAGTTTAAAATGAAATGTTGATGTCTAAAGAGAAATAGATATTCCAGCCTTCTGCCTCAAGGGTCAACAAACAACTCACAGAAAGCTCCAACTCTCAGTTTGTTTAAATAAAGGTTTAAAACTCCTCCCAGTTCCTTTAATTTAATTAAATAAGGAACTATTTGTTCATATCTTGCACTGCACTGTGGCAGCGCTGTTTATTCTCTTGGTTTCTCTGTTTTTAAATTCACTGGAGCTTATTTCTGCCTTTTCTCTACATCTTCTATCCTATTTGTATGTTTCTTGTTTATATTGTCTTAATGACTTGTTATGTCTTATGTACAGTAAACCAATAACAAGGCTCATTAATATAGTATAGTATAGTAGTATAGTTTGTACTATAGTACATAATATTGTACAGAAACACGCAGAAAGCAACAGGACTATTAATAGAGGCACCGGGGGAGACCACTTGGTGCTCCATAATTAAGAGGCCTCTTTTCTGAGCGACCCACTCAAACCAATTGACACTTCAACACGGCCACTTACCGGCCACACAATGCCGTAATCGATTGGGAAGATCTTAAATGGGAGAACTGGGAATCCTAGCCTGCTATTTGGTATACACAGGTCATTACAGTAGATCGAAGACAAACATATATATAAAGACAGGAAGAGGTTTACAATGAACTCCTTCACGTTTTGACAAAAGAAAATGTAAATCTCGCTCCGCACCTTTTGTCTGTTTACCTGAGAAAATGCTTCATGTTGTCCGCTGTCACCCCGCAGGTGTCTTCGGTGCGGTTTCTGAGGAGTGATCACCTGTAAACACACGAGATGAGTGTTTTAATGTGTCTGGATGAGGCCGACCGGAGCGGGCAGCGGAGGCCCCGCGGCGGCTCCGGAGCTGTCCGCGGTGCTGGACACTTAACGCGGCCGTGCGCTTTACCTCGGTGCCGCCGGTGCGCAGCGTTTCTACTCGCTGCAAGCAAAAAGACACCTATTTTCAAGGTGTATGAACGTTTATTTCACCCCTCAGAGAGCCGCAATCCAGTGCAAAGCAGGCGGTTAATGCTCCATCGCCTCCGGTCTGATTAGCACGAACACTTAACGTTATAATCCGTAGCGACGGACGGTGGCTGTAACGTCGGCTGTGCGGTAACACAAGCCATCAAATCGATGCTACAATAGAGGATATTTTTCTCTTACCGATCTCAAATAATAACAGGCGAAACAAAGATGGGGGTGCAGCGTTTTTGTCCTCTTCACTCGGCTACAGTCGTCTGCTCTTCCTCCATGATGACAGTCACTGACGTCCAGTCTAAAAGCTACAGCACAGCAATGCAGTGCACAGTACAAAGGGTCAAAACCTCCACCAACACCGCCTTCTGATCGATTTATACATCATCCTTCTTTAGGAAATGCTTTAAAACACCGTTACATTCAGTGAATGATTACATTTTGTCCCATCTAACATGTATTTTTATGTATTTACAGGCACTCCGGGGGTTTTGCTGACACTCCTCATTTCTAAAATCACAAAGCAACCAGAGGATTAGTGTCTTGCTCAACACCAGTTAAAATAAAGCTTTCTGTTGCTGGGAATAGGACCTGTGAGCTGTAGGACAGAAGCATCATTGCTGTAAGGAGGGTGCAGGGGCGATGCTAGGAGTTCCTGTCCCTCCACCTGCCCTGTTAACCTGCATTACCCTTTTTGGCCACTTGGGGGCAGTGCAACAAGCAGTAAACAACACTAAGATATCACTTTATAAAGCCGATACATCCAACCTGTTAAAAGTACATTTACTCAAGTCCTGTACTTCAGTATAAGTTTGAAGTACTTGAGTGTTTTCCTTTTGTGTTAATAATATAATGTTAGGTACCTTATATTACATTATTATTAATGCCATCAATATTAATATAGTAACACTGTTATGGGCCATTTGTCTGCATAATGAGTACTTTTATTTTTTTGGTACTTTAAAAGTAAATATTGTAATAAACACAACATCGCCCGCGTTTTAAGCACTGCCTTAATTTAAGTGCCTAGCTAGCTATTTCCTCAACTTTGCAAATAATTATTGATTTAACTGTTCGCCTTCCTGAAAAACAAAGTAACAGGATTTAACTTCTTAACGACGGCGTCGAGGAGCTGCAGTGCTGCTCTGTGCCACTTGGATTATTGGTCCAAATTAGTGAGAATCCTTGTTCTACCTACACTTGATAAAAAGCCAAATATATTTTATTGTATTTCCTGTAAAAAAAATTAATATTTTCAACTTATCAGATGTCCTGTGTACATGCACTCTGGTTAAAGCAGCGTGTAGTTCCGGGTAGAATAAACACACATTTCCATGTATAATGCAGCACTGAGACAGACTGACTGTCACTTATGTACAATAACAGACGCATTTAAAGTGTAACTTCACAGAGAAATGATGTAGAACCAAAGAGAATATAAAAATTAATTTAATAGTAAAAAAGTAAATCCTCCTGCTGCATGTTAACATGGTTTACTTTTGGCAATACAAGGCAAGGAAAGCCATGTGATTTACATCAGATCTGTAACAGCACGATACGCAAACGAAAGTAAAATGCAACTTTGTGATGGGTCTGTGCTTAAATTCAAAACAATGACATGATGCAGTGTTAAAAAAAGAAAATATCAAATATATTAATAAAAAAGATTTGAACTAACAAATAAATGATCAGTTTAAGGACAATAAATAGCAGCCATATCATCATCATATTGGTGTGTTGTTTGTGTTTAAGTGCAGTAACGGGTGATATTTGATCACTGTTCATAAAGAAATATCTTTTAAAAATGACGTGACATAAATAGGAATGAAAAATTGTCTCACTGCAAACGATGTCAAACAACTGCATTTTCAAAATACCAAAAACAAGTGAACTTTCTGGCCAAGTACAAGAAAATGTGCGCTTCAGTAACGATGTAAGAAAACGGAGGGACTTCGTCAAAACTGACCGATTTGTCCACTGACCTATAATGGAAGAAAAACGATCACCCACAGACATCAACCTCTCTCTGCCTCTCTCACAACACAGAGACCTTTCTTCTCTCTCCAGGCAGTTTCAGTCACAGTGCAGCTGCGAGTGTCTCAGCTCTCGGAGGGTCTCGGCCTGGTGACAGTAGGAGGTCTGAGGAGCTCTCAGCCGCGGGATCAGCAAACACTTCAGCGGGGTCGTCCTCGCTGGAGCCGGACTCCGGTAAAGCAGAGTAGGTGGGAACGGCGTTGAACATGACGAAACCCACAGTGATGACGACGAACGAGATGATGTAGAGGGTTGAAAACTGAGGATGAGACACGAGGAAGAGATGCTAGTAACATTGCCAGGGTGAGAAGTTCTGTTCCACTTTAAAGAGCCACACGGTGTGTGACAGTGTAATATTTAGGATGTACTGCTTTTTATTTCAGTCATAATGTATCTGTCACACATATTATCTTGCTGCTTTCTTCACTCTAACAGCTACTAATGGATTTTCCACTACAGTGCCTTTTTTAAACTATGAATAATATCCCTTCCTGCTGCTGAAAATGAAATAAAAGTCAGAGACAAAAGCAGAGCTGCATGACAAAAGAAAGCATATTTCCGCACGTTATGCAACATTAAAAACAGAAAAACTAGAAGTTATGAAGCCCATTAAACATGAAGAAGTACCTGACAGCGACAGTAAAGCGTCTGCTGCTAACACTGTGATACACTCACCTTGTAGTGGAAGAGGAAGATGCCACAGAAGAGGCTGAAGAGGTCGGCGGTGAGCAGAGAGAGGTTGACCGCAGTAGCGCTGGTCATCTTCACCACGACAGGCATGAAGCTGTACAGTCCGTACATACACAGGACGTAGGCCGCAAACAGCATCGCTGCAGAGCACAGTGAGCGGACTTCAGTGAGAGACAGCGGAGCGATATATTCCACACAAAGACAACAACTTCAGCGGCTGTGATTCTGTTCCACCGCCGTCATCATAAACGCTCGAATTTAACAAGACGGAAAGTTTACTTACAAATGTGGAAGTCCCACTTTATCGCCGTGACTGCGTGAGTTTCAAGAACAGCTCTGCAATGACAACCAACACAGGACACATTTACACACAAGAAAACACACAAAAGTGTTGCAGCTTTAAGTTCTGAGTGTCTTTTGTAGTACGGTGGTGTATATTTATATATATTTGTTGGGTTTTTTTACAGTACAGCTGCAGTTAAGTTTGATAGAGTGTTTTTATCCATCTAAAGTTTTACATTATCAGGTTCTGGTGCCAGCTCCTGAAGCAAAACCAGTTTAGGTTCAGATTTGTTGTTCAAACTATTGATTTACTAATATGGCAACTTGTAATATTTATGAGTACACACGGATGACTGTCAAAAGAAGCCTATAAGGTTAAATATATGTTCTCATTTCTTTATAGACAAGAACAAAATGTAATAGAGCTCTCAACCACTGCCAGTCATTATGGCGCCATCTTGTTTCACTATGTCCATGAAAAGCTTTTTATATTGTAACGCTGCATGAATCACTGTAATGTGATGTAGCAGATATCTGCAATATAACTTATAAATTAGATTTATTTGGCTTAATTGATTACAGTATCAGAAGTACTTCTCTCTGTGAGAATACACGAGGGATTTAAACAACCACCCACAGCTGTATGCCACTGATGAGGGTCCCAAAGAGGCCCATCATGCCCAGGAACTCGACTCGGCTCAAGGTCTTCACCGTGTACTCTTGGCACACATTGGACACGGCATAGAGGACAGCACTGAGCAGGACCAGCCCGTCTCCCAGCACCACATCCCTGGCTGCACAGAGAAAGACAGGCAGTTATTGACAAATTAATAATATTAACAATTTATAAAGCAGCTTTTGAGCAAGAGGCACAATGGTTTCCAAAGGGAGGAAATCCTTCAATAACAGAACAAGATATATTTAAGGGATTATTCCAGTTTATTAGAACTTGGGTTGAGTTTTGGTCGTCATTTCCATCAGTTATGATAAGACTGTATTCACCAAAGTAATTTCTGATATCAGACAGGTTGTAAACAAGCTGACAGATAAAAACACTTTATTTGGAGGTAAAGCACCCAAAGAGTAGCAGATAAATCCTCATTGCACAGAAAAACCATGAATGTACACAACTGCGATCAGTATGGTGGGTCAAAGTGTGATTACAACAGACAGTTTGGGTAAAAATGTTATTGTTCACCTTCATTTTCTCTTCCTGGTAAATTTGACTGTTCTGAGGGTTCGTTTACAACCCGTCCGATTGCTCATGTTTCTTGTCAGACTTCTTTCTAGTTCCAAGATCTCAGCAATTAACTTGGAGACTACAATATTATCATAACTGACTGAATGAAACCTATTAAAATGAACTCCACATTGCAATAAACTGGAAAGATCCTCTAAAAGATAAAACATAGCACACACTACAAAAAGTCTTTGTTCCAAAACAATCTGAGCTACAGACAGAAGTCTTTAAAAAGGCGTCTAACAGAGTAATCAGGTATTGTCAGCCATCCACAGACATTATGGTCACAATAACACACTTTTTTATATTTTCATTAATGGTATACTGCTGTTATGCGCTATAAACTGATCAAGTTTCAATACTTTACAGGTATAAATGATGAAAACGTGTCCTTACTGGATCCCTGGTCTCTTCCAGCCAGAATGTCGGCCCCTACCATGGCCCCCACCCCCAACAAACACACCATCACAGCTACAAAGTGGACCAGCCTGTAGCGAGTCTTCAGGAAGAACCAGGAGAGCACCATCAGCACTGGGATCACAAAGCAGTCCAGCAGCTGAAACATACAGTGACAGCACAATGACGGGAAGCTTTGAAGGTCACATTCCCCATGTTCTAGATATTTTGGGCATTAAGGTACCGACAGCAGAAGTTGGAATTGGATCTTATACAGTATATAACACTTCTTCTGTTCTGTTTATATTAAAGCAGCAGTTCACACCTCCAGACCGCTGGACTGATGACTCATGTTTTCTCTTACCTGTATACTTGTCAGGGTGGTGAACTGGTAGGCCTTCACAACTGTATAGTTTGCCTCCACATCTGCCAGACCCATCACCAAATATTTCCACCACTTGGTTTTTAGGACTTGTAGGATGTTTCTGTCACCTGTAGAAACCGATAAGGTTGACTTCAAAAAAGGAATGAAAAAGTGTTATTCCAAAAGCTACTTTTGAACAAATTCATGTCCTTTTTTTGACACTTTTTCCCCCCAACAATGACAGAATGAAGAGGAACCGTAATTTATCACCAGCTTTTGACGGAGAACAATTAGAAGTCCAGATAATCTGACCTTTGCGGGTGCTGAGGATGGTCGTGTAGACGAGCAGCAGCAGGGCGTAGTTGAGGAAGCTCTGCAGCATGGGCGTATCCACCCCGGCATCGGCCAGGTACTGACAGCTCACTGCTGTCCCACAGATCAGCAGGGACAACACCTGCCCCATGACTATGGTCTTCAGCAGACGCCTGGAGAGTCAGTAAGAGCATTGTGGGTCAACTCCAACACAACACAACAGCCCCCCCCCGTTGACTCTTTGTCAGACTAATGGAAGAGGGAGCTGAGCCTGAAGCTCTTGATTTACAAGTCTGTTTACATTCCAGTGCTCACCTGTGACCGCGAGCTATGTAAAAGGAACACATATATAAGACAGGGAGGAGCTTTGAGTGGGCATCTGATCAAGATGTGTCCCTGTGGAGGTATTCCAGGCTGAAAAGACCCTAGAGTCAGTGGGGGTACTTTGCCTTATAGAGTGACTTAACACCAGGCTGAAAAGCTGTGTTTCACTGCCCTCTCTGGTTGAAGGCTGCAAGCTTTTTGTTATGTTTTTTCACTACAATCACAACACTGACGAGTGTGGTCAGAAGGGTGCTCTGTTGCACACCCAACTGTGATGTCCCAGTGTACTGACACATCCTGGAGTACACTTCTACATCACTGCAGTAAGCTGAGACGTTAAACCACTTGAGGTCAGCAAAAACAAGGTTTTCAGGGGGTGTTAAGTTGCTCCTTAAGACAGTATCTGTACTCTTTTTCTCTAATAGGATTAATAAAAAACTGCATACTGTCTATTACAGTTTTCCCCGGTTTTCTCCTGTGTGATCATAGCGGTGATTCTGCACATTTGATTCTCATTTATGTCTTCTTTTACTGCACAGTTTTTTCTTTCTTCTTACATTATTCACATTGTTTTCATTTTTAAACATAAATATGGTATCATGTACACAGCATGCATAGAGCAAAACAGATTTTAAATGTGGTTAATGTAACATACCAAAATAATGAACATAACTGCAACATAATAAACACAAGGTGTGTGTAGGTCACTTGACCCTGCACTGTAGGCCTGTCTCTCAACAGACATTTTGACTCAGAGTGGGAAAACCACAGGTGTTATTAAGAACATTGCCAATCAATAGCTCTGCCAGCATGCACAATACCAGGACCCTTAAATGTAAGCAGATAAACTGAATTCAGGCATAGTTAATTGTACTATTTACACATCAAAATGTACTCTGTGAAAAAGTTACTGACACCTATTGACAATTCAGTAACTTTACTAGACAGCTGGATTCAGTGCTCACCATGTGAAGACATCCCTCATGTTGTAACTGTACAAACCACAGCCAACCCTCCATTTCCCACACAGTCTATCCTCTTCAAGCACCTCCATGTCTTTGAGAGCTAAACCTGGACAGAAAGATGAAAACCAAGAGAGAAAAAAAAAAGAATTAGTGTCTTTCACGCTTACTGTCTTCATCAGACAATCCAAGCAGAACATGGTGCCAAATCTCCACAGTAATGGGAATGTGCCTCATGTGGCTGATGAGTTGAGGGTCTCACTAAAATTATGGTCCACGATAAATATGCCTGAGAGCTGCCATTCATTCTCCTCTGTATTTAAAAAAAATTAAGTCCAAAACGTAAATCGGACAACCTTTTTTACCTTGTTTCTAGAGTCTAAAGCATACATACAGGAAGACTTCAGGAGGCTTCAAACTAACTTGCTCGGTCATGTGGTCAATTCGGCATAGGCTGCAGAACTGTCCTTTCAAGTTATCTCACTTACAGAATATGTTTACATTTGAGGCGCTGGCGCTTTTAGGGTGGACAGGTAAGCATGTTTTGTAAATGTTTAACCATGATAAGCCATACTTACGACATTTGATATATCCCGAATTTGAATGTGTCTCCTAATGATTCGCAGTATGGCCTTAATTACGTTAATGCAGGTATGGATAACTGGCATTAACCACAGCAATATTAAACTGTGACTTTTTTTAAAGGCAGTTTGGTGCATCGTGTTCTACGCGCGGGTAACAGCGTCATTTATCGGGGCTTCTTTAAACTACAAATAGCTAAATAAAACCGTAACGTAATTACGAGCTCTATTCTAATAAATTACAAATAATGTAAGTGTACATACCTCCTTCCGTCATGACAGGTGCGGGGAAATTCTCCAGCTGCGATTAATGTTCATGTCTGTCAAGATCGCACCTACTTCCATTCATCCACGCGGGGTAACTTCTCCCACTCCTGAGAGAGTCAATCTAACTTCGTGCTATCTAGGACCGCCTTCTGCGCGCTGATTGGTCAAAGAAGAGAATGACGTCTGCACCGTGCAGTCAAACTTGGTGTGGTGCTGATGAGAATCACATGGTTCTTTACTCGCCAACAGTGTAAACACACTTAAACTGGTCAAGTTCTGTACAATTTTGAGGTACTTCACTTCACTTCATGTCAGTTTTAAGCTACTGTATACTTCTACTTTTCTAATATCGTAAATCTTTACTCCACTACATTTATTTACGAGCTGTAGTTTCGTTACTAATTAAGATTTTACACATCACACCTTTTAAATATCAAATATCAAATCATTTCAGTCTGTGAGTCCTAACTATTTTCTCAAAAAGTGATATTGATACTACTTAAAGGACCTAAGTACTTCTTCCACCAACCAACCAAGTAGGGCTTAATAATTAATTAAAATATATGTTGTCTCAACACAAGAAAATATGTCTCAAGCCCTTTACTAAATCTTCAAGTAGCTTTATATTTTTCAACCCTCAGAATTTTCTGCTATGAAACCGCCACTGTTGCCCTTGTAAACTGCCCTTGTTATCTTTACATGAAGGTTAAAATCCTTCTAAGTTGTGTGAGAAAGCATTTGACCAAGATGGCCAGACAGAGAAAGAATGATAACAAACATCACACTGATTGTAACTGTCCTTGAAGCTGTGCAAACATTGTTCTCTTTGCCTCCAGTTTTACTCCACGTGCATATGGCCTCTCAGTGCCAAGAGTGGACTAAATGTCATTAATAGATTTGTTTATTTACAGTTCAGGTGTCTTATTGTTGTCCAGGTACACAGAGCACACCAGTATGTAGTGACTCAAATTCACAGCACACAGAAACACACTGACATCCATGAGGTCCTTGAACTCACCAAGCATTCAGTTCACCACAACCAAGACATATCAGAGACTCGGGGTATTTTGGCTGACAGTGATATGTTTAGACTATACAACAGGTATTTTGTATGAAAATTCAGTATCTTTAAATCTGACTATTTCAAAAGTTTTAAAACATTAAAGGTGTGTTTGCAACAGAGTTTTAGTCTTAAGTGGAAAGTCTTCTGAAACAGTAAACATAAACAGATGAAGGTTGTGCAGGTCCTGCAGTGGTGGAAGAAGTATTCAGTGTAATCAACAAAATGTACTTAAAGTATCAAAAGTAAAAGTACTCATTATGCAGAATTACTCCTTTCAGAGAGTTATATTATTACAGTATATTATTCAGTTTTTATCACTAACAAATACATGTAAGAGCATTTTAATCATGTAGTTTGTCAATGCGAAGCCAATTTTACTTTACATATTACCATGTATACATATTATACTGTATACTGTTTTATATTATACTGTATACTTTTTTAATGTAAAATCTTGATCTGAAAAGTAAGTAGTTACTATAAATGTGAAATAAATGTCGTAAGAAGTAAAAAGTATTTTCTTCTGAAATGTAGTGGAGTATAAAGTAACATAAAATGAAAATACTCAAGTAAAGTACAAGTACCTCACATTTGTACTTAAGTACAGTACTTAATACTTAGTTACATTTACACCACTGTCTGTTTGAATACCATAGAAGGACGTTTAGGAATAAATATAATAATAAGAATAAATATTTACAAAATTATGAGTTTGCAAGACGATAATGAGAAAATAAAAAATAAGAAAGGCTGTAGGCTACATAATGTTAAAATACTCATATGTGAAAACGTAAATTACATTCTGTATATAAATAGGTCATAACTAAATCTAAAGAGTATGTTCAGTAGACTGAAATTGTAGTTTTAACTGTTATATGCTTATGTTCTTTATCGATTTAATATTTATAATGAACTCAAACACTGTTCAGAAAGAGTCAGTGATGTGATAAGGTTAATCTTCATCCTCCGTGAAGTTCACGCGAGATTTTACGAGAGGATAAGTTGAGGGAACATGGCGACGTCTAATTTGCTAAAGGTAGGACCCACTTCAATTCAATTATTTTTATTTAACGCTCGCTAAAGTGCTTGTCACTTGCGTTGTGTGATGTTGGCGTTTAGCTTTAACCTTAACGAACAATACGGAGCGCCTGTACACGACTGTGCTGTCAGCGTTGACTTTAGCTGGGAGCTGTTAACTTACATCTGGCTAACATTAGCTACTTATCAGTGATTTAGCTGGCTAAATAGAATAGCTACAACACAGCTAAATATGAAGGAAAGAGGCAGATACGGGGGGAAACGGAGACACAGAGAGAAAGATAACGGGTGTGGGACATATCGTTAGCTTTTCCTGCGCTGAAGTACAACTATTATCTGTGTAAACGTTAGCTACAAATCTCAAATCTGTCACTCTGTGGAACAGGAATCTGCAGCTGACCAGCCCCTTGACAGGCACGCTAAAGGCTGCCTAAAGCAACAGTCGTAGTAGTTTCTGTGCATTGTGTGAACGTTAATCCTCAGATGCTATCTTGCTAACTAAGCTTAGCTTGACAGGAACCTATGGCACGGTGTCTAAATCGGTCATAATTCATATCGTCAAGCAGATGGACAGGGGAGGTGACACAGCTAGGAGACACAGACTAGAGCTGTTTGCCGGTTATAGGGAAATGGCATCGCAGTCAAAACACAAGACTTTTGCAAGGAAATATAGTATTTGTATGTATAGTATGAGCAGACAGGCAATACCAGAACATGCATGTAAGCTAATCTGCACTATTGGCTAGCCTCAGTGTATTAATTGCTATCCCACCTCTGTTCTTTCTTGCACTGCAGCAACACGGTGACTATCTCCCTCCTGTTCATGTTCACATCTGGTCAAACATGAGTTAATATGCCAGTTTGGCATGTTTTATACCTATCATGTATACTTTACACCACAGCAGGACCATCCACACCCTAAGTTCAGCCAGTGCTTTAAAGGGGAACTCCCCATAACTTTGCACATAAAGGTCAGCTTACTAGTCACACAGCCAGTTGTTCTATAATGCCGTCTGTGGCTCTGAAGGGAGCTTTTTCAAGACTGACAAAATAACCCCTGATGATGCGGTCAGGGATATCTCAGCTTTGGCTAGGAAACTACAAATACATAGCAGAAAGCCTGCGTTACAAACAGCTGTCGTGGAGTTTGAATGTGCTGTGTCTGATGTATGTACTACACTTATATTTGAATGTACATACTGTTTATTAGGTTGGGTTCATACAGTACATATCATAGGTATATACTGACATATATCTGCTTTCTTTAGTTTATTTTGTATATATCAAATTTGGACTATTATGCATTCATTGTTCATTTGTTTATCTTTATTCATCTCTAAATGCACTTGTGCTGCTGGTTGCACTATCTGGTTAGATGCTAAACTGCATTTTGTTCTGCTGATACTTACTGCATGCAATGACAGTACAGTTGAATCTAATCTATAGCATACTAAAATGTTGTTCCAAAAGGTTATTTGTTATTTTATGTTTTCTAAGGTGTTCCTTTAGCTCTTCCTCTAGCTCTCTCATTTTTTGCAGCTGGTTTGCCCATTGTGGGAGAATAGTGTACACCAACAGCACACTCACAAATCAAGTTTTTTTTTAAGTATACATATTGACTGTTTTGAATATGCTTAATTTAGTCATTTTTCCTGCATGAACACAGAACATACCCAAACCTGCTTAGGATTAGTATGTACCATGGATTTGTGACACAGCTATTGGCAGTTACAAGGTAGGGAAGGTCTAATGGAAAGATGCTATTGCTTGGCTGACTTTATGGGGAATGTAGGATCCAGTGATTTTGGAGCCTGACTTTTATTCTGCTGCATCAATTTTGACCCATTCTGTGTCTTGCGAGGCCCCCAATTTTCTGGAAGTGCAATACTAAATCACTGGAGTAAGAAACGTTATGCCAATGCCAATTTTCAATGTACACTGATTCTCTTACTTTTTGTTGTATTGTTTCTTTGTGATTGTGTTTTTACTGTTTAGGTAAATGGCCCAAGAGGATTGTCAAAAAATAGGATAAATATCAATTTGTATTGTGAAATTGTAATTAACCCTAATATTTTGTTTTGCTTCATGTTTCAAATGTTTGATAAATAAACCTTAGCTTGGCAACAAAGCTCATGAACGGTTTGAATCATATAGTTCACTTCCTTTCTGTCTGTTTCCAGAACAAAGGCTCCCTTCAATTTGAGGATAAATGGGACCTGATGCGTCCCATAGTACTGAAGCTGCTACGGCAGGAGTCCGTCACCAAACAGCAGTGGTTTGACCTGTTCTCGTAAGTTTACCGTAATGCATCTGCTTTCAGCTTAGGCATTGATGTTGATGGCAAACAGGAATAGGTACATTTCTTAAGAAAAATAGTTCTTCCAACATCGTTTCTCCTCTTTGTTTCCACAGAGACGTCCATGCTGTATGCCTGTGGGATGACAAAGGTCCAGCTAAGATCCACCAGGCACTCAAAGAGGACATCCTAGATTTCATCAAACAAGCACAAGCAGTAAGACTAGAACCATAAAGGGATTTTTGTCTCAGCATCTGTGAAATGATGCTGTTTCATGTCTAAACTACATTCTTGCTGTTCCCATATTCCCCCATGAGTCCACTTCTTTTACATGCCAGGTGTTTCAATAAGCACAGAAAAGAGTGTGAAGTTATTGCTTCCACAAACAGGAAGGTGAATGTATACATACATATAGTTAGCTGGCTAGTTAGCTTGTAAACAAAACAAAAAACAAAGATTTCACTGAGAAAAAGACATTTCTTGGAGCTGCTTTGCATTGTGGTCTTTTTATTTGATTCTATGATACATTACTACAAAGGGTCATATGGTAGAAAGAAACTGTGCAAATGGATTAATAAACTGAGCAAATTTATTTATAGCCTGAGCACGTAGATTAATAAACTTTAAGAGGAAAGAAATATTTGGAGGATTGCTCATCGGACCTTCAGATCCAAAGAGGCAGTAGGTTAGAATAGTGCTAAGGTAATTTAATTTGTTATTTATATCCACTGAATGATAATACTGTAACAATACTACAACACGTATCCTCCTCTGTATGTTGCACACAATAGAGTGCCCATCAACCAGCCTGAAGTGTATATAAATTAGACACTGTGCAACTCCTGTTTGATTGTTAATGCATAATCTATATGCAAAGATAAAGTACAGGCCAGGGAATATATTTTGAGATATTTTGTGCTTGAACAATCAAAGAGGAGTTGTACAATGGCTGTCTTACTGCATTACATTACTTAAAAATGCTTTTTAAAAAAGAATTAAAAGCCCCAGTTTCCTCTAAACTGTCCACTTGATTTATTAATGCAGTTTATTAATCTGTTTGCACAGTTTAATGCAAATATTTCTTTCTATCATATGCGCAGTTCAGTAAAGATCTTAGATCATGGCACCAACTCTTGACTTTCACTATTGGTTGACCTGATGCTGTTGCTGGTTTACTTCTGTGTTTTTCTAATTCTCACCGTCATAAACTATTCCTCTTGCTAAATCTGTCAATGTGTCAATGAGGTTCTGCAGGCGCTAATCAACCCTGCCTTATGTTTCTTACTCTTTCTCAGCGGGTGTTGAGTCACCAGGATGACACGGCGTTGCTGAAGGCCTACATCGTGGAGTGGAGGAAGTTCTTCACACAGTGTGACATCTTGCCCAAGCCTTTCTGTCAGCTGGAGATCACTCTGATGGGCAAACAAGGAAGCAACAAGAAGTCCAACGTGGAGGACAGCATCGTCCGCAAGGTGAGGAGGAGCAGGAGAGGGCGAACTACGAGTACACTACGAGTAAGCACGTTGAGCATGTACACTGTCATCACTATATTCTGATCATGTGTCTCTGTCTCCGTCCTCACTGTGGGGACTTCAGCTGATGCTGGACACGTGGAACGAGTCCATCTTCTCCAACATTAAAAACAGGCTACAAGATAGTGCCATGAAGCTCGTCCACGCTGAGAGGCTGGGCGAGGCCTTTGACTCGCAGCTGGTCATCGGAGTGCGGGAGTCCTACGGTGAGAAACGCAGTTCAAAACACATTTGCAAAGTTGATTTTATAGATATTTTAAATTATCTAGCTTTCAGTCTTCTTCTTTACCTCTGTTGGCGCATTACTATGTTTCTTTGTGCGTTGTCGCCACCAACTGTGAGTCAGTGGAATAGCGTGAAACTACTGGCAGCAACATATGTCCACGTACATGGGCGTCCTTTTGTGTGCATGATACAGATAAAAACATAAAAATTCTGCTCAATAGCACTACTAGTGATCAGAAACTCCACAAAGTACCTTTAAGCAATTTATATGAAGTTGTAGCACCTCTCTCAGATCTGTGGTTGTGATGTTGAAGTTTCTACTATTTGCTGAGCTCCCTTAAATATTTTACCTCTCCATAGCTCTTTGTGATGGGACTGTGTCTTTATTTTCCGCGCAGTTAACCTGTGCTCCAACCCTGATGACAAGCTGCAGATCTACAGGGACAACTTTGAGAAGGCATATATGGATTCTACTGAGAGGTTCTACAGAACACAGGCACCCGCCTACCTCCAGCAAAACGGGGTCCAAAACTACATGAAATATGTGAGTATGAGTCAGGGATGTATTAAAGGCCCTGAAAACATATTTTCTCAATCAGCATCTTGCTATGAGTAATGGGATCAAACATGAAAACACAATTTATCTGCCAAAGTTAAAACACTTTTGGTTATTTTACATCAGAGGTTTCTGTTGTTGTTTTTTTCTCTGTTCTCCTGACTGGTTTGAAGTAGGCGGGCGTTTTTAATGTTGATTATTGCTTATTTAGTCATGACTATTTCATGTTATAGAGAAATAGGCAGTCCATTTTGAGGCAATTTGTCAGGGGCCTTAAGAGGAACTGGACACATAATTTAATAATTTGGCTCCTCTAGATTTTTTTAAAATCAAATTCTGATCAAACAAAGAGTCATTTCAGGGTGTATTCACTGTTTTACAGCCGCTATCATATGATAGAGCTAATGTTTCTCATTAGTCATAGACTTAAGACTGAAATAATTTCTGCTCCCTGTTCAAACCGTTTTGTAATCACTTCGCTTCCAACCACTCTGCGGTTTCTATTTGCCGCTCCCAGTTTGCTCTCTGCTCACACTGAAAGAAAAACACCTGAAGTTCTCTTCGTAACAAAGACAATAGCTGCTGTCCTATAGCTGCATTTGACAACACGAAGCAGAAACTTGAGGCTCCTGTTCCCTGTTCTGATGATGTTGGCCAGAAGCCAGTTGGATGAATCAAAAGAGAAAACAGTCAGACAGCAGATCCCCTGCTGTGGCTGATATCATGCTTGTCTTCTTCACACCATCCCTCATACCCAAACGAAACTGAAGGGTTGTGTCTGTTAAAGCGCAGCCAGTCTCTGTTGAGAAACAGTCACGGCTTGGTCAAGCTTTAATACTTGATGTAAGTCAATGTGAATCGGGCTCTGTAACTTCAAAGGGGGCTCAGCTGAATTTGGAAAATGTCCTTCTTTGAGGAAGGATACTGGACTGATTGTTGGCATAGGATCGATTTCATGCATATGTCATTGTAGGCACTGGAATCACAATGCTTTTGATTATCTGATTCTGCTTTAAAAATGTTTCAAATGTCCTGAACTACTCGGGCAAAACGAAGTACACAGACAGGTTGAAAGTCTTGCATACTGAAACTGTCAAATAATTTTGTCATGTTATTTTGTTGACTGCTGGTGTGCTAATGGTTGCATTTCCAGTGAATCAAAATTAGTTAAAATTCATCATTTATTTGTACTTTTCTGGTAGAGATGTACTCTGAGTACTTGCCTCTCCTCTGTGGTTTCATGCGTCACAACAGAAAAAGATACTGTATATTGTGTATATATAAATAAATGTGTGTAAATGTATAAAGTAAATGTGCATGCATCGGTGTGTATTTTCACCAGGCTGATTCAAAGCTGAGGGAAGAGGAGAAACGTGCACTTCGATACCTGGAGACGAGACGTGACTGTAACTCTGTACAAGCAGTGAGTATTTCACGTGAATGAGGTGGATCTTATTTTACATTCTACAGGTAAAATGTTGAAATCACAATGCTGTCCACTGTTATTATTCTTTTGTTTAGTTTTTATGTTTATTTTTAAAAGGGCTCCTCATACTGTGAAGATATTGATATTTATCCTATTTCACAGCATTGTACCCATATTTCTACACACGAGACATTTTTACACATTTTTTCATACTTTAACGACAACTTGTATTTATTTTTTCTATTAAAGGAATAATAATAATGTAATGTTGGGAAATATGTTTATTTCCTTTCTTTCTGACTGTGAGATCAGAAGACAGATATCAGTCTCATGTCTGTGCATTAAGTATATTGTCTCTCGTTTGTTTGATCTGTACACGAACCATAATGTAAAAATGACAATTTATGTTTTTAGAGGGAGTTATGTGCTGGAAATATTTGTTGGTGTACAGTTGCAGTGACTGTACGCTTGCCAGGTTTGATAGGATCATGTCTGTATCTGGCAACCCGCGTTATAGCAGGATATTCTGCACAGAAGTGCTCTATGAATGGATAAACTGTCCAGGAAGAGTTACAGCGCGTAACTGTAATTTACATTTCTGTTTGTGTCCAGATCAAACAAACTAGACTTGAGAGTGATATCGATCTTCTCATCTAACTCTCAGAAACAAAACAATAAAGCACATTTCCCAAAATATTTAATTGATGTACTGCACATATCTCAAATGTGTGTCTGCTGAATTGTTTTCCCTCCGTGTATCTTCCCAGTTAATGGAGTGTTGCGTCAATGCACTGGTAACATCATTCAAGGAGACCATCTTAGCAGAGTGTCCAGGCATGATCAAACGAAATGAGACAGAGAGTGAGTACGGCAGGACTGCTCCCACCAAAGGCACAGCCAGCTCAGGTTTGCACCAGGACCAGGAAATAGCCCTAACCGAACCCTCTTGTCCAGCATCTGAACGCTTGTAGAACATCCGTGTGTGTTGCCACCACTCCCTTTAAATCAATGTGTGATGATGAGTGTCCACGCTCTCTCCGAAATGGGACATGAATCAGGAAATACAGGAAGTGCAAATAGCTGATTCGGCTTACTTTTAATGGTGCCAATTTGCCAAAATATAAACAAATATCGGCTAAAAAGCAGCCGTCAAGTTGTAGCCCACAGCTAACTAACTGACTCCATGGCACCGTTATACTTCCTGTTTACATTCCCCAACGCTCACAAATTATGGGTGCTGTAATTCCAAAATATAGAGCATGATTATCTCCGCAAATAGAAGACAGACAAAGAGTAACAAAATCCATTAATATTAACAATAAATCAATAATTTACATTACTGAGGCTCAAAATGTCCCATCTGACACCTACAGAATTAATCTGCATGTTTTCCTCCAGCAGTCACCTGTTTGCTTGGGGGTCATTTTGGAATCAATGTGAAGGGTCGACAAACATCTACTATCAGCAGTTTTTCACAACTCCCTTCACATATTTGAATTTGTAACCTTGAGCTTTTCAGAAAGACCATAAAGGTTATAGTTTGTAATCTTTTATATCCTCCGTCACATTTTAAAGGGGGGGAAACTCTCTCAGGTCAGCAGTGCTTGACAGAGTTGACATTGCATCGGAGAGACCCTAGTTTTTAAGTTTTCTGCAAAACTCTTTTCTTCATTTAACAAAAGAAGCCAAAGTTCTCAAATGTTGTCTAAACACAAGTAGTACTACAAGAACTTGAAGTATTCAATACATCAGATCAAGTACTGCTTACACTTCTGTTGTTACACTATAAGACAACCCTGTGGGGCTTCAGCTAATGATTGTCTTCATATTATCTTTTGATTTCATTTAATCTATGAAATATCAAAACAATAACAACAAACATTGATTTCATGTAACACCAGAATCATTAAGTTTCTTTCAGCATGTTTTTGCTCCTTTAGCGTCTCTGTAGGTTTACTAGTTTACTGTGGACTCTAAAAGTGACGATGATGTTGCCCTTTCTCTCCGTCAGAGTTGCATCTGATGTTCTCTCTTATGGACAAAGTGCCGAGCGGCATCGAGCCCATGCTGAAGGACCTGGAGGAGCACATCATGAGCGCCGGCCTGGCTGACATGGTGGCCTCAGCAGAGACGATCACCTCTGTGAGTGTCACATACACACAGACTGATCAGATTAATGATGGTTCCAGTTTATTACAACGTAGGTCTTATTTTCAGGGTTTTGACCATCATTTACAATTTACCCATTACATTAAGCTGACTATTTGTGTTTATCTATTAGTGTTAGCTATCTTCTCTGTCTATTTACTCATTACATTACGCTAACAATTGCCATTGTTTATCCAATACTTTAAGCTGACTATTTCAACTGTTTAACCATTAATTGATTTGCAATTTGCCTGTCATTCACCAAGAGAGTCACATGGGCTTGTTTTGATAGCTGGTTATTAGAGCAGTAAAACTGTATTGTCAGTGTTAGGGATTTGAAATCCACTGTGGCCTGGAAAGAAAAAACATTAGCAGCCTTCCTCGGGTACCGATGCATCAATTTGAGTAACCTGATATTTTCAGAGATAAGATAAGATAGAACTTTATTTATCCAGAGGCAAACAGCAGCTGCAGTACAAAGCAGGAAAGAGTGCAAATATAAAGAAAATAATATGTAAGACGTCAACTAATGAAGGTTGGACCTTGAGCTAAGATTATTTTGTCAAACTACTATTTCCAAGGTCAAGGATGAACTTTCATACTCATCACATTGACTGGTTACATCATCTGTTCTTTGTTGCAGGACTCAGAGAAATATGTGGAGCAGCTGCTCACCTTGTTTAACCGCTTCAGCCGACTGGTGAAAGAGGCCTTTCAGGACGACCCGCGCTTCCTGACAGCTAGAGACAAGGTGAGCCCCGCTTTTACTAACTTCTCTAATTAACAATACGACGTCATTGTAGGATGCACCTGTCAGAAGATGTTCTTTACTGACTGCAGTTCTGTTTTTCAAACTTCTTTGCAGGCATATAAAGCTGTTGTGAATGATGCCACTATATTTAAATTAGAACTTCCTATGAAACAGAAAGGGTAAGAGATGCTCCCTGTATTAAATTCAGGTTTTGCTTTGAATGATAAAGGCAATAATGTCTGACTGCACTAGTTTTCCTCACCTGTGTTTACAGGGTAGGCCTGAAAACTCAGCCAGAGTCCAAGTGTCCAGAGCTGCTGGCCAACTACTGCGACATGCTCCTGAGGAAGACCCCTCTGAGCAAGAAGCTCACCTCTGAGGAGATAGAGGCCAAGCTCAAGGAAGTGGTATGTTTCAGGGAACCTTCATGTTTTTAATGGATTTACTGGTCAGTTGATACCGACCTGTGCGTCAGTTAAAATGTACTGTACCGCATATAACTCATTCCCATTCAACATCTGCTGCAAGTTTTTAATGTTTTTCAGGATGGTCCAAATGATTTTTTTAGTTGCAGGTAATCCTTGTTTGGTTTGTGTCTGAAACCACAAGACACTTAACATTATTTGGGCCAGAGTAAAGTGGTAGCCACAGACTGTGTGGGCGTCTCCAGCCGCCGTTTTGGTTCATGTAGGTGCAGCAGCAAAAAGGTCTAACTTTACTTTTAATGTCAGTAAACATCCGTGTGCTCTTTGCAGCTGTTAGTGCTGAAGTATGTCCAGAACAAAGACGTGTTCATGCGCTACCACAAAGCTCACCTGACCCGTCGACTCATCCTGGACATCTCAGCAGACAGCGAGATAGAGGAGAACATGGTGGAGTGGCTCAGGGTAAGATCTGGGTGGATGGCTGTATGTATCAGTGAGAGTGAGTGCAAAATATACTGTTTTTATTTTGTATCAGAAACAAAAGTGTGGCCAAAAAAACTAAAATGTAATTATTTGAGGAGGTAGATTTTCATGACGTTTTTAAAAACTGTCTACCTGTGATGTCATGTATCCCAACAGGAAGTAGGAATGCCAGCTGATTATGTCAACAAGCTGGCCAGGATGTTTCAAGACATCAAGGTGTCAGAGGACCTCAACCAATCTTTCAAAGAAATGCACAAACATAACAAGCTTGCTTTACCAGGTAAGAGGTAGAAGTGAGTCTCACTCACACACTTGATATACACGGTGCAGGCGAAAAAGTCTTCAACACATAATGTTTACATGTAACCAGTAAAAATGTAGTATTTTTACTTGATTCCTTGACAGACAGAAAAGGAATAGTTCAGCATTTTGAGAAATGTACTTCCTTGCCATGAGTCGAGATCAAGTCTGTGTAATATGAAGCTTGACGAGACGAGGGGGAAACAGCTAGCCTGGTTCTGCACAAAGTTTAAGAAAACGCCTGCCGTCACCTCCCAAGCTCACTAATTAACATGCTGTATCTTGTTTGTTTAATCCCTACACAAACAGAAAAGTAAAAATTGTGGTTTTATTATTTCTTGGCGACCA
Organism: Enoplosus armatus; assembly: GCF_043641665.1. Lineage (NCBI taxonomy): Eukaryota > Metazoa > Chordata > Actinopteri > Centrarchiformes > Enoplosidae > Enoplosus > Enoplosus armatus. The sequence goes on along the minus strand of NC_092192.1, from coordinate 4,383,027 downwards.
GCAAATGAGTGCAGTGGAGTCCCTGTGTCCTGCCAAGACATAGTCCAGCAACTTTAATCCTTGTAGTAAAGACAATGTATGTACCTGTATAGTTCAAGCCGTGCTAACTGCTAACGTGCTAATCTTTGTTGTTCCCCTGCAGCTGACTCGGTCAACATAAAGATCCTGAATGCTGGAGCGTGGTCGAGGAGCAGCGAGAAGGTTTTCGTCTCTCTGCCTACAGAGCTGGAAGATTTGATACCAGAGGTAGAAGACTTCTACAAGAAGAACCACAGTGGCAGGAAGCTTCACTGGCATCACCTCATGTCCAACGGCATTGTGAGTGGACCAGATCTGCACAGAGAAACACACAAACTTAGTCATCACGATAGCATAGGTTTTACTGTGGGGAGTGTCATGGTTCAGTCTGTCATGTTTTGCTCTCTCTCTCTGTGAAAAAACCTGAGAAAGGAACTAAACAAAATGTAATTTCTCCAGATAACCTTTAAGAATGAGGTGGGCCAGTACGACCTGGAGGTGACCACCTTCCAGCTGGCTGTGCTGTTTGCCTGGAACCAGAGGCCCAGGGAGAGGATCAGCTTTGAAAACCTCAAGCTAGCCACCGAGCTGCCGGACGCCGAGCTGCGACGCACTCTCTGGGTAAATGTAGACGAGGGGTACATAGGTGTTGACGATAGAACTGGTAATGTGGCCCCATCATCGTTGTCACAAATGAATCAGCAAGTTCACATCTCTGAACCACAGATTTCGTTTACTGCTGTTAGCATTGAGTTTAGTTTTTGATATGTTTAATTAACCTGATGTAGTTTTTACCACTTCTCTCTGAACCATTGTGCTTTTCTCACTCTCACAGTCTCTGGTGGCGTTTCCCAAACTCAAGCGGCAGGTGTTGTCGTACGACCCAGTGGTGTCTTCACCCAAAGATTTTGCGGAAGGAACGCTATTCTACGTCAACCAGGAGTTTTCTCTCATGTAAGGAAAACAATGTCCAGCATGCCTTTCTCTTGTGCCTAATTTTGTTATTTGCATTTTGCAGTAAATTTAAAGGCACAGGAACTTGTAACTCAATAGATGTTTGTTGTGTTGTTGCTCTTTATTATCTTTATTTTTAGGTTGAACAAATCAAACATTGCACACTGCTTTCACCTGGCCTTTGATGTGTGATTCATAAGTCATACGTTTAATTAGTGTGGGGAGGCAGAGGGAGACGAGAACAACGCAGCGATCCATGAAAATTGTGGAGGCAAACACAGGCTCAGTGTTGTCAGTAGATTATGTTCACTTGTTTACTCCCACTCACACCGTCTCTCAAAGTGCAATCATTATGACTTGTTGGCTGAGTGACACACTCAGACCTTCAGTTTAGCCACTTTCACTTTGATAGGCCTCCTATATGTGCATGCAGTGCAGATTTAGATACACGTCAAAGTAAAAATGGATTAAACACCAGCATCCATCAAATACTGAATACTGAAACACACACTGCACTGCATCTCTAGTCTCTAGTTCTTTGATACGCAGTGTTTGCTTTTACGCATTTCTCACACGGCGAGTACCTTCGTTAATTATTTAAAACCTCCGACACTCCGGAATATAACTGTTGAACAGTGAGAGGACTATGATAGGTAAAAACTTGTAATGTATATTTGGCTGACTATTTGCCTTAAATTCCAAAACATGCAATCTGCAATTTGCAACACGAGATAACGTCGTCTTCCATTAATTTTTTACAAGTTTAACAACTCAAAACAAATGCATTACTAGAGAACTTCCCAAGCTTGCAAATCACTTTTGTGCGATGAGTCTGGTCTTTGGATGCTCGTCTTGCTAAAACATAGTTTGTGACTGTGGGGTTCCTCTGTTACCTTTAAACTGTGTGCCACGTGGCTTTCTTGTTTACAGTTTTTATTTGTATTGAGTAGAAATGCCCATAACATCCTGGCATCTGGTCTTCTGTGAGAAAAATGTTATTTTTTGTTTTTTTCACATGCTTCTCGGTACATCTCATGTACACCTACACATACTGTACCTTTTTTTTAATTTGATTTAAAAAATATAGACCCGTACCGTACAATGACAAACTTGTTTGTGTTTTTTAATTCAGAAAAAACTCAAAGGTTCAGAAAAGGGGGAAGATTAATCTGATTGGTCGGCTGCAGCTCACCACAGAGCGAATGAGAGAGGAGGAGAACGAGGGCATCGTCCAGCTCAGGATACTAAGAACGCAGGTATGAGCTCACAGCGTGCTGACGGACACCACCTGCTGTGAATAAATGGTTTCACCTTCCAGTTCCCATCATGCACTTTCAACAGACACCTGCGGTCATGTTTATATAAACTCTAAAATAAACTAGAATATAATCCATCTCTTTTACAGTGCACTTTCTGACCCATTTGTTTATCATTTTTCACACCGTTCTGTCTGTTTCTGATGTGCAGGAGGCCATAATCCAGATCATGAAGATGAGGAAGCGCATCAACAACGCCCAGCTGCAGACGGAGCTGGTGGAGATCCTAAAGAACATGTTTTTACCTCAGAAGAAGATGATCAAGGAGCAGATCGAGTGGCTGATAGATCACAAGTACATCAAGCGGGATGAGACCGATATAAACACCTTCATCTACATGGCGTAGCACAGCACATTAGGATGACTCGTGTTGACTTTGGTTTCAGTGGATCAGGCCTGATGGACTCTAGGATACTTCCAGGCTCCCCGTCCTCTATTTAAAAAAGAAAAAAAAAAAAAATCCAATCTTGTGCAGGGAGGCATGAATTTAAGACTGAGACCTACCTATTTAAAAAAAAACGTGGAACTTCCTGCCTTAAAGTTGTACAAAGAAAAAAAGAAGAATGCAGAAGTTGCAGTGGGAGTCTTCACCAAGTGGTTATAACTGTTTTTAGTTGGAGGGAGTTTCCTCGCTGTCCAGATGAGGCTATTAATTGTTGATGGTCTGTTTTTGATGCCGTGGTGTGTCATCTGGGCAGCTACTTCTACAACACTCGATGCTTGTGCAAGTCTAAAAGGCATGCTGACAGGAAAAGCTGAGGAACGTTGGATCTCAAAATATCTGCAGTCCAGTTTTAATCCACGTCAAAAACCCCAGACCATCTGAACCTTGAACAAAACGCTCTTCACTCAATGGCTGCTTTAACCCAGCTAGTCGGTTTGTCGCGGGGGGCCCCGATGCTGTTGTGACTCTCTGCAATCATAGTTAAAGTGATCAAACACTTAATCCGGATATTCAGTGTGTATAAAGAGGCAGATAAGCACTTCACAGTTTGCAGGACTGAACCAGACAGCAACGCAGAGCCAGCTCCAAACCCCCCGTCAAGCCTCTGTCCCTGGGTAAAAAGGAGAATGTGGAGAGGGGGGGGGGGCGCATATTGCTATAATCCAGAATCCATTTCCCTCTACCAAGTGTACCCAGGGACAGAGGTGGTGTTGGAGTCAAAGCAGGAGCTCAGCTCATGTTTGTGACTGCTCTCCTTTCTGCAGGAAGCCTGGGAGAAGAGGCTGAGGTCAGTATTACATGTGGTAAATACTACAATTCAAAGCTATTGGAGAGTGTACCATGAGATGTGAATAATGAAATGATTAAATAAACAGCACCTTATTATAAAACCACATGCAGGCTTGTCATTCATCCTAACCTTGGTTTGTTTTTTGGTCTGCATACAAATGAAATTATTAACGTTTTATCTTCCAGGGAGTGTTTTGAAGGGGACCCCTGCCAATTTTACACTCAAAAGAATAATTCAACATTTTTTTAATCTCTTTTTGCAGAGAGTTGGATAAGAAGATTGATTACGCTCATGTCTTTACGGTAAATATGAAGCTACAGCCTGCAGCTGGTTAACTTAGCATAAAGACTGGAAACGGGGAAATAGCTAGCCAACTGAAGCTCTTACCACCTTTTGATTTTGTATGGATTAAAAAATTAAATAAAATAACATACAAAGTGTTACTTAGTGAGCTTTAGAGGTGCTGGTAGGTGAATGTTTTTGTCTTTGGGCAGAGGTAAAAAAAGAGGCTAGCAGTCTCCTCACCGGCTGCTGGCTGTAGCTTCATATTTAGCAGACAACCACAGAAGTGTGAGGAGGCCTTGGGAGTAGAAAGTTATAAGATCAGAGCCTGTATTTATCAAACTTCTAACAATTGCGCGTAAGAAGAAGAAAATACAGTATGTAGCCGTTCACAAAGGTTTCCCATCCAAGTTGGGCTGATGACAGCTGGACCTCACCTGCTGTGACGACCATTAGTTCTCTTCTTTTTCTGCCATTGACTTCCATCCTTTGTCTTCAAATACAACTTTTCACATTTAATTGATTCTTAAACAGCTTCATAATTTAGGAGAATGCTTCGGACTTCAACCAAGCAAAGCAAGTGACATAAATTGTCACCAATAACTAACCAATTTTACATTTTACACAACGGTCAACTCTGCTGTTCTCCCTCTTGCATCATTTTCTTCCTCATTCCATTAATGGAAAGAAAACTTCTTATATCTACCAGCAGGTGGTTCAGAGGTGAACAGTAACCACATCAGCTGTTAGTCCACTAACTATGGGACTGTATACATGCACATACTTATCAGTATATGTGTGTTTATGCTCACCACTCCCTGTTTAGATCTTGTAGATGGATATGTCATAAAGACATGACTCATGTGAAGCAACCAGTAGGCTAGCTGTTTGGAGTAAGTAACATCTTTTTTGAAAAGGCTGAAGTGTTACCAGCCAAGTGCCGTATAAGTCCAAACACATTCACACAAAAACAACATTGAATACCACATGTGGTGGTGCACCTTGAGCAAGACACTGAACACTAGCACTTTGAGAACTGTTAAGGTTGAAAAGTGATTTATAAGTGAAATACAAGACCTTCAGTTAACGGACTAACTACGTTTTAACATCAGCATGCTTACAGTGATGTTAAACCAAGTTAAATGACACCCCCCCTTCATGGAGACAAGAGGAGCATTTAATTATGGCTGACCAGTAGATGGCACCAGAGCAATGCTGCTCCAAACCTTGATTTGAAGAATGAGCAGCAAGTGTTTCCTCTTCCTCTCACTGTCTCTCTCCTCTCCGTTTTCAACTGTTGGCGTATTAGATGTGCGTCTGAGACGGATGCAGTTTCTGTGTTGAGGTTGTAAGAAGCTATATAGATATATTTAGATATAGATTTTCTGTCAGGACTGTTTTAAGGATTCACTTCTAGTCAATCAATATCATCACACGGATTCCCGTTTGTCAATATATTGGCCTGCAATAACACACCATTTAGCGTCGACCACCTCTTGTATGATTGATGTGATGCAGTTTGATTGATTGCATTTTTATTATAGAATTATTCAATATTGTATTGATTGTTAATGGGGCTGAAGCAATTTCAAATAACCACATTTGGTTTAGATTTCACACATATATGCATTGGTTTATTTATTATCACTGTAAAGTGACTGCTTTACAGGCTTTTTGTTATTAATATATATTTAATATATAATATGTTATTTTCTCTGTTTGATCATGTGTTGATCACAAAAAAATAGTCATATATGAAGATAAACTTATATCAATGCTAAATAACTGCTCTGTCAGCATTGAGTCAACTGAGTTACTTTATTTTTTTCTGGAACAGTTCTGCTGAAATTATTGGGTTCTTATCAGATTGAATACGAGCAATGTTGGAAAGTAACTAAGTACATTTACTCAAATACTGTACTTAAATACATTTTGTGATACATAAATCAACTAATAAATTATGATGTATGATGTAGATTAAGCTACTCAGCAGTATATAAAGTATATACTTCTTCCACCGCTGAGTAAAAGTAGCATCAAAATATACTTAAAGTACCAAAAGTTAAAGTATTCATTATGCCGAATGGCTCATTTGATGCATCAATTATGCATGAATGTGTACATCACTGTAATGTTCTGGCTGGTAAAGTGGGGCTGATTTTAACTACTTTATATAATGCTGTGTAGCTTAATCCATAATAATACCATAATATCCTAATTTATTGGTTGATTATATTTTGTATTAATAATGTGACTCTGCAAAGTAACTATTAACTAAAGCTTTATATAAACATAAATGTAGTGGAGTTAAAAGTACAATATTTGCCTCCAAAATGTAGTGGAGTTAAAGTATAAAGTGGCATAAAATAGAAATACTTAAGTAAGGGGCAAGTACCTCGAAATTGTACTTATGTACAGTACAGTACTACCAACACTGCATGAACTTAACTGAAATGTTAAATAACTTAAGGTAAGATTGTTTGGTTTTGACAGGGAAAATATAATGTTTCATGCCCTTTGAATGAAAAGGTTCACCTCATGGTATATGTTAAAGGTTAATAATGTAATGTAACATCTAATTAAATTAATATCCTTATGTGGTATTTGACCAGACGGTATTTCTTGTCCCATATCCAAAATCTTCTGGCCCATATTGTTTTTGCGGATATTTGTGAAATATACAGAAATAAGAAATAAAACTGCCTGTGATTATTTTTCAGTTACATCTTCTCAGGTGTTACATAGAGACAGCAATGAAAAAGGAAGGCTGTAATTAGGAGGATAGTTTTTTCTTAATTACTGCATATTGCATCCTCTTGTTATTGGTGACAAAGGGGATTACAGCAGGCCCTGTTAGCTGTGCGCATGCTCAGTCTGCAGCAGCCCCCCCCCCATCCGCACGCAACCTCCTCTCGCGGTTGAGCTGAGGACCACTGTCAGGTACTAGTACAGGAAACATAACACTTCCTGTTCTTACCTTCAAAATAAAACTTCTTGAGGCGTTTGAGAAACGATACTAAACTTATATTAATAGCAAATTTATCATATTATAATATCAATGATGATGAAATGATCTTTTGATCCATAAGTAACATTTTTGATATAGGCCTTCCAGATAAACTGATTTTTTTTGGTCACCTAGGGGCAGCGGAAACAAGCTGTAAACAACGCTGACACTGTTGAAGTTGATAAGGCGAACTTTTTTTTTTGCAAAGTTGCCTATTCATTTACGCATCCAGCAAATACTGAATTATAATATCGCATTAATTTGGAGTTGTGTTTTTGGCTACCTGGCAAATGTAAGTCCAATGTTCACTCACCGTAGCTCCGTTTTTGGTCTTTGCTAATTAACTCCTTGTGGAAGTAACTGATTGTTAAGCTAGCTGCTCCGCTAACATTATGTTCACCAGTTAGCTAGTTGCTATGACATCGCTAACTTCGTCGTTTGGTGCTAGGCTTAGTTTATATGTGATTATTAAGCATTTTAAACCAAAACTGTAAAGTTGCGGGATGTAAAACCTAAATATTAATGCTAACTGATTGAAGCTAGCTTGAGAGGAACTGAGTCCGGTGACAGTTATCTTTGGGTTCATCACAATTTTGCATGACACATAGTCATTGAATCCATTGTTATTATAAAAAATGTCGATTATAGACTTTTTAAATTTTGCAAAACATAGCTGGTATAAATACACCCACCAACATTAGCTGCATTTTTAAAAAATAAATCATTTTATTTTGAAATTAGGAGCACAGAACTTCCTGTCTTCGCGCTGTGTACTCCGCGGCAGCTTGACGCTGCTCGGGTGAGGAGAGGAGAGAGGAGCTCCGCCAGCGGACCAGGGAGAGCGTGGTGAGGAATCCCAGCAGCCCCAGGAGAGTGAGAGCCGGACCGGCTGGACCCCCGGAGGAGGACCCGAGAGAGAACCACGTTGCCACGGGAGAGGCCTCAGTTCAGGTAACCGTGCCGTGAAACCGGTTCTCACTGCATCCCGAGCAGGCAGGTGCTTTGAAGGGCTGCTGGAGATGGAGAGGCGGCGGTCTGCGAGCCGCAAGAAGCGGCTTGTTATGTCTCAGGAGATCCGAGATCCTATTACTTACTTACCGTAGTCGTCTGATTTATGTGGCCTCTCTGTCCGGGGTGGCTGAGCCGATAGCGTGAGATGAGGGTGGGGGTGAGAAGAAATATTCATCAAACCACCGAATTGTACCGGTGTGAAATGTGCTTTACGTTTTTACTTTGCGCAAAAAATAGCGGCATATATCGGATCTCAGAGCCGCTGCTGGCGCTTTACTGCTTCTATCTGTATGCTGCTGAGCTTGTTTTCACTGTCAGTAGAATATATGGGCGTTAATTGGGTTTGGCAAAGGTGGGGCTTTCAATATACCATTTAAAACATGTTATATTGTTTTCATAATTACCATGTAGAGCGAAGATAAAGCCACAGTTGCCATATACTTATATGGGAGCCACATCTGAAAATAACATCAGGGGAGCAATCAGGAGCAGAGATATCTTCAAGCATAGTTTGGTAACATTAAACAAAATAACACTGAACATATCAGTCATCAATAACGGCTCCCCTTGTAAGTTTTGGTGTCAGCTGAAATCAAACTGGGACTTGTTTGTGAGTTCTTGTGTCATGTTTTGGACGCCCCTGCCTTTACTGCCTCCGTCTGATGCTGTGGAGCCTGTTTTCCTCTGCATGAGGAGCAATCAATTAATAATTTCAGAAGTGTATTGCTCTGCAGAGCACCAGGAGGGGAATGAATGCACATTAATAGTCTATGCCCATGTGTAAACCCCAGTTTAGGCTGCTTGCCAGGTGTAATAGTCTGAAAAGTGGAGTCCTGAGACTCCCAGCAGGTCTTATAGGGGTTTCTACGGGTTCTAAAATCACTATAAATTGTCAAGAGGTCTTTCAACAGTGGCTGATTTAAAAACGGATTTGAGTCTTACTGCTGTTATCTGATATAATGATACACAGTCCAATTTCATACAAAAATAACTGCAAAAATTGACTTATTATCAAATAGGGGTCCATGGCCCAACTGTGTCCCGATCTGGGGGTCTTTCACTGGAAAAGTGATCAGCATCAACCTTAGTGCACTTCAAGTAAGATTCCTAAAGATAAAAAAAATTGGCGACCTGACCTTTCAAGCGTATGTGCCTATTCTGCATTATTGTTCATTAGAAAAAGATAAAAAAAACAATATCCCACGTGATTGATCCACAAGAAAAAAATCAATGCTGTGCTGTTATCAGGATTAAGTGTGACTCCAATAACAAGTGCATAGCAACCTCGTGTCTTATTGTATTACCAGAGTCAATAAAATAGTTTATAACTTGATATTTGGACAGTGTTTTTGATAATACTCTCCCTCACTACGTGAACTCATAGCAGGTAATAATGCCATTCAAATGAATGGGAGATCCTGTGCTAACCAGAATTAAAGTGAATAAATCAAGCTGAGCGGACTTTGTAAGCAGAGGGAAGTGACTTTCAGTGTAAGTGTCGTGTGTCATGGCCAAGCCTTCAGTAGCTGGCAGCAGGAGAAGATACTGCAGAGAGGAGATCACGATGCTGGGAGGGATGGGAGGCTGGGATAGCCCTCCTCCCTGATGCAGGAAGGTGGTGGTGGTGGGGGGGTGGATGAGGGATGGTCTGGCTCACCCCTCCCTCCCTTTTTCTCCCACTCTCTCTCTCTTTCTCTCTATCTCCCTCTCTCTCTCTTTGGTATACTGGTGCATTACTGCTCACTGTTCACTTCTCTGAGTGTAATCAGTCTGTCAGCAGAAGCAGACTCAATCAGTCACTCCCCCACCACCACCGACACCAACCCCCGAACACACTCCTCCCTGATCTCTGACCAGAACACTGCCAGAATCTGCTGCTGCCTGCTGTGCATGTTAATGAGGTGATGCACAGTTTGGTGAACAGTTATAATCATGATATCTAATCGGGGAGAAGAAATCATGTTTTCCTTGACATCAAAACAATGTAATGTTCCCTTTGAGGACTCAAAGAGTCTATGTGGCTCTTGTTCCTTATCTCTGATGGCATCATTAATAATAATATTCATGTGCTGTCTAATATTTGCATCATTCTCTAATTTTATGATCCTGCAGCAAACATACAGATATATACTACTATACTGCTATAATACAGATGTAACCACTGGATATACATGTGTTTACGCTTCTCTTTGTATTTCTTAGTGGGAGTTAACGTTGATTCCTGCATGCACACTGTACATCTGCATTGAAATGGTCACTCCAGAGAAACTCAGTAGCCTAGAGTCACTAGCAACAACATGGCAACATCATACCCAGAATAAAACAGTTAAAGTAACAGGCTCTCCCTGTGACGCCAGGGAGAGTGCGGGGAAAAGTGTAGGCTGGTGCACCATTATCCTCCGGTGAGTCTGCCTCCCTAGATATAAGTAGATTTGACCTTTTTTCTAAATCAATTGATTGGTCAAAAGGAAGCGTTTAGCTGCCCAGGGCTAAACACTCTGGTCCCCTTTTGTTGTAACAAAGGAGCTGTCCATGGTGTTGCTCAGTTTGCTCTATGTAGTTCATAGATAAATGCTGTCCATGGTGCTGCCACAGTGGCTCAATGCTCAGCCAATCAGGAACCAGGGGCTGGTTTTATGGTTTTACAGAGATATTTTAGACTGGTCTGTGGCCTTAATTTTAGACTAGTCTAAAGCAAGTTAAACAGTTTCATAAGCATAAAGACTGACATACTGTAGGCCTGAAAAGTTAACCATGTTTCCATGGTAACAATCAGCGACACCTGCTGACCAGTGGCACCAAAGGACAAAAAAAAAAGAGGAAAACGTGGCTCATAATGTTGTGGAACGACTAATGAGAGAGTTTTTAGAGACTGTTGGAAATATGCAGCAGTGAGGACGTCGTCAGTCGCTTGTCCAAGGGAACTTTCCTGAGCATGTCTCGATGCTCCTGTCGACTCTTAGATAGTAATAAATTTACTGTTTCCAAATCAGTTTTTTTGTTTTTGCTGAATTTTTCCCAGTAACATGTCCTTGTAACTGCCATGTTTGAATGTGATGTCCCATTACCTGCAGAATAAATGAAAAGAGACAAATGAAAGTTAAGTGAAAGACTCTGAAGTCTCAGCTCTACTGAGCTTAAAGCATCGTTCAGCTCATTGTTTTGGTTGGCCCGCAACTTTACTGTTTTGGTTCACTCTCGCCGCTCTTATAGCATCGTTTCCAGGAACAGCAGGCAGCTGTTTTCAGCAAAACATGCTCTGATAACCTCACTGTACTACCTGCCCAGCATTAAACAGCAGACAGACAAAGCTGGCTATTAGCTGGTGAACATAGTGGAGCATTTAGCAGCTGAAAAGCCAGATATTTCCCTCAGGAGTTGGTGGAGAAAAAGGAGCTAAAAGGAGAGTGAACTGTTTAGTAGCCAGAAACACAACTACAAATGAATGCTAATGTTGCTCTGCTGGATGTATAAACAGGCAACTGACTGCTAACAAGTTAGCCACATCAACTTTAAAAGGTGATAATATGTCAGTGTTGTCTTTGCAGCTTGTTTCCGCTGCAGTTATTACAGGTTTAAAGAAGGTTTAGGAACAAACAGATAATGTACATTTACAATTGAAATAGCTCTTATTTGAATAGAATAGGTGCTGCTGTCTCTTGAGGCAACGGTGGGATTCTTTTGTCACCTCTTCGAGTCTAGTTCATGAAGTCTGTACATCTTCATGCCGCTGCTTGTTGCAGGTACACACACACACACACACACACACACACACCAATAGTGTCACATCACCACCGTAAGCATTTGTTTTTAAAAGAGAAGTTGTGCTCTGTGCCATACATCAGTTTGTCAGTCAAACGTCTGCCATTGTACCATTATCAAAACTCTGTGGTACTTTTGCCAGTATACCAGTATGCCAATACAGTGCCGTGCTACACCAGGAGAAAGAGATGAATGTTGACATGTGCTGACCAGCAGTTACTCCTGCTCAGTAAGGCTAGCAGAGCGGAATGAAGCCGGACTGTGGCTCATATTCACCCATTTCTTCAGGTGTGTTGTTCAGTTGCAGCACAGATCATAGACCAGTCTGGGACTGGGATTGGTTTGTTAGGACTGCTTTGGCCTCTCCACCAAAGTCTCCAACTTCACAAGCTTCTATTACTGCTCAGTAAACAATCAGTGAAACGCCAGAGGAGCTGCGCACACAGTCAGAAATGAGGAGAGAGTAAGCATCATGAATTATTTGTCATCCCAGATCAACACGTTAGACTTGTAGCTAATGATTAACATACATTGCTAGAAACACTGCATTACACACTGTATTAATAAGTCCACAGTGCTCCCATCTGCTGGAAGGGCCACTTTGTTTCCTTCTACTCGCTCCTCAGATTATTGATCATTGGTTGAGTGACTTTCCCCTCCAGCCTTTCACCTCTCTCCTCTGCAGGAGCTGTCATTTCTGAATCATGACTGAATTGTTTTGGGGGGGCTGGCTGCATCATCTTTCACTCATGAATTCTTAAACTGTCATTTCGTCCTCAGCAGAAGTTTCCCTCCTCTGCAAATTTCTCCTCTGCAACATATTCTTTCTCATGTTTTAGCATATTTTACACTTTCCTTTAAACATAATCTGCCATAGACGGATTATTTGTACAAAAATAAATGAAACTCTCATTAACGTAGTGCTGTGCCTCTTTCTCAGTTTTCTCAATTTTGGTGATCAAATAACTTAGTTTGATTAATCTAATCTTTCCCAGCCATCTTGTCTCTCTCGTGGCTTTATGTTGTCCATTATCTCAGAAATAATCATAAACAAACTGGCCTCTTATAGCCACTTTTTGACTAACAGGATCTGTCCCATCTCCTGTGGTTTGTTGCAGTCCCATTCTTCCTGTAGCGTAGGCGGTTTTTATTATATTTATTCCTTATTCCTTTCAATACTTTGCCATCTGTTTTGCTTCCCCACTCGTAGGAGAGCTGAAGTCTTATATCATCACAGATCACGTCTTCCCAAACATCTGCCTGCAGTCCAACAGTATTTTTTTCCACATTAAAGCATCTGTGCCCGCTAATGTATCGGTGAACGTTTGTGCCTTTTTGCGATGAAGGCTTTAGATAAAGATAGATAGAATTTCTCTTTCATAGGTGACTTCTCTCAGTGAATCTAGAAACTATCACAGTTCAGATGTTGACATACTTGACATTTACCTGGGTCAGATAAGACTGGTGTGCAGATGAAAAATGAAGCAGTTGATGGTGAGATTTCTTTAATGATCCAACAGGCAAAAGTCTGAACAATTTCAAGACTTCTGTGCATCACGTCGAGCACAATCGTCAAGCGTGGATAACTTTCATTTAGAGCAGAGACGCTTGGCATCCCCAGATGCTGCACAATTTGTAAGACGTGTACGCAATTTAAAAATAATTAGTTCTAAATGAATTAATCATAACAGGAACAACAGTGCAGAACAGGAGTGTCAATCTGAAAAAGAATCAAGTCTGCAGATATGGAAAAACTCAACTTAAACAATACTGTTTAACCAGATTTGCATCTTTTAGCTCATTGTTTTTGGTTTCCTCATTTCCTGCTGTTGTCAGTCAGAGTTCTCAACAAAATGAGCTGGTGAAAAAAGTGGAACAGACCCAGATATTTTTCTTAGGCGTTGGTTGGTCAAGTGGACAGAAACACGACTCCAGATGAGTGCTAATGTTGTAAATAGGAAACTATTAGCTCACACATTATATTATATCAGCTTTATAAGGTCATTATATGTCAGATGCGCTTGTTAGCTGTGACCATGCATGTTAAGACTGATCATTGATGATGGATGATTGGGTATTTCTTGGAAGATTTGAGGATAACACAGTGTGTTCTGTTTGTCATAAAGAAGCCTTTCAGCTTTAATTCAGAGCTTGTTGTTGTGCAGTAGTAAAGGCATCCAGTGTAGCAGCTTCTCAGGGTTCGTTCTCTGCAGGTAATGCTGTTGGCTGTCTGCAGAGGCCAGATGACAGCATGGTTTTCCCCATTGCAGTCACGAGCCAAGACACCGGACCATCTGTCAGATTTAACTTCCAACTGCGACCTCCTCATTCCCCTAGGAATTTACTTTACCACTCACTCAAGAGCGAGCTAGCTTGTTAATGCCTCTGAATTGAAGTTACTGGATATTTTCTTTAATTAAGGGCAAAGATTGTGCAGACTCAAGGCTTTAGTTAATGGTAACAACACAGACCAGGTGTTATCTGAGACCTTCGCTTGTAGACCTGCTCCCGCAGTTTGTATAAAGGGGTCTTCTTCATATTATTCATATTCATGTTTGATAATAAAGATTATTGAATGCTCTAAAGCCAGTTTCACAGCCTGTTTGGATTCTACTGAAAGAATTGGATCTCCCTGGATGTCAGGAAAAGTTGCTTCTTGATGTCTTCAGCTTAATGATATTTGAAAGGTACAGTAGTCAGATTTCAAGTTGCTCCTTTTTGATTTGGCGTCCCTCCATTTTCTGTTCACTTCATTTTCCCCAGATATTAGATGTCACTGAGCACCGCTGGAAGGTGAAAAGGTCAACTCAGCCCAATTAAAAAATACTTCATTTGATGGTCCTGCTTGGTGGTAATGTGGCATTAAGAGACTTAAACTGGATTTGGTTTTATTACTTTGCTGCAGTGAGCAGGTTGGAATGGATGATGAATTTTAAACTAAACGGTTATATTATGGGTAACATGCACTAAATGTACATGTTTTTTATGTTTTCTTCTTCTCTTTTATGTTGTTGCATGTTGTATGACTTCATTCAATTAGATCAGAGGCTGTAACAAATATTGTCATTATTGATTAATCTACAGGATACTTTCTTGATTAATCGATTGATCATTTGGTCTATAAAATGTCATCAGATAGTGAAAAGGAGCTATTTAAAGTTCCCAAAGCCCAAGTTTACATATTCCTATTGCTTATTTTGTTTGACCAACAGCTGAAAACCCAAAGATATTCTGCTTACTATCAAAGAAGACTTTAGGAAGAAAAACAGCAGATATTCTCCTTTTAGGGGCTAGAACCAGAATATTTTGCATTTTTGCTTAAATGATGACAAAAGGGGCTTTTGTCCAAAGTGTCATACAAATGAGCATTTTTTTAGTAAAAAGAAGTAAAAATGTTTGGACAGGTTTAATTGAATTTGATCCTAGATACATTGGATTATTCCATCTCCACCTGGTATCAACATGTTAAAAGGATCATGACATCTGGTTATTGGGTCTTTGCATTTACACCTGGTATTAATACGTTTTCAATTGAGTTCAATTCTACCCGCATTGTAATATGGATTTTAATATGCAAATTGGGTCGGCGGATCATGGGATCAAGGAAGCAATATGAGATACTTTCAAGGGACCACTACGACAGAAAAGGCAAGGGTCAAAACAGACAAGGTTACATAGGCTACTTTTCGGTTGCTTGGCTAATAGGCTAACATCACTTATGGTGTAAGGAGGTTGGTACCATTAGTGCTATCTCAGCTAACCTTGTCAGTCTCTTTGAGAGTCTCCTAAAGCGATGCTTTGTATATATGGGCTGGTTGTCTGTAGCTTCTTGACTAGCAGATAGCTGGAAGGGGCAGAGTTAGGATATTCCTCTTATAGGGGGGCTGTTTACAGGTCTTTTGGAGTACTGCTTCATATCTGAAGACTACAAGTTTGAAAATGAAAAAAAATGAAAAAATCTGGGATGTTGGAGTTAGAAAGAAGTGAGCTTACCAGACCTCTGTAGCCCGTTCCTCATCTCTGCTTGAGGCTAGCGACTCAAGGCTATATTAGCAGCTACTAGCTTAACACACTTGAATCTCTGACCGAACTGTAGGCGGTCGAGTTGCATTCTGGGTAATGTAGGTGCCGAGCTTTGACAAGGATGAAGAATGCATGTAATATAAAAGACGAAAGCATTTTTTTAAAAACTGTGCATCGTGAATCCGACAGTGTTACAGAAGTGCGATGCTAATGGGTGGAGAACTCCTTTAAGAATGAGGTCACCTGCCTGAGATCTGATTGCATGCATTTAATACGTGTATTTACACTGGGATCAACATGTATTTGTCCTGACCCAGATGAGATATCCAGATAAAGATAGCATGCTAATAGCAGTTGTAAATGGGATGTTTCTGCACTGGTTCATCCGTGTGCTATTCTCTGTCAACACATTCCCGTTCGACAAACAACACCTCATCTGAGAGCTTAACAAGAGTTTGAAAAGCTCTAAAGGAACGATCCCTCCTACATCATCTGAACATCCCTCCCCCGCCTCCCTGCTGGAGCGTCCGTTAAAAGCTGACTCCTACCACTCAAGTGCCTCGAGCAGTTGGATGATACTGTGGTGTCTTTTGCATTCAGTATGTTTTTTTTTTTCTTGCAGAATGTGTTGGCTTTAAAACTAGAACTTATCAGAGATACAGTGTTATTCGATTTGTTGGCCAAAACATTGCACTTATGTTTAATTAAAGTTATGTTTGAGATAATTAAACAGTGTCGCTGTTACAGTCCATCAGAGAGCTCCAAAAAGTTTGTTTTTTAGTTGTTAAATAACTTGCTCGCGTGCGGTCACAGTTTTTTAAAGATCCTTATAAAATTGTGTTCTTACTTCAGATCTCTTCAGAAACTAACTAATCTACAGAAAACAAATTTAAAATTTCGAACTTTATTGTCATGCCAGAAATCCTTTTATATAGTGTACAAAAGCACTGTTCAGGTAAATTCTATCATTTTTAGGTGCTTATTGGCAATTCAATCAGAATAAAGCTGGCTGTCAAATTAACCTTGAGGACAGCAGGCCTGTATTGATCTGCATGTAGATGTAGATATGGATTTGTCAAGTCCTGATCTCTACCACCTCTTAGGATTTACAAAGGTGTCCTCAACCTCATCTCCACCCCTCAAATTATACATTCAAATTAGGCAGAAATCATCCCGAACAATACACAATATCTTTAAGTCCTGAGACTTTTGCACTCAACCAGATCCCCACCCAACCAGTTCATGTTAACGTGAGCGCTGTACACTGTTCGGTTCAGCTAAGGCCCTACTGTGATTAAGAGGAATCCTGTTAAAGCTCCTTAAACAGTTTACCATCGCATGGAAACACTGTGTGCTCAAGCAACTCCTTTGCTGCAGTGAGCCTGAGTGTTGATGAGTAAAGCTACTGCTGATACAAACTCCCACACTGTGCTTTGAAATGCATGCATTTAATGTGAAAACAGTGGTAGGCCTTTACCGTAAAACTGCAAGAGTAGACCGTGTCATTAGGTTTTATCTAATGTTACCAAAGATGCACTCTCATGTAATTCTTCTAAAAGTAGATTTTCTGCACTTTTTGCACGGAAGAAACACATTTTATCACATTTTTGACAAAGCTTAGACAAGCTGATGTTACACCTTATTAACTTTTCAATCCACAAGCTTCTAGTATAACCAGAGATACTGAAGGGACAGCTACCTTGATGGAAATGGCATCGCTAAAACTTTGATGGCAATTAATTAATCATTTAGCAAAGCTTTCAAGCAAAACCGTAAAATAAAAAGTCCTTGTTCCAGCTTCTTGGTTGTAAAGATTTGCCTCATGTCAGTGATTCCCAACCTGGGGCTCGAGACCCCTCCAGTGGGCACAGGATGAGATAGGTTGTGAACAAAAAAAAACGTTAAATAAAGTTCTGCTGCACAAATTGGATTATCACACAAATTGGATTTATCTCCGATCTTTGCTTTTTGCACAAAATGTGTTGGGTGAAATAGTTTTACCTCTTAATTCCTGGGAAATGTATTAGATAAGACAATATGAGAAGTTGAAAGATTAAAACTTTTTACCAAACCAAAGCCAAACAGGGTGTCTGCAGGTCTTTGAAAAGTCTTAAAAAGCAGTGAATTCAGTTTTCCTCAAAAAAGGCTTTAGATGTTTTCTCTTGCCTGTCGTAGGCAGTAATATTGTTTAGTCTTATTATTGTAAAGTCTCACATTTCATTTGGTTAACTTGTAGACACCTGTAATGACAGGAAGCAAGCAGACACTGCTTTATTTTAATAGTTGGTCGGACAAAACACACAATTTAATGACGTCATCCAGGACACTTTCATTATTCTCTGACATTTAACAGACCTGACAATTAGACAATAGTCAGTTGATGAATCTGTGAAGAAAGTAATCCTTAGTTGCAGCCGTCAAGAAACATAAACTGTTAGTCAGTCCGTAACGAGCGCAGCCGTGCTTGAAACATCGTTGTTGAAGCGTTCGGTGACCTGAAAGGCTTTGAATGCAGGTAATAAATCTCTTGTTCATTGTCAATAATTCTAAGAAGTATTCAGAAGTATTGATTATGCAATGACATGACACGGATAGATTAAGAAGTATGCAAATTGATGACCATGAAAAGTTCAGCCATGAATAATTTCTCTCATCTGGAACACATATCGACTGTCCACGTGTCGAGGCTCTCTGATGGCACAGCTCTTGTGAAATATGAAGACTAGTTGATTATGGTGCTCACAGTTACCTTTTTCTAATGGTGCAACTAATGAGCATTTAATTTATTATCATTAAATAATTGATTAGCCGTGTTATCTGTGAATGTTCATAAATCGCAAGTTATCAGAGCTCAAAATAACGTCTTCAGTCCAACTGCCAGAAAACTGCCAGTAATCATGTCTTCTCGATCAGTACATTTCAGCGATAAATACATTTCCAGATGTTCCTGAAGCCTGTTGATCTAAATGTCTTCATTAAAAATTCATGGAAGTGACAAATCTGACTGATGGCTGTGAAGCATTAATGAGGTCTCACAGATTGTTTCTTTATCCAGCGTGTGCTCGGGAATAAAGAAAATCTAAAATTTCATGTTTCAACTGCTTAAAGCTCCACTAATCAATATTGTCATATACATCCTTACTAAAATGGTTTGAGGCCGATACCAATATTGTAATATTTCAACTGTCTTTCGGCAAATATTTGTTTTTGAAATGACTATGTTTGAGGGGAAAAGTGTCATCACTCCGGTGAACATAGTGGATGATTTAGCAGCTGACCAGATATTTCCTTTAGGAGTTGGTGGAGACCAAAGACAGAAGTAAAAAGGAGAGTTAATTATTAATGATTAACTGATTAATACATGTAAATGAATATAGGGGTGACAATATTGTATTGCGATAATTAGCACAGTGTAATCTCTGTGTTGGTCATGCAGACTGGAGAGGACACTAGGTAATACAATAACATTTAGGTAGGAAGGTTTGTGTTTATCCAGTGTTTCAGAATTGATTATCCCTTCAATAGCTCCATGTTAGCTTGCCTCCACGCTGACTCACCAGTCCCTCTGTACCGTGTGCCCTGCCAGTACTGAGCTGATCAATGTGTACATGGCTCCTTTAATGCATAGCAGTGATAATTAGGCCCCGGAGGATATCAGTGAATTGACAGATTAATCATTTTGACCCAGTGAACCAAGGCTGTGCTCAAGGCAGCGGCGCACATCGACTTCCTATTTCCACTGTGAGCCTTCACTGTTAAGGTATTAAAGTCTGCTGTCAGTCAGCTTTGTGTGACTGAGTGAGTGAGTGAGTGGAAGAAGAGGTGTAGGGGGGAAAATTGGTTTTCCAAATGCCAGGGGAAGTCACTTGTTGAAGAGAAACCAGTTTTCGGGATGAAATACAGTGTTCATAAAATGTGTGAGTGGACGTGTGATGATATGATGCCTGTGATATGTGCTGAACTGATTGCTGGGTCTGACTGGTGTCCGTCCTCGTCGTCTTGGTTGTGTCCTCCAGGGCTGCAGTATGTTCACTTCAGTGAAGGCCTTCGAGGGGCAGCAGTACTCCACCCTGAAGAGGCAGTGCTTGCAGAGTGGTCTGCTGTTTGAGGACCCCCGCTTCCCCGCCACCGACGACACGCTCTTTCACCAGGGCAACAGGATCGGACGCGTGGTCTGGAAGAGGCCTCGGGTAAGTTGGTGTGTGCAGTAAATGAGTTTCAACTGATAACAACTGATGGATATTTATGGTTTGAGGCTGCTGGTATCTCATAGATATTTCTGACCTTTTATCAGGCCCCAAAAGTTTCAAAATATATACAGAAGTGTGTGGGACAAAATGATAATGGGTGCTAATACATATAATGTATAAAATTCACTCAGCAGGATGTCCAGAAAATGGGCCGGGAACAGCCAAACAAGGACAATTAAACAAAAAGAATTATAGTACAACCATCCTACCTTATTTCTACTTCATCACTTGGGTCTTAGGCAGATCAGATAGCTATCAGATAGAAGTGTAAATGCACTCAAGCAGCATTCAGGATGAATTGAAATCCAATTGCTCAAACTCTCAGGAGGTGTCTTGAGACACATTCTCACCAGATGTTGACAAGGTATGAACACATATGTAACGTTTACTCCTTCGAAGTCTTAACTACGTCAGTAAGCAGACTGCAGAAGAAGCCTCTGTCTCGTCTGCCTCCTGTGGTAATGGCAGCTGAATTGACACTGAAATGTTTCTTCCTGTAAACCAGCAGAGATAAAAGCGACTAAAAGCGATTTCAATTGCAGAGAGTGAAGACGAGTGAAGAACTTTTGTCTCGACTGTAGTCCAAACAAGCGATTTCTCCATGTGTGTGTGTCAGTACTTAGAGAGTTGTTATTGCTAGCCGTTATTTGTTATAACTAAACTGCTGAAGTGTAAAAGTTATCCTACTTCTGCTGTTTTTGGCAGTTACCCAACAGCTTTAGGAGCATTACCACCATCCTCTGGGCTGGAGTGGAGCTTACACTGATGTGCATGTAGCCGGGAAAATCAAGACAGATGTAGACATGTTTAAATGAAAGTGTGTTGAATCTCATCTGGATTTTATCCGAATACGAGGCACTTGAAATGAAGCGTTAATGGGGCCTCGGTGACCATTGTTACAGATGTAAACAAAATAAACGAATATCTACGTAATCTCAGCACCTGGTCAATCAGTGAGACAGTTGTCAGTTAACCATCAGGCCAAACTCCCTGCAAACACATGATAAGGTCATTTTATGGTTCTGGACATACAGTAAATGGGCAGCGGTTATTGCATCAGGGAGCTCTCAGTGCCAAAGGTCCCTCCAGGAGGAGAGTTTGAAGATCTCTGACGAAATAATTTACCAAATAACTGCATGTCAGTAGTCATCAGTCGTTGCTCCACTCCACTCTTTAGTCTTCTTGTATAAGCCGGTACTGTATGTATGTTTCAGTGGCAGATGATATCAGATGCAGGGCCTCAGGATTTAGAGAGCTGACTCCCCTGCCGCTGTTATCCCCCTCACACAGCAGGCTGTGGCTCTGGATGGAGTAACCTCCTTCTGCCTGTGTGCCGCTGCAGCGACAGCCAGCGTGCATTGCCATGGAAACTGGGTCACACAGATTATATGTTTTGGTCTGTGCTGATGTCAGTCATGCAGACTGAAAACTGGAAGAAGTCAAGAGGAGAAAAAGCAGGAGGAGCATCCTTTTCATTTTCGACGGGACGCGATTTGTGTATTCACTGACAGTGGTTTACGGCAGGAGGTCAGGAACCCTAAACAGACATATTTTAACTCAGCATTTTTATTGAAGCACATGTACTGTATGGACCTATTTTTAGTGAATTACAAACACAAGTAAATTCAACTTGCTTTAGTCATTTTCCATTATGGGCATTATGAGAAGCACATTCTTGAATACAGTAAGATGTGAGGAGATTTAAGAGGGTATTTAATTAGTTAAAATGGTTCTAAAAAGGAGTTGGGGTCCACTGCATGTGGCATCCAGCTTCATACAATTGTCAGCATTTATGTTTTTAGCTTTGACTAAACAAGGTGTCATACCAACATTTGAAACAGTTACATATTTGCACCAAAATCACTTAAAGCTGGGGTAGGCAGTTTTATTTTGGCATAATTTGTCAAAAAATACATAATAAGCTTTCAGTATATTTCAAGTGGTCTGAGAGGAAACTAGACTTCTGCACCTCCTCATGGCTCCATTTTCAGGCTTCAGGAAATCTAGCAATGTGACGGGAGAGTTTGCAATTTGAGGTGCTGACCTTTGAGGGAATGGAGAGCCAAAATGGAGGAAGCTATTGTAGCTTATTAGCTGTGTTGCACCATCTACTTATATTTAACCCCTTCTGTCAAAGTATAGCCTGCTCCACAAAAGAGGAATGGCTCGTTATAAGACAGTTCGTATTCTGGCTAGCTTTTTTCCCCTGTTCAATAAATCTTTTCATTGATTGAAGCGATGTACAATCCCAGTAACAAAAGGCCAGGGGGGAGTAAACAGTACAGTATAGATAAAAATAGAAAGAAGCTCTGGGGGGCTTTTGTGACTGACCTGACATCCCTGGCATGTCCTGGTTGGCTAGCATGTTAGTAGTTAGCTGGCCAGCTACAGCAGCTCACCAAAAGACAAATTTAATTTCACCAACATTTTCATTCTACTAATACAAATTCACTGGAAACCGTCTGCCTCTTCCTCCTAATGGTTGCTGAAAGCTCTTTCTCAATGCAGTGTTTCATTCCGAGGCGAGTGCATGATAATGATGTTAAACTTCAAACTACTTTAGGGACGGAGTGGGTTTGAAAGAATGAAATGTTCAGAACAATCAAAATTTAATGAAGTTCCTGACAAAAGCTCATTTAGAATATCCCACTAATTCTGCAGTGCACTTCAGTCTTTCTAACTTCATACAAAGTATAATATGGTCACACAACATTATTGAACACATTTTGCTTAATTCCTATTCCTAAACAAATGTAATAATATGCAGGGCAAAGTTTCAGTCTTGTAAATTCTTTAATATTGGCCTCTATTTGAAACTGGCTATATTATGCATTGATTTAAATTGTGCGCTGCAGAATTGTCCAATAAGTAGGCAGTTCCTCGGAAGCGGTTTCCCCTGGTAACCCAGTGTTTGTGGATGGTCCTGAAGGACCTCAGTGATGTAGTCATTAATGGGATTCTTAATATTTAGAGCTGTATATTACATAGTGATGGTATGGTGTACTGTGGTGTACTATATGTTATTTTAGCTCTGCATGAGACAGTTGTAGTGCAGTGGTGTGGATTTCTATAAATATCCAAATGTGGAGTTACATTTCAGTGTCCTTTACAGCTTCAAAAGACTGGAAAATGTTCTCCTTTTTAAAAGCCTGCCAGCAGCAGTCTGATATGTAGCAGCGAGTGGACGCATAAAATAAAAAAACAGATTCATCTAAACTGGAAAATCATCTTCATGGATTTCTGCTCCCTAATAGGCTTGTCACACTGCACTTAGCCCCAGGCTAAGGGAGCTGTTAGCCCCAGGCTAAGAAAGCTTTCACACTGGCACAATCCTGGCACAAGTGGGCTAACCCCGACTTTGGCCAAGGGCGTTCTGGCCCTGCTCCAGAGCAGGGTTAGCCCCTGAAAACACAGGGTTAGTGAGCCCAGGGCTAAGAATATGCTGTGTGAAAAGCCTATAAGAGACTTTACATTTTTAGCTCAAACAACTTCTGAATCTTCAGTCTCCATCGGCAAAAACATGGCAGTGATGTTTTCTGTCCACCTCGTTTTATCTCTCACGATTAAACCTGAAATCGATAACAAATCACGCAAGTTTGATGCGGTAAAACAGAGATTTTAAGATGGAACTGAGGTGAATTGTTGTGCAGCAGTTGCAGCACAAAGTAGGAAAGAGTGAAAATATAAAGGTGCAGGTATCATCAATTGACGGGGCCCAAGCACAATGCTCCGTTTTAGAGAAGAAGAGAGCTTGAAAAGCTTGAAGAGTAGGTGAGGGCTCAATCACTCTCGGCCTTGAACCCAGACCCTTTGTATCCTCAGGTGAGGTGACTGTGAGCCATTGAGGACTTGCTTTGTCATGGAACAAAATGAAACGGGGGCATTATGGCTGTTCAAACTTATGATGCTGCCACCAAAGTTGTTCTGGTCACTCAGACATCTTATCTACAAACGTCCATGTGGTTGCAATAGCACAAAGTGTTCAGGAGATATGACATTTTTTGAAATATAAGCCCTGCCGACAGCACAAAATATGTTACGTTCTATATACAAACAACTACAACACCGGCATTGAAAGGGACTCGCTCTGGACCTTTGCATCCGCAGACTTCTCACCTTCTTTCAAAAAATGGAAAATGACATGTATACGTTTTCCTGGTCTGTACAGTTTTTATTTGACAGAATATGTGAAGAAATGTCTCCAAAGGAACAGTGGTACAGTCAAGTGTGAGTGTGACGATGGGAGAGGTCGTGTTATCAGTGGCAGGGTGAAGGTTCACAGGCTTAAACCCCCCCAGAGGTTGCTGCGCTCGGCGTTATCCTTGCTCAGATGCATCTAGGCGATATTTATGGCTGCAGTGAAGTCCCAGTGGCAGAGCATGCGAGCATAAAGAGCAAGCTCTAATAAAACGTTCCTCCTCTCTGTCTGTCTCTCATTGTCTCTCAGCCTGTCTGTCTCTCTCCTGCTGCCCTCCTCCTCCTCCTCCTCCTCCCTGCATCTCTTCCACTGATTTGTGTTTATTTATGTCCTAACTAGGCGAGGGAGGGGCAATATGACGATGTGTACTGTGAGACAATGGAAATTTTTCAGTTCTATGCCATTTATACCGCGGTAGCTATCCCTGTAACATATCTGAATGTATGAGGTTATTTTGGGCAAAGTTGCTCGGGATGCTCCAATGTGCCTGATTGGTATCGGTGCTGATACTGACCTGATTAAGTGGACCCGGTTTAGGCCAGACGTGTTTATCATTATAAACTTCAGGATTTCCGTCCGTCACAGTGGGCCACTCACTCTGTTTTTAGTGCCACAGCAATCCCTCGTGTGACCTTTATATAACAATTACCCCATGAGTTCCATGCAACTCGGTATACAGGTTTTATCAGATCATTACACTGTATTGGTAAACACCATCTGTTTACGTATCCCTAAAAAAGTGTTTCATTGACTTACTTGATGAAGTATCTTGAAAAGATAATTATGGTTTGTTACAACTTAGATATTATTTAATAATAATAATAATTGCTAACATCTGGGAACTCGCCAACATAGCTAAAAAAAAAAAAAAACATGAGCTGTCAGACTATCGGACAGTTTTAAAGGTAAAAAAAGGTAACTTTTACAGAAACGCTCCGTTGTAAACATTCATCACAGTTTATAGACCGACGTCCTGGTTCAGTTTTGCTCTGCTGTACTTGCTGTAGTCTTCCTGTGCAGTGAGGGATTCTCTGCTCGTCTTCAGGTTTACTACTAAATAAAGTGGTATAAATAATTTGGCTACACTCGTTTCTTGCTCCGTCTGACTTTGTTGTAGCGATGCCACCATGTTCCTCGATCTCAGCAATTACCTCAGTAAAAACAATGTCATCATAATGCTGCTCAAAATTACAAAAAGAGAAAGTTATAATGAACCAGAGTCTTTTGATTTAATTCACGATTCTTTTTTTCCCAGAAAATTTACTTAACACCATATAAGATTACCCAATTGTGATGGAAGATTTTATCCATGTCGCCCACCAGTGGTCTTAACTGATGAGAAATGACATTTACAATCCATGTATTTGCTAAAATAACATGTTTTCACTACCCTTAAAGGTACCCAGTGGAGGTTTTGACCACTAGCTGTGCTACGGAGAAATGGGTTGATGAGCATTTTATTTTGCAGTTTCTCGCTGATCCACCAATCGACCAGAAGAAGACTGCTAGTTATCAAACTTGTATGTAAACAATATTTCATGTTGAATTTGTTAGGCCTCAAGGGTACACACAGTGCGTTTTTTGATGAGAAAAACTGAAAACTCTTGTTCTACTTTTCACCCAATCAGGATCTTTTGAATTCGTACTGCCAGATTCCACTTTTTGTGCTCGTGGCTGGTTGTGCCCTCGGTTGTGTGTTTGCGTGTGTTTTTGATGGATGGTGCTGCTGAGGAGGGCTATGAAGCTGGTTGAAAGGTTCTCAGTAGCATGGTAAATGATTAGGCTGTGCTCAGCCACAATATTCACATTACTTCAGTGTCTGCAGGGCCGGGCAGAGATCGATACTCTATTACTCTTCCACCTGAGCCAATCCCTGGACGGCAGGCCACCACAGGGAGCCCTCGCCGCTGCTCAGACTCCACCAATCAATGCTGTTGTGGACAGCGGAAAAAAAAAACGTTATTAGAGATCTTAACTCTGGCACCGGTCAGACGGAGGAGCACGAAACGACATCCAAACATTGCTTCACACAGTTGTGCCGACTTGCGTGCACAGACACGCATCTCAGACAGGAAGTGCTTCAGTGCTGGTCTTTGTAAGGCGAGAGGGGCTGCAGGTAGAGACTGGAGGCCTCGGGGGAGCGCTGCAGTGGCCTCTGCTTCTGATTAAAAGTTTGCTTTTGCAGCAATCAGCTTTGCAGAGTCAGCAAATTCCTGACCTTGGTTGTGTCCTCTGTGTGTGTGTGTGTGTGTGTGTGTGAGTGTGTTTTGGTTTCCCACACTTGAACATACACCATAGTGTGTGTGTATGTGATGATCTGCGTTTACACACATGACTCTTGAAGGCTGGTACCATCACCAGTGTTTATGGTTACAGCAGGATGGTGAGCTTGATCCTATTCCAGCTGACATTGGACGGGTCGGCAGGCTATCGCAGGGCTAACACGTACAGACAAACATTCACACTCACTTTCACACCTATGGGGAATGTCTTGAGTCTCCACTTCACTTCACCTGCATGTGTTTGGACTGTGGGAGGAAACCGGAGGAGCTCTCAGAGGAAAAACAATATGCAGACTTCCCACAGAAAGGCTGCAGCTGGCCAACATTGTAAATCTGAAGTTGCCAAGCCCAAGATGACATCCAAATTTAATTATATATTGTGAATATATTATATATTCAATTTACAATGATATATAATGAAGAAAAGCTACAAACCTCATATTTTAGAAGCTGGAACCCACGAATCTTTGGCATTTTTGCTTGATAAAATCACAGTTTTGTGATTGCCAAAATCATTTCACACCATATTAAAGTGGTAGGAGTCACTCTGCACACCTTACTGGATGCCAGAAATGACTGAAACATCCATATATGTGCACTTTGGCCAAAATGTAGGACCTGTGACGCATTTGAAAATCTTCAAGGACTTTGAATTTGTTCCATACCACATACTAACTGTGTACTACACTATATATACATTTTCATACAGTTTTTGCAGTTAGTATGGATTCTTGTTGGCTAGCTAGCTAAACTGTTATTTTTGTTACTAAAGCTATTCTTCTTCTGGCATTTTTGGGTGGACCCTGATTGGCATGTAGCCCAGGAAAACCAAGACTGACTGCAGTCAGATTTGTGATCCGACAGACGGATATGTGCAGCGAAGTGTAAACAAAAGTGCATTTTGTGTTGATACTAGAGACTTGATATGACAAGTGTAAAAGAGGCTAAAACATTCACAAGCTGAGATGATCTCATTGACTCTGTCTTTAAAGTTTTTAATAAAACGGCAGTTGTTCCCAGTGCAGATGGCTGCTGTACGTATGTTACATGAGTCAACGCCCTCATGCACCATCTCTCTCCCTCTTTTACTTTTCCAACCCTAGTTGAGTGCTGCAAGTGTGTAAAGATAAAGAGCTGTTAAGTGGTGCTGTGCTTTCCTCTGTCTGTTGATTAATGGCCGAGGTGCCCATCGACCCGCCGGTCCCATAAAGCAGCGAGCAGAAAACACACAGACTGTTCACACCCAGACCACTGCCAGCAGAGCTCTGCAGACTGTAGTAAACATTAAGATGTTCTGTGTTTTATGTTGAGCTGGTGTTGTTAACCTTCATATTAAAAATCTGACATTGGCGAGTCACTGAAATTATGGGTATGATGCTGTTTGTTTTGAGTTTATTTAACTTATATTTTAAAAGCATCCCTATAAACAGATATCTGCATAGAATCTGTACGCAAGGGACAAGACCTTGGTATCAGGAGCGTTTGTAGTTTGAGTAATATTGACCAATCATGTTTGAGCTCAGAAAGTAGAAGCTAGTTAGGCACTGGTGGGCATTGATTCCCACTAGATGTTACTTTTTTTCCCCCCTTGCTGAGTTATCTGCAGCTCCTGTACACTCAGCGCTGTGTTTGTCCTGCTTTTCAAAATGGATGGGGGTCTAAATAGCGTCAGCGGCCTCTATTTCATTTGTCCAGATGTGGCGATGGCAAATAACCAGACTGTGAAAACTCACAACAAGAAGTCCTCTACAGTAACCTCAGCTCTTTGTACGTTACTCTGTGATTCAAATCACAACACAGAGTGTGTGTATGTATATATATATGTACAAACTGAGTCACAGAGTAATGTAGGGAGTGCTCACAGATGGAACTAAACAACGGCTAACAGCATCAGCCCTCCAGCTGGTTAACTGCCTGTGTAGCTGCTGGGATTAAAGTAATATAATGAGCTACTTTCAGTGCTCGCCTACACAGATATTACACCAATCAAATTACAGTCACTTGGAACCAAAGATGTACGCCTCCTGAAGAACGCTAATGTTGCAACTGCTCCGCTATCACTGCAGAAAAAAACATAAAACTTACATTTTTTTTCTTTTTGGTAATTACAGTACAGAACTTTAGATTGATTTATAATGTGTAGTGTAATGTAAACGTCTCTCTGTAAATGGCCAGTGTCGACGCTCAGCTTGTAGTATTCATCCCACGCATTATCACAGGAACCACAGGATGTCTGAGTGTGTTTGTACTATGTGTGTGTGTGTGTGTGTGTGTGTGTGTGTGTTTTGTATGGATGTGGGTAGGTGTGGGAGTCCAGTACATATGCGAGT
This sequence comes from Enoplosus armatus, assembly GCF_043641665.1. Lineage (NCBI taxonomy): Eukaryota > Metazoa > Chordata > Actinopteri > Centrarchiformes > Enoplosidae > Enoplosus > Enoplosus armatus. Next base: position 4,354,359 of record NC_092192.1, on the reverse strand, counting down.
GAGAAAACACAAAGAGCAGCTCATTGACCACCATGTTTGTTGGCTGTAATAGAGGTCTGTCTGAGCACATTGTAGCAGAAAATGGACCTCAACACAGCAGCCACAGGAAATGTGATTTCATACATGCACGTGGCCCTCCCACACTTGGGTAGAAGATCATGAATATGATACGTGGGTGCGTGAGGACAGATGGTCTCTTTCTGATTCATTAATTTGCCTCAATAACCCATTTATGCTCCTCTGTGTCTTGTACTGTTGACCATACACACAGTTTGATAACAATAAACCTTATTTCAGAGGCTTTTTTTTTTTTTTAACATTTATGAATCAAATGTTGACACACACCAGCAAACGTATTCTCTTAACTGTTCCTTGTCTGTCTTTGGGAGTGTAGGAGCTGTGTGAAGACCCTCACCTGTTTGTAGATGGCATCAGCGCACATGATTTGCATCAGGGACAGCTGGGTAACTGCTGGTTCGTGGCGGCGTGCTCCAGCTTGGCCTCCAGAGAATCCCTATGGCAAAAAGTAAGTGTGTGTACATGTGTGTTTGTCTGTTTCTTCCGTTTCTTCTTCTGTCTTTGCCTTGTCTTTGTTTTTTTTAGCACCAGATGAAAATGTTAAGTAAATCTCGTATGGGTGTTTCTAAGGTCCCTGATGCGCTGACCTGACCCCGAAGAAGTAGCACAGACAAACAACTACTGATCAAACAGCTTTGGGATGTCTCCGCCTCATAGTTAAACATCACGTCTGTGGGTTAAGTACTGAGCTGGAGTCAGGACGTGGTTAGCATAGCTTAGCATTAAGTCTGGCAACGGGGACACAGCTGGCCTGGCTCTCTCCAATGTGAAAAAACCCACACCTTTAAACCCCACTAATGAACACGGTGCATCTCGTTTGTTTAATCTGTACATAAAGAGAAATGGTTTCTCTGCCGAGACTAAAAGCTGTGCTCACCGACCAAATAAGGCAACATGCACTATAGCTGGAGACTCTGCACAGAAGATATGGGCGGATGGATAAACTGTAGTTCCTCAAGAAATGGTTATAGCTCACTGCTGCCTTAAAACCACATTTTACATTTCTGTTTGTGTATGGATTAAACAAACCAGATACAACATGTTAATGGCTGAGCTTTACAGGTCTTGGTAGGCAGATTTTTAAACTTTGGACAGAGCCAGGCTAGCTGTTTCCCCCTGCTTTCAGTGTTTATGCTAAGCTAGGCTAACCACGTACTGACCCCAGCTCTGTATTTAACACGCAGACATGAAAGTGGCGTCACTCGTCACATCTAACTTTCACAAAAACATTGAACTATTCCTTTAAAAGAACAGATGACTGCTGCTGATGGTTTATGAGGTTATGGCTGACGTTCTCACATATATGTCTAATAGAAAGTTTAAACTTGCATTGTGATCGCCTTTGCTCTTGTGGTGTCGGCCTGTGGTTGTTTGCTTGTGGTAGAAGAGAACCACACTATACGGGTGAAATCCCTGATAGCTTTCTCTCACTGACTGCCTCGGGTGCTGATTCAACATGCTCAGTCGGCTGAACGGCTGCGAAGAAAGACAATTTCCAACAGTGACAGACATAACACAAAAACTTTGGGCGAGTGTCGGTCACAGACGTTCGATGACTCAACACCACCCTACAACCAGATCTCTATTATTTGCGGGGGGGCTAAAATCAAACTAATTAAGCTGCTTTTTAAAGAAAGTGTTTAAAAAGAGTCAAAGTTTTTCCAAACAGGACCAATTTTTAATCCAGAGATATTGGAAAAGAGATCATTTCCTGCACAAAAGCCATTATAATGCAATTTGAAAAAGGAACTTTCTGTGTACCCAATTGTAATATGCCCATTAGGAACCATTATTATAAGAAATAAACACCAGAGGACTCATTACAGCACCACAACGCCTCCGTGGTCTCAGCAGACTCCATCAGTCAGTAGAGGCCTGATTGGTGGAGTCTAAAGTAGAGTCTCCCAGGACGAGATGGAAGCACTGAGGCTAGATGGATGTCCCGGCTTCTGTCGGTGGTGAATGTTTTAGTATGTTGTTTTTTTCATTTCACATGGCTAAGCAGCAGAGAAACATTTTCAAAGCTAGCAAGTACAGCAGTATAGAGGATGAATGAATGGATGGATTGAGAAACAAATATATACATAGATAAAATCCTGTCAAACATGCCCTTTGTTACATACATGCTGGCATTTTTACGTTTGATGGCAAGTTAACTGGGTCGGATGTAGCAACATTTACAACAGAAGAACAGAAGATCAATACCACTCTCATATTTGTGCATTAACTGTAAAGCTACAGCCAGCAGCCAGGTGCCTTAACTTAGCATAAAAACTGGAAACAGCTTGCTTGGCTTTGTTTAAAGTTTCAAAATACACTTATCAAACCCTCCATTGTTTTTGAACTCATTGATGTTCTGGAGCAGTGCAGTTGTTGTTGTTATAAGAGCTTTCATCATTAGGTTAGATGTCCTTTCTTTGCAAGAGTTAACTACTTCTGCTAACTGTAGAGAATATCGAGATCCTTGAATCGACCCTAATTAACTTAATTTAATAATCAGTTTCAGAGATGTAGTGTCACGCAATGTAAATGCAGTTTGAAGCCCTTTACACACCGATTAGAATAAATGTGTAAACTTTTGCATGAAGATTGGCACCACAAATCCACTGTTGCAAGCTTCAGTCGGAAACTGGTGGTGTCGTATTAACAAAAAGACAATATTATTTGAACTGTACTGAGCTCTGGAGTTTCGGGTGTCAGGATTATTCTGAAATGTTCTTTGGCATCCATCTTGACAGAGGAAACAAAGTGATTACTGAGGTTTAATGGGATTTGAAACAAGATGCCTCGGCCTGTTGTAGCGAGACGCTGGATTGTGACAGTCTGCTCGGAGAGAGTGTGTACATACGGGCATGCTTACACGGCATGTTCCCCTCTGTTTACTCTCTGTTTCAAACTCGCAGTCACACACAATCATCACCCAACTCCATATCCAATGAGCAGCATGTTTACTGCTTAATTCCCCTTTTGGTTGAGGATAGTAATTACATTTTTGGAAACTGTTGCATTAAACTCAACCAACTGACCACCTGTCGTGAAACCGTCTGTCCTCCAGGTCAACCTGTCTTTTGGGTTTAGAAAGAGACATTTTGATATCAAGTGTCCGGTGCACTGCGGTAAATCAGACGGCTGTTGGCTCTACCTACTGTAAAGTGGAGTAGTTTGACATTTTGGTAATTATACTTATTCACTTTCTAGTGGAGAGTCACAAGGAAAAAATTATACCACTCTCACATCTGCTGTTAAATTTAAGGTTACACCCAGCAGCCGGTTAGCTTAGCTGAGCACAAAGACTGGAAACTATTTCTTCTTGGAGTCTCTGTTCAGAGCCAAAAATTTGTCCGGCCCATAATCCCCTGTAGCACAGTGAACATTCATTTTTATTCCTCTGTTTTTATGTCGATTAAACAAACAAGACATAACATGTTAATTAGTGAGCTTTAGAGGTTTTGTTGCCTTTGGACAGAGCCAGGCTAGCTGTTTGCCCCTGTCTCCAGTCTTTGCGCTAAGCTAACTGCCTGTAGCCTTGTATTTAACACACAGCTATGAGCTTATTTCCCAAAATATCAAACTTTTGTTTTGAATATGAATAAAGAGCCAAATGCTACGCTCTGATTTGCAGTGTTTTTAAAAAATGAAATGATTGTCCTAAATCAAAAGACTGGGGAGAAATCCAAATGAGAAAAACTCTGAAAAACATGTTGGTTGGTTTGGGGGGGGGGGGCTCATGTAATTTAACGCAGCCTTTGTGCAGAGATGTTCATCTGTTCCTGTTGGCCACTAGCTTTACTTCCTGTGAGAGCAAAACAAGTAATAGTCCAAGTCTCCCAGGAGCAGACACTGTTCCCTTGTGAGACTTGAGTGCTGGTACAAAACATTGTTATTTTGTATTGCTTTTGCTCACGTTAATTACCTGCAAAAAACGGGCAGACTTTAAAGTGCCTTTCATTTAGCTCTAGAGCTGCTATAACTTCTAATTTAGCCTTTCTCAGATCCTTGTAATTACTCAAAACAGTATATGTTTAAATGTTGGCATGGTATTTATCATCACTTAATAATAAGATGACCGATGGGTGACAAGTTAGAGTGAGCAAAAGGACACATACCAATGAGGACACTCATTATATTTATGCATTCAAGGCTGTAGGCGAGATCGATTTAATTGAGACTCCTGAGAATGTGCAGCGTTCGACTTTTTATCTGAACAATTTGGGGAGTTCAGCCTCTAATGGTTAGACGGTTCAGGTTGCAAGTTAGTTACATGCTTTTTTGTTTCCGAAACAGAAACAAGTGTAATACCGCCTGACATCTCAGTTATTTTCTTTTCTCTCACACCTCATCTGACACGCGTCTTCTCTTTCACGGTCACAGTTTTCTGTTTCATCCCCCGTTGCGGTGTGAAGCAGCGAGCCTGCAGGAGGAGGCTGTGGGATGAAATCCACATGCCTCCACTCGCTTGTTTTTCAGGGTCACCATGCAAGACGGAGACGGATGAGGCAGCAGGAACCTGTTCTCCCCGTCCACCGGGGAATACTCACACACAAATACACGCTGTCTCTATCCATTATCTCATGTGGGACTCATTTCTGCTAAACCCATCAGGGCGGGCTGTTTGTCAAACAGGAGGAGAGGGAGAATAACATTTCTGCCCAACACACTGGTCTCAAGACCAGAAAACAATCCGTGTGCAGACATTGGTTAAGAAAATGCAGACACACCTTGTTGATTTATTGGATTTATTTGTATTTATGCCCAACATCGAACAAAGAAACACCTTTTGTGATCAACAGGTTCAGTAACAGAAGCGATTTATATATTTTTTTGTAAATGAGTTCTGTTGCAAAAAGAGAGGGATGAGAGGAGGAGAGGATGCAGAGTGTAGTCTTGTCCTAACAGGTTATCAGATGATGTGACGTTGAAGGCTTTCTCTTCTGTAGCAGTCATTTTCTGACACTTAAGAGGGAGCCTTGTATACAAAAAATGCAGGTTTAACCTAAAATTAACTTTGCTTCCTCGACTTTACACACACAAGCACAGAAGAAGAGTTTGCAGTATTTCAGTCTCAACTATCCACTGTGAAGGTGATGGTGCAGTCGACAGTCTCAGGGCTGCAGCCTTCTGCAAATGCAAACAGGAAGTACATCACCTTCCGTACTTTAGCCAGCTCAGCGATCCTCTCGCCAAACTCGTGTGCGTCAGCCTCGTAGCACTGGATAGGCGCGTCGCTGGCATCACCCGGCGCCCTCCAGAAAGTCCCGACGGGCTCCAGCAGCTGACGTGTCATCAGGTTGGTGAGGTCAGGCGTCCAGAGCTGTGAGATGGCTGTGATGGTGAGGCGACCCGCCTGGGCCAGACACACCGACCACTGCGAGAATCGGAGGGACTGTTTGGAGAAGTCCAGTCGGTACACGATCTCGTTGGGCAGCAGCAGGCGCTCACCGTCTTGCCTCTTCTGGCCTCGCTGCTGCAGAGACTGAACCCGCAGGCGCATCACCTCCGTCAGCTGGTTGTCCGGCCGGAAGGGCAGCTCCAACTCTGTAGACATGCTTGGACGGCGCACCGCAGGAGGCAGAGAGGTCGATACCAACCGCAAGGCTGGATTAGATTGGCAGCTATGTCGAAACTAAGCGTCTTCACTTTCTCTCTGTCCTCTTCCTTCTGTCCAGTAACTCTCACTCTGTGCTCCTGCCTGCAGGCTTGTACAGTATGCATGCGTGCATGTCTGTGTAGCATCGATAGGAGAGGGTGGGTCTTACACAGAAGTGCAGGAGAGCAGAGGTACTAGGCAACAAGATCTAATTTGCAACCACAGCACAGGGTTTACCCTTAGGGAGCTGTGCTTGGTACTGTTTGTCACACATTTGTTTGTCTGGTTATAGATCTTTGACTCTAACACCTGACATGAAGTACTGTATCACCAAAGTCAGAGGCTTGAGCAGCAATGTAAATGTAAACATCAAAAGTCTTTTGTAAGAGTTTATGCTGGTGCTGGACTCTCTGGATCAGGTGAGGGGGAGGAGGAAGGAGTGAGAGGAAAGCCCCTTTATTCCCCTTGGTGTGCATATTGATAGACAGCAGGGGAAGCCAAGGTGCCTTCTGCTTGTGTTTCTGGTCAGTTGTCAGGTCACTTACCTACCAGAGTTCAGTTGCTGCATAGCGACACTTGGCCCAGATGAAAGCTGAGATAGATGGAGCCTTGGCTCTCTCACTATCCACAGTGCAGAGAGAGTAAGTAGTAGCAGGGGGGAGTGCAGGAGAGATTGCCTCCCGAAGGATTACAAAATGACTCTGAGGTTTCTGTGGTGCAGTGCTTTGTTTTGTTTTTTTCTTCCCCCTCCTCCTCTTTTTAAAGGAGCTGTTGCTGCTTCACAGAGCCGGTCCTCTGGAGAGGCCAGATTCTCTCCATCAGCAGAGTGTCACCTCCTGGAGAGAGGTTTGACAGGAACTGCTGTTCAGTTAGCGCACCTTGACATCTCCAAGGACACCCGCTGGAACACTGTCAGTTAATTCACATGCGGTGTCGCTCACTGCATCATATGCAGTTTTTATTGCGTGTCGTATTTATACCTGTAAAGGTTTCACAGGTGCCCTTTCGCAGGTCGCCTCTAGGTTGGGTGCTCTGTTACGACACTGAGTCACAGTGGGAAAGCGACGCTTCATAAATTGGAAAGAGCAATCACAACATGACATCATGCAGAAAATTAAACTCCACTGCACACGACCTGCTCAGCACCTAAAGACAAAATTTGTGACTAGCTGGTGGAGGAAATCAAACATTTAGCAGCTAAAGAGGCATGATGTTTTTCTCTGGAAGTTAATTGAGACCAAAACAGAGCAAAAAGGGGAGTGAATATTGGACTTACATTCATTCCAAATGAACGCTAACGTTAGCAGGACTTGAGAGACAGTGGTTATGACAACACAGAAATATATCGGTGAAGGCTGTGACCTGTGATGAGGGGTCACAGTACAGTAGACATTTATTCTTTTTAAGCCAAAAAGGTCGAGAACCCCTGTTGTCAGTTAACCTTGATTTGTGCTTTCCAATTAAGCTAGCATAGCTATCAGATTTTATACACATTTTCCACCTCACGAGGGGAAGGACATGACTGGAATACAAACTCCAAACTAATTACATGCCTTTCAGCCAAGTCGTCTTACTGACTTCTTTGTATAAAGGTATAAAGCCATCTATTATATGTCTCCTTTTGACTGTACAATATGCTCTGTACTACTCTGGATTTTGCTTGTGTGTGTTTTGAGATTTTGTGTGAATATGTTGTTTTTTGTTTTTTTTTGCCTTTCTTGTCAAAACAGTTTACAAAATGGAGGCTTACATAGGGGCTTCACTGGACCACAGCAAATGCAGGCTGCTGAAACCCACACAAACACACACACACACACTGCAGTCAAACAGTTATTACCTCTCACCCATGTCCTATTACAGCTGGATTTATGACTGAGCGAGCCAAGGTGATAAATTTGTCCCCTAATCCTAAATGCATCAGCAGACATGAGGGTACGCTGTCTCGCTCTGGCAGCCCACTCCACCTTGACATTATTTATGCTCCATGGACCAACGGCTGTTTGTTTGGCTTACCTGCCCTCTGCTCTTCTTCCTCCATCCTCTTCCTCCCCTGCCACCTTCCTCCTCCAGGTCATTCCCGACTGGAAGGAGCAGGAGTGGGACACAGAGAAGCCAGACTCGTATGCCGGGATTTTCCACTTCCGCTTCTGGCGCTTCGGTGAGTGGGTGGACGTGGTGATTGACGACCGGCTACCGACGGTGGACAACCAGCTGGTCTACTGCCACTCCAACGACAGCAACGAGTTCTGGAGTGCCCTGGTGGAGAAGGCTTACGCCAAGTAAGTATCAGTGCCAGCAGATATACAGATCCAGTTTTAGAGAAGAAAAACAGACAAACAGATTTAATTGTTTTAAAATTCTGCCAACATAAGTAAAAACTTTTACTGCCAACATAAGTAAAAACTTTTCATTAACCATTGATTGGCTGATTGGATTATTTTCTTGATAATCGATTAATCGTTTTGTCTATAAAATCAGAAAATAGTGAAAAATGTCCGTCTTGTTTTGTCTGACCAAAAGTCCAAAACCCAAAGATATTCAGTTTACTTTGATATAATACTCAGAAAAGCAGAAATTCCTCCATTGATTACACTGGGGAACAATTTGAAAAAAAAATTCTGTTGAGTTAGATTTTTATGCTGATTAAAACTAAAATTGGCATGCTGATTCCAAAATTGCAGTCAGTTTTTTTCTAGCACGTCAAGTTTTTTCTCCACAGCTTACCTCCAGATAAGCAAAATTCCACTGATTAGCTATAGTAAGACTTGCCAGCTGATTACGATCGGACTCATCTACAGCTACGTGGCAACTTGTTTGTGCAGTCACAATTGAGACAGTGCGGTGAGAGGTGTGTGCAGCTCCCAATAGGTCAGTACTATCACACACATATCTGTTAAGTACAGTATTTTTCATATTTTTTAAGAAAACGGGGATCCTATAGTTCAAAAACTTGACGTGATAGAGAAAAACTGAGATCAGTTTTGGATTCCGCACCCAAAAATTTGTTAAAAACAGCTGTCAGACCTAACTCAACAAAAATTGTGTTCCCCAGTGTTATCAAAAGAATAAACATGACCCGACTCCCCTCCTCTCCCTGCAGGGTTTATGGCTGCTACGAGGCTTTGGATGGGGGAAACACTGCAGATGCGTTGGTGGATTTCACGGGTGGCGTTTCAGAGCCCGTGGACCTGCTGGAGGGTCAGATGGCAACAGATGAAGTGGCCCGTAACCAGCTGTTTGAAAGAGTTCTCAAAGTCCACAACAGAGACGGTCTCATCAGCTGCTCCATCAGGGTAAGCTAAGAGCTGCATGACAGGCTCAGATACTGCAGCTTCCCTGAAAAATGCGTTTTTGATCATACCTACTTGGCCATTGTACAGATGGAGGATTCTTTCCAGGTCTTATTTATTGTTGTCTAAGGATCAGCTGAGCCACACGTATGGCTCAAACCCATTGGCGAAAACATTGTACTTTGTGCTTTTTGGGTTCCAAATTTTGTGCCAATCCATCTAAGTAACATTTTAACATTTCAATAAATCATAAGGATGCTCACTTGGCATTTTTTGCAGCATTTCAATACCTGTTCTCTGAAAATTGTCTAATCCACCAAAGCCGACGTCTTGTGCCCCAGAGCCCTTCAATAATTAGAGTATTTTCTGCTATGATTTTAAAATCCAGGGATGGAAGAAAAAAAACCTCTCTCTGTCTGTCGTGACTGACTTTGTGGAGATGCTCACTGCCTGTGTCTTACAGCAGAGATAGCAGCCTTCTTTGGTGCCAAATCTCAGCATAAATTCTCTCTACAACTTTTCAAAAGCTCTTCAATGCGGTGCAGTAATTTGTGTGAGATTATGTGAGGTACACACAAATGAAAAGCAGGCACTTCTGATATGTCCATTTTGATGGTATTGTGTGTGCCTCTTCCTCTCAAGAATATGTGCACAAGGCAGGGTATTGTTATAGGTGCTTCTTACAGGGAAGCACATGTACTCATGCCCGGATAATAGCAAGTCTATGTAAAAAGAGGTACAAGAGGAAGCCAGTGAACCCACTCAGTGTGTGATGAGGCTGACATTTTCTGGAAACCAAAGCACTTCTCTGAGGAAGATGAAAAAGTGCCATAAGAAGAAGTTTAACAGTTGTCTTTGGTGCCTGGAAACTATGGTGAACGATGTGGATTGATCTCTTTGGAAGGAAATGATATTGGTAAAGATTTATCATACATTAAATGGGTGTACAGTATTGTCTTTGTGATGGTAGAGAGAGCAGGGAGAGGTGGAGTTAGGGAACCTTTTTTAAAATGTTAAAATGTTCTTAAGAATGTGGTCACACTGTGTAGGTATTATTCACACCTCTCGCTCATGAACAGCCTCCCACAAGTGACACGCAAACCAGCCACAATAGACACAATTGACAAAGCTGTCTAGTTCTTGACTATCTTAAATAGGACTAATTTGCTAGGAATTCTGGGTACATTTTGTTCAAACAATAAAAACCAGACTGACTGAAAAAACTCGTCAAACTGCTCAGCTCCGTTCACTCCAGCAGGAAGTATTTGTCCTCACTGCTGCGTCTTTCCAACTTTCATTAGTCGATTATGAGCCATAATTTCCCCTTTTTTGTCCGTTGGTGCCACTGGTGAGCAGGTGTCACTGATTGTTACCATGGAAACGTGGTTCTTGGCTCAGAGCGGTAGGGTAGTTAACTTTTTAAAATAAGTCACTGCCTAACTTTCATTAGACTAATCTAAGAGCCAGTTCCTTGCCTGAGTGTGCGATTGAGCAAGTCTTGTCAAGATGTGGACAAAACATCGGGCTTCTTAGACCCTCTTCTGCTTCCCGCTTGTGTGAGCTACAGCTGGTGCCCTCTAGACACGAAGCTCTTTTGCGTTTCCTCAAACACTTCCTGCGTCTGAATGGCAGATCATCTCTGAAATGATCCATATTGATTGGGAGCTGTCAGCCTGAAGGACTGTATTTCAGTGAACAAAGATATATGAAGTTTACTTTAATGTCTAGAAACGGTTTGATTGTACTATGTTAAAGTCTCAGTTTTATGTTGTTGTAGGTGCGTTTCAAATAGAGCTTAATCAATAATGCTTTAGTATTCGAGGCAAAGAAGTCTTGGACTTGCCTGCAGTGTTTCTTTGCTCTCTGCTTTTTGTGAATTCACGTCTGCTTGTTGAGAAAACAAGCGCATGCTGTCTGAATTTCATTGTTTGGCCCTTGGTCTTCCGTCTCATGCCAATCTTATTCCCTGGCGTCCCGCTCCAGCAACAGCTAATTCACAATCCCTTATTGTGATTCAGAATAAGGTGCAGTTCAATTTTTAAACAATATGGCATATTTTATATGCATGAGTTTTTACACTGGAGGGCCTATTATTCAACTGCAAGAGTAATGAGAGCTCAGAGAACATAACCATACATACCGTACAAAAATGCATTTTCCACCTTCATCCATTGTTCTTTTTACTTTAGCTTCTCAATCATAAATTGTTATTCTGGGGATGCATGAATTCCACACCTCTCCTCTGAGAGACCCAAGGCTGTTAGTCTCATTTCATTTTCATCTTTCTTGGACAGACGAAGGGAAAAACAGGAGGGAATAATCAGGAGAGAAAGGCATGGCGGTTCTGTGATCTTGTAGAAGTGTCCAGTAGTAGTAGTAGTAGTCTTCTCGGGCCCAAAATTTGGATCTGACCCTGAAACCAACCCGTGGAAAACATAACCGCACCTTTTCAAAAAAAGAGAGACCCAAAGATAATTAGTTCTGGTCTCAAAATGTGGTTGACCCAAACAAACCCTAAAAGAGTTGCAAAGTCAGAGGAGCTATTTTGGGAACCCCTGGTTCCAGAAGTAAAAATCCCATTCATTTTTCCCATAGACAATGTTACTCGACTCACTTCTACGGTTTGAAATTCTCCTGGTTAAATCTCAGTACAAAAAATTATATATTTTTTTTGATAAAAAGTCGAAAGTAGAAGTCTGTGAACATAAAGTATTCGAGGCAGAAGTTAACTTCAAATCCCAAGGAGCATTTCGTCAAGAAACATCCAAAAACGATCTGCATCTTAAATCAATTTACTTACTTTTATTTAATCCAAGCACATCATTTAATTCCCCCAAATCTCTAAGAAAAGGGAAGACACCTGACACATACCGCTAACCCATAATTCACACAAGGTATCATGGGGCAAGGAATAACAGGGATACTATAATATAATCGGAGTATAAACCATTCAGGGCTGTACACAAAGATAGTCGAGCCACCATGATTCCTATTAGCTGGTCTTTCAGGAGCTGTGGACTCTGGGGATCAGTGTTCCCTCACACAGCTCCTATTTGTCCTGTCTGTCTGTTCGACTGCCTGTGTGTCATCTTAATCAAACTCTCAGTTGTTGCAAAGATAATAACGTGCGGACTTTGCAGAGTAATGTATCACAGAGAAGCCAAGTGCACTGAACACATAATTATTGGATCGAAGAACCAATTTTCTGATAACGCTGCTTAATGACTCCTCTCCTCTGTTCCTCTTACCTTCCAAAGCTCTCCATTCACAAATGGTGCATTGCTCAAATTTGAAAGTGTCACATCACTCTCATTTGCTCAATCACACACACTCACCGAAAACTCTTTCAGTGTGTGTGGTTTGCCAGGCAACAACAACAACAACAACAAAACAATCCTCCCTTAAATGTGCTTTCTGGTGCCGTTATGAAAGCCTGCCTGTTTATAAGACAGCTCTCTTTTAGCTCATTGCTTGTGTGCTAGATGTGTAAACAGGAAAGTGTTTGCTAATGTGTTAGCATGTTAACATGTTGATGAAGGCAGAAGTCACACCAGAAAGTGGCACAGCAAAAATAATCCGCAAATGTCAGCTAAATGTTTGGTTCTAGAGGCTAGAAGTCCCCAGATTTCAACAATAACCTTGGTGAAAACAATGTTATCATAACCGGTAGAAATAATGCCTAAAACTACAGAGTCACATTGTAATAAAGCAGATTTTTACGTTAAAGCTTCAAGCAACAGCTGCACAATATAAGCAACATGGTGCATCCCCGTGCAAGTGAACTGCAACGTCCACAGTTCGAGTCCAGCTGGGGAACTTTGTTTCATCTCTCTCTGCTTGGTTTCCTGTCATCTCTCTACTGTCTGTAATAAATGCACAAACTCTGTTTCTGGCTCCCAGACAAACACAAAAGCAGAGCTGCAACAGGGTCCCTGTGTGCCTTTTTTCCAAACACCTACCTGTTTGTAATTTCCCAGGGAACTATACCAACCTCCCTCTTTTACATATTCTAGAGATCCACAAAAGCATCTGTTTTCAACCACTAAACCTCCCCGTTTTCCTGTTTTGCAGGCAACAACGGTGGAGGACATGGAGGCTCGGCTGGACTGTGGCCTGGTCAAAGGCCATGCCTACGCTGTGACTGACGTACGGAAAGTGCGGCTCGGTCACGGACTGCTGGCCTTCTTCAAATCGGAGAAGCTGCACATGATCCGCATGAGGAACCCCTGGGGAGAGAAGGAGTGGAGCGGCCCCTGGAGCGACAGGTAACCACAACACTGCCACCTACAGGTGTGGATGAACTACTGCAGCTCATCTAATCTTATCTTGTCTCATTGAGCCTTCTTTCATCCATCTGTCCCAATTTCATGCGGTGGTCTACGTGAGTCGGACGTGGAACATTTCCAGAGTAACACAAAGAATGTATTTGTCCTTTCGTACGTGACCTTGCTGTGACCTGCACCAATTTAACCAATTTCACTAAATTAATTTCTAAAATGACAAAGCACACTGGTCTCCTTGGTCTCTCCACATTTCTAAGCGATTGCATGTGATGAATGAGCAAACAACAAACGACTGAACACAGACCCACCCATATGTAATGCCCACATCGTAGACGAGGAGCTGCTCAACGGGAAATGTCATGTAGACAATGAAAAATAGGGATGCAATCAAGCTAATGGGCCACAGAGCAAAGAAGAATGATTGAATTCAGCCCTGCTGGAGCGTTCCTTGTTTGTAGAGAACAATATCAAAGAGTCCGTGCAGCTCAGATATCATTTTCCAGAGACCCTCCCAAAACAGACGGGCTGAAATTGAATTGACTAACCCTTCAGTTCAAACGTCTAGGTGAATCAAAATGACTGGTTTGCACAAGTGGCCATTCAATCAGGTGGACAAAGATGTCTTTTCTTCCAAGAAAACAGGTGTTTCATTCCAGCTTTACTTTCTGCATTACTCCTCCATGTGGTCTTTGAATTGTTAGCGACCAGGCTCTGTGAAACAAACAGGGAGGTGGTAAAGCTGGATCATAATGGAGTCTGAATTATTGATAAGGCCAAAAGAGAGAAACATGTTATTGAAGAGACGCGAGTCATCTCTCTTTCTCAATCATTCACTCGCTCTCACTGAATGATTTATTCATGTTTTGATAAAACCTGTTACTGTAAATGGAGTCTGACAGGCTGTTGAGATGTGGACGCTCGTCAGTGAATCATAAACAGTGGGACATAAACACAGAGCTAATGCATCCAGTAAATGACCGCGTTTCCCCTGAGCAGTGAATACAGAACAGACCTTGATGTTCAGGTATGATTCACACTAACAAACATAGTAGACTCTTTAACATAATCGTGCCCGTGAGGGATAGACACATACATCATTTATATATCTGAACTTGATACAGTAACTGAGAATTTGTATTCACATTTATTATGATTATTAAAAGATTCACAGCTAAATGTCCCACCATTAATATATATCTATATTCTACTAATCATGAAAAGTGTTTTGAATAATTAATTCTTCACTTGTTTGTTGATGAACAAAAATGCGAAGTTGAAGACAAGCGCGATTGTTGTTGATCACCAGTAAAAGATCGACATTAAGTCTCCCTAGGAAGTACAGCACGGCAACTAATCTGTTAAAATACAAAACAGTAATTCAACAGTTACTTAGGATGTTGCTTTAGCTTCAGAAAGCTAGTATAGTGGCTAGCTTGGTTAGCAGTAAGCTGATCATAGAAAAACTGAAATTCTATTAAATCACAACAATAACACAACAGCTGTTGCTCCAACAAGGGCATTTGGGGAGTAGCTAAAAGATGTCTGTCAGTATTTGTTTGGTCACATATCTGACAAAATGGTCGCTGAAACCAACTGTTGGTGGCAGCATCAAGAAGCTCAACACTTCCTTTCTTAAAAGCCTACCAGGACAGAGGGGTATTATAAACTTTGAGCTGCTGGAAGACTTTTATTATGAAACATTTTGTACAGGAAACGTTTGACTGTGATTGGAAAGTACTGAACACAGTATTTTTCTTTCTGTTCAAAAGAGAAACTCTGCAGAGTGATGACCTCGACATAACGCTGTTATACTGATGGAATTAGCCCTGTAAAAAAAACTCAATTACAATTACTCCCAATTTATCCACACAACATGTAAACATGGAGGAAGTGTGTTTGCAGCAAATTAAAACGGGTGCAGATCAGAAAACATTCTTCTAAAACAGGTGAAATAAGAAATAAAGGTTTGCCTCTAAAATAAGCCTGTTTCAAATAAAGGCCTGCTTGTCTCCGCAGTTAAGGCATTACTACAGGGTTGAGAATGTGCAGAGATTTAACATTTACTTATTTATGATCTTCTGTCTTATATGTGTGTGTGTGTGTGTGTGTGTGTGTGTGTGTGTGTGTGTGTGTGTGTTTGCTCTCATGTCTTTGTTCACTGCAGTTCGGAGGAGTGGAACAAGGTGAGCAAGAGCGAGAGAGAAAAGCTTGGTGTCACCGTGCAGGACGACGGCGAGTTCTGGTGAGAACCATAAATATACTGACGATTTAGTTGTTCCCTTAACGTAGACGCATTTATTAAGGTGGTGCTGGCATTGTAAAAATGAAAGGATGATTACATGTTTATTGACTAATTGATTAATACTGTCCTGGTTGTGTATGGTAACCCAGGCTAGGTGTTTCCCCCTGCCTCCAGTCTTTGTGCTAAGCTAAGCTAAATAGCTGCTGCCGTTAGCATCATATTTAATGGACAGACATGAGAGTGGTATTGATCTTCCCATCAAACAGCAAGAAAGTAAATAAACGTATTTCCCAAAACTCTTCCTTTAAAGAGGCTTTTCCACACTAACATAAAGTCTTAGAGGAAACACTGAACAGATTTTGGGGGATTTTTGGCATTAAAATGGTCAAATGATTATTATCAAGTAAGTTATGCTACTGTTTTTCAGAAGCACATATTGGTCAACATTTCATCTCATTCTATGTCAGCACCAGAAATCCTAGTCTCGCTTTAACATGTAACCCTTTTCTTTGTTCCTGATCTCATTTCCTCTATTTTTGTACCTGTTCAAAGACTTCTTCTTTCAAGCTTTTCCCTCTAGTTGGTATCCACTCTCTCCGGTCTCTTCTCTCCTCTCCTTTTCCTGCCCTCCTGCAGGATGACGTTCGACGACTTCTGCCAGTACTTCACTGACCTGATCCTGTGCCGCCTCATCAACACTTCCTACCTGAGCATCCACAAGACTTGGGAGGAGGAGGTGATGAGGGGCTCCTGGGTCCACCGGCAGGACCCCCTTCGCAACCGGTCCGGAGGCTGCATCAATCACAAGGCCACCTTCCTGCAGAACCCTCAGGTTAGTCGAGGTAGTGTGTGTTACAGAGGGATGTGTGACCGGTGTTGGAGTGTGATGTGATTTCCCCCTCTCTCTTCCCAGTACGTGTTTGATGTGAAGAAGGTGGAGGACGAGGTGCTGATCTGCTTACAGCAAAAAGAAAAGAGAGCCACACCCAAAGAGGGCAAAGGGGAAAACCTCGCCATTGGCTTTGATATTCACCGGGTAGAAACACACACACACAAAAACACACGCACGGCAGTTCATAAACTAATGAATACCTCAGGTGGACTTCTGCTATAATGTCTTCTCATCCTGCAGGTGGAGCTAAATCGGAAGTACCGTATGCACTCAGCCCAGCAGAAAGTAGCGGGCTCCATCTACATCAACTCGCGCTGCGTCTTCCTCAGGAAGGAGCTGAAGGAGGGCCGTTACGTCATCATTCCCACAACCTTTGACCCCGGGCAGCAGGGCGACTTCCTGCTCCGTGTCTTCACTGATGTGCCTTCAGACTGCAAGTAAATCTGATATCTTACCACTGAACACGTAGCGTAACGACCTGAATATCCTGAGTATGAGTATGTGTCAGAATAAAGTCACATACTGTAGGTCTACCTGCAGTGTGCACGCTCTGGATGCAAGTCCTGGACTTGCGTTGAGTTGAGTTGAGTTGTGTGAACAAAAGACGTACTGGAGGCTTTTATTTCTATATTATTGATTGTCTGGATAAGAACAGAATGACCAGTGTGCACGGGTCTGTTATTAAAGCTGGCTCCCCATCATGCTAGTGATAGTGTTATTCTAGCAGACTTGGTAGATAGCTAGCTTTCCGAGCATACTAATCAGTGTTTTACAACCAATATAGCACTATAAAATGCTTTAAGTCCAATAGATAGATTTTTTTTTGTTGCATTTCAACAAGTCACAATGCTAACGTAGTCATAGAAAATATTTACTCATGGGCATCTGACGATTGTCTTAAGGCAGACTTTGAAATCGTGAACCTATCCTTTTCAATGTGTTTAAACTCCCACTTTTCTTTGTGCTTGCTGCATGCACAGCTGCTGACTTCATTTCCCAAAAAGGTCAAGTTTCAACTTTTGCTCTCATTTCAGCTCCCAGGACAAGGGGTTATGTTGTGTTGTTAAGTTTGTGTGTCTGCATACTAATCTGCTTGTCTTGTATGTTGTTAAAGAAACAGAGGTTGGAAGCACGAATGTAAAACAGATGTCTCGAAAGTACACAAGTCCAGTTGGCTTTAATAGTTCTCTCACATTCACGTACACTCTTTCTTTCCCAGAGAGCTGACTCTGGACGAGCCTCCTCAGACATGTTGGACGGGGATGTGTGGCTACCCTCAGCTGGTCACTCAGGTCCATGTACTGAATGCTGAGGGTCTGCAGGGACAGGACTCCAATGGAGGTAGGACCACGACACACAGTGGATAAGAGCTGTGTCTTTGCATGACTTTGAGTCCTGTGCATTGTGTTTTTGCATGTTGATGATGATGTTCCTTTATTGTAAAGCACTGCAAACTCCTGTGAACACCCACAGAGCTTCACTGCCTCAATCCCAATAAGAAAAGACGTCTGAGCAAAGCACAAGGTACCACAGCACCATCTGCTGAAACTGTAGTTACTTATTTAGTCCTACCCTGCAGTATACAGTCCTTATCCCCTTAAAGCTCTTACATTGTGTGAACAAACCTGTAACTTTTACACCTCGCTCACCTTTAAAGCCACTGTGTGCAGAATCTTTATGTTTTATATTCATAGTATTTTTAAAATTGTTCTGAAATGAGACGATCTCAGTGAAAATCAGTGCTGTCAGCCTGTTCATCCGTCATCCCCGGGTCGGATCCTCATGGTGACTGCCACAGTGTCCACCGGATGGCGCCAAAGTCAGAAATCTTAAGCGCTCCACACAGTGGCTTTAATATTGAGATTGCTTTGCTGAGAGAGCAGCAGTGGTGGAAGAAGTACTCTGATCATTTACTTAAGTAAAAGTACAAAAGTAAAAGTACTCAAGTACAGTACTTGAGTAAATGTACGTAGTTCATTTCCACCACTGGTGAGCAGGATGTGACTGATTGTGATTGTAGTACAGGTGAAGAGATACGTTTCAAAATTAGATTGACAAAAAAAAACATTTATTAACAACATTTCAGTCCTCAGATTTTCATCAGTAACGTATATTCATAAACGTAGCTCAGGGGGGAAAAACACAGAGGTCAGAGGTCGCCAGCAGCACCTCACCGGCATCCATACAAATGAAGGTCAATGGGCTCTTTTTAATGACCAAAACCTGTACTGAGAACATCTGGTGGTACGCAAGAATAGAACACAGGCCTGAAACATTGTTCATACAGTCAGGAGTTTTTGATCCTACGACTTTGAAATTATGACCAGGAGATGAATTGATAATGAAAATAATTATACAGTGCAATGTAAATAAACTCTTCACCTAATCAACACATATAATCTGACACAGACATGCATAAACAAACCAGATGCATAGTAATCACAGTGTCTGTTATCAGCACAATGTACTCATTTAGACTTTTTTTTTTTCTCCTTCAGCTGTAGATCCCTACGTGATCATCACCTGTGAAGGAGAGAGGGTTCGTTCACCAGTTCATAAGGACACACGGTGCCCAAACTTTGACATCAAAGGCCTGTTCTACCGCAAGAAACCCAAGGAGGGCATCCACATCGAGGTGAGCTGTCACTCTCTGCAGCCACTCGTTCATGATGGCTGCAACCACAATGTAGCAGCTCAGGTCCTCTGAATGGTAGCTGTCAGGCATCAGCAGGACCAGATCAGTCATCTGAGACAATGATTATATCCGCAAGCATGTTTTATTGTGCTGCTGTTGCCAAACCAACAGGACAAAAGACTGTTAGGAACTTCACAGCTTTCTTAATAGAGACAGGAGAAATGTCTGAAATTGTAGGAGGGGAGGCATTCAATTTGATAGTTAGTGTACTCTCTGCTTGGTAGGTGGCAGTATTCGCCTTGTGTGGCTGTGATCCGCATTTTAACCTAGAAGAAGAATATGTTTATCCAGCTTACCATAGTTAATATGCAACCAGAGGACTTAAACTCAGGAACCAAACTAGGAAAATGTCACCTTTTCGCATTCCTGTTGGAGTTTCCACTGTATTTGATGGATTTAAAAAAGAATTACAACAGCGTTTTAACACACAAAGAAACAACAACGCAGTCATCCTGTTGTTGTTGTTATTTTGTATTTAATGTTGCATGACTCTGATGTTTGAGTTGAATGTAATGAATGAATGAAAAGCAGGTGGAAACACCAGAAAACTAGATGATCTGCTCCGTGTTTGGTGGTTACTTATTTCCACTTTACAACCTTGATGAAACAATCAGTAAATTGTTCTCATGCTCTCAGCTCATTCTCTCTCTCTTTATCTCACTGTGTTTTAATCCAGTCGGAAAGCCCCTCACTTTGTTTTTAATATGAATTAATATTAACAGTACTTCCCACTACTTTCTTATCTTGTGAATGAAGCGGTACACAACTTGCAGTTGCTGCGGCGCCTGTGTTTTTCCAATCGGAAAATGTTCAGCCCTGCAGACTCAACCCCTAAAGTTCCTGAATCTTTCTAAAGCTCTACCTCTGGACTTTTTTACACCTGGAACTAAATTTAATCTGTTGTTCCTCTGGTAAAAAAATGCATGTTATGTTCCTCCCACAGGAAAGTTCCTGCCGTGGAAGCGTTATAGGCTGTCACTCATTTTCATACACAGCTGTATTTTCCTCAGCTCCTGAACCCTAACACCATATTTCTCACCTGCATTTTTCATCCAATTTCCCTCCATCATCTCTGTGTGTCTGGCTGTTATCACATGAGAGTGGTGCTGCTTAGGACATTTGTCGAACATCCAGGACCAATCAATTACAGGCTCAATATCAGGCAGTATGTGTAAGCCAGTGCTCTTGTTAGGGAATTATTGTCGGTAATATGATGTTGCATTTACTCAATCAGACCTGTGAAATTGCATAATTTGTATGTCGGTGAAAGGAGGCAGCAGTGTGCTGCTCTGTGGAGAGGCTGGTCCTGTAATAGGGAGGCACTAATCTTCCTTTTTTTCCAAAATGTAAAATCTATTAACCTCTCTGTGTCAAACTGTAATGCAACTCCAACTGCAGATCAATTCCTAACTATAAGTGACGTTCACACACACACACACATGCTTTTTTAGGATTGTGAAAATGTAATTTATAATCACAAGACTTATAAGGATATATCCCTCGTCAGTCCTGTAGGTGTTGTGAACAGATACAGACCGTACAAACAGTTGATGCTGCTCTCACAGTCCTCCATGTTCACACACTTAAAAGACTTCCCTCAGTGTAATCACATGCTTCTTCATCTCTTCTCCAAACCACTTAACCTGCACGTGGCTTTGTCTTTCTCCCTGAGACCAAAACTGACCTGCTGGACAACGTAGTTCCCTGAGCCTTTCTCCTTAATCAAGGATTGCTCATCACGAAATAAAATGTATTCCGTCCTTGCCTTTGCATTGAAAGAAAGTGTCTAAATCTACTGTTAGAAAAACCTATATGGGGTCAATTTTATGGTAACATGATAGTCAAAGTCAATACTTGCGGTTTCACGGTAAAGGCCTACCACTGCCTGCACATTAAAATGCATTTATTTCAGATGCAGAAAGTGGCGACGCATGTTATCTTACTGCTGTAAATGAACAGAAAACTGTATTTAATGTGGAGAAGTTTGGCTGATACCCGATCTGCTTTAAAGAGATCGCTGCAGCCCTACCATGTGGTCCTGGTCATTTCTGACTGAACTTTATTTTCTCCAACCGTTTTATTGTTCTGCACTCATCTGTTTTTAGATTTTCAATATTTTATAAATCAAATATAAAGTGTTATATAAATTCGTTCTCTTTCGAAGAGTGCTCTGTAAGTACAGCTTATTATTTTTTAACTTAATACTTTACTTAGAAACTCCTGTACATCAGCACTTTCTTCCACTCTTCTTCTCTGGTGTCACTACCTCCTGTCCCCCTTGTGTTTTTCCTTCTGTGGTTTTCTTCTTTAGTTGTGACTGCTTATTGCCTTTTGTCTTCTCTCTCTCTCCTTCGGCCTTCTTTCGGATCTCTGCCTTCCTCCCACGAGCGGCGAACAGATCTACAACAAGAACATGATCGTGGACACCTTCCTGGGTCAGGTGATCCTGTTCAGCGACCCCAACGAGCGGCAGGAGCAGCACACGCTTCACCTCCGCGACAAGGGCAGCCGCCAGGACAACGACCTCCCGGGCACGCTCACTGTGCGCCTCGTCACCTCGACCACGCTCACCAACATCTGATGCGATCGTTTATGTAATTATGATGATCAACACTCAAAGGTGGCGTTCAATCGTGCCCGGCGCTCATGTTCACCGTTCATCCTCCAACCATCGCGGGAGCTCACTGTGTCTTTTTTTCTGCTGCTTGCGCTCTCTTCGTGTCTCTACTTGTTTCCCTATTTTCTTTTGCTTCAGCATTTAAATTCATGGGTTTTTGAAGGCCTGTACTTATATTTCTGGATGGAAGGTGTCCATAGACAATATTTGGTATTCACATTTGATATCTCTGAACACATTCCTGCCAAAATTGTCCATTATTTAGTGTTTTTTTTTTGTCAAAAATATAAAGTAAAATAAGGTTTCATCGCAGATTTTGTAGCCAGAATCTCCAACAACTGAGCTGCAGTTTAACTGATTTTTCAGTTTTATCTGTCAGACGCTAATCTACAAACTTCTTTCCGCGTATTGTTATATTCAAACACACACACACAAACACACACTCATACATGCACATATGATGCGTATGCAGACATTTCTGCGCTCTCCATGCATGTGCCAATGTTTCCAAGGGCTATGCATTGCCTTAAGGTTGAGTCTGTCTCTCCACCTTGAGGAGGCGGGGGGTGGGGGTTATGTTAAATACTCTTTATCTTCTCCATCAGCTGTCCACAGTGTTAGCACAGCCTCTATTTCTGTTCCTTAAAATGAACATTACGCCCCGCTTTTTGTCACAGTTTCAGTCTTTATCTCCTATATATTAACATGATGTATACTCTTTTATATCTGTGGATAATCGTCCCACCCGGTCCGCTCACCCAGACACCTCAAGTCTTCACCAGTTTGCCGGTGCTTTGGAGAGCATGCAGCACTGTCTGTCACTTTTTACTGTGGACTTTACAAACGAAAGCCAACAGCAGCTATTCTCTCCCTCTACTGAGAGCTTTTCTGTGTTGTTCTGTGAGCGCGCTCATGTGTGAAATCTTGCCTCCCGTCTTTCATCACTAGTACCATTTCAGACTCCCCGTGACGCTTTCTGCCGGTTGCTATGGACGATCTCAAAACTGCATGGCTTAAAAAAGAACAACTAAACTCTCTGCCTGTGCTGCACGTCTCCAGTCGTAGCTTAGCAGCCGGTGCTTCTGATAGTGCTACCAGTCCTCTTTGACCCCCCCCCCCCCCCCCATGTGCCATGTGTACACCTTCCCAGTCTAGTGGAGTGCAAAGATTCACCCTGACATAATCAAGTGCTTTATGGGACCAAAGATGAGCCAGACCCTCCGCTCTCTTAGTCCCTTTCAGACCGCCCTGGCCTGGCCCGGCCCGGCCCGGCCTGGGCTAAGCCTAGCTACAAACCGCCACCCCCTGTGCCACATCATCTCTTAACGGCAACACCACTGCCTGACGCTTCCTCTGACTTGAGTCTGTTGGCCCGGGCTGAAGACTCATGCCACGTGACCCTGAGAGACAGCAGCTGTGCTTCTGATGTTGGCACAGAACGGGCGTGAGTGTATGTGTGTATGTGTGTGTGTGTGTGTGTGTGAGAGAGAGAGTGTGTGTGTGTGTGTATGTCCTGCTAGATCCAGCCTTGCTCTGAATGGGAGTGTCTGGGAGTGCTTGGGGCGAATGTATATCTATTAATCCACGTTGTATCTGGAGGAGAAAACGATTTCTGAGGAAAGGTGTGAACTGAAAGGAAAAGAGCCCTTTAGGGGAACACACACCTTGCACTTTATTTCATTTTAAGGCGGGAAAAAGACGCTTAAGGATGACAAAGAGGAGGGAGATCAGAGGAGACGTCCTGCCAATCAACCTGTGCCATCGCTTTGGTCCTGGCTTTGCCTCCACAGCAGGAAGACAACACGGGACATGAACTGTTCAGTGATTGTCGAAGGATTTCAGATGGCTTTTGTATATTGAACCAACACTGGTACATTTAAATCTATCTCTGATGAACTACGGCATTTCTTGCATAGATCATGTGGCCATCCAATTTGACCTTTTAGCTCGTTTTGTGACAGAAGCCCAGACAGAAAATCACAACTTGTGTTTTGTTTTTGTTTTTCAAAAGTGCAATATCATCGCAGAGACTTTTCATTCCAAGTCTTACTGACTTTTGGGTCTGTCTTAGTCTTTATTTTTTTCTCCTGTGTTTCATAATAAGAATTGAAAATGTAAGTTACATTCATTATCAAGACATTTCCTTTGAATGTAAGACAAACGTTAGTGGACTAATCTCAAACTATCAAGTCCGTTTTCCTGATTTTTCAGCGCCTTTTTCCATTACTTGAACTGTCACACATGGCATTTAATTGATCACACACTTTTGTGTACAGCATCTTTTATAAATGTGTCTTGCATGGGTTATTTTCCAAATATGTTCATGGCCTTGTATTGTACTGTTCAATTGTTACTATATATATTTATTCTTTCTATCTCAAAAGTCTTGGAAATGCTAGTTTTGGGCAGTCAGCATGTCTACACTAATGCACCTCATGTCAGTCTGATCATATCAACAGGTTTGAAACAGTTATGTCTTGTAATACAGTGATGCATTCATAATGCCTCTAGCATCTGTGAACATTAGCAGCAGTTGTTGACTACTATTTAGGTGCTATTTATCTTCTCTGTGCTCTTTTATATTGTTTTCAGTCTGACGGAGGGACAGGAAACGTAACAAGACTGAGTTTGGAAAATGTCGCGTTATCTTGCAGACGGACGGTGTTAGAAACTGTAGTGCCAAGCAGTGTGAGGTTAGACATGTGAGCGTGTGCCTGGATAGCTGCTGGCTTTTATTTACGGACCAGGTGGGGAAAGAAAGAAGCCCTCCTCCCTCCCTCACTGAGTACTGCTGAAGTGTCCTCGTGCAAGGCACCGACCTCCTAACCGCACCAGTGAAGCCTCGTAATGGCCAGCTATCATACAGAGCAGCTTCCAGGTGTGAGTGCACAACTCTAACCCCCCCAGGTCAATACTGTGAATATGTTCAGAATCAGCTAGTAATGTTTAACTGAGGGTGGAATGAAGGCTTACACAGACCAGCCCCAGTCTGTGCCTACCAATTTTTAGCATTACATTGGAGTCACACAGCTAAGCATCCGATAAATATCCTGCAATCTTTGAAAATCCAGTAGGTCTTTTAGCAAAACTTACAGCTGTTCTGAATCCTCAGAGACTCTTCTAACCATCTGGATGATCCAGTATGAACAAAATGAAGTTCGGCACTTTTGAAAGAGTGGTATTGTCATAAGTGACGACTGTGCTGTGTACAGTAGTTATCTTGATGTCCACAGTACATTTCTTTACTATGTTAAGACTAATGTACGAAGGGCATTACGAAGGTTTTTCACAAAAGTGTAACTGTAATGCTGTGATTTTATTGGCTTAATCACAAATGCACCTCATGCATAATTTGGTTTAGCCAGAAAATAACATAAAAAAAAACCATTGTGAATCTTGCATAATGATCATATTGCAGCATCCTCTTAACAAAATGAACAAATTCATTAATTCATCCCTGAATTCCAACCAACAATATCGTTTAAATAAAATGGAAATATTTACAATGATATTACAAATTATTATAGTTTTTAATAAGAAATGAACACAAGGCTCACTTGGGAAAATCAGATGCCTGTCAAAGACGTTTCGCACAAACTTATATCTGACTATTTTGATGTTACTTTCTTTTATATTTTCAGACTAAATAATGCATTCTTGTGTTGCACAAAAAAGGGCAAGGAGACATTTCCAGCTTCCTGGATAGGAAATATAGTCACAACTGTTCAGCAAACCAAATATTTTCTTATCCCGATGGTTAGAAGAGTCTTGGAGGATTGTGGAAACCACTTCCACACAGTGGTAAGTTTTGTTAGACGACCTTCTTGATTATTTTATTAGTTTAATATATATATATATTGATGCTTAGCGTTGTGATTCGATAGTAATGGTTATACATTAGAGGCAGAAACTGGGGTTTGGTGACACTGGTATCAACTAAAGACTAACAGGAAAAACAGGAAACCCTGATTTGGCCTGCTAAAATTACACACAACTTTTTTGGAAAGATATCATTGTATTAATAACAACAACAAACGGCAGCCTGTTGCCAAACCCTGCTGGGTTAACGTGGATATTTTACATCACAATTTAGTCTATTTTGCTGATTGGACTGTCAAAGAACCAATTAGAATATTATCATATTACACAAAAATGACTTTAGGCTAATAATCGCTACATGGTACATTCATGAATGCCAATTCAAACTTAATGTCTAATTTCAATCAGTGTTTAAAGTGATATTTGTGCCATTGTAATGGTTGTGAAATAGTGCCAACATTTATTCATGGCAGTAGGTATATTTTCTATATTTTTTATTCCATGTAAATTTGTGTGATGGAATTCTAGTTTACTTTTATTTTCATACAGAACAAAGTGACACCACAACATGTGACGAGGTTGGATGTGCCATAGCAGAGGAGGGCAAAGAAACCTAAACACAGTGTTAATAAGCCACCAATGGGAAGCAAGCATGAGTGAATTACTCCAAAGTGTTGTACATTAGCTATATACAGTAGCTAATATGACTCGTGTGCTATAAGCTGTTGCATCAATGTTTGACAAATGTTTTTACTACATGGACTCGAGCTGAGTTTTGAACAGTAATCAGGTAGCCATGTAGCAGCTAGCAAGCTACATTAGGAGCTAATTCATTGAACTGTGAGCACAAATGTCCATAAACTTTAATAACACGTCCTGAGTTCCTTATTGCAAATGCCAGACCAAGTTCTTTGAATTGTGCAGTTTGTGTAAATGAATCCGTTGACCGTGTTTACCTGTTATGTCACAAGAAGTAGAGGTTGTATGAACATCCCAGTTAACCCCTTCGTGTCCACTGGATGTAGTTGTAGCTCCATCACGAGGTCAAAATGTTAAATTAATTTAATGGCCAAATACCTGCAAAACTAATAGCACCACCCCCAGCTTCAGCTGTGTTAATTAGCTAATGTTAGCATGCTAATGCACCACAGTAAGATGCTAAACATCAACATGTTAGCATTGTCATAGTGAATATGTTAGCATGCTGACGTTAGCTTGTAGCTCAAAGCACTGCAGTCAGCCTCCCAGAGCTGCTTGCATGGTTGTAGACTCTTAATCTTCAATATATACCCAACGACAATAGCGAATGAAAATGCATCATTGAATATTAACTTACACATTTAGTAAACTTATGTACGTCCACAAGTGAATTTCATGCGCATCTTCCATGTGTAAAGGTAGAGTGGAGAAAAGAGCGGCCATGCGTCCAGTGGACATTGGGGTTAAGGCTGACAAGAAGTGAATTAGTATTCATGAATGTGCCATGTTGTTATTATTATTTGACAATGTGCACTTTCCTGCGGTCATCATAGATTTTATACTCCAGAGTTTCCCAGTAACATATTCTACTTTGAGGTTTCACATCAGGTTTTCAGCAGCGACCAGTTGTGTTATTTCGTGGCTCCCTATTTTTTTTTATTTGTATGGATGCGGCACAGAAATATAACAGCTGACGCCCCACCTGACAGCTCGGACATATGCGAGTGTTTGGGCTTCAGAGTCACCGTGTCGCTCACAATCCTGCAGTAATATTAAGAGTAAGAAGCCGAAATAACAGTGTGTCCAGCTCAATGTGAAATCTCATCAAGGCTTTCCTCCTCAAGCTTCTACTCATGTGCCACAGGAGTGCCAAAAAGACGAATGGTCTATTGAAAAGGGATGCATTTGTGGGTGATGAAGTCATACTGTACATCGTAAACATGTTTGCTATTTAACTGTTGGACAAATGTAAGACAGGTGAAGTCATCCTTTCAACTTATTTGTACCTTTTCTTCTCCACTACTCTGTCTTTTTTTTTGTTTTGTTTTGTGATCCTCATCACGTCGCTATGGTTACTCTTTGTAATTGTTGCACATTGTGATTCTTTGCCAAAAGTGTTACGGCTTTCACTGTTAACCACCACCAGGCTTGGTTGGAGTGTGCGGACCTTGACTGGTTTTTTGACAGTTGCTATAAAGCTTATCTGCTTCTTGTATATATATATATTTTCCGCACGGCCAAGCCAAAGCAGGTTTTAAGAACACGAAACCATTCGAATGAAGTTGAACTGCTCACAAACGGTGGTGACTTTTGTACGAATCCAAAAATGCCAGTGCATGTAGCAAAACCGCTTCAAATCTGCTCGCACCATTACGAAACACAGAATATATATTTTTGTTTTTGAGTGTTGTATAACATAATCCGCTGTTGCTACTTTGATAAACATACTGTGTGAAGTAGAAGGCTTATGTTGCACACTTGCATGCATTAAAACTGTATCCAGTTTTCTAATATTTTGTATTCAGTAACCTGCAGTATACAGTATGTATATAAAAGTAGCAGCAACTTGACTTATCAGTTATTATTATGGGATCCATGTTTTGATGGATATTATACAGTATATTCTAAACATTTATTTCAAGAGGAAGATGTTGTTGTTCACTACCTCTAGTGATCAGTCAAGTGAATTATTCACCTTATTCCTAACCCCATGATAACTTGCGTGAATTATGTGCTCAACTTCCGGTTATTCCTTTCACGGAAACCAGCACCTGCAAGAGTTAGCGGTATGCTAAAGGTGTCTTACCTTGTGGGAAGAATGATGGAGGAACACAGCCTGTCACAAAGAAGACGTTAGACACTTTGCTAATTCGCTAATTTGCCGTCTTGCTGAGAGCTCGATGAGAAGATGGATCCCTCT
Organism: Enoplosus armatus; assembly: GCF_043641665.1. NCBI lineage: Eukaryota > Metazoa > Chordata > Actinopteri > Centrarchiformes > Enoplosidae > Enoplosus > Enoplosus armatus. The sequence goes on along the minus strand of NC_092192.1, from coordinate 4,325,957 downwards.
CTTGTGTCTGTGCAGTAAATATGAAGCCGCCGCCAGCAGCCGGTTAGCTTGACTACCAGCACCTCTTAAGCTCACGAATGAACATGTTTTACTCCTTTTTAAAAAAAAAAAAAATCTGTACAAACACTGATTTGTCGTTTTTACAATTTGTTTTTGTACGAATTTAACAAATGAGACACAACATGTCAATAAGTGAGTTTTAGAGGTGCTAGAAGGTGGATTTTGTGACCTTTGGACAGGCTAGCTGTTTCCCCTTGTTTCCAGTGTCCAGCTTCATATTTACAGTACAGATATACTACAGATATGCACTGTTTATATGCGGTGCAATTTGCATTGTAAAGACCAAAACGTTTAATAAAAAGCACAGTTTGGGTGAGACTTTATAGCCTACAGTAAAAACAAAGCTAACTTGAATTTAAAGCTGTTTTATTTGCGAGCTGCATCTCCCTCGCCAATGTCGATCTTGAACATATTTTAAAAAATCTTCGTTAGAACATCTGGCAGCAACTTGACCTGAAGACTCAAGACTAGACTCTTAACATGTCACACACTATATCGTTTTGTTTGACTGTCCAACTGACCCAGACTGGAACAGACCTGGTCCAACTTGGTCCGATCAGTTGTATTATCCAGATCATATTCATAATCAGCTCAACATTTGTAATATATGCTGGACTTGGCATCATTTCTGCTTTGAGATAGACAAGATTCTTTATTATTGTGGAAATACTAGCCTCAGGGTTAGCTAAATATGCTACTGTACGTTATCCGAGACCACTTTTTCAGTTTGTCCTCCCACCCATTGCCAGTAGGAGGCAGAGGTATAATCACATTATCTGGTTTCAGGTGTGACAGACTGTGTTCCCGTGTCGTTTTCTTCCCTAAAACCTCTTAGAAAAGACACCTTTAGCACAGCGCTAACGAGGTATCACGGGACACGGAGTGATACAAAACTGAAAATATGTGAGATTCAGAGTGGAAAAGTAAATTATTTTATGATTATTTGTCCCGTTTCTCACTTCTAGACAGAACAATGACATGATGGCAGCTGAGGTTCGCTTGCCCGCTGATCTTATAGCTTCGTCAACTTCGATACTGCTGCATGTGTCTAATGTTACAAGACACCGGTGACGGAGCTCCAGAAAGAGTGCACCAGGTGTTATGTTTATCTCAATTACAGCATTTTGTAGACTGTATTGAATTTGACTCCGTCGTACCAGGTCACCGGAAACCTTCTGCATTCTTGTCATTGACATTTTTATCGGATATCGAGTCTTGTCCACTCAAGGAATGAGCTTGTGATTCTTCTTGTATTTTTCTGCTGATGTTTATTAACTGGAGACTGGAATACCTACTGCATGGTGACACTTCTAGAAGATGCTACGATCTTTATAACAAGTATCTTTTATCAGTATTTTATAACCTTGTTAATTTTATATATCCACTTTACCTTCTGTTCCAAACTGGTATGTTTACTGATAGCTAGGTTTCAGAGAGCCGTGCTGTATGTTCTGTACTGTGTGCTTGTCAGTGTTTTCTTTTCAGCGTGAGCTTTCCTTTTCTTTTTCAATGCGTGTTCGTTGACTTTGGTTCTCGGTTACACTGTGGTTATTTTATAGCTACAATCTGAAATTATTATTTTTTCTTTTGTATTTAATGTCAACTTGTGGCATGACTTTGAAATAAAACAGGAAAACCTATTCTGGGTTTTTGTCATCATTTTATATAACTGAGAAGTCTCTTGATTTTCAACATAAATCGTCAAGTACTTGAACAAAAGACTTCACATCAGTGTGCCATCAAATATGTACAATTACAACATATATAAGTATAAGCAAATCCATGAAAAGAATTTACATAAATTCTATCAGCAAATATTCAAGGAAAACAGGCTTCTGTAAAGTATTTTCACTTAATCATCAATCAAGCTAGTTGTGTGTTAAAGGTTCTAGATGGACTTTTCATGGATCATTTCATGCCATTGGTTGCTTCATAACGTTAGCTGATAAAGTGATTTGCAAACGGCAAGCGAGCCAAGTTACCAGCCAGATTAGCCCCAAGAGTCTTGATTAATTGTCCATGTTAGCGAGCAAGCTACATGGATGTTGTGTTGGACTCTGTGTTTTGGGGGGTGCCGGTCGTTTGTTGACGTTAGTGGACTCTGTAGGGGAGCAGAGGAGACTGAAGAGAGGCTAAGCAGTCGGGAGAGTGCATAACGTCACATCCTTTTTTCCCGGAAAAAAACGTCTCGAATCCTTTACATAGAAATCAGTCCAGTCCGAGAAAGTCGGGGAGGGTCTAATTTTTAAAGTTTTGACACAATCTGTTCACACATTGGCAATAAAAAGCAAATACATGTGTATTGTTACATTTAGTACCTTTAACTGATCCCCAAAACTTTGCCATAGTATGTTGTGACAGTCATTTTGTTGCTTAGTCTACAATCTGCGACATATGAAAGAATATCCAAACCCTCTGTCCAAAAAGCTTGGATAATTGGGCAGCCCCAAAGACAGTGAAATAGTGTGCCCTTTGTTCCACAATTCACATTTATATAGAGAAAGTAGGATAGTTTAGGGACGCAGGGCTTAACATCTTACAAGAGAGACTTAGCCAAAATGTCAGCGTAAGACAGGAATCACATATTGAATAGAAATGAGGTGATGAAGTAGATAAGACAGGCTTAAAGAAAATAAATCCCTGCCTGATGTCTACACTGCTGAAGTGTATTAAAAAATATATAATGTTTACTATGTTCACTATCATAGTTTAGCATGCAGCATGCTAACACTAGCTAATTATAATGTTTAGTTGGATTTATCAGCAGGTCAAGCTGATGGCGGTAGATGAGGTGAGTTTAATATCCAAAGTAACAGCAGAACTGCGTCTGGAAAGAGATGTTATTGAAAATTTAAATGCAACTTTTCAGTGCTGTGAGCATCACAAGGCAAATTGTTTGTATTGGTGGAGAAGTATTAGCAGAAATCTCGGAGCCTGGGCACATAAAATCAAAGCTATCTGCATGGCAAGATGCCACTGGAGGTAAGTGAGAAAGTTTTCTCTTTTAATTTCTGTGAACTGACCCTTTAAACTGACTTAGCATGTGGTAACAGAGCAACAACTTGGAAATCATGGCCTGGGTCAACTCCCTCTCCACCTCCCAGCTGGTCTCTGTGTCACCAACAGGCTCCACCTCCCAGCTAATCAGGATCAGCAGCCATGAATGAGACACGGCGAGAGAGCCTGTAGAGCCCCGTCACTGACCCAGACTTCAAACTGTAACTGGGCCGCGAACGCTGAACAACCTACAGGAGGCTGGGACCACGAGAGGACGGAAACAGGTGACGCCTTGGGGGGGGGAGATTTTTTTTTAACAAAGAAGGGAACTGACAGGAGCCGGGAGATCATCCTCCAGCTTCATCTCCAGTCCTGTACCATCTCGATCAACCATCCTGTCCAACTTTGGCCTCTTCGCGCCAAAAAAAAAAACTGGGACAGAAAAGACCAGGAGGAAGAAGTGTGTTGAGAGGTGAGAGAAGTGAGGCAGGTGAACGTGGGTCGAGGCCGAGGGCTTAGCCTGCGGCCAGGCCACAGTGCTGCTGCTCTGCTGTAGCTTTAGGCCAAAGCCTCTTACTGCTCGTCGTCCTGTGCCAGCACTTAAAGGAGCCATTATGTACCCTTCAAGTAAACACAGTTGGCTGCAGTGTGTGTGCATAAAGTCTGAATGATTTCTTACTTACAATTTAGATCCCATTAGAGATTGCCTCTTTCCAGATAAGACAACAGTTTTAAGTGTCTCTGTGAGAGAGTTGATTAAACACAGGGGCCGTTAGAAATGTCATACAGAAAAGATGTTAGTTGGAACTATAAAAGTGAGTAGCTATTATCATGTTAAGTAGAGCATAAAGGCTGAAAATCAGGAGGATAAGGAGATATGACCGCATAAAAGCTGTAAACATTTGGATCAGAGCAAGACAAAATGAAGACGGCTTGACCAAAAAAAAGGATCTTAATCGCACATATGTATGAAATGTCAAAAAATAGTGAAAAAATATTGAGCACAACTTCCCAGAGCCCGAGGTGACGTCTCCAAATGTCTTGTTTTGTTCAAACAAAAGTCCAAAACCTAAAGATATTCAGTTTTCAGTGAATTATGATGACGAACAGCAGAAAATCCTCTCATCTGAGGACATGAAACCAGAGGATGTTTTACTATTTTTGCTTTAAAAATGACTTTTTACGGATCTTGCAACCACATCTATGTGAACATGAGATGCATTTAAAATCTCCGGGAAAAGTTCGTAAACTGACCTCAAGTAAGGATTTTTGTGAGTGGGTCAAACTGCTCTTTACAAAGGCCAAGAATGAACTTTTACACTCAAAATCAACTGCTGAGAAATATGAGAACATCAAGTAATACGATCAAATCAGTGATTTCACATAAGCAGTGCTGACCTTATAATGAAGCTAGTATTGTGTCACACTTCCTAGTTTGGCTTGGGCCTCACTGTTACTGCAGTTGAGCTCAGAAAAATGTGAATTAGCTTTAAACAAAGCGCCGGTTCAGTACTAACTACCTCTCTCTCCTGAGCTGCAGTGTTTCGATCACCGATAACTCTACTTAAAACTGCACTCTCTGTCAGCTAGACGCTCGGCACAGTTAGAGAGAGTTAGCCGAGAAGAGACTCTCGTGTCTCTGCGTTAAATATGAGACTTCAGCCAGGAGATGGTTAGCTTTGTTTTGCATAATGCCTGGAAGCAAGGAAGACAGCTAGCCGTTGGACAGAACCAGGCCAGCTGTTTCCTCCTGTTTCCAGTCTTTTATGCTAAGCTAAGCTAACCGGCTGCTGGCTCCAGCTTCATATTCAACAGGCATTTTGACTCTTGGCACGTAAAGAAGGTTAAAAGTAAGCAGCTAATTTTTGGAAATGTCAGAAAATAACTGTTTTGAGAAATGGTATGTAAAAGAAACACTAGCGTACAAGGTCCCTTTGAGTTGTATGGTACTTTATTTCTCTGAAGAAAGTGTTCAGATATTTGGTTAAATTACTATTAATAGCATGTAAAAAAAAGATCATAATGCAGCTATGAATAGAGGACTGCATGAACGATGGACATCATGTGATTAGTGTATGTATTTCCCAAACAGTGTCTGTTATTATTAAATATTGCAAATGTCTTGCTAGTAAAGATTGAAGTGGGGGGCAAAACAACAAGTAACTAGTAACCATAGTACAGCAACATTTCTCTTGAGTACTTGAGCACTTAGTAAAGTTGCACCACTGACGTCTGTGTTGTTTTTTTGCAGACTGAACCACAGAACTCGTGGAAGACATGGAAACATTAAGCTTTCTTGGTCAACGATGAATGCTTCACGCCTCTCTGTACCTCTGAATCCCTGCCATGTGAGTCTGATAGAGAACCGATACACATACATTACTCAACAGAGTCTTAGAATAGCATTAAAGGCCACACACAGAGATTAGCGGCAGAGGCATTAGCAAGATTTCTGTTGGCCATTACATGAAACTCTCTGACCAGGTTGACTTGAGGTCTCATGGGCTGTGATGTCGGAGAGCTGAGGTCTAATAAAGCATCTCTGTTTTATTCTGAAGGATGTTAGTCAGACGCATCCCTTCATTTGGTGTTTTATGAAACTACTGATGCCAGTTTTGACTGTGTTTGCTGTGGACTGTTCGTGCTAACCAATAGCATCATTTACGAGAATAATTGCATAGTATATCTGTCAAAGACAACAGGCAGGGAAATGCCTAATGAGAGATACCTGGGAAGCTACGTTCATGCTAAACCAAAAGCTAGCCTAGCATCTTAAGTGCAGTTGTAATTATAAAATGTTACCGTTATTTAGAGTCTTGGCAAATGACAATATGGCAAACAATGAATAATAAAATCATCAGATATGAGCTGATTATAGAGCTAAGAAACTAGCAGTACTACCAAGGTAGCACTTAGCACCTGGAAAGTCCCATTTTACCAACATTAAATCAGAGTTTCTCAACTTGTTCTGGACCATAACCTTGTTTTTAGCCACGCTAGCTCAATCCAATACTTTGGCCTTGACTAAAATATCTCAAAAAGTGTTTGAAGGATTGCCATGAAATTCTGTACAGACATTCATGGTCCCCAGAGGATGAAGCGTACTCACTTTGGTGGTCACCTGACTTTTCCTTTAGCGCCACCAGCAGGTCAAAATTTTAATTTTGGTTTATGACCAAAACTAATGACATTACCATCAGGCTCAGCTGTGCTCTAGTGCTAATCAGCAGATGTTAGCATGCTAACACGTTAACTACAATTAGTCTCGTTTGGTCCCAGAAGTCATCACCTGTCATCCATTACAGGCTTACAGGCACACTTACAGAGAAAAAGACAAATATTTCGTAATACATTTTATTTGAAAATAACCAAACCTGTCTGTTTCAGGTCGGTTAGCAGAGCTCTCCTAACCACAGCAAAGAGTTGTTAAGTTATAATGTGAATTTGAATAAGGCATATTTCTGTATTCTGTTTTCAAGAGCATGCTGAAAGGTCCACATTTATTCCACAGTGATTATAATATATCTGTTATGCATGTATTTACCTCTGTTTGCATATCATGTGAGCCTACTATACATGGGGCTCAGACCTGGGAAAGGTTGAGAAAGTACATTATTTCCTCAACACGGGATTAAAAATCAATATTTCAGTTACACAGGTTTGTGCTTGCAATGTAATTACAGTGAAATGTGGTGTTAGCAGGAGCAGCAGCTTGAGTTTTACCTTGCGGTCTGTCATTATCGCAGCTTTTTAGACGTGGGACTTTGTTTACTTCACAAGTGCCAGAAGTTTAGGCTTGTGTGTGTATGCTAACGGTTTGCTGTACATTTGGGTTGTGGATGCAGTAAATTTCAGTGCACATCTATAGGTCTGTGTTTGGGACAGTTGCCAGATTGGCACCCTGTGGCTCTGGATAAGACGCTCTGTCTTGGCATTAGCTGAACTTTTTGTGACTTGCTGCATATGGATGAACTTGGCTGGAAATTAACTGCATGCTGTAAATCTTCACTGCTGCTCTACAAAAGGTTTACCGCCCCTGTTCAAGATGAATCTGTGGATCTTTTTTTATATAGAAAATTAGTCTGTACATACAGATTCCTTTTGATTTGTAGTGTGCCACATCCAACTAAATGTTAATCTACTTATTGGACCACTAATGGATCATTAATACACTTAGCCCCTCCCCCTGGGACATGGGTTGTCTTCATCACTCGTACAGTCTGGGTTTTTTTAGCCACACAAGCTATTTATGTTGCCAACTTGTTTGTATTTCCTAAAAGGAATTATCAGGGAGACGATGGTCATCTCAGTTCCCTTCAGTTCTGCTTTAATAATTCACTGAAATTGATCTATTTAAACCATTATAGCTTTAAATGTTCCGGCATTTAAAATGGGGTATTTGTACTTAAACATGTGCTGCAGCAGAAATTAAATCACTAAACTGTAGTTTTTCTGCTTTTACTATAAAATGTTACCTTTACACTTTCATCTGTAAAGTACACCATGTTAAAAACTGCAAAATGTGACTGTGTAAAGACTCTTCTTCTACTTTGCTGAACGTAGTTAACTGGAAACAAAAAGGCCACCGTACTGTGTGCAGTACTGTATGCAGTACTGTATGCAGTACTGCACCCTCGTCATTGTGAATGAGGGTAACAAAGGAGAGACGGCTCACTGGGGGAGAAAATGATTCAGCAGTCATAACTGCAACAACTATGGCTCCTACTTAAGCAATGGGATTAGCCCCAGGAATCCAAGTAAGCCTTTAACAGCCCCCACCAGACCCTTTAACCCCTCAACCACCCCCCTTTCCCTCCCTGGTCACCCATGTCCAGCTGAACCACAAGGCTGATTGTCTCTGCTTTAAACCTGCTATGTTTAATTTAGTTTATTACAGTTATTCGTCAGGGAACATGTACAAAAAACATTCATCTCACAAGTAGAAGAGATGTATCGTACCAGATTTAGCTACTAGCTACTTTCCATCTGCAGGTAGACACAAACACTAATACAACTAATGCAATTAGTACAAATGCAAGATCAAAATTATGATAAATTCTGAATCCAATCATAGATCCAAACATGCATACAAATTTCAACTATCTCCTACAGCACTAAATGTAAACATTCATAGTCACAGGATGGTATGAATTTAAGTTAACATGTTTTTTTGGGTGGCCTGTTAGCCAACCATCTGTTTTAGACACATATAGGCAGCAAACTCATCCACATGTCATTAGTGGATTATTGTCTCCTCTGCGTGTGCACAGCATGTTGAATTACAGTAAGCCTCTAGTCTAATCAATATGTATGTATGAACGATTGATCAAATCCCTCTTTTAGTTAATTGTTTTGGTTTTCTGGCCCACAAACTCTGCTGTAATCAACTCGTTTCTAGCAGCAGCCCGCTGAGCGCGACCTGCTCAGCACCAAACAGCAGACGGAGAAAGTTAGCGACTAGCTGGCGAACATAGTGGAGCATTTAGCTGCTAAATAGCCAGATATTTCCCTCAGGAGTTGGTGGAGAGGAGACTAATATTCATCAGGTGGCCAGAGACAAGACTCCAAATGAATGCTAACATTGCTCTCTGTATCTGCTGGATACAAAAAAAAACTTTATGAAGCTTCAGTTTGTCTCTGCTTCTCACAAGTGGCCAAATCAATAAATGTAGCTTCAAGTTGAATTAAAAGTTGAAGGTTTGGTGATAATGAATTATACGAGGCTAAGCTTGGTATATTGTGCTGTTAGTATTGTGTTTTTTGTATTGTACTTCATAGAGCTCACTTGTCATGCTCATGCTAACCAGCCAGTATGTCTATTTATTCTAAGAGGACTGCTAACAAACACTTTCAATATATTTTATTATGTTTGCCAGTTTATGCATAAATCATTCTGAAGAAGTGGTTCGTTCGGTCAGCTGGTTGATGTCTGGGACTTGTCTCCTTTGCAGAGCCCACACATGGTGACGTCTGATGTCCTGGTATCAACCCGAGGCTGAACCATGGTCATTCTGCAGCAGGTAGGTCATGTTGGTCTGCTCGGTAGCTGCTTTCTCTCTGCAGGAGAGCAGAAAGTTACTCTTTTCTTTTCGTCTTGCAGAGGCCCCTCATTATTCTCTCTTTAGGCTGCCAGACTCACTAAATCACCCTCGTAAATGACACTGCTGAAACCCCAGATAAGCAGAAGGCAATTATAATATCAGTAAAAGATTAGATGGAACCTGATAAATAAATCAGATACAGCAAATAAGAATATTTATAAAGCAAATTATAAAGCAAAGGACGGTGTTAAGCATAAATGCAATGTATTAAAAGGTCCGTTCACCCAAGGTCATGTGTTTTATACCCCTTGTGGTGAATATTTTCAGACTGATGGCTCAGGTTTTTTTGTCTGTGCCCTGAAACAATGGATTTGTGGGGCTCACAGCATTAAAAAAATTCAACAACAACATCTTTTTCTGGAAACATGGGCCTCATGCAAGAACTTACTTGTATTCAACAGTTCAAGTCAAATTCAACAAACCCCCTCACCTCACAAAGGTGTTATAAATCGCTTGTTTCAAGTCGATGAATGCTGCCTGAACAGCAGTAGGTGCGCATTTGTGAGATGGGATCAATTGCTCAATAGATGCCCTCAAATTGCCTCCATTTTCGGGCAAGTTTCATTCACAAAAAACATCACCAAGTATAACAAGAAGACTTTCACAAAGCAGAGCTTGAATGAATGACAACATAACAAATTCAGCAATGTCAGAAATGGTACAAGGAGACCCCAAAAAAACATACGTGCTTTCTGTCTGCATGGCTAGAAGTAAGTAAGAGTAAGAGAAAACATATCTGACTCTTTACGAGCACACAGAATTACCTACTTACACCTTGACGTTCCCAGTATTCCCCTTTTAAATTTAAAACAGTGTATGATATATGTCTGCTCCATCACATTGAAATTGAGATCTTTTATGGAAACTTTTTTCTTCTTGTTTTTAAAGCATGAATCTGTCATTTGTGGGGTTGAAAAGAAGTGCAACAACTGGAAGTAAAAAGTATGATTAATGGCATTAAATAAACTGGATGAAAAATCAAACATATGCATGTATGAATCAAGTGAGAAAAGACGATGTGTTCGCTGTCGTTTCACGTCTCAGCAGCACAGTAAATATAGCAGAAGCCGTCATGTTTCCTCCGTCAGTCGGACGCAGTTACCTCATACAGTTTCTCTACAATAACTAGATCCTGGAGCCTTTCTCCCCCCGCGGAGTCCGGCGAGGCACGACTCAGACACCCTGTTTCAATCTCAGCTCAGAGCCTCAGCTGTGGATCTCATTCGATGGTCGACGTCTAGATGTTGTTGAAGGGAAGCAAAAAAATAGCATCTTTAAGGTCACAGTCTAGACTGTCGGGGGGGTGGGGGGGGGGGGGACTGAGCTGTGTGTACCGGCAGCTTTCTTTATGATTAAAACACGTGAAAATCATTGGGTACTTTTAGCTTACTGAGTGTCGGCCATTTTGGACTTCTGAAGCCCAACAGGCTGCATGTTTTATAGAAGTTTGAGTCTCTCTTGACAGTCAAGCTCACATTTTGCTGACTTGTCTACTGAAACAGCATTTAGCCCGAGACTGATACAACTATTGTTCTGTTCTGTTTTGTTTTGTTTTGTTTTCGTTGCTTTCCTCCTTCATTGTTGTGCTGCTCATTTGACAAACAGCGAACAGGAAACACCCAAGATTGCATGTACATTTTCTATTTTCCATCTCACACGATCAGTTTGTCAGGTCAATATCAATTTCCTCGTTTTAACATTTAAATTTGGAACCTGATTACTAATAGTAGAGTACTAATATCTCTGCCGTATTCATTTTAACTATATAACAATACAATATAACAACAATATTTATTTATTTATAATCCAGGGGGACTATGTGTGGTTGGACCTTAAAACGGGCCGAGAGTTTGACGTCCCCGTGGGAGCCGTGGTCAAACTATGCGACTCTGGACAGATCCAGGTCCTGGATGATGAAGGCAGGGTAAGTCAGCAGCGGAACAGGAAGTACTGTTACTGTACAATATCACAACATCACAAGCTACAAACAGTATGTGTTTGTTTAGATTGACTGTTGTTTGTTCACATGTTAATTGGTGGTCGATGAGAAGCCTTTAACCTAAACTGAGTTATAAGCCTCAGTAAAAATCCTGTATATGTTATTCTTAAAGGAGAGTTTATTTCAACTTTCTGTCTTTTTTTTTGTATATTCGGGGCATCATCTCTATCTGTAATAACATCAAAGAAGTCAAGCTGGGCAGGAAACACGAGCAGACAGACTATCAGACAGATTGTAAACAAACCAACAGGTAGCCAGACTTACAGTGCATCCGGAAAGTATTCACAGCGCTTCACTTTTTCCACATTTTGTTATGTTGCAGCCTTATACCAAAATGGATTAAATTCATTTTTTTCCTCAAAATTCTACACACAACACCCCATAATGACAACGTGAAAAAAGTTTATTTGAGATTTTTGCAAATGTATTAAAAATAAAAAACCTGAGAAATCACATGTACATAAGTATTCACAGCCTTTGCTCAATACTTTGTTGATGCACCTTTGGCAGCAATTACAGCCTCAAGTCTTTTTGAATATGATGCCACAAGCTTGGCACACCTATCTTTGGGCAGTTTCACCCATTCATCTTTGCAGCACCTCTCAAGCTCCATCAGGTTGGATGGGAAGCGTCGGTGCACAGCCATTTTCAGATCTCTCCAGAGATGTTCAATCGGATTCAAGTCTGGGCTCTGGCTGGGCCACTCAAGGACATTCACAGAGTTGTCCTGAAGCCACTCCTTTGATATCTTGGCTGTGTGCTTAGGGTCGTTGTCCTGCTGAAAGATAAACCGTCGCCCCAGTCTGAGGTCAAGAGCGCTCTGGAGCAGGTTTTCATCCAGGATGTCTCTGTACTTTGCTGCATTCATCTTTCCCTCTATCCTGACTAGTCTCCCAGTTCCTGCCGCTGAAAAACATCCCCACAGCATGATGCTGCCACCACCATGCTTCACTGTAGGGATGGTATTGGCCTGGTGATGAGCGGTGCCTGGTTTCCTCCAAACGTGACGCCTGGCATTCACACCAAAGAGTTCAATCTTTGTCTCATCAGACCAGAGAATTTTGTTTCTCATGGTCTGAGAGTCCTTCAGGTGCCTTTTGGCAAACTCCAGGCGGGCTGCTATGTACCTTTTACTAAGGAGTGGCTTCCGTCTGGCCACTCTACCATACAGGCCTGATTGGTGGATTGCTGCAGAGATGGTTGTCCTTCTGGAAGGTTCTCCTCTCTCCACAGAGGAACTCTGGAGCTCTGACAGAGTGACCATCGGGTTCTTGGTCACCTCCCTGACTAAGGCCCTTCTCCCCCGATTACTCAGTTTAGATGGCCGGCCAGCTCTAGGAAGAGTCCTGGTGGTTCCGAACTTCTTCCACTTACGGATGATGGAGGCCACTGTGCTCATTGGGACCTTCAAAGCAGCAGAAATTTTTCTGTAACCTTCCCCAGATTTGTGCCTCGAGACAATCCTGTCTCGGAGGTCTACAGACAATTCCTTTGACTTCATGCTTGGTTTGTGCTCTGACATGCACTGTCAACTGTGGGACCTTATATAGACAGGTGTGTGCCTTTCCAAATCATGTCCAATCAACTGAATTTACCACAGGTGGACTCCAATTAAGCTGCAGAAACATCTCAAGGATGATCAGTGGAAACAGGATGCACCTGAGCTCAATTTTGAGCTTCATGGCAAAGGCTGTGAATACTTATGTACATGTGATTTCTTAGTTTTTTATTTTTAATAAATTTGCAAAAATTTCAAAAAAACTTTTTTCACATTGTCATTATGGGGTGTTGTGTGTAGAATTTTGAGGAAAAAAATTAATTTAATCCATTTTGGAATAAGGGTGTAACATAACAAAATGTGGAAAAAGTGAAGCGCCGTGAATACTTTCCGGATGCACTGTACCTGGAAGAGGAAACAAGACGAATGATAGAATTATTTCTCAGCACGTCTGTAAACATCCATCACAGTTTACAGACTAACCTCCTACCCTCTGTACTGGATACCAAATCAGTCTTTATTCATCGTCACGTGTAGTTAAATGCTACTTTGCCATAGTAGAAATTATTTACAGAATGTGAGCATGCGAACAAGACAAGTTTAAATAATACTATGAATATAATGACATAATATTAATACACACATATATGTGTAAACATCTTAAAGTTGAGTTTAGTGTAAAGTTATAAAGATTCAAGAAGACTGAAGCATTGTACTGAGGCGGGCATGAGTGAGAGGACGATGGACACAAAATTTAAAAACTACCAAAATAAACCCGAGTCTTCCAGACCACTGTCCCTCTCACCGACTCTGACTCGTCTCCCCACTCCCACAGGAACACTGGATTTCCCCTCAGAATGCCACCAACATCAAGCCCATGCACCCGACCTCCGTCCACGGGGTGGAGGACATGATCCGTCTGGGCGACCTCAACGAAGCCGGCATCCTCCGCAACCTGCTGATCCGCTACAATGAATGCGTCATCTATGTTAGTACCCCGCTGCAGCTCTCATCTGCTAAGAGCACACGCACGTTTACAGTCACTACGGTACAGTGAAGGGACACACAAGGTGCAGACGTTTACACGGAGGGAGTAACCTGACAGTCGGCCGCAGCCCATTTAAGTTGTTATTCAGGTTAAGCTGTTTACATGTGCCTTCAATACCCTGTAGTTGAGTTTACTTGTTGCTATAAATAAAGCAATTAACAGAATGTCCCCACGTCGCTCTTTGAGTCCTAGAGGTTCACTTAGAAAGGGGATGGAAATCAAAATAAGTAGAGACCTTATCTCGTAATTATGACCTCCGTATCTCAATTAGTGGATCAACAGAGAATGAATTGCAGCATTTTGATGATAATAATAGTTTGAGCGTTCATATAAATGGCATTTTCTTCATCGGTTCCAGCTTCTCAAAAGTGAATATTTTCTGGTTTCAAGACTCTTTCAAAGTCTCGGCAACTTGTGATTTTACATTTTTCACACTTTGCTGACAATTTACAGAAAACTGAATCGAGAAAACAATTAGTAGGTTGATCGATAATGGAAATGACTTACTATCTGATAAATACGAGATAGCAGGAGTTGCACAATATTCTGTGACCTGACTAGGAACGTCAGCTGTATTGTACTTTATTGCATACTTAATTTTGATAGCTGTTGCCAAATAGTGATATAATAGTTAGATAGGGTCACAAGTGTTGATAGCTTGGATGCATTTTGTATCCATGAAGCATCCCGTTCTGGTTTAGCTGCTCCTGGAAGAACAGAGCGACCTCGGAGACTTCAGAGTGCTTTCTGCCTGAACAATCGGGCTTTAGATGGTCTGTGCAAGGTCTGGGTCTGGATCTGTTGGATGTGGAGCAATTACTAACAGCTCACATGTTTTTGGATGTTTTTAAACACGCATTACAGCGAAACCAGGTTACTTGGGTAACAGGGTTTAGGAAGGGGACTTCTCTGTGCACGAAAATAGCTTTTTCTCACCCAAACTGAGCGGATCTGTGGCACACTGCGCCTGGTCACACCCTCCGTGTAGGAGCTTTTGTTCAAAGACAGAGCAGGCTTAAATAGGCTTACGGAGGATATCGTCTAGTAGTTGGTCAGCTCAGTTGGCCAAGGGGCAAGCTCCTAAAAACTTGTACTTTGGTGAGTATTTCTGTCCCAGTCTGTCCCAGTTAGTTCCATAATGGTTTTTGGTTGTCGTGTTCTCTCTCTCCATGTAGACAAATTGTGGTGGGAGGGTGAGTATGAAGTCGAAATAGAAACAAAGAAATATTCTAACATCCTCCAGACAGATTTCTTCTCTTTTCTTTCTTTATATTTATTGTATTTAACACGTTGACTGCTGTAACTGTGGGCTGTAAGAGCAGCCATGGATGAAAGTTTATTTATTTCATTCCCATTATCTCAAGATCATGACTGAAGTTTATTTGTGTAGCACATTTCACTTTACATAAGCAAAATAAAAAAAAAAATAAAAAAAAACATTAATGTACTTATTAAAAAAGACAGAAACCATTTTAAAAGAAGTTACATTTTCAGTTGCTCAAAGCAGCAGAAAACATACAAGTTTTTAATGTGCATTTGAAGGTCCAGACAAGTCTCAGATTTTATAGAGGTTTGTTGTTACAAATGCTGCTTCTTCATGTTTAGTCTGGGACTGTTAGCATAATGCTACCTGTTGGCCTGAGAGGCAGACAGAGTTCAGTATAAGGTACAGTAGTAGCCACCTAAAAGTGCCCCTCTCAGCCGGCTTTGATTAATTTATAATGATGTCATAACACAATTTATTAAAGTAATCAGCAGTTGTTACGCGTACTGGCTGTATATCAGACAGAAAGTTTAACACATCAGTAATCTACAAATTTAATCCTGTTTCTTTATTTTTTTATTTGATTTAATAATAGATGTGTAAAACAAATTGAATCTAAGGGATAAAATGTTAAAGTGAGAACACTTATCTCCGACATGGTCCCAAGACATTGCAAAAAAAAGCAATTCTTTCTCTTTCTTCTTTTCTTAATTATGAGAAATAAAGATAAACAGGAATTTTCAGTCACGAGCTTTTAAAATAGTTGTTTCATTCATGGCTTCTCTTGGTGTCCATGTGTTTCAGTGACCTTCAGACCTTTTCGTGGTTTATTAATGACTTGATTTTAATTCTTTCTCATGTACTCAGTAACTTTGTTTTCGCTCGAGCCTCTTCACTAGCTTTTAAATGCATTTGGATGATTTAGATCAATGATAATAAATCTCTGTAATGATTTTAGAAAGTCTGAATTTGCTGCAAGAATTACACTTTCATGTGATTAATGCGATGCAGTTCCTCGAGTTCACTCAGTAAATACAATCAATTTTCAAAGATAAGCTGTAATTGTTTAACACTAGAAATGCCAATCAATCAAAGAGAAGACAAGTGATCGGGGAAAATAAATCTTGTGTGATTTAAAAAAAAGGGGACATTTTGAAAGTGGAGATATTCTGTCTCTAAAATGCATGATAATAAATTAGAACATCCACTCTCCTGCAGACGTATACAGGCTCAATCCTGGTGGCAGTCAATCCCTACCAGCTGCTGCCCATCTACACTCCAGACCAGATCCGCCTTTACACCAATAAGAAGATAGGAGAGTTGCCACCGCACATATTCGCCATAGCAGACAACTGTTACTTCAACATGCAGCGGAACAACAAGGACCAGTGCTGCATCATCAGGTGGGTGTGTGTGTGTGTGTGTGTGTGTGTGTGTGTGTGTGTGTGTGTGTGTGTGTGTGTAGGGAAGTGAAGTCAGAGATTCTTCAACTAAAACTAAACAAAGATTAGAAATGCTACACTAACACTAACACAACTTAAAATGTTAAAAGTGTCCTCGATAGAAAATGAGAGTTTTGTCCTTTTATTAATCTTCAATTCTAGCGTCTTTAAGATAATATTATGTGTCAGTAAGAGTATCAATACCGCTCTCATGTCTGTACTCTTTATATGAAGCTACAACCACCAGCTGGCTAACTTAGCTTAGCATAAAGGCTGGAAACAGCTAGCCTGGCTCTGCCCAACGGTAACAAAATCCAGCTAAAGCTCATTGATTAGGATGTTATTGCTGATTCTGTTGTCAATTCTGCTGACACAGCACCTAGACAGTCAAAGAGAGAGAGAGTGTGTGTGTGTGTGTGTGTGTGTGTGTGTGTGTGTTGTACGAGTGTGTAACAGTCCCGTCTGTGTGGCAGCGGTGAGTCCGGAGCCGGGAAGACGGAGAGCACAAAGCTGATTCTGCAGTTCCTCGCAGCCATCAGTGGTCAACACTCCTGGATCGAGCAGCAAGTCCTGGAGGCCACGCCTATCCTCGAAGGTCAGCCAGCCGTCGGGTTTCTACACTCCACAACATATCATCTCACATGTACATGCAAGTCTGGAAAAATACATGTCAAATCTAGCTGCTCTGGAGCTTTCGATCGCATCAAGCGATCTTCAGCAGCAGGTGAAGTTCGCCCAGTTTGCATGAAATTGAAGATTTAATTTAGATTTTTTTTATTTCCATTTTTTCAAGGTCAAGAATGAACTGAACTTCTATCAGTTCTCTGTTGTTGTGCACAGTCAAACATCACGTCACCATAGTAACGTAGTGTCAGTGCAGCTGTGTGCCGTCTGACAGCCAGCTGTGTCTGTGTGTTTGATTTGTCGATCCACTCAGCCTTTGGCAACGCCAAGACCATTCGGAACGACAACTCCAGCCGCTTTGGGAAGTATATTGATATCCACTTCAACAAGCGAGGGGCCATTGAAGGAGCCAAGATCGAGCAGTACCTGCTGGAGAAGTCTCGCGTGTGTCGACAGGTGAGGTTTAAGATTAGTTTTAGATTCAACACATCCTCAGCGTCAGTAAAGGTAACAGTAGTAACTTTATTTATTTTTAGATATTTTGCTACTCAACAATACAATACTAGTTAAATGATATGACCTTAAACATTTAAATGATAAGGGGGAAGATATAGACAATAATATGTCATATAGCATGTCTCTCCCCTGTTCTCCTGCAGGCTCCAGATGAGAGGAACTACCATGTGTTTTACTGTATGCTGAAGGGGATGGCTCCAGAGATGAAGGCCAAGCTGGGCCTGGGCCTCGCCACAGACTACTCCTACCTCACCATGGTGAGTCTGCGGCTGTGTGAGAGACCAGTGGTACTGTCACCGATGTATGGGGTCATTATTGAAAACTGGGATCTGGATCAGTTAATGTCCCCCTCCCGTGTGGTATTATATGCTGACAAATATACACATACTTTTTCATAAAACTATCATGTCGAGGTCACGGTTAGCTACCCCGCTGCAGGATGTGTCTAATAAACCTATTTCTATTCTCCGATAGATATAATTTGTCCAACCAGCAGTTGAAAATCCAAATATATTTACTTTAAGACTTTAATTTAGGAATAAGAAAAGCAGCACGTCTTCACATTTGAGAGGCTGCAACCTGAGAAACAATTAAAATCAATTATGAGAATTGTTGCCAATTGATTTCCTGTCAATTAACTTGATTAAACAACTAATTGTTTCAGCTCTACAAGTGGAGATGTATGCTTTATTAGAAGCTGTATACAATGAGAGAAAATACTTCAGGGACGAGGACTAAGTAGTTGGCGAATCAGGTTAACTTTTATACATTCAAACAGGACCAGTGACAACTAACCAACTTAATGAAGGTAACCTAAAGCTCTCTGTGTGTTTTACCCCCCAGGGTAACTGCACAGCGTGCGACGGCCGGGACGACCTGAGGGATTACTCCAGCATCCTGTCAGCCATGAAGGTCCTCATGTTCACTGAGACGGAGAACTGGGAGATTTCCAAGCTGCTGGCTGCCATCCTGCACATGGGCAACCTGCGCTTCGAGGGTACGATGAAGCGCAAATACACTTCGGCTCTATTGTAATCGTAAAGGCCGTAGACGATGATCTTGTTTGTTTTCTTCAGCTCGTACGTACGACAACCTGGACGCCTGTGTGGTTGTGAGATCTCCTGACCTGGTTACTGCTGCGTCACTCATGGAGGTGTGTGTGTTTAAAATCCAGCAATATCTCTGCATGAAGTGATGTAACACGTATTCTGTCTTAGAGAAGAGACGCACATTGTGAAGCTGCTTTAAACTGGAGTCAATTTAAGTAACTTTTATGCCCATCGCTGGTAGTTTTCCCGTGTTTCCTAATGTTGCTTGTCGTGCGCTACAGGTGGAGCCCAAGGACGTGATGGTGTGTTTGACCACACGAACCCTGATCACACGGGGTGAAAGTGTCGCCACGCCTCTCAGCGTGGAACAAGGCCTGGACGTCAGGGATGCTTTTGTCAAGGTACCAAGCTTTTCCCACAAATACAGAAATCTCTTGTCTGGAAGAACCAGAACCCTTCCAGCTGTGGCAGAAAGCTTCGTGTTCATGTCCGACCCCATCGCTCATCGTCAGAAGCTGATTGAGAAAACAACATAGCAACAGCTGAAAATCTTGAGATAGTTCAATAAAAAGCAAAAATGTCAAGCTGATTCCTGACTTTTCCTCTTGCACCACCATTACCAAAGTCATTAGGGTTCATCCTCCAGGGAGCATGAATATTTATACCAAATTTCATGCCAATCCATGTGATAGCTGTTGAGATATTTCAGTCTGGACCAAAGTGTTGGACCGACAGACCAACGAAGCCATGTGTCTTCTCACTGACCATGAGTTTCATCTTCCAGGGGATCTACGGGCGGCTGTTTGTCTGGATTGTGGATAAGATCAATGCTGCCATATTCAGGCCGCCGTCCTGTGAGAGAAACATCATGCGCAGGTCGATCGGGTTGCTGGACATCTTTGGTTTTGAGAACTTCACCGTCAACAGGTGATTTAGACTTGATCATTATCTGTCCGTTCATCTAACCGTAGTTTGTATTTTTTGTATTGTTAGTTTAATTAATTTGTGATTTGTCTTCGCTGTAGTTTCGAACAGCTGTGCATCAACTTTGCCAACGAGAACCTGCAGCAGTTCTTTGTTCGCCACGTCTTCAAACTGGAGCAGGAGGAGTACAACCTGGAGGACATCAGCTGGCAGCACATCGAGTTCACGGACAACCAGGACGCACTGGACATGATCGCCAACAAACCCATGAACATCATCTCCCTCATTGACGAAGAGAGCAAGTTCCCCAAGGTACAATACAAGAGAGAATGACATGGTTTTGTGTGTGGCCATCTGTAGAACATGTTTATGTCTATAGCTTCTATGATATCCTGATATGCTGGGCTCGTTTTGGGCCTTTTACAAGCTAATTTGAAGTGGCGAGTGTGACTTTTTGTCAGTATTTTGGCCTTAGAAATACTAACATTTGTAGCTACAATTGACTATAATTGATGCCTGGTTCTTTGTCTTTTGTCAGGGAACTGATGGTACGATGCTGTACAAGCTCAACTCACAGCACAAGCTCAACTCCAACTACATCCCTCCTAAAAACTGCTACGAAACCCAGTTTGGTATCCAACACTTTGCTGGTGTGGTGCATTACGAGACCAGAGGTGCGTTCAGTTTTCCGTTCTCATGCTCTTGTTTTAACGTTTTCTCGCTCCTCTTTTGTTTGTGACGGGTTATGCTGCAGTTTTGTCTCTCAAGAGGGACTTTTAGAGGTTATGTGAGATCTGGAAAGCAGCCTGATCCAAAATGTGCCGACCTGAACACCTGACCCTGATACAGAGAGAAAACCAACAGCATTATGCAACTGTCTATTAACAAATATACCTAAATATACACACTTACCTGTGCTAAATATGCTCTTCCCATACATATTTATACTATCATCTATACTTGTACTTTATATATTGGTAACTGCTGCACATGTTCAAACTCTTCTTACTGTGTCTATCTTAGCGTATTCATATCTACCTCTTACTGTTTATTCTATATACTACTACTATACATATATACATTACTCTGCACTATATATTACAACTGCATTTCTGTGTCTCAGTACTTTTGATTTGAATTTGATTCATCCCCGTGGGTCCATGTCGCCCTGATGATGCAGTCTGACAGCTGCCAAAACTGTCCAATCAATGAGTTTCGTGTCAGTTCATATTGACTTTATATTTGCAGTTCTGGGTGTCTTTGTAAAAAAAAAGTGTGAACACAAACTGGACCAGGACTAAAAGACAAGTACAAGGTGTTTCACACTGCGTATTCTTAGCCCCGTTTCTCACCGGCACCTGCCTGTTTAGTCGATTCTCAGGGGATAACCCTGCTCTGGAGCAGGGCCAGCGAGCCCGAGGCTGAAGTCGAAAGCTCCCGTCGCCTGGGGGCTAACAGCTCCATCAGCATTTGATCTAAACTGACCTCATAGGTTTTCTCTCTCCGTCCGTCCTCCAGGGTTCCTGGAGAAGAACCGAGACAGCCTCCACACCGACATCATCCAGCTCGTCCACTCGTCCAAGAACAAGTTCATCAAGCAGATCTTCCAGGCTGACGTGGCCATGGTGAGACCGGCCAATACTGTACTACCACTAGATTTTGCTTGAATGAATATTTGTAATGGTGGACTAATATTTCTCACCTCCTTTTTGACTTTTGTTATGACTTTTAAGGTGTTGCTGAAGCGATTATGTCACTGGTGACTTTTGCCTCCCTTTAGCGTTTCTCCTCAGGGTGTTGGCTTTTACTAATGGCCCACCCCCTCCTCTCACTCTGCTGTCTCTCCTCTGTTTCCTCTGTCTTTTCCTCTCACGTCAGTTTCTGTGTGGCTATCAGCAGCCCAGCACCCCTACGCTAAAGGTAATCAACGG
This sequence comes from Enoplosus armatus, assembly GCF_043641665.1. Taxonomy (NCBI): domain Eukaryota; kingdom Metazoa; phylum Chordata; class Actinopteri; order Centrarchiformes; family Enoplosidae; genus Enoplosus; species Enoplosus armatus. The sequence continues at coordinate 4,304,504 of NC_092192.1, read as the reverse complement.
CCTTTAGCAACATGTGGTCACTCAAACCCAATGTGTGTTTGCTTAAACTGAATAAAAAAAACCATGAATCCAGAAGCACCTCCAGATAGCAGCGCCCCCCCCCCCCCCCCTCTCTCTTAAGCTCTTTTTTTTTTTTTATCCTACAGGTGTGCAGTTTATTGTAGCAGAAACCAGATGGAAAAGTGTGTTTATCTGATAGGATTTAGCAAAAGCTAAACAGCAAACTCTCTGACACGCGCTTCTCAGTCCTCGTCCATCTCGTCATGTGGCGGTCTAAAGACAAACCCCCAATTATTGCTTTTGACAAGACAAACACTTTCAGAGAACTGAAGGACGTCCCATCATGTTTTCTGTTTCAGTGAAGACAGCTGTCAGAGATTTTGTATTGTTTCCTGTTTCATTTGTCTGTCGTGTACAGTGGTAATAGTGTGTGTGTGTGTGTGTGTGTGTGTGTTAATGTGTGTCTAGTGTTTATTATCCACATGTTAAATACCATCAGCAAAATGTGACAAAAATGAAATCCTGATTGTTTCCAACAGAGTGAGACTGGTTTGTTTTCTTCACACTGAAACACGTAAAGCGCCAACGATAGTAAAATTATAGGAACAAATTAAAAAACATATTAAATATAGTTTGGAAAATTCATAATTTTAACCGTTTTCGAGGAATATGCTTGAATTTGAATGTACTCCTGGAAAAATGCTTGATTTTCAACATAATCACTCATGTGAACCAAAAGTCGTTTAATATTTGACCAAATATTAGTATATCAACAGTATTCTTGGATTTAATCTATTGAATATTCCTACTGCAGTAGTTAACTTCTTTTAATTGATTCAGTTTTTCAGTATTCTCTCTTTGTCGCTTTAAGTGATCAATCTTCTTTTAATTCATCAGGCCGCGTTGAAGTCTGATATGTTTTGAATGCTGTGAACCTGGAAAACATGTTTACAACTGATAAATGTTGCATTGTTTTTTGATGTGGTAAAATATTATTGAGATTGTAAAGTAAAAAGATGGATATGAATCTTGCAGCACACTTATCCTGTCCTCAGGGCGCTGTGTCACTACTACATGTAACTCCCAGCAGATAATACACTGTACGTGTTGATTAAAGAAAGACCAGATACAATAAGTGGTAGGTTAAAAGCACTTTAGGTGTCAAACCGATGTGACTTAAGATCTCGGGTCTTGTAAAATGAGTTTTCGACTGGTTAAAAGTTAAAAGTCAAATGTTTAGTGGCATGATAAAGTAAAAAAAAAAACTATATGGCGTCCTGATTATGAATATTGTCAAAAAAAACCTTAAAATTATCACTCCTGTGCAGTTTCAAAGCCCAAAGAGTCTCTGGAAGTAAATCACACTGTGTTTATTGCAATGGCTGACATGTTTACTGTCGACACTTTGTGTGTGTGTGTGTGTGTGTGTGTGTGTTTGCAGGGTGCTGAGACGAGGAAGCGCTCTCCCACTCTGAGCAGTCAGTTCAAACGTTCCCTCGAGATGCTGATGAGGACGCTCAGTGTGTGTCAGCCGTTCTTTGTTCGCTGTATAAAACCCAACGAGCTCAAAAAACCAATGGTGAGAACAATTTTTGATGTGCGTTCCTGCATATTCTTCACAAACTCCAAAGACTTTTTACTGTTTTTAGCACAGGTTCAAGTTTGCGTTGTTCTTGAGTCGTTATTTCTGAATCGTTGTCTCTGAACTGGAAACGAGGGGCTGCTATAAAGCTCACTAGTTAAAACACAAAAAAACAGTTCCTGGAACTTCCTGGAGTCTCTACTGGTTGCCTAGTAACCTCGCGGTGACCGCAAGGCTCCAGGAAGTTACTGTTCCCGGTCATTTTTACACTTCTGTTTTTATACGGTCGAGTATTGATTAGTAAGCTTGGGCTGTCTTTGAACCAGGCTAGCAGTTTCCCCCTGTTTCCAGTCTTTGTGCTAAGCTAAGTTAGCTGCCTGTAGCTGCTTCATATAGCTTCACATTTACCGTACAGACATATGAATGGTATCGATCTTCTCATCGATCTCCCGGCAAGAACGTTTATCTCCCAAAATGTGTAACTACTCCTTTAAGAGTGACGTAGTATAACACCTGTACAGGGTGCTGCGTACATTAAGCTTCTTTTTGATGCTCTTTAATCCTCTGTCTGTTTCTCTGTGGGGGGGGTTTTCTTCAGATATTTGACAGAGAGCTGTGTATTCGTCAGCTGCGATACTCCGGCATGATGGAGACCATCAGGATTAGGCGAGCCGGTTATCCCATCCGATACACGTTTGGCGAGTTTGTGGACCGTTACCGGGTCCTCATGCCTGGCATCAAACCTGCTCACATACAGGTCAACAACACAACCACTGCCATCTGTTACAATTCTGTTTCTGTTGTCGTCTTCAGTCCTGATTAAACCTGTTTAAAGTAACATTATTAAGGGGTCAGTTCACCCAAACTACACACAGACATATTTTTCCACTTGGCTTACTGAGATTTCTTTACTGTATTTCCTTAATGCAGGAAATATGACATCATACAGTATCTAATGAGCTCCACGTCAAAGTCTTTAAAACAGTCCTTCCTGGTCCAGGAGTCGCCACTTTTACGTAGTTCTCTGTCCTTCCAGGAAGACCTACGAGGGACCTGCCAGCGGATAGTCCTGGCCCGGCTGGGGAAACATGACGACTGGCAGATCGGAAAGACCAAGATTTTCCTAAAGGTTGCTTTTTGTGTGTGTGTGTGTGTGAGTGTGTGTGTGTGTGTGTGTGTGTGTGTGTGTGTGTGTGTGTGTGTGTGTGTGTGTGTGAAAGTTAGCTTGTTGAGTCCTGGAGGCTTGAGTTGTCTGAGGCGTTGCTGCAGCCTCTTGGCTCTGAATCCCCATCAGTGCTCTTTGTATTGAGCCTTTAAAAAGAAATCTTAAAAATAAGCCTTTGTATGTACAGACAATAGAACAGCTTGCGTATCTCAATTCATTTTTGTTGGTAGTTATGTAATGACAGTTAAAAGACAACTCATATATATTCAAAGAATGGTAATATTCTCTATTTTTGTTTTTGTTAGTTTGTCTCTAAAAACCTTCCAGCTTCCTCACCCTCTCTGTGGCTCTCAGTCCCAACCCCATTTATTCCTCCTGAAGATATAAATCTTTAAAAAACGGGTCACAAACATAAAATAGCAGGAGCCACCTTAAGACTCTTACCGTTTCAGTTAGTTCAGTTCAGTAATCAAATTGGGCTTTTGGGCCTCTGACGGTCTGGAGCTGTTATCCACTTTGCCTAATTGGTAATCCGGCCTTTAAACCTCTTCTTTACGTCTCCTTTACTTGCTGCTTTGTCTCTGTTTCTTCTTTGTCAGGACCACCACGACATGCAGCTGGAGATCGAGAGGGACAAGGGTATTACTGACAAGGTCATCCTCATCCAGAAGGCCGTGCGTGGACTTCAACAGAGGTGAAGAGCTTTGTGGGACAGAGCGCTATACTTACCTACGGAGCCCCTGAAGCCTCGATATATCATATTTTTGTTTGTTTGTTTTAAATAAGAGTGTGCTTACTCATGTGTATGCATTTGATGTGTGAAGCTCCTTGTTCCATTAATTTCTGGCTCCTTTTCGTAGGACTAACTTTCTCAGACTGAGGAGTGCCGTGACGTTCATCCAGAAGGTCTGGAGGGGTTATCGCTGCAGGAAGAATTACCAAATTGTGAGTTCTTTTACACTTTCAATGTGCAGTTTTGTAGTTTTTGTTTGGTAGTTGTATGTTTCTATCTGCTTTCTAACTTTTTTTGTTCTTATGTGCGTATGAGCTTTTAAAACTCTTTTCTCTCCTTCAGATGCAGTCTGGCTTCTTGCGCCTCCAGGCTGTCTACAGGTCAAGGAAGCACTACAGGAGCTACCGGATGACTCGCCTTTGTGTTACTCTCATCCAAGCCCGTTGCCGCGGCTTCCTCATCCGGCAGACATTTTGGCGGCGTCTTCGTGCCGTGTTGACCCTTCAGGCCTACACCAGGGGCATGATAGCCAGACGCCTCTGCCAGAGGCTCAGGGCAGAGGTAAACAGTTATTATATTTACTACTGCTACTTATATCATGTTGCTAACGTGCCAGAAAGAGAGGGCGACTGGTGTTGAGGACAGACATGAAGGATAACGCAAGGATAATTTGATTTGGCTAAAAGAAAACTGGCTTATAGAAAACTATATTTGTTCATGTGACACCATGATTAGATACTGCAGGAGGTTTTTCTTACCAGCAACTTCTGGGATATCTTATCACCATTGATTAGCTGACCTTAAAAGGATAATTTGACATTTTGTGAAATTTGTTTTCTTGCTGAGAGTTAGATGAGAAGATCGATACCACTGACAAGTTTGTACACTAAATATAAAGCTACGTTGGCTATCTTAGCTTAGCATGAAGACTGGAAATGGGAACAAGTTTAAAAAATCTCTCATGCTTGTTTTTTTTAATCCGTACAAAAAGTATAAAAAAAAAAAAAAAGACAAGTTGTGACTGTGTTACCTCTCGTCCTCATGGTGCTGCACTCAGTTGTTCTCATGAAAAGTGACAGAAGCGGTTCAGACTGCCTACTTTAAGATGGCCAATCTAAAGCTAGCATATATGTTTTGGATGCAGCCGCCTCCTTGATTCCCCCGTCTGAAGGGGGGTTTTCAAACGCCTGTTTGATCTGAAAAGCACTTTGTTTGAAGCATACTGAGACCTTTAAACACACCGTGTCCAAACTGTCATGTTAAGAAAAGTTTCCCATGTGATCCTGGCCTAAAACATGTCACCATAAAACCTTCTTTTATACATTAGTTTGTTTGAACCTGGTTGCTTGTCTGTTTGTGAAATATGGAAAATGTTTGTGAGCTTTTGAGAATGTTTTATTTTATCTGCCATTGTTGCACATTTCTTTCTCTCTTCCTGTTCTGAAAGACAATGCTGAATAAATTGTTTGTTTTGTAAATGTTTGTTTAATCTCAGTTTGTTGATATAAGATATAAGTAGCGTTCGGAGAACTATCAAATAATATTCCCGAGCGAGTCTGCGGCTCCAGTGACCCGACAAGGAAGAAGTTAAGTGGGTGCTGAGCAGCTCGAGTACGAACCAGAGGCGGCTGCTGTTAGATGTTGTCAATGTCGTACATTTATTTGTGTTGTCTTAATAACTTTGACCTCTGCACTACCTTTTATTGGTCATTTGTCATGTTAGCGTGTAGAAGTTTAGCTTTATTCTGCTGTAGCACTTACCGAATAGAGATAAACGTTCTGTATATTGCGTTTAAAGAATAGCTTATGTTCTTTGCTCTTTGTTGTCTAGTCATGAATTTTTTAGATTTATAATAACAAAAGTCGATTATCTGTTTACACCTGCAATGTTTCCCTTCAGTCCCTCTAGTTTTAAACAGACAAGAAATCAAAAGCTAATAGAAAAACATGCTAATCAGTGTCGCACCCTACCTGCCTCTCCCCTCCCCTCACAGCTGCAGCATCGCCTGGAAGCCGAGCGCCAGCGCCTGGCCGAGGAGGAGCAGCTGCGAAACCAGATGACGGCTCGGCGGGCCAAGGCGGAGGCCGAGAGGAAACACCAGGAGCGGCTCGTCCAACTGGCCCAGCAGCAGGAGGAGAGGGAGAGGGAGGAGAAGGAGGAGGCGAGGAGGAAGAAGGAGCTGCTGGAGCAGATGGAGAGGGAGAAGGAGCAGCCCGTGGATCACTCGGACATGGTCGACCGCATGTTTGGTTTCCTGGGGAACTCCGGGCCGTTACCCAATCAGGACGGACAAGCACCAGCTGGTTTTGAAGTATGTACTTATGTTTTTTGTAGTCCAATAAAGATGTCTGACTGCATGTTCCAATAGCTGGGTTTTATACTGATTTAATTTTAATAAAATCTTTAGCCATTTTAGCAGCATGGCTCTCGGGAGGACAATGTATGTAGATCTGTCATCTGGTCCAGTTTATCCTACGGACTGTGGTGATCCTGTTTTTTTTATCTAGCACCCTCATCTGACCAAATTAATTTAATTTGTCCAATACTTTAGATTATGACCAAATACCTGCAAAGCTAATGGCATTCCCATCAGCCTCAGCTGCACTTTTAGTGCATAACACAAACATTATACCTGTTAAAAAATCAGCATGTTAGCATTTAGCTCAAAGCCTGAGTACAGCCTCACAGAGCTGCTAGCAAGGCACTTGTTTGTTTGTTTTTTTGGCCACTTGGGGGCAGAAGAACTCCACAACAAGCTGACACACACATATCCCTGACATATTATCACTTTATAGGTGTGTTATTGCGAGCATGTTAACAAACGTGCAGCAGATTGTAATATTCACTCTCCTATTTAGCTTCGAACTTTTTCTTTTTCTCTCCACCAACTCCTGAGAAAAATATCTGGCTCTTTAGCTGCTAGATGTAGTTGCTAACGTGTGCGTTTTTCCTCCCGCTCAGGACCTGGAGAACACTCCTCGCGGTGAGGAAGCTGAGGAGGAGGTTCTGAATGAAGCTCCGCCGTTACCTGATGAGGAAGATGAGGATTTGTCAGAGTACAAGTTCTCCAAGTTTGCAGCCACATACTTCCAGGGTGTTTCCACTTACACTTACATCAGACGGCCGCTAAAACAACCTCTGCTCTTTCATGAGGATGAAGGAGACCAGCTGGTGAGAACATAAAGCCCTCCTCACCTTCCAGCCATCCACTTATTTATTCACATGTTTTGGAGTCAGCAGATCCACTTAAAGGAATACAATTATTCGTTTTCTCGCTTTAGATATTATTAGTTAGATATTATTTTCATATCCATGCTAAGAAAACATATTATAACAGACAGGTTACTAAATGACTCACTTACCTTCCTGCTGATTTAAACATCCTGTCCTCCAGGCTGCATTAGCAGTGTGGATCACCGTGTTGAGGTTCATGGGGGACCTCCCAGAACCAAAGTGCCAGATGGTCATTAATGACGGCAGCGAAAAGATCCCCGTCATGACGAAGATCTACGAAACTCTCGGCAAGAGGACTTACAAGAGGGAGCTGCAGGAACTGCAGGTGGAAGGAGAGGTGAGAAGTTGCTGAACGGTCCAATAACTCTTGATGCTGAGGCTCAGGTCTGTGACGTGGTCACCAAACACATAAAATGTCTTCATGCGTCCCTCCGTGTTTGTGTCTACAGAACAGCTCCATAGACAGCCAGAAGAGGAACAGTGTCAGACACAAACTTGTGTCTCTCACCCTGAAGAGGAAATCCAAGATCACTGAGGAGGTGAGATTCAAACCAGCAACTTCTTTTGAAGTTATCGCCAGAATTTGCTGTTTATACTTTCCTGAACCATCAGAAAGTACTACTCCCGGAGCAGGGACCTGAAACTGTCTAAATTTAGTCCGGTTCCTTCTGCCGACACACAAGTAAAGTTTCTGTTGCTCAAAAGGTTCTTTGTCCCTGGGAAAGTTCGGCCGGAGAAGTTCTGTTGAAGTGTTAATTGAGTTTTTAGTTAAGTTTTTTTCTGGCAGGTGACCAGGCGGTTGACAGAGGGGGACTACGGCCTCCAGGGGAACAGCATGCTGGAGGACCGACCCACCTCCAACCTGGAGAAACTTCACTTCATCATCGGCAACGGCATCTTACGGCCCGCCCTCAGGTGACCCACCAGCAACTGCAGTTTTAGTACCTTACAGTAATTTCCTTTAATGTCATCACCAAATCCAGACTAGCGCGTGGCAGCGTGGGTGACTCCAATAATAAACTCTAGCATAACACACACGAATCTTTGACTGAATTGTCAGTGGTGGAGTAGCATTCTGGGTAATGTAGGCGCCACGTTTTGCCAAAGAAGAAGAATGCGCAGCATAAAAAAGATGATATCTCTGGTTCTGTTGCATAAATTTTAATATATATATTTTTTTACCTTCTATCATGACTCCTTTAAGGGGTTATTTTGACCTGATGGTACAAATTTTAATGGCAATTTCAGTCCACTAACGCTAATTTACGACAGCACTGTTGTTTTGGATGCGGATGTGGTTTCGTTCAGCTGTTGTTTTTCGGCCTCAGGGATGAGATCTACTGTCAGATCTGCAAACAGCTCACTCAGAATCCGTCGAAGAGCAGCCACGCCCGTGGATGGATCCTGCTGTCTCTCTGCGTGGGCTGCTTCGCGCCCTCAGAAAAGTTTGTCAAAGTAAGAAATCTCTAAATCTCTCCTGATTAGTCCGTTTCCACACGGCACTGTCTTTTGTGGTATTTACTGGATCAGCTCTGTCTTCTGCAATCACTTTTTTCAAATTCATATTTTGTAATTATTGATGAAAAAAATTCAGGAAATAAAGGCTGAATGCGAGTGAGGAATGCTCACGTGAAGGAGCAGGAAAGATGTTAAAAAGTCAGCAATCTCATTGTAACTAAACTTTAAAAGACGTTTTACTAAAATGGGATTTAGTCCAAAGACTTCGGCTGATGTTTGTTGTCTAGAAGCATCTAACGATGTCCTGCTGCTGCACAGCAGTTCCTTTCCTTTGTCTGTACTTCATCGAGCCCATAATCAAAAGCAATTCCTGCTGTGAACAAACATCATACACACAATAAAAACAACTATGTAACGTTGAGAAATCCAGACTGAACAGAGCAGAGGAAATAAACCCTGTGTTTACTGGAATCATTAAAGTCCAGTCGAGGATATCGACAGGACAGATCTGAACTGAAAACACTCAAAGTCACAACTTTGGAACCAACATTTCCTTCTTTCAACCTCTTTTTGTGAGGATTTGCTGCTTTTCTTGGTCTTATGCAACAATAAACTGAATATATTTAGTTTCTGGACTATTGTTGGGATAAAAATGAATGTGTGGATTAATCAAACATGAAAATATTAGTTTTTTTCAGCCCTAATTGAGAAATTACTATTTTTTGATCCATTGTTTTGGTGTTGGCGTCGAGACACCTCCAGCAGCCACTGTTGTTGAACAGAAAAAATAAATAATTTATCTAATATATCAGTGATAAATGTCAACTTTTGCAGCCAAATGGGTAAAATATTCACAAAATAAACCATCACATTTTGCAATTAACCTTTGAGATGACTTTTATCCCTTCAGTCAAACAAAAAACCTCAGTCTCCATCTTTTCTCTCTTTTCTTTTCTATCTGTTTGTTCTTCCGTGCTTCAAGCACCTCATTTAAATGAAGCTTTTCTGTAACTCTACCTGATGTTTTTTTCCCTCCCTCTTTCGTCAGTACTTACGGACATTTTTAGTTAACGGCCCCCCTGGTTATGCTCCATATTGTGAGGAAAGGCTGAGGAGGACATTTGTCAACTGCACCAGGACGCAGCCGCCATCTTGGTTGGAATTACAGGTACTGAACACGTTTGCTGCTCTGTGTTTGTGTTGTGTTGTCTGCTCACTTCGGTCTTCAAGTACTTGCAGGTCCCGAAAACTTGAAATGTATTGAATAAAGTTTCCTCAGAAATTCTACAATATTTTTGTATCCGAGACTCTATAACCTATAATCTAAAAGTAGGATAGTTTCGATAGTAAATTGTGCTGCAGGAGACTTTTTTGTGGTGTTTCAGTCAGAACCATCAGACCTGCAGCAAACACCGTCACTACTGATGCTAGGTCGGTTTCATTTAATTAGATATATCTTTAGGAATTATTGTTATATTCTGCTTACTAAAAAAACACGATTGTGAAACTGATTCTCTGTGGTATTAAAGAGGTCTTAAAAAGTCTTAAATTTGACATGAACCTGTGGAAACCCTGTTGATGTTTCTACACAGCAAAACCAACACACCTCAACCATTTTAATAACATCTCAAGTGAGTTCATGTGATTCAAAAAAACAAAACAAGTGAGATCATTTTACTTGTTTCTGTTTCAGTTTTACGCCAAAAGAACAAAATATTCTTGAATTAAACCGATGGAATTATCTCGGCCACGTGTTAAATGTTTTAAAGTGACATTTGGAGGTCATAATAATGAATCGCTGTAGAACGTTTTGTTTATTAAGTACTTGATCTTTTTTTATTTTTGCCCCTCAGGCCACTAAATCTAAAAAGCCCATCATGCTACCAGTAACGTTCATGGACGGCACCACCAAGACTCTCCTGGCGGACTCCGCCACCACTGCCAGTGAGCTCTGCAACGCTCTGGCGGACAAGATCAACCTGAGAGATCGCTTTGGCTTCTCGCTGTACATCGCCCTGTTTGACAAGGTAAAACCAAGACATGCTCCTGAGACACGGCATGAGACCAGGATATATTCGGACTTATTAAAAGTCCGTGTTGTCCGATACGATGGAGGTTATATATTCAAAGATGCTTCCTCCACTGTTTATTGAATACATTTGTGGCACTGCCTCGGGTCAGGTGTCATCACTGGGCAGCGGTAGCGACCACGTCATGGACGCCGTCTCCCAGTGTGAGCAGTATGCCAAGGAGCAGGGCGCCCAGGAGAGGAACGCCCCCTGGAGGCTGTTCTTCAGGAAGGAGATCTTCAACCCCTGGCACAACCCCGCTGAGGACCACGTCGCCACAAACCTCGTTTACCAGCAGATTGTGCGAGGGGTGAAGTTCGGAGAGTACCGCTGTGAGAGGGTGAGCAGCTGAATTGTCCTGCTGGTAACTCTCTGCATGCTGTAATCAAAATAACAAAAAAACACAACTTTGACTGTATCTGAGCCCCTTTTCTTGATATCTTAACCCTGTTAGACCCTAATGATTGACTTATCTACGTATTTAGGTTTATTATTTCTGGACTGTTATTATTCTTATTTGTTAGTTATCACATATTGTCTGTAAAGAAAAAGAAAGTTGTCAGATATTGGTTTTGTCTCTTTGCCCCGTGTCTGTCTGACAGGAGGAGGACCTCGCAGAGCTGGCCTCGCAGCAGTACTTTGTGGATTACGGCTCTGAGATCCTCCAAGACCGCTTGCTCAGCCTCATCCCCTCCTACATCCCCGACAGAGAAATCACCTCAACTAAGACTGCAGAGAAGTGGGCTCAGCTCACCATCAACGCCCACAAAAAGGTATCTGCCGCAGTGGCCGCCAACACCGACACTTCATTGGGCTTTTTGAACGACTCGTTCGACGTTAACTAACTTTCAACCGACTTTGCAGGGATTACAGACTAAAAGGAGGCTGAACACGCAGAAGGTGAAGGAGGACGTGGTGGATTTTGCTCGTTTAAAGTGGCCTTTACTCTTCTCGCGCTTCTACGAGGCCTTTAAATTCTCAGGTTGGTAACAGTCTACTGTGTCTCGTGCTGTCACTACTCTAGGTTCTTTCATGCATATGACACCTGTCTGTCCACAGGACCTAGTCTGCCCAAGAACGACGTGATCGTGGCGGTGAACTGGACTGGGGTCTACTTTGTGGATGAACAGGAGCAGGTCCTTCTGGAGCTCTCGTTCCCAGAGATCACTGCTGTGTCTAGTAGCAGGTAAGAAACCACCAAGTCCATTAGCAATGCTAATAAAAATATATATATATGTAGGTCAACATTTTAAATGTGAGAAACATTTAAAGTGAGACACCAGCGAGTACAGTATTATGAAACAATTTAACAAATCTAAATCCTGATAAATTATATGTAAGTCACATGTGTAACAGTAGAGGACAAGTAGTGTTTGGAAATCAATCTACATGATGAGCCTGAGTTTCTCTCCATAACTGAAGGGACGAATGTGGGATTATATTTTTCGTACATCGTGAAAAGCCAAATGTCATTTTCCAGAGGGGGCAAACTGCAGGGCCAGAGTTTCACCTTGGCCACCATCAAAGGAGACGAGTACACGTTCACCTCCAACAACGCAGAGGACATCCGCGATCTGGTGGTCGCCTTCCTCGAGGGTCTGAGGAAGAGGTCCAAGTACGTGGTGGGACTGCTGGACTGTCCCAACCCGGGTAAGACTCAGTGGTGGTTTGAAATGGTTGATCGTATAATTGGTAAATCTGCTGCTACTGTAGGTGTGTTTTTGGAGAGCTGAACCTTAAACTTCATGTATATATATATTTTTTTTAAAAACGGTCTGTATATGTGATCGTCATCTCGCAGCAGGAGTAGACTCCACGTTCCTGAGTTTCTCCAAGGGGGATCTGATCATCCTGGACGAACACGACGGAGAGCACGTGATGAACTCCGGCTGGGCTCATGGCATCAACGACAGAACCAAACAGAGGGGGGACTTCCCTGCCGACTGTGTCTACGTGCTGCCCACCGTCACCAGACCGCAGTATGACATAGTGGTGAGTGTGGCTAACATCTGGTATCTGTTCCCTGTATATTTAACACTTTCATACTGGCTGGTCCACTTTCATTTCGCAACATTTTCATTTTTATCTGACAGCTATAAAAAGTCTTAAAAAGCATTGAATTCAGTTTCCACAAAAAAAGGCCTTAGAAAATGTTTTTGTATGTAACCAGTGATGGAGACGCTGAACAGAAGTTTCTGAGCAAAAAGACAAACTTTTGTACGCTAATGAATAATTCCAGCACACTCTGTTTTTATACCGATTAAACAAACAAGATATAAGGGGTGTTAATTGGTGAGCTTTAGACGTGCTGGTACGTGCTAGCTGTTTTCCCCCGCTTCCAGTCGTTATGCTAAGCTAGGCTAACCACCTCCTGACTCCAGCTCCATACTAAAAGCTTTGATATGAGACTGAACCGTTCACTCCCTTGACACATGTATAAAAATCGGATTAAATATTATGTCAGGAGGAGATTTTTGTTTGAAGATGATCGAAGTCTAACGGCTCTAACGTGTCTTTTTCCACCTTTTTCCACCTCAGGCTCTGGTGACCATGACTCCTGATCAGAGGAGAGAATCCATCGGTTTGTCTCACATGAACCTTTCTGACAAGGAGGACAAAACTAAGGCGTACACTCTGGAGGAGTTCTCCTACGACTACTTCAGGTGCGTTTCCTAACCCTCCAGTAAGATCAGTGGATAGTTAACGCTTTAAATTTAAAGCTGTTTTATGCATGAATGTTGTATAAAAATGTGTGCTCCATCATTTCTAACCCCTCCTGCTCCTCGAGTCCAGACCTCCTCCTAAGAGCACTCTGAGCCGGGTGATGATCTCCAAGTCCAGAGGGAAGGAGCGTCTGTGGAGCTGCACCAGGGAGCCTCTCAAACAGCCTCTGCTGAAGAAAGTCCTGGCTCACGAGGAGCTCTCCCAGGAGGCCTGCCTGGCCTTCATAGATATCCTTCAGTGGAGTGTGTGTGTGTGTGTGTGTGTGTGTGTGTGTGTGTGCGTGTGTTAAATGTTTGCATCAATGGATCTTGTTTTGACTTTAATCTCTTTTTTTCTCTTTAATCTCAAACCCTTTTCCCCAAACTTGCTTCACAATGAGCCATTAATTAGTGCTTAACGGTGATATTCAGTATTTTTACTGCTGTCAATAAATCCCATTTTACTTCACTACAGTTATTTGACAGTTTTAGTTACTAGTCACTAGTTATTTAAGATTTAGTTTAGTCAATTAATCAATAAGTCGATTAGCAGAAGATTAATTGCCAATTCAATCTCATGGTTCCAGCATCTCACATGTGAAGATTAGCTGCTTTTCCTTTTAATTATTTTACTTAGATTATATTTCACTTTGAGCTCTGCGTAACTGTGACGGCATTTCGCACTATTTTCTGAATCCTGCTTTTACTAATAATAATCTTTTTAATAATAATCTAATGATATGATATATGATAGTATAACATTTTTACTGCATTGAGCACTTTTACTTTTAATACTCAATACAGTGTGGTATTAGTACTTTTACTTAAGTAAAGGATCTGAATACTTCCTCCACCACTGTTTATCCCTCTATAATAATCCCTCAATGTATAATAATGTGTGTAATATTTTTGTGTACCTGCCAATCGGGTGCAATCGATCGTCTGTTTTGAAGTCGAAGACGTCTTTCTGTCGTTGTGTTCGTGGTTGAGGTCCTTGACCCTCGGCTGCACCTGTGATGAAGTACATGGGCGACTATCCGTCCAAACGGGTGCGTTCAGTCAACGAGCTCACGGATCAGATCTTTGAAGGAGCGCTGAAGGCCGAGCCGCTCAAGGACGAGATCTTCTGTCAGATCCTCAAACAGCTCACTGACAATCACATCAAGTAAGTTTGAAGCGCAACCCTCACTGAACCTACACACACACACACACACACACACACACACGCATGTTGCTAACAACATGGTGGTCACTAGTGTTGTGCTCACTGCTGCCCCCAAGTGGCCAAAAAAAATCAGTTGTTGCAGGTTTAAACACCTGACTTTGTGCATGAAGGCATTGTTGAGACGAGAAAAGGGCCTTTGCTTACCTTGTTGTGCTGTTTGTGTGTGTGTGTGTGTGTGTGTGTGTGTGTGTGTAGGTTCAGTGAGGAGAAGGGCTGGGAGCTGCTGTGGCTCTGCACTGGTTTGTTTCCTCCCAGTAACATCCTGCTGCCTCACGTCCAGAAGTTCCTCCAGGCTAAGAAGCACTATCCGCTGGCTCCAGACTGCATGCAGCGGCTACAGAAAGCCTTACGGTAACACACACACACACACACACACTCTGTTGTGTTCAGTTTACATCTGTTTCATCTGTTATCTGTTGTCTGCTGTAGAAATGGATCCAGGAAGTACCCTCCTCACCTGGTGGAGGTGGAGGCCATCCAGCACAAGACCACTCAGATCTTCCACAAAGTTTACTTCCCAGATGACTCTGACGAGGTGATGACTAAAATACTAAATATATATAATAATATAATAACTAATAACTGCAAGGGTTAGACTGATACTCTATATGGGGCTTGTATTATTATCTTCAAATGACTTTTAAAAGACTTTTAAAAAGTTGAATTCATTGGCAATAAAATGCAAAAATGAAAGTGTTTAGCAGCTACAGTCTTACGTTAGTCTGGTATGACCAGTAGCTAACGGTGGCTAATATTATTAGCTAATGTTAGCTAACATTAAGATAAACATTTACAGACATTACAGAGTCAGTTTGCTGCTACACTGTTTTAGCATTTAGCATTATCCCGTCACTTTGTTGTCAAGTTACATTACCTAATTTTAACAGATTCTTCAGACTTCTTACAAGTAAAGAAGCATTTTGACATTATCCAAAGTGTTCTGAATGATTTTTATGAGCCTGTAAGGTCTAAATAATCCTTCAGCTTGCTGGAAATCACGAAAACAATCATAACTGGAGATGTTTATTAACACGTAGTATACATGGCCCTTCTGTAAACCTGCCATTGTGAACATATTTGCCGTAAAAACAGACATCTTTCACATCATTTCTTACTCTTACTCATCTGGGTCTTTGTATATGTGCAGGTGTTTGAGGTGGAGTCGAGCACCAAGGCCAAAGACTTCTGCCACAACATCTCCGGACGTCTTCTGCTCAAATCCTCCGAAGGCTTCAGTCTTTTTGTGAAGATCACAGACAAGGTGAAGATCTGTGGCCGGCGTCTATTTAGTATTCACATCTACTTTGTAACGAGGAGTTAGGAGTTCACATCTACAAACGCTCTATAAAGAATTTCAGGGTGTGACTTTCTGTTTTCCAGGTCATCAGCGTGCCTGACGGCGACTTCTTCTTCGACTTTGTGAGGCACCTGACCGACTGGATCAAGAAAGCCCGGCATGTGAAAGACGGTAAAATAAAACACGAGCTTTTCTTTAAAGCTGTTTTTTCTACATCGTCTCGTCGATTTATCTCCCCGTAACTGTGGATCTCGTCACCTCCGTGCAGGCGTGGTGCCTTCGCTGACGTATCAGGTGTTCTTCATGAAGAAGCTGTGGACCAACACCGTGCCAGGAAAAGACTCCATGGCTGACTCCATCTTCCACTACTACCAAGTGAGCGGTCTCTGTAACAGCTCCCAGAAATGTCCACTTAACAAGTGTATGTGCAATGAGAAATTAATAGTTTTCAGCTAATTTTAGGGTCTTTCTTCTTGTTGTTACTTTGAGACACTGATACCTGATGAGTCAAACCACCGACATGAATCACTTCTTCAGTGAATTTATAATAAATGCATCAAAGACTCAATAAACTACTAATTATTTTGTTTTGTTTTGTTTTAGTAGCGACTTATAGTTGTAGCTTCCATAGCTTTGGTTGCTACGTTTTTCAGGACAGCGGAATACATTTTAAGACTTTAAGAGTTTCTCTGACTCAACCAACAAAAACCTGAACAACCGCCTCGACCTCATCCACACTCGTTGCCATTTTTCCAGCCTACAAAGCTTTTTTTCTGAGCTGAGGACATGTATGATCACAGCCGCCGCACACAGAGTAACAGCCTTATTTTAACAGGAGCTCGAAGGGTTTGTGGAAGAGAGAAATATTGAGATATTGTGGAGGTAACGTTTAGCATAGATGCTAATACATTTACTGACTGTCTTCTCTCTGCAGGAGCTGCCTAAGTACCTGCGAGGCTACCACAAGTGTTTGAAGGAGGAGGTGCACCAGTTGGCAGCGCTGATCTACAGGGTGAAGTTTGAGGAGGATAAATCCAACTTCCACAATATTTCCAAGATCCTGAAGGAGCTCGTCCCTCAGGACCAGATCAGACATCTGTCCCCCGACGACTGGAAGAGGGTGAGCGGACACGTTGGAGAGTAAAATCAAGGCTTCACCTTCAGAAATGTATAGTTTATATCTTCCTGGTTTGTTGTCCTGTCTCCCTCTCAGTCCATCATGTCGCTGTTCAACAAGCACTCAGGAAAAACTCGAGAAGAAGCCAAACTCTCCTTCCTCAAAATCATTTACAAGTGGCCCACGTTCGGTTCTGCCTTCTTTGAAGTCAAGGTAAAGAAGTTCGACCGCATTCGTTTTTAAAAGCTGAATGTTAAACTAAGATTTGGAGAGGCTCCATGTTTTCATGTAGTTATGTTGTTTTGTTTGTTACTCAGATCAGAAGTACTCAGATCTTTTACTTAAAAAGTACTCATTATGCAGAATGGCTCATTTCAGAATGTGTATTATATTACTGGATTATTATTATTGATGCATTAATGTGTTCATCACTTTCACGTTGCAGCTGGTGAAGGTGGAGCTAATTACAACGACTTTATATACTACTGTGTAGTTTAATCTGTAATAATAAATCATAATTTATTAGTTGGTTATATTTGATATTAATAATCTGAAATAATCTGAATCTGCAAAGTAACTTAATCTTAAAAATCAATGTAGTGGAGTAAAAAGAACTACATCTGCCTCCAAACTTCAGTTGAGTAGAAGTATAAAGTACTTAGTAAAAGTACTTTCCACTACTGCTTTTTTAAATTAACCTATTGTGTTCATTCTGCAGCAAACAACTGATCCAAACTACCCAGAAACCCTCCTGATAGCAATCAACAAGCATGGAGTCAGTCTCATTGATCCCAAGTCTAAGGTGGGTCCACACGTATTATATATCTGTGTGTGTGTGTGTGTGTGTGTGTGTGTGTGTGTGTGTGTGTGTGTGCTCGTCTCACTCCTCGTCTTTCCTGCAGGACATCCTCACCACTCACCCCTTCACTAAGATCTCCAACTGGAGCAGCGGCAACACGTACTTCCACATCACCATCGGGAACCTGGTCCGAGGCAGCAAGCTGCTGTGTGAAACCTCTCTGGTGAGTCACTGATTTTATATGATGATGATGATGATGATGATGATGAACAACAACACACAGGGATGAAGATGCACGACACTGCTCAGAATAACCAGGAAGTAAAGGCTTGGGCTTTTAGCTTTCAAAAGAAAAGCGTGAGAGTTTAAATACGTCAAAAAACAGTTTGTCTGTTTTGGAGTTCTGCTTCAACAGAAGTGCTCATCACATCTTTCAGACGTCGGATTAAAGTCTGCGTCCGTCAGTTTCTGAAACATTCTCACGATGTGATTGGTCAGCTGTGAGGAGGTGGGAAGGGAAGCAGGGATTTAACTTCCGTCTCCAGCTCTTGTTACACAACTATGTCACCTTTCACGTGAACAACAGAGTGCAACACTTCAGGTTTCCATCCATCTGTTTTTATGCACATTTTCAATTTGCGCATAAAAAAAACCATTTGTTTTTATTTTTATTAATGAATGTCTTGATAAAAAAAGTTTGTTTATCAAGACATTAATTATTTAAGTTGTCAAAAAACCTGAGACGACGCTGAAAATTAAAAAAAAAATCTCAAAATGTCGCAAAAAAAGTTTTTTGCACTTGGCTGCGACGGAAAAGTTGGATCCAACAATCGCTGTAAACATCAGGTCCGTGTGGAGCGATGAGGAGACTGTAACCTTCCTCACATTAATACATGAAACAGAAATGTAATATTTAATAACCTCAGATGAGCCCTTTAAAGACTGTAAAACTATTAAGAGGGATGTGCTGAAAAACAGAGGATGTCTTATCAAAAAGCAGTTGATGTTATACAAAAATAAATTTCAATTTAAGTTGAATGATTAATTATCTGTGTTCAAACTTTGTTACTTCCAGGAAATAAATCACTCCAATTTTAAAACCACAGGAAATACTTTTGATCATATCAAAACCATGTGCGGCATACATCCCAATGAATAAATATCAGTGTATGGCAGTATGTCTGACCTTTGACCCCGGACCCCCTCAGGGCTACAAAATGGACGACCTCCTGACCTCTTACATCAGCCAGATGCTGACGACCATGACCAGACAGCGAAGCTCCCGGGGAAACAGCAAGTGAGCAGCGGGCTGGAAACTCATCGATCACAATCAATCAATCAATCAATCAATCATTCACTCACACGCGCAGCCGGCCACATGCACAGTGTGAAGACACGTAAACAAACTTCTTTCATTACACCAACTGTATGTTCTTCAAATTGTCCCACCAAGTGGTTATTGAGGCAGTTGATTGGTGGTTAAACTGTGACGCTGTTATGCCAACGTGTTCCTTCATGTTATTATGTGTCGGCCCTGTCTTAAAACTCACCGATTGCCTTTAAAAGACCCAAACATACCACACGTCACGCGGCAATTTGGACGGCTGTCTGTAAGCAGCATAACCTCGGTTTACTATTGCAACTGTTTTTAGACCCAATTCAACGCCACAATGTTTCCTCAAATGTCTGCAAGAAAACAAAACGGTATTGTAGCTTCTCGCTTGATTTACAAAACAATCTGATCTTTAAATCCCAGGACAAGCCTGACCGACCCCCCCCCCCCCCACAACACAGAAGTCTGCTTGTTCATTTTTGTTTGTCTTGTAAAGTAGCTTCATTTTTCAGACGCATCCTTATTTATGCTCAGAGTTGTTACGAGTTTACCAAACCAGCATCACATATAGAGTCACTTTTTGAACGTGTTTTAGATCAATTCTCTTAAAATATCGACCAAAGCTAACCTGTCATTCATCAAACTACCCTTCAGATCACGGTTAGTGTTTTAGGTTGCCAATCTATGCAGTCAAACCTGGACGTATTAAGAAGAAACTCTGGATTTAAACTTTTATTTAAATGTAACCTGATGAGTTTTTATCCCATTGTTAGTCATGCATGTGCAAGGAAACAGACCGTATGTGTGCCACAAAGTCCAAACACCACTTGTTTGTATGTGTTGATCCACAGTAGTTAAGACTGTTTTTAGACCATGTTCATGTCGTATACACAGGTTCTGTAGATGGTGACTGATTTTACGCTGTCTGTCTTTTTTCTAAATGTACGAACCATTAGCGTTGATTTTTAAGCATCAAGTCGTAATCGTAATTTTTTTTTTGGACCGTGTTTATTGAGGAGAAACTGTGTCATCCATGATGTGACCACACATCCTGATGTAGACATGAATAAATGACATTTTGCAAAGAGAAGCGCAGAAAACGATCATTTCTCTTAAATATGGGCTGAACTGCTGTAACCTGCGAGGAGCCAGAGGACCACGCAACGTTCAAAGACATGCAAGTAATGTCTGAAAATATCCTTAAGTTCTGATACACCACATTATACACTCTTTTTATTGGCTCTTTCTATGCGGTTTATTCTATCTATCTATCTGACACATAAAACCACGATTTCTCATTTTTACACTTTTTGTTTTGTACATATTAAACAAATGATATATAATGTGTTAATTAATGAGCTTTAGAAGTGCTGGTGGACAGAGCCTGGCTAGCTGTCTCCCCTCGTTTCCAGTGTTTGTGCTAAGCTAAGCTAACCAGCTGCTGGATGTAAATTAACAGACAGACGTAAGCGTATTCCTCAAAATGTCAAACTAGGCACATTTTGTTTTCACTTTATGAGGAAAAAAATCACTAAAACATTCAACCTGAGAGGAACATTAGATTGTTTATGTGATAAAAAAGTGTTTCTTACGAAGTGAAGACATGTTTCCACCACTTTATTTCACTAAAACAAAAAGTGCACTTGACAATGTAATCTGCTGAGATCTTACAGGTTGGCAGTATGGCGGCTCAGGGTTGCCAGGTTGGCTCCTCTCAGAGGCGGCGGTTTAGTGCTCAGTCACGGTTGCCAGGTTGGGCGTCCTCTCTGCTTGGGAGTTAGCACTGGAGACCGACCAAATATCACTCATCTCTGTAAGTTCAGATTCACAAAATGATGGACGTCAGCGGTGTCACATCTCATGTAAACAGTAAGTGGTGGGAAAGGAAAATATAGTAGTGTTAAATAAATGTTCTTATGAAAGCTGTAGCAGCAGACACCCAGTTACTGTCTTACATAATTAAGCACAATATTTACTGCAATTTAAAGATTTTAAATTATTGTTTAGCCTACCGATTGTTTTCTCGATGAATCCAGAAAACAGTTTGGGCAATTAAATGTCAAAAAATAGTGGAAAATGTCTTCAAATGTCTCGTTTTGTCTGACAAACAGCCCAAAACCCAAAGATATACCGTTTATGTCTTGTGGGTCTAATTAAATTAAAGTTCTTATAAACATAAAGGTTATTATGATGATGTGATAACACACAGATAAAACAAACAAAGATACAGCGTGTTAATTTAGAGCTTTAGAGGTGCTGGTAGGTGGATTTTGTAACTTTTGGACTGAGCTAAGCTAGCTGTTTCCCCCGTTTCCAGTCTTTATGCTAAGCTAATCTAACCAGAAAGATATGAGAGTGGTATTAATCTTCTCAGGTACAACATGAAGCATTTTTGAGGATTTTTTTTTGCATGATTACTTCATTTGAGTACAAGAAGATCTACCTTATTCCAGATGTTGAGAGCTCGTAGCACATTTTCCCATGATGGTTTAATTCAAACTGTTAATAAACATGCTCAAATGTAGGTCTTTAAAAAATACAATAATGCCTGGAAAGATGCCTGGAAAAACTAGGTACGTAGAAAGAAGTGAGTGAGTGAGTTAGAAGAAGAAGTTTGTGTTCCCCAGACATTACTTGTCACATTTGTTTACAGTAGCTCACCTGTCTTGAACTTGATATAAGTGCCGTTGTCCAGCGTGATTTTGTTGCCCGAGCCGAAAGCCAGTCCTCTCTCTCGCCACCTGCATTAAAACAACAGGAGACCCGTGTTTTAGCTCCCGTTATTCAGACCAGACTCTCCTCGTAGTCCCGTCTGAGTGAAAAGCAGAGAGAGAACTTTTCTTTTTAACTGCGTGCGAGTGATTCACCAGTGAAAGATGAAGGTGACGAGGATCAGCACGAGGGACGCCAGATCAGTGAGAATCCACATCAGGTTATACTCATCTGGACTCTGAGAGACAGACAGAGACAGAAAGTGGTACTAGAGTAAAAATGTACGTTACATTACACGTCTGAACGTGCTTTCACTTTAAAACAGGAGCAGCTGCAGATTAGAGGTGTCTGCTGAGGTAGCTGGTAGTTGAGCTGTTACCATGAGGAGGAGAGGGGAGCTCATGGTGCTGAGGAGCTGGGGGGCGTTGGTGGTGACCGAGTGGACTCCGGTACACCAGGCCAGAGAGTAGAGCCACGGCTGGCTGATCACATACAGGTTGGTGGAGATGTTCACTGCAGCGTACTCACTGCACACAAAGTGAGGAGAGAAGTCAGGATGTGTTACAAAAGACCAGAGGCATGTCTGACACACACACACACACACACACACACACACACACACACACACACACACACACACACACACACACACACACACACACACACACACACACACACACACACACACACACACACACACACACACACACACACACACACACACACACACACACACACACACACACACACACACACACACACACACACACACACACACACACACACACACACACACACACACACACACACACACACACACACACACACACACACACCTGATGAGCTCAGTGGACATGGAGCTGTAGTGCAGGTTGAGCTTGACGATGTGGTTCCTCTGGAGCTCCTCTAGGGGGAGCCGGCTGCCTGATGTCTGCTGGAGCTCAGGATCGATCTCCTGGACCAGAGACCGCAGATCTGACGGCAGCCACAGCACCTGGTGAACGGGCGTCCAACACACACACACACACACACACAGAAACACATGCAGTGATAGTAAATAACGTAGAGGCTGTCACAGAGGACATCAGGGGTAAATGCATTCATTCAATATAATGCAGTATTGAATTATACGATTTAATAAGTGAGTCTGGTGTGACGCCGTCTTTAAACAAGAGAACAGAAGAGTAAACATCTTCACGTTTAATAACTACTCCTTGGTTCCAGTTCAATATAAGACACATTAACTCAACAATGAACAGAACAGAAAAATAACCTGATAATCAGTTTAAATATAAATTATAAATATAATCTGGGGGCAGCAGAAACACAGAATTACGTTTATATGGAGAACTACACCATTAGCAAACAGTTACAGAACAACGCTGGATTTCATTTGCTGTCGTTTTTTAATGTGATGAAGAATGTCCAAGAAGAAGAAGTCCAATATTCACGCTGCTAAATGCTCCAGTGTGTTCACCAGAGAGCAGATGGTGCTGAGCAGGTAGTGTACAGTGTTCAGGTTATAATTCTCTGCAGATTCATCACTACAAGTCACATCGTCATTTGATTCATTTTTATTATAAAAATAACATTTATGGCCACTTTAAAGTGGATGTTTCTGCTCTAGTTGAAGCATCTGCCATAGCTGCAAATAATAAAAATACATTGTCTGGTTAAATCTCTTAAAATGTGACGATTTGTGATCTTTATGATCTGTTTCACATCACTCTGAACACGTCAGAGGATTTGTGGTAGACAAAAAAAAGCTATTTCAAGACACACTTTTGTGCTATACACTATTTTTAACATTTTATAGACGGACTAATTGTCCTGTTTTTGTTTCATTTGTAGTTTAGTTGGCAGTGTTTGTCTTTGTGTTACACCTTTGTCTCAAAGATGGTCTGATAAGCACTTAAAATAAACTGAGAAATGAGTTCACTTCTGTTTCGTTGACCTCTTTCCTGAGTAAATCTCCAACAACCAAACCAAAGCCTCACCTGCGAGGAGTGGATGGAGGACTGGTTCTGGATGACCTCCAGCGTGCGTTGGATCCAGGTATCTCTGTAAGGGTGACCTCTGGGCGGCCGGTAGAGGTCAAAGATCACCAGTTTGTCTTTCTGAGCCGCCAGCTGGAGGAAGACCTGCAGGCTGCAGACTGACTGTTTTCCTGCCCGCCGTCGGTCGTCTGCTCCCAGAGAGCCGGCTGAACCGAACGGATTGTGCTGGAAGGGACGCGAAGGGACAACCATCAATACCTAATTAATACTGTGACATAACATGCCGCCCAATGAGTTCCACGTGTTGTTGTTGTGAAGAGAAATTCTCTTGTTTCCAACATGTTGATAACAACAAAAACATTATACTTTGATTATTCTGCTCAGAAACAGGTTCATTGCCAAGCAGGTTTTATTTCACATACACGGAATTTGCCTTTGTGTTGTACTGAGTTAAATAAACTGAAGTTAAACAAAATAAAAGAATAAACACAGTGAAGATACGACACCACATCTGCTTCACTTCTGTCAAGTAAGTAAAGCAGGTGAAGTATTTGCATGCACACGTACTCCATCCATTTTACCTGATACTCTGTTCGATCATCATGAGGAGAACTAGTCTGTAGTGCTGCAGCTATTCATTATTTACATTACTGATGTATTGGATAATTATTTTCTCCATTAACTGATCAAACATTTTAGCTGAGAAGATGAAACTACGGCATGTTTGATGTTTTTGCCTGAACAATGAGCTGATGGTTAAAACTGCAGAATAATTTTCTGATTGATTAATCGAGTGTGAAAAAACAGTTGTGTAATGTCGCCTGTGGCTCGGTGACAACCGCCTTGGTGGAGAAGACAAAATAAACTCCACATAGAAAGTATTTTCTACTGCATTTAACTCACTGAGAGGAACCAGGCTCCGGCGTTCAGGCTCTCCACTTCGGCCCAGGTGAACATGGCAGCCGGGGTGTCGGTCCGGTTGGGGAAAACCTGGTGGATGTTGGTGGTCCGTCGCAGGGTCTGGTCATGCATCAGGAAGGGAACCCCATCATAGCTACAACCACGACGTGATGTTTAGTATTAAACGCTGCGTTTGACTCACAGCTGTTAGTCCGACTGTATTCGATCAGTGACAATAAACGCATCAGATGAAGCTCCAGCTGCTGACTGACCTGATGGTGACATCCGTCTCCAGACCTTCACTTCCTGTTTCCACGGCCTTCTCGAACGACATCAGTGTGTTTTCTGGAGCGAGCTGCGAACGGAGTCGCACACAGCGATGATTAATACACCATCAGTACCGGTCACATGCTGTAGTCAGTATACAGTGCATCCGGAAAGTATTCACAGCGCTTCACTTTTTCCACATTTTGTTATGTTGCAGCCTTATACCAAAATGGATTAAATTAATTTTTTTCCTCAAAATTCTACACACAACACCCCATAATGACAACGTGAAAAAAGTTTATTTGAGATTTTTGCAAATTTATTAAAAATAAAAAACCTGAGAAATCACATGTACATAAGTATTCACAGCCTTTGCTCAATACTTTGTTGATGCACCTTTGGCAGCAATTACAGCCTCAAGTCTTTTTGAATATGATGCCACAAGCTTGGCACACCTATCTTTGGGCAGTTTCACCCATTCCTCTTTGCAGCACCTCTCAAGCTCCATCAGGTTGGATGGGAAGCGTCGGTGCACAGCCATTTTCAGATCTCTCCAGAGATGTTCAATCGGATTCAAGTCTGGGCTCTGGCTGGGCCACTCAAGGACATTCACAGAGTTGTCCTGAAGCCACTCCTTTGATATCTTGGCTGTGTGCTTAGGGTCGTTGTCCTGCTGAAAGATAAACCGTCGCCCCAGTCTGAGGTCAAGAGCGCTCTGGAGCAGGTTTTCATCCAGGATGTCTCTGTACTTTGCTGCATTCATCTTTCCCTCTATCCTGACTAGTCTCCCAGTTCCTGCCGCTGAAAAACATCCCCACAGCATGATGCTGCCACCACCATGCTTCACTGTAGGGATGGTATTGGCCTGGTGATGAGCGGTGCCTGGTTTCCTCCAAACGTCACGCCTGGCATTCACACCAAAGAGTTCAATCTTTGTCTCATCAGACCAGAGAATTTTGTTTCTCATGGTCTGAGAGTCCTTCAGGTGCCTTTTGGCAAACTCCAGGCGGGCTGCTATGTGCCTTTTACTAAGGAGTGGCTTCCGTCTGGCCACTCTACCATACAGGCCTGATTGGTGGATTGCTGCAGAGATGGTTGTCCTTCTGGAAGGTTCTCCTCTCTCCACAGAGGAACTCTGGAGCTCTGACAGAGTGACCATCGGGTTCTTGGTCACCTCCCTGACTAAGGCCCTTCTCCCCCGATTACTCAGTTTAGATGGCCGGCCAGCTCTAGGAAGAGTCCTGGTGGTTCCGAACTTCTTCCATTTACGGATGATGGAGGCCACTGTGCTCATTGGGACCTTCAAAGCAGCAGAAATTTTTCTGTAACCTTCCCCAGATTTGTGCCTCGAGACAATCCTGTCTCGGAGGTCTACAGACAATTCCTTTGACTTCATGCTTGGTTTGTGCTCTGACATGCACTGTCAACTGTGGGACCTTATATAGACAGGTGTGTGCCTTTCCAAATCATGTCCAATCAACTGAATTTACCACAGGTGGACTCCAATTAAGCTGCAGAAACATCTCAAGGATGATCAGTGGAAACAGGATGCACCTGAGCTCAATTTTGAGCTTCATGGCAAAGGCTGTGAATACTTATGTACATGTGATTTCTTAGTTTTTTATTTTTAATAAATTTGCAAAAATTTCAAAAAAACTTTTTTCACATTGTCATTATGGGGTGTTGTGTGTAGAATTTTGAGGAAAAAAATTAATTTAATCCATTTTGGAATAAGGGTGTAACATAACAAAATGTGGAAAAAGTGAAGCGCCGTGAATACTTTCCGGATGCACTGTATGTAGGGGAGTGTAAACATTTTATCTCTGGAGTCCAAACATCTGGGTTCCTGTATCCAAACAGACCGTCACACTGTCCCAGAACAGATTCAGTATCGCTGCTTTGGATGGGATCTTTTATAAAACGTACTTATAAATCTAATATAAAACAGGAAACTTTCAGTCAAATGGTTTCACTGCTCTGGCAGGTCATTTTGCTGGTGTGAAAAGGTTTAATAATAATTTTAGAACTCGTGGTAATGATTTGTCGATTGACTTAATTAACTTGTTTCAGTCATTTTTCAAACAAAAATACAAAATATTCTCTAGTTTCAGCTTCTCAAATGTGAGAATTTGCCGTTTTTCTTTGTCATATGTGACAACAGATTAGACATCTCTGACTTTCAGACTGTTGGACCGACAAAACGAGTCACTGCAGACTTAATAATAATAATCAGATCAATCGATAAGGAAAGTTTAATTTCCTTTTTTTTTTTTTCAGGGGACTGGAGCCTTACATTAGACTGGATCATCAGACCAGTGCAGCGTAACGATCTGACTGAAAACATCATGTAAAATGGCTCAATAAGGATTAACCACCTGGCGTATTTATTTATTTTACAGTGTATCAACTGTCTGATGACATTATTGGTTGCTGCTCACCATGGGGGCTCCTCTGTGGCCGATGAGGACCGGTGCGGGGCCCAGGGTCCCCTCCTCTTTGATACAAGGAGAATACAAACCGAGGGGCACCAGGTAGAGTGCAGACAGGACAGTCAGGTACACCCCCATGATCAGGACCCGCCTCACTGAAACACAGAGAGTAAGAGGTTTGACTGAAAGCATCTGAGGACAAAATCAAGCATCAGTATTCAGTCGTGAAGGAGCTTTACAGTAAACTCTTAGTTCCAATGTGAACTTGCTTTTTAAATGAAGTGACAGTATCTTGATTTGGTGGGATGATCTGTTTTATTTCAAGATTACTGTTGTTGAAAAGCCTGACACAAACGGTGCCCCTCACCTCTGCTGCTCATGCAAAAGAAATGCAAAGCTATCGGCCAAGCCAGCGCCGTCATCAGTAAGACTCCACCCACATGTAAATAAGGAGCCGTCACCTGCGTCAGGTTACAAAACAAAACCCGGCATCAGGAGCGGAAACCACAACGGAGAGCTGAGAGAGAAGCGAAGGCTGAAGGGAGGAAGAGGAGGAGAGGCACCTGGAAGGAAAGCAGCAACGTCGTCCACTCTTTGCTCCACAGGTCAGACAAGACGGCGGTGGCTACGATGGAGAAAGTCAGACTCACCAGGATCCCAATCTGACGACGAGGCAAACAGGAAACACGTCATCCATCCGTAACACAAACACATTTCAAAGGTCCATTTGCATCGTCTGCTCGTCTTTTCTTTGTGGCTTCAGCAGTTAAGATTAATTCATTCAGGAACTCCCAACGAGATACAAGAGAGACAAAATACATTTATATATGCAACATCACAAAGAGGACATCACACACACTAAATATTACATTATTATACAACATTATAGTGCATTAGCTGTAGCAACTCCCACCCTTGGATCCATTATCCAATAGATTTGAAATCCAGTTTCAACAATTATCCAGTGACAGTGGTGCAACTGACTATATATGTGTTTCTTGCCCATTTTGACTCTAATGTTGTAAAACACTACCTTGTTTTCATCAGTCTGCTTGCTCAACTCCCCTTTCTTCACTTGGAAGTTTGCCGTCCTCAAACTGAGAAGCACCTGATTCACTAAATTTGATCACAAATGGCATTTTGTTTGCAAGCGGCCGTGGTACAAACGGGATTAACCCACATCCCTTACATAACTCACAGTGGTGAGTGGGACAGCTGTCTCGAGTAATGAATCGAATGACACCGTGGTGACGGCAGCAAACGACGTATCTCCAGTGTGGACAGTTTAAAGAAACAATTCGATTTCTGTTGACGGCATCAGAGTAGAAACGTCAAGCTCCGTAATCCGATCAAATGCAGACATTATCTCTGTTTTTGGGTTAAGAGCGAGCTTCAAGTGAAGCCTCACTATGACATTTAGTTTGAAAGCTTTCAATCACTTAATTGATCATTTGGTGATTGTGATGAACATGTAGGCCGAGCAAGAGGACAGGCCATCAAAAAGCTGCTGTAACCTCTTAAAGACACAAAGAGCTTTAAATACACACACACTGATTCGGAGGTCGATGTTTACCTTGTGACTCCAGTGTAAATAAAGCTTCTGGCCCTCTGACAACAAACACACGGCAAGCAGCTGCAGAGGAATAAGACACACACTTTAAATCTGATAGGTGATGCTGTGATAAACTGTCGTAAAGCACATCAAGAGACACTAAAGGCTCTGAGATGAGACTCCCTGTCCACACCTGTAGTCGACGCTCCTGTATCTGGTTTAAAAGAATAGTTCCACATTTGGGGATTTTTTCTTTTGCCTTCTTGTTGAGAGTTAAGAAGAGGAAACTGATCTATCGCTAGAGCTGGGGGGCTATTATCTTAGCTTAGCATAAAGACTGGAAGCAGGGGGAAACAGCTAGCCTGGATTTTAAGTTAAAAAAGTTCACTAATTAACAGTAAACAAACTGAGGGTTGAACTCACCACGAGTACAGTGATGTAGGTGAAGAAGCCTGCAGCGATGACCAGCAGCACCACAGACCAAGGAAACCAGAAGCCCATGTTCCCAAAGTTAAACCTGCACACTCAAGAGTAGAAACAGACTGTCAGTGACTGAAACCAGGAAGTGACCGTAAACCAAATAGATATAAAGTCTGAAATCCAGGATGTGCAGAGAGAGACAGACAAAGGACACAAACAAAGCCATCCATTTGTCACTTCAATGCTAACAACATATACAGACATCACGCTAACATTCTAGCATCACTGCTACTGTTTGTGCACAAGGTATCTTGCACGTAAACATGGCAACAATACTACAACACACCTAACTTTGGGTTAAACTGACTTAACTTAAGTTAACACAGGACGCCCCTGTGGTTTAGAGGGTTAGGATGCCGGCCATGAACCGTAAACATCCCCAGTTTGAGTCCAGATGGGGACCTTCGTTATTACCTGATCTTGAAGAGCGTCCCTGTGTCAAAATATAGTTTTAAAAAACTTAATTGTTTCAATTTTGTGCTTCCACACGTATGTTTTATATTCCTAAATTTAGTACTCAGCCCACCAGTCAAAGTCATTGTAGTCGTTCTTTGCTTGTCCCCAGAAGTACAGAAACACCAGCGTTAAGCAGAAAGCGGCCACAAGCAGAGCAAAGCTGACACCTTCCAACTGTCGGCAGCAGAGACAAAACATAAAACACAAGTTATCAAACTGCAATTTAATACATAGCATGTGTGGGTTTTTTCATTTACTGCCTTGTTGCCATGGAGATGGCAGGAGAAGTGTCACACACTGTGACTGTAAAGAAACTCTGCGTTTGTCACTCCGTCAGTTCAATAACGAAGTGACATGAGCTTTTAAAAGTGTATTTAACTGTTGTCCTGCCATGTTTGAAAACCATTTCTACTTGATGACTTGAAACTTGACCCGTTAACTTGATGCAAAGATTCTTAACTTTTATTGTTATACATTTGTTTGTAAGTTATAGTTACAAGTCACGTTTCACATTAAGATCTTTCATGCAAAACATGACCATCTTATAAAATAAAATAAAATAAAATAAACCTTGACCAGTTACAACATTACAAATCTGTTTTACATGTTATTGCATCAGTAAAAATAATCTAATATTATATGTATATAAAAACACTCTAACAGTACCTTTAAGTACATTTTGCGACTAATACTTGTGTAGTTTTTAGTACTGAAGGCAGGATTGGTACTTGGTTGTAATGGAGTATTTCTACATTCACGTGTTGGTATTTTTACTCACGTAAAAGCTCTGAATCTTTCCACCGCTGTTTGTTTGACTACATGTTTGGTGCTCATGTTACACCTGAAATTCACATGATTTCTTATATTGAGTCTTTTGAAAATGAGGTTTCTCCAGGCTTTTATTTTGATAAGACTGTAAACAACCTTTGGATAGTATTTACATCATCATCATCATCTTCCTCAAACAAACCAGTGTGGGATTCATTCATTCTGCATCATTTTAAGAGATTATGACGACACTGAGCGGACCAGATGTGTTAGCAGCTGTCTGACCTTGTTGCAGCAGCAGTCTCCAGACTGAGTGCAGCTCCTCTCTTGGCGTCTCCACCTGCAGCCGTACAGACCGGCCAGACACGACACCAGCGGCTGGTGCTCGTAGCGCCGCAGCAGTTTAGCACGAAGACCGCGCAGCCGGCCGAACTGCAGCTGGGATAATGTGGACGCCATGGCTCACACACACTCTGACACACCTTCCATCCTCCTCACACACACACACACACACACACACACACACACCTGAAACACAGGAACACAACAGTCACACAAGTATCTCTAATGAAATACCACCACAATCTGAATCAGAATCAGAATCAGAAATACTTTATTGATCCCCGGGGGGGAAATTGTACAATATTTCTATGCAAACATTTTAGTGACTTTCATACCGAATAAAAGTTTGCAAATAAGTACATTTGGCAAGTACACGACTATAAAAACAACTGTACAACTCAGTTACCAAATCTCAGCAGGAAACTCAGCAATTGTAGACTATTGTTAGAGTTTGTTTTTGTTAGTCTATGCAGGAAATCCTAGCTGCTCCCAGTTCCCAGAGAAGTAAAGTTTCAGATTTTCCCAGACCTCATTCAGCTCATTTTGTCCTTCACTGTCAGGTTTCTTTCACATGTGGCAGCTCTTGTGCAACTCAGGTGTGTTTCAGGTCATTATCTTTGCTGGAGATCAAAGGGCAGCACAGCTAGCTGAGAAGGAACTCTGTGTGGATTAAAATTACACTTTTATTGCAATTTACTTGGAAATATTTACATACATATAGTATCATACGTAAATAAAGTATATGCAAAGGGGTTATACAGTTTAAAACATAAATCAGAATGGAAAACCTGGTTTCTAGCATCTGTAAACAACTGGAATTTGTACTTCTGTTGTGGTAACTTCTTACTGTATTATCAGTATTTGTGCTCTGTCTGTTGTGAAAGATTATAAACTAAATAACCTGTTGTTCAAATAAAAACTGTAATAATGCAACAATAAAATACTTATAATATTAATGTAGGACTGTAAGAAAAACAAAGTCGTCAGTTGTGTCACACTTTGCAATGAAGGTGCTCTTTGGATATTTAAAAAAAACTTGCCAAATTCTATTCAATAATCTAACAATTCAATGTTGCTTTGCTTATCGGCATAAACAGAACAGAATTTAAGAACACCACCCTGCAGGTATGCTGGCAAATACAGCTCACATATGATCGTCAAAGGTTAATCTAATTATAATCACAATTTGCAGATGTGGTTTGCACCTATATATATGTGTTGTATGTGGGACGAATTAAAGACTGTAGAATATTGATTTGTAAAAACTGTGGATCATGTATAATCAGCTATCCGCAAGCATGAAAATATCAAATTGACACATTTTTATAATTCAGTCTGGTGAGTCACTCTACTTAAAAGAAAGAACGGGACCTATTGAGACCTGGTTAGAGCTACAGCATGAAACTGATCAGCACCCACACATCGACTCCAAAAAGCGGCTTCTGTATCTCTGACGTGACCCCATATCATTCTAATATCAACATGTAGCGTTAGTCATCCTACCTCCAGGTAAGCCTCCCGATAAACGGCAGAGAAGAAGCCGCAGTGCGCAGATCTTCCTCGGTTACCCGATGAAGAGCAGGTTGGCTCGGAGGATGACTTGTGTCAAGCTAACAAGAGTTACTTACACAGCTACCGGAAGCAAAATGCTTTGCCTTCAAAAATACAACACTAGAGCGTTTATTTAACACTTCTGGGTCGAATAAACTGATGTAAGTGTCGCGAACTAGCATTTTAGCTAGCATAGCTATCTTGTTCGCTTTATTTCAACGTGACTGAATCTTGCGAAGGTCTTTTGTTTACCACTTCATATGGCAAATTATAATGAGGTAAACTGCACAGACAACATTTTAGAGTTAACACAACAACACTGTTATTAATGTGCACTAAACTGGTGAACACAGTATGCCAAATAAATATCTTATTTCATCAGATTCAAACTAAATGTAACAAAAATCGTTTTATTTTGAAAATTGTCGCGGAAATGAATACATTGTAAACTCTGTGCTGCTTTACACAAGTTCCCGTTGATGCCCTTCAGTGTCCCTCCTGTGTCACCGACCGCCACCTGTTGCCACAGTGACGCAAACACGCCGTTACATCAGGTGAGCCCAGGTGAAGACAATATAAATGTATAACTAAATATATATAATAAAGCAAAAAAAAAAGAAAGGACAACACAACCCCGAGATATAATGCCCTCATGGATATAAATCCATCTCATCCTTTCAAATATGCATTTTTAAAAAAGAAATAAACGTGACATTTGTTTCAGACATTCATGGTCCTCTGAGGATGAATTATAATAACCTTGGTGATCCCTTAATTTTTCATTGAGCGCCATCATCAGGTCAGTTTTAATTTGTCCAAGACTTTGTTTTGTGACCAAATATTTGCACAATTAATGACCAGTGCTAATTAGCAAATGTTAGAATGCTAACACGCTAAATGATGTTTCTCACCATTACATTCAATTGTTCAACTTTATCTCATCTTATATTACCATACTCCTGGAAACTTGTGAATTATAAAACTTACATTATAAACCTTGTACAACCTGCTTTGGTATTAATGTTCTTAATAAGAGTCGTGTCAATAATGCAAAAACAAACTGGTCCAATAAAGGAAACAGCAACAAGCAATAAGCCTTGATATACAATGTAAACTTTTTAAATAGTTATGGCTGTGGTTTGGTCCACAAACACCTGAGAATAATATATCTGGGTGTCCTTGTTCTCTAGATATTCAACTACTTGTTTATATTTTTCATTTCCTTCTGGGCAGAAAGTCAAGCAGCTACTAGTCGCTTGTTTGCAGCTGCAGGAGGGACTTTCCAAAATCTTTGCAAATGTTAACAATGCTTCAAAAACAGGAAATGGAAGGAAGGAAG
This sequence comes from Enoplosus armatus, assembly GCF_043641665.1. Lineage (NCBI taxonomy): Eukaryota > Metazoa > Chordata > Actinopteri > Centrarchiformes > Enoplosidae > Enoplosus > Enoplosus armatus. The sequence continues at coordinate 4,270,996 of NC_092192.1, read as the reverse complement.
AATTCTAAGAGAGATATCTCTGGACAAATTGGATCTGATTAGATCACTTTAATAATCTCCAGTGGGGAGTTTCATCTTCCATTTGCACAATGACTGTAAACAAACAGACACAAATCAGACAAATAACAGCAGACAACATATAAAAGACATACTAACACTAAACACACAGACTAACATATATGAGAGGACATTAGAGTGGCTCAGGAGCTCGACTAACCACTGTATTATAATACAATAAATATAGTACAATCCATCAATTGATAAATAAAAGACAGACCATAAGTAATGCACCTGAAAATGGGACCAAAATAAGAGCTAATAAATATGAAATGAAACCTTAACAAGACAGTTTACAGCCATGCTAGCAGCTCTATGAGGCTTTACGTAGGCACAGCGATGCTAACATGCTCACAATGACAATGCTAACATACTGTTGTTTAGCAGGTATAATGTTTAACATGTTCACTATCTTAGTTCAGCATGATAGCATGCTAACATTTGCCTAAAAGCACTGAACACAAAGTACAGCTGGGGCTAATAAGTATGTCATTAGTTTAGTAGGTATTTGACCTCATGGTGGCTTTTAGTTTTTTATTATTATTATTATTATTATTATTATTATTATTATTATTAATTGTGATGATTGAAATAAACTTAAAGTCATCTTAATATCTGGTGTCAAATATTTTGATGTCTAAAAGATATTATGTACAGATTGTAAAGCCCTTTGAGGCAAATTTGGGATTTTGGGCTATACAAAATGAGATTAACTTGACAAGTCACAGACATCAGCAGACTCTTGGTTTCGTCTTGACTGTTTTGGAAGTTTTTGCCTTCAGTTTTGCTTTTAGTCAGTGAAACACATGATGACTGTATGGCCCTAAAACTTTGAGGTTGCCTCATCTGTGTACTAAAGACTAACACAAACTATATGGATGTGAACACATGCTGTAAGTCAGAACTTAAACCTCATCGTTTCATTTCAAATCTTCTGTGCTGAAGAAGAACCAACACAGTAGAACATGTGTCCAAATAAGTTCTGCAATAAAAGCTGGTTCTGTGCATGTCATGCCTCCTGCTGTTATCCAACTGCAACTTCAATGGCCAACAGCAGGATGTGTGTACCGCCTTCCAAACAAGTACAGGCATGAAGCACAATACATAACAGCGTTTCCTGTTGCAACCTCCAAAATAAAAACTAGTCGTCAACATTGCAACAAATTTTAAGCGTTATTACCTGAATGTAAAATGAGGGATACACTCATTTGCTTAATTGTCAAGAGTTAAGTGAGAAGATCGATACCACTCGTATTTGTCTGCTAGATATGAAGCTACAGCTAGGAGGCGGTTAGCTTAGCTTAGCATAAAGAGTGGAAACAGGGGGAAACAGCTAGCCTGGCTCTGTCCTGCCTTGGCCCTGGTGCTAAAGAAAGTGAGCAACACCTCTTTCCAGAAACAATGTCCTGGTTACTCTAGATTTGGATACACAGATAAAACTTGGATCAATTCATTGTTGGTTTTGTTTTTTTAATGGGGGTTTTTGTTAACAAAAATATAGATTATCACCCGATTTATCCTTGAAACCTTGTCAAATAAAAACTAAAACTACCTACATATATTAGATACCACTTCAGTGCAAGAAGTGCTCAGAACATGTCTTTGGGGGGTGAACCAGAGATACTACCTGGGGCGAGTCATGACTGCGCTTTTATTATGAAGGCTTCACCTCCTCGTTTCCTGTTTCGTCGCGGGCGGTTTGACGCGGCAGCGTGGATCAACTGGACTTGAACGTCGAGGGAAGTTAGGTAGACTGCGATACTTTAAAGTTGCCCCATCAGGAGGAACAGTGTGTACAGCCGGAGAAATGACTGACCTGCTCGTTTCCTTGTCGGTGTTGGGAGCCGCGGTGCTCCTCAGCGAGGCGACCCGCCGGACGGCAGCGCGTCTTTCGCCCGGAGCTTATTGGATTTACCTGCTGGAAGCGGCGTCCACCTTCCAGCTCTGTAGCTGCACTCATGAACTCAAACTGCTGGGCGAAACGGCGCAGCTGGAGCTGCCCGTGAGCCTGACCCTCACCTACACCATGACGGTTATCCACCTCCTAACTTTCCGGGGGGCGACGTGTAATCCCAGCGGGGCTCTGGAGAGCTTTTGCCGCGGGACCAGCAGCGTCCGGGCAGCCGTCGTCCTCATAGCCTGCCAGTTCGGCGCCGCAGTCGCCGCTCAGTTTTTCGCCGCCTCCGTATGGTCGCTGGGTCTTTCCGACGTCCACATCAGGCACCAGAGGTTCGGGTTCAGATGCTTCGACCCCCTCGGTGGGACTCTGCTCGAGGCGGCGGCCGTTGAGCTGGCATGCGCTTTCATAGTCCAAGCTGCCGCCATGCATGTCCACAAAGTGGACGAAAAACTTCGCGCTCACTTCATCGCTGCGGTCATCACTGCTGTGGTTTACACAGGTGAGTGAACCAACGCGGGTTTAAACAAACAAACAAAAAAATATGATAAAATACAATCAATAAAAAAATACATTTAAATAAAAAAAATACAATCAACTAGAAAAAAACGATACAATAAAATAGAAAATACAATAAAGTCAGTTGGTTTGTGGTCATTTGATTACTTGTCGTTAAACACATAACTGAAATTAAAACGGGCCTACTAAGGGAAGTCCTGCAGTCTTGATCCTGAGCCTAAATCTAGTTTTAAGAACTTTTGTCAATGTTAATATTGTGTTAACCCCCCCAAAAAAAGCCTGGACATGCAAATACAAAACTTAAAATTAAACAAACAATAGCATGTAACACAAGTAAAACTATTATTTTTCATTCTGGATTCATCTTAAAATGATTTTCTTGATTAATTGAGTCATTATTGGTCTATAAAATGATCAACAATCACAAGTTGTTTTGTCCAAGCAACAGCCAAATATGCAAACATATTCAATTTACTATCATATAATTATAAGTAAACTAGCAAATATTCACATTTAAGAAGCTGGAACCAGTGGACTTTTAGCATTTTTTTGGTTGATTTATAAAGATTGTTGCAGATCAAGTATTTGGAAATAGCCTAATCCGATTAATTGACTAATCAGTGCAGCTTGAAACACAAAACAGAGCTTTGTGAATAAAACTGAAGCATGACGCAGGATGACAACAATAACAACAACAACAATCATGTTAACAACAATAACTGCCGCCTCTGCTGCATTACAAACTAAAGTAGAAGTTGTAACACAGCACAGTCTCGAAGTGTCAGTTAGATGGTGCTCCATGTTTCTGACTCGACCCTCTGCTGTTTCTCTCCCTCTGTACAGGTGGAAGTATTTCCGGAGCTGTTTTTAACCCCGTCCTGGCCTTCTCTGTCCAGTTCCCCTGCAGCGGCCACACCTACCTGGAGTACTGCTTTGTTTACTGGCTGGGACCAGTCTTGGGTACGGAGCTGAAGTGGTGGCTTTTGTTGGTTTTGGACAGAGCCAGGCTGGCTGTTTCGTCCAGTTCAAGATTGCCTGTTTGACCATCTATTTAATTCCATAATTGATTTGATAAAGGAATAGTTTGACATTTTGGGGAAAATAGCTTATTTAAAAGCCTTCAGGCAGAGTTAGATGAGAAGATTGATGCCACTCCCATTAGCTTAGCTCAGCGCAAAGACTGATTTACTTTTGATTAGCTACAAGGGAGTTCCTTTCTACTGGTCAAACAGAGACCAGAGAACCAGGCTGCTTGTCTGTCTGCTTCTAGCTACTGAACAAAAGTAGTAAATATGTCATTTCACAGACACATCACCCTAAAATATCTTTGCAAGAGCCTGATTGGCTCCCATACGTCCACCAAAGTAACCTCCTGTGTCTTCCCCTCATGTGTCCTCAGGCGTGGCGAGCTGCATCCTGCTGTTTGAGAAGATCATCCCTTTCCTCTCTGGAAAGAGTACCATTGGGCTGGAGGTCCCTGCTGCCCAGAAACAGAAGACACAGTAGCAGTGGATGTGTCTGGGTGGATAATACCAGTCAAACTTTTTTTTTTTCCTTTTTGTCATATGAAGACACTCACAGCAAGTCCAGTTACAGTCTTATACATGTGCCATAGCCTGGATGGTGAATCTTAACCGACTATGAATGAAGGCCCGGCCGTCTGTTGTACTGTAGGGTTTACCTCGCTTCCATAAGTCCCATCTTTATCAGTAAACACAGCAGACACACACACACACACACACACACACTCTACTAATGCACTGAAGGATGCTTCAGGGTGAACAGCACTTTTACTGTAATGCGTGTTAATTATGCAACAAACTGTCTGTTCACTTTGTTGATACACATATTGAAGGTTTTGGGCTGGTGTTTGTCATTATAGCACAACGAGGCCAATGGCTTCTTGGAATGATTATACAGAGACACAGGCCTGCTGCTAACACACCACACATCTTAATTTTGTCATTTAAGAGGTATTAATACAATACACACATTCATTCTAACGTACTGATGCTAAAGTCTGACTTAATTTTAAATTCTATAAACAAGAATGATACTGCGGCTGTTTGGCATATTAGTCCGTTTTTCAAAAGAGGATAAAACAGCATTTGGAACTTTACTTTGGAACTCTGGGTGGGCCTTTACCATGGCAACAGTTGACACGGCCCCTGCTGTTGCTAGGAGACGAGCTGTCGTGTTCCGTGGTGCGTTAATTAGAGTTTTATTCTAAAAACAAAAGAAAGTTAGTTATTTTAGTTTGGGAGTGACCCACAGCTCATGAAGGCGATGAAGGTTCTTTAAAACCCTTAGTTCTCGATTGCAGCAATTTGCATCAAAACGTATACAAATTCTGTGACTCATAACTCCGTCAGGACACAGACATGATACACTAATTCGGTGTGACTTACACTTCCCGAGGATATCATCATCTCCAATGTCCGTCGCAAATTAACGCATAAATCCGTTTCGAAATCACAGAAAAAAACTCCTCCTGATAACCCCAGAACTTCCCTGAGAATCAGCACGTTTTTAAGCTTTATTCAGTATTAAAGTAGTCCAGTGATGGTTGTCTGTACATCCATGGGCACACTGCAAACAGGAACTGCTAATTCAGCATTTGCTTTTAATCAGCTCTTAATGGTGGTAAGAGTCATGTTTAGTGTTATGGGTGGGGGAAAACGACGATTATGTAACAATAATACAACATATTTATGACTACTTAAAAGTACTTTCTAATCTTGTCAATACTAAAAACAAGGGGCTTTGAACTGAGGTAAAGAGAAACAGCACAAAAGTTTGGTGATATGGTCTGTTTTAGTTAAATTAATATGGGTGTATTTTGCACAATTGTCAAAGCAGATGTTTGTAATTACACCAAAATGTTTCTATGACACTGATGCTGAGTTTTCCTCTTAAGTTCAGATGGCCAAAGGTTTTTCTCCAATGTGCAGAAAAAGTTAAAAGTACACTAGTGTAATATTTGCATTGGGTACCGTTGGCATTTTGTTAATATCTCAATATTATATGCTCAATGTCTGTTGGCAAAATGTACAGCATGTTCGTTTAAATGCATTTGTAATACCTTGTGTGTAATATTTTGATTAAAAACATCTATTTTAAAAAGCCACATATTTATAGTTGTAATCTCTTGTGTTCATAAAGTGTGTTTTATGCAAACAAATTGTGCCTTTTGCAAAATAAATTCAGTCATTCATGGTCCCAGGAGGGTGATTTTTTTGTAGTAACTTTGATCACCTGACCTTTCATATAGCATTTTTAGAAGTTAGTATACAAAAATATCAACATACCATTTCATACTAACAGGAAATTAAACAATATGTGTGACATTGGTTGTCAATCAAGCTGCGACTTTAAGAATTAATATTTATTTTTTTATTTATACCCTTTGGACAACAATTGCGGTCTATGGCACAGAGGAAAAAGCTATAGCAGACTTTCAGCAATATTTGTTTGTAAGATCAGTTCAAGGTTGACAGTTAAAATGTTGTCGATTATTACTTTGAAATAACAATTCATGTAATTGTATCAACAAAACCACAAAACATGAATCAAATGACTTTGTAGCTCTCAAAGAGGTTTCGACGATCAAAAGAAAAAGTCAATAAAATCCTGTCCACCTCCAGAGTGCCTTTGCCCTGCATGGTATCTGTTACACAACGTGACCTTTGTGCCCTCTCCTCCCCCCTTCTCACGCTGTCTGACTCAGCCAAATACCAAAAAAAAGACCTCTCCTGTTCACTCTGCAGCATAGATTACATTCAACACATAAACAACACATGACAGACATGAGACTGACTCCACATGGCCGGTCAACAGGAATACATCAAGAGGGTGTTGTTGTGGACTTCACAGGGAACTGCAACATGCCGCATTAATGCTTCACTGGGCGAGTGATGCACGCCGACGACCTCTACTGGCTTTTGGCTTGTCTCGGCTCGGGTCGGTCTCTGCTTCTGTAAAGGTCGGTCCAAACACCAGCCTTGGTTAAAAGCAAACAACTTGAAAGTATTCAACTTTCTTTAAAGGTGTCATAATTGTAGCTTTCTTCTATGGACTTGTGTTGACTTTATTTGACAGTGTCTGTTGTTGACAACAAAGATTACTGTAAAACACTCAAAAATCGAGAAGAATTATAAACTATTGAAGTTCACAGCCACAGGCTTTGTGTATCAGGTCTCTCCTCCTGTCCCAAAATGGCACTCCTCAGATTACCCCTCCAATCCTCACTCACTCACTGTTTCACATAATCTAAAGTCACTAATAAATTCCTTACAGCTTCCCTAATGAGCTTTAAACTACCAAAGCCATGTTTATGATGAGTACCGTCTTAAAGCAGCTTTCTTTAGCTCTGGGTGTGAGCTCATCGCAGCAGTGTTGCATGAAACAAAGTCTACGAAACCGAGTGTGCATTCATAACAGTTTTTTAGACACACTAGCAGTGGCTGGATTACCACATTTGATACAGATATGCAGGGAGCCCGGAGGATGAATTGTACTGACGGTTCACCTCCACCATGAGGGTCACATTGTGGTTTTGGGTGAAATGCGCTGACAATTATTGGATGATTTTTCATCTGGTGCCATCATCTGGTCAGAAATGTAATGATGTCCAATACTTTGCTTCATAACCAAATACCTTCCATCATCCTCATCAAATACTTTTACTCACATCACTAGTACATATTAGTACTAGGATACATTCAAAGCAACACTGGGCCTATTTTAGTGTGTCCATTGCTTTGGTTCATAACTGCTAACTAACTAGCAAATGTCAGCATGCTAACATGGACATCACTGTCAATACTAGGTTATATACATATATTAATATAGTAATACATAGCATCATCATTGTGAGCATGTTAGCACGCTGGTGGTAGCATTTAGCTCAAAGCAACACTGTGCCTTTCTTTTTTAACTTTTACTTTGATTCACTCAATACCTGCTGACTAATGACTATCATCTGTTAGCGAATGTTAGCATGCGAACACGCTAAACTAAGATGGTGGATATGATAAACATACCTGCTAAACATTTTTAACATACATTAGTATTGACATTGTGAGCATGCTAGAATACTGGCGTTAGCATTTAGCTCAAAGCAACTATTTTAACTTGGACAGTACTTTGGTTCATAACCAAGTACCTGCTAAACTAATGAGATTCCATCATCCTCTAGCTAATGTTAGCATGCTCACACGCTAAACTAAGATAGCGAACACGCTAAACTAAGATAGCAAACACGGTTAACAGTTATTAGCTAAACATTTTTTGAATTGAACGTTACTTTTACTTTAAACACGGTCAATACTAGAATACGTAAATACATCAAGAATGTAATAGAGCCTCATCAGTGTGAGCATGCTAGCATACTGCTGTTAGCATGTAGCTCAAAGTACCTGTAAGAGCGGCCATGGCTGTAGACTCTTATCCTTGTTTACACATTTTGAGACTAGCTGAAGTCATGCCAGCCTCATTAGCCAAACAATCGTTCATCTATCTATCAATGATTTTTTTCAATGTAATTATTGGCGGTCGGGAATGGAACAAGCACCTTCCCAGGGTTTTTACACATCAAAAGTCACGCAAGACAGGACGATATGTGGCTAGAAACCCATTTTATTATGACAAATGTACAAGATCAGATTCATAAGAAATAACAGTAAAGTTAACAAAAAATTAAGGAGCAGACAGAACACCAACAACCAGTCTACTAGCATCTATACACAGTGGACAGGGTGTCTTTCCTCCCAGATTCATCATGAGGTAAATAGGAAACTCTGATAACACTTCAGTCATTGGCACCGACTTCCTCCCTTAATCCCATCGCAGCCTTTATTTCTCTCCTCTGTCTCCATTCCTATGCAGGTCTTGCTACAGGTTATTTCATAACCTTTAAGATACATATTAATACATTCTCCTTATCTCTGTGGAGAATTTAAAACAGGGTTACGTACAGCACATAGACATCCACATTCCTTTACTCTGACTCAACCCACCAGAACACACACTTCTATTACACTTGTAGAATTGGGTTTGCTATATTCTGTCCAACTAGTCTAAAAGCTAAATATTGTGTATAGAAGCCTAAGTTTTGTGCACTGCAAGCAGCACATATAGATTTTGTCTTGGAAGTCATGTTTTGGCCATAGCCGGTATCAAAACGGTATGATAAATAGAGTGGTTTATCCTCTGTGAAGACCATGCTGAAACTAATTTACAAAATATTTTACAAACAGGCCGCATTTCCCCTCTTAAATCAGATTCAGCTGTCCTAGATTATTTTCTACGATAATCCTTTCTCCCCCCCCGAGCTTCTGTAACATGCCTTTAGTAGGTCAGCGCATGCTTACCTATGCAGTTTCACTGCAAATGATGAGATATCCTGCGGCGTCTACTTTACAAGTCCTTCAGCACTAAAACAACAGGTCAGGAGATCCTTAAATCATGCCAAAGTTTTCTGGTTTTGTTACAAAAACTGTTGTGCCAATATTACTTCCCTACAAAAGAAAACTATTAGAAACTCATGCAATCCCAAAGAATTGCCCAATATATTTTTCCATGATTAAAAAAATGCCTCTAAATATATTACAGCAAAAACTACAGATATACACACAGACTGGTTCCAGCAGAGGTCAGTGAAGTCATTGGTTGGTTGGTTTGTTTGTTTGTTTTCTGTCCATTTCCCCCATTCAGAAACTGCTTTAAAAATTATTCCACCAAGTTGTTAGTTTTTCACACGCTTGATCTGGTTTGAGGTCTTTAAAGTTGGCAGTTTACTGCAACCTGACCCTGAACGTCAACTCAAGATTATGAAAATAGAGAATGTGAGTAGAAACATGGGGTTTTGTATGCAGGAAGATCCGGGTCGTAGAAGAAGAAACAAAAATGAAAACAAAAACAAAAGAGGGGTGTTTTTGTAGCTTAGTGTTATTTTAGTTAATAAAAGCCACGAGTCTGCAGGTTTTTGAACCTTCTATGAAGGACAATGTACAAAGAAAATAAGACACTTTACATTTCGCTCAAAGGGACAACAACAAATAAAAGTTTAGATATACAAAAAATACATTATTAAAAAAAAAAAAAATCACATAAAGGTAACATAAATGTAATAGGAGGAAACTAGACTAGATGTCAATATTAGGAGGGACAAGAGTTGTACTTCCCATTTTGTTTCCCCCAAACGTAGTACTGAAAACACCGGGAGTTCACCACTGATAATGATGGCAGCTCACATAGTTAAAATAATTATATATGTATACAATATACAAAAGCTACTCTATTGTTCAACAAAAATGTTCAAAGGGAGGGCTGACAAATGAAGGTTGTTCGGCTAGTTATTAGTCTAGAAGGTTATTTGACAAGAATAAATAGTCTCATCTAAAGCTTTCACAAATTATAGTTTAAAGCAAAAGTTTGACATTTTGGGAAATACGCTTATTCGCCTTTTGCAGGAGAGGGAGATGACAAGAAGACACCGCTCTTATGTCTCAATGCATATCTGTCTCTAGCTACCAGACGGTTAGCATAGCTTAGCACAAAGACTGGAAACAGGAGGAAACTGCTAGCCTGGCTCTGCTCAAAACGGACAAAATGCACCTACCAGCACCTTGAAAGCTCACTAATTAACACGTCTTATCTCGTCTGTTAAATCTGTACAAAACCCAAACAGTAAAAACATCAATTTGCTTTTTTACAGAGGCTGACTGCAAGTTTATATTTTTACACTGATTTTAACAAACAAGACAAAAACATTAGTGAGCCACAGAGGTGTTGGTAGTACAACTACCACACTTTCATGCGGTATACGGTATTATCACAATAATCATCAAGCTTTCCTGAAGCATGAGTATTAGTGCTAAAATAATACTTTAAATGCGGTGCGTTCATGTTTTCATACAGGTTTGATTTATTTTGGATGTTACAGGTTAAAATATTTTTTACAAAACTGAGAACAGACCAGGAGGGACACAGTCCATCGCTATTGTGTTTAGCATATGCAGACTAGCTACTGTTAGCATAGCAAGTGAGAGCCAGAGTAGCTAGAGACACACAAGCGGCCAGGCCTCTGTTTGACCAAGAGAAAGGTGCTCCCTTGTATTAAAAGTAAATCAGTCTTTGTGCTAAGCTAACTGGCTGTAGCTATTTACCGTACACACGAGTGGTATCAATCGTCTCATTTAACTCTCTGCCTGAAGACTTATTAAGAAGCTCTTTTCCCAAATTGTCAAATTAATCCTTTAAGGGATAAAACGTAAAAACAAGATTCATGTTTAACAGATGCCCAGAACTTCAAATCAATTATGGAATGACTTATTTTACTCCAAAGTCCAAATCATTTAGCATTCAGATGGGCAACCTTATACCATTTCCCACACAATAAACAATTTCAGTGCCAATTTTCCATCAATGCAGACGAACACAGGAGCTAAAATTTGTAGAAATCTTGGATGTAACTAAATAAAAACAGGACGATGTGACAAGACATTTTTTTAGAGGAAGGAGGTGGTTTGGCAGTGGAGCTGGATGATGTGTTTGGTGTGCAGGTAAACGGATTATTACCAACCAAACAAAATGAGAGCTGACAGTTTGGTGCCCTTATTGGTTGTACAATCCCACACGGACAGCATCAGACTGGTGACGGAGATCCAGTTCTTACTGTAGGAGAGATTGCTGAGACTCAAGCTCCCGATGACACAAGTAAAAAGGACGACGAGGAAGTGTTGGTGGGGGAGGGAATAATAAAGTTAAGCAATATAAAAATACAATACCACAAAAAATGAAACAGTACACCATTTTGTTTTGTTTTTTTACAAGTCTTCATTATTGCAGACGTAGTCCACTAGGTCTGTGACTCCTAACAGGTCGTCTTCGTCATCCTCCTGCACTGCCATCTCCTGGCCAACCAGACCGTTCGGTGCTATGGCGGCAGCTGGTGTGGCACTGATGTTTTTGGGTGGCTCCAGCTGTGGGACAAGGCCTGGAGCGGCAGCAGGCCGGCTGATGAGGCCCTCGAGGCTCTTTATCGGGCTCTGTCCGTTAGTGGGTGGCAGCTCCGCTGGATTACAGTCCGCTGGGTTTGTTCCCTTTGACTCCTCGTCTGATTTTTCAGCTGCTTTCTTCTCTTTCAGTTTCTCCTCCTCTTCTTCGTCGGAGTCGTCCGAGTCGATGCGGTTCACCCGTTTACGGATGGGACGATCCTCCTCCGACGATTCGTCCGAGTCGTCGTCCGAGTCGCTCTCTTCAGATGCTCTCCTGCGTTTTAGTGCAAGCCGTCTGCGCCGCTGCCGGGAATCTTCCTCCGAGGAGTCGGCTCTCCTCTTCACCCTCCGATCCCTCGACTCCTCCTCAGAGTCTCTGGAGAAACTCGCTGGGAAAGAAAACAAGAGACATCTTCAGCTGCCTGTATTCCTGCCATGATTACCTTGATATACTTAACCAAAAAATATTTATCAACAAAGAAATAACAGCAGTTCCTTTATCTTTAATAAGATTTGTCGAGTCGTTTCACACTGTAAACACGTCTGTGACTCCTCCCTACATGCGGCGGTTAGAGCAGATAACATTTTGTTGTTCCCGATTCATATCAATAATTAATTTACTATGATAACACTGGAAAGATATACAGTATAATGTGTAACTACGTTTGTATCTAGTTTTTATCTTATGTCCAAGTTAGGGAATAAACACTATCAATAACTGACTACTGCTGAAACAAGACTCAGTCTAACATCTACCGGCAACTCTCCCCTCTCTGTTAAATTTATAAAGATGGGCTTCATCAAAAGGCTCTGAACATCGTAACAAATTATTCTCACACAGCAGCTCATCGCTTTGAGGAAAAGTTACACTAAATCTGACCAGTTCAGAAGAAGCACTTTCCTTGAAGCTTTTCGATTTACATATTATGTTTTTATTTAAATGATGGTTTTATTAGTATGTTGCATGTTGTCCCGTCTGTCCTGCACCATGAGCTCATAATAACTTTACCTTTACCTTGTTATATCCCTGGAACACGCATACAGATATTTGATATGTGCTGGATACAGGCAAAAATAAACAAATTAATTAACTAATCAAGTTAAATTCAAAATTTCAAATTGCGTTGACACAAGGAATTGTACGGCATCACTCACGTGCCAAATTATAAAATTTCCGAGTAGCCTAATATAAGACATGTAGTGACTCTGCCGTTCATTCAGTTCAGAGTTAGTGTCACTGTCCATGGTGCTGAAAAGGCTCGTGAAGATTTTCACGATTTTTAAGCAAACAGCTATATTAGTTCCCTTTTTATGAGAGGAAAGGCTAATAATATCTCGGGGAGACTTTCCCCAACAGGACACAGGACAATAACTGGATGACAATTGTACATTGTGGTATCAAAACAAAAAAGGTCAAAATCCTGGACCATAGCCAGATCCTAAACTGTACTGTGTGTTTCCGACTGACCCTCGCTGTCGGAGCTGTCCTGGCGACGTCTGGGTTTCATTTTGGCCCGGTTGGTTTCTGCCTGAGAGCCTTCGGACTCGGACGTCTCACAGTAGTTCACCTGCTTCTTCTGACTCCGCCGAGACCGCCGTCGACTCATATCCAGATCGCTGTCGCTGAACTCACTGGAGCCTTCAGTCACTGGACACACACAAAATAATAACAACAATAATGTGAGGTGGGTTACAAATGTGAGGATAGTCTGCCAAGCCGACATCGAGGTGGTTCGAAAACAATATAAATATTCTTGGACTGAAGACTACAGCTGACTGTACAAGCCTGGACAAGATACTGACTAATATATTCTATATACCTATTTCATCTTCATCTTCCTCATCAGTCTCCTCCTCCTCATCATCCGAGTACCCTCTCGGTCTCCGCCGCTTTCTGGAGCTTCGTCGTCGCTTCTGTGGCTTCTTGGTCCGCGAAGAAGCGTGACGTTTACCACTGCTGTTGCTGCCAAAGTCGCTGTTGTTGGAGTCCGCCTCCGATTCAACCTCCGTCTCATTTTCTGACACAACAAACTCTTCTTCTGAGCTGCATCCAGCCACGGAAGAAGGAACAAATTCAGCATTCAGCCATGAGCAAACTAAACTCTTTTCAATAGCAGGTGTATTAGTCGAGGAGTATCTCTGCTGTCAGTCAGTGTGTTATTCCTACCTTTCAGTGAGGCGAAACTCCTCCTCACTTTCCTCCTCGTCCACAGTGCTGTCGCTGTCCAGGTCATTGAGTCGTCTGCGCTTTTTCCTGCGCTGACCGGCGGTGGGTCGCGGCGGGCGGCCGTTCTCCTTGCCCTCCTCTCCTTGGAGGATGGCGGATATGTCCTTTCCTCTGTGGCCTGTGATGTTGGCCATATCTTTCCCCCGACCAGCTCCTGTGAAAAACACCGCTCATCATTAACCTTAAACGTGAGTGAACATATTCTCTGATCTTAAAAGTCTGAAGGTGAAACACGCTTAGCGCTTTTTTGCCAATAGTTAGATGAGAAGATCGATACCACTCCCATGTCTGTACTGTACATGTAAGGCTAGAGCCAGCAGCTGATTAGCTTAGCTTAGCATAAAGACTGGAGATAGAGGTAAACAGCTGGCCTGACTCTGTCCCAAAGGTAAAAATGTCCGCCTGCCAGCACCTCAAAAGCTCACTAATTAACAAGTTACATCTCACTTGTTTAATTCGTACAAAAATCAAAGTAAAGAAACGTCTGTGTCGTGGTTTTACAGTGAGTGAATATTTCTTGTCTTTTACACTTTTGGTATCGACCCTTTCATTTATTTTTCGGTCAGAAGGTACATTTTCCAAAACAGTGCTATTGCTTTAAATAATTTCAATTAATTTTAAAACTAAGAACTCCTGTCGTCCTACCTCCGCCCTCTGCTTCTTTGATGTCTTCCTCAATTGCCTCCTCGATCGCCTCATCGAATTCATCAAATCTGTGAAATTAACATCGACAAGAAAATTTTAAGGGTGGTATATCACATCGTACTTCATCAGTACAGCAGCTTTTTTTTTCCTGCAGCTGGCTACAAAAAAATACCATATGCAGCTCTGCCATCAGTAACTTCCCCCCCGGGGATCAATAAAGTCCTTTCTGAATGTTTTTTGCAGTCATGCACTTGCTACAAATCATCTAAATAAGAACCATTAAATGTGAAAAGAACAATTTATTTATGAAATATTAAGTATTATATTAAGTCTCAGACCTGTAGCTGATGGATTTCTTCGCCCTCGTAGACCTTCGACCACTGCTCTTACTTCGCTTTGGTTCTTTCTTCTCTTTGATTATGATCTCTGGCTTTTCCTCTGTGACCTCCACCTGTAAGGAGCGAGAGTTCACGTTACAAACATCAACAGGTGAATATTTATCTGGCAAAAGAAATGTACAAATCAAAACTCTGTACTCACGGAGGGCGTGATGATGTTTTCAACACTGATTCCAACATAAATGAGACGCTCTTTCCTGGATGAGATAACACACATTCAGAAAGTCCAACATCACATAACTCAAAGCAGAACGACACATCTCTGAATACAGGAACAAACGCTTCATTTTAACCTCAATTAGGTGCTCAAGTATAAGATAAATCATACCAACACAACCCAATATACTCTTCACTATTTGTTGTTAAAATAATTAGCATGTGTGTCTTCAGTCTGCCATGTTGGCAGCACTGCAAAGCTTTTACTGTGGAGGAGCTGAAATTTCACAGTAAAAGCTGTGATAAGAGTTCATGTAAATCTACAGGGAGTGGACAGAATTATCACAGCATGACAATATAAAGAAATACGGTACAACACCACCACCAGCCATGGCCTAAAACACTGGTTCATTTACTCAAGGGTGCTTTCACACTGGACCTCTTCGGTTCAGTTTAAAACAAACTCTGGTGCTACTGAGGTTCGTTCGTGCTGGTGTAACAGCTGTCAATCGAACTCTGGCTGCGGACCAAACAGCTTGAAATGGGAAGAGTCGGTTTGTTTGTGGCGTGAAAGCAAACAGACCGACCGCAGGATTTTTTTTTGATAGCAGGAATGCGATTTTAGCATGTTCAGGAAGCCGTCTTATAATCTGTCTGTATAAGTCTACTTGTGACCTCTTATCACAGGTTATGGACAAAAGGAATATTTATTTTTCAGACAGCTTAATTTAAAGGATCATTTTTAATGAACTGCTGAGGCAGAAAATGTCTCACCTTCTCTCGGCCCGTTCCCTCTTTTTCAAAGCTGCGTCGAGATTTTGGAGCTGCTCTTCTAATTTGTCGCAGAGAAGCTTCTACAGAGGGGGATTAAAAAAAACATTAAAGCTATTATCACGTGTCATTTATTTCTTCTTCAACATTCGGTGGTCTGACTGGTACGTACATGTTGACAGGGGGGACAGAACCACTCTCCGTCGGGGATGATCATGAGGGGAGGCCTCAGACAGGCCGTGTGGTACCCGCTGTCACACGAGTCACACAGTAAGATCTGCAAAGGAGATGTTGACAGATGTTAACTCTCCGTGGTTCCATCTTCACCAATATGTGAGTTTGTTGCTTTTCCCTGTTTGAAACTTTTACTTTATATAACGGTTATACAGTTATTTCTCTTCGCGATATATGTCGTCTTCTGTGAATCACTTGGTAACTCTTGCTTGAGTGAACTGCAGGTTGGTGCAGTTATGCGACGTTGGTACCCACCAGCTCAGGGTGATTTGGAAGACCACAATGTTTGCAGGGGTCGTCATTCGGAGGTAGGTCGTCGTCTGAGGATGTTGAGGAGTCCGAGCTTCGTCTTTCTCGGTTACGATTCCGCCTCTTTCTGCTTCGCTCAACCTTGTAGTCCTCATCGCTGTCGTCCTCTTCCTCGGTCTCCTCGTCCTCGCTGGACTCCTCCTCACTATTGTCCTCCTCATCTTCGGAGCCTTTCTTTTTACGGCGCGTCCGCGTGTTGGACCACCGATTCTTCCGTCTCTTTCTCCCCTGAAACAGAGGACATTGGTTTAAGGACGGCTCAGTTAATCATGTGCGCTTACAACTTCAACTACTGACGATTTCCCAATGCATGCAAGTGGCCGTCAAAGTTTTAGATGCTTGTTTTTTTACCTGACGGGCCGAATGGATTCAGTTCAAACTGCTAAAATATGGCTGCAATTTTTATTCAAAATACGAACTTTCATGGGAACATGGGATAACTAAGCAAATAAATAAAAATGGAGGGCACTAGCTGTATGGGTTGAGTTTGAATTAATTACATGTTAGTTTAGAATAATTCAAACTTAAACATGGCGTGGTCCTTCTACTGTTAAACATCTACTGCCTCCTTTCACAAAAGATGCTTTGAAAGACGTGTGAACCTACTGAGTAATCTTACCTTCGGTTTGGTCTGACCCTCCTGATCAGCCTTTTTCTCTCTTGGTTTCTTCTGGACAGCTTTCACCTCCTCCTCCTCCTCCTCTTTGTCCTCCTCATCCTCGCCTTTTTCTTTCTCACCCTTGTTGTCCTCGCGCTTCTCAGCCTGCGATTTCTCCAGCTTCCTGTCATGGATCTCTACGGCCTTCGGTGTTGGTCTGGAGATTCTCGGCGACCTTCGGAGAGACCTCCCCGTGTTTGTATCAGACTCTGAATCCCCGTGTCTCTCCTCCCTCTGAAGTTCAGCTTTCCTTCGGTGGGCCAGACGCTTGACTTTCCGCCGGGGACCCACAACCAGAGCATCTGGCGGAGCTTCATTGCCATTCGCCACCTCTTTTTTTGTGGCAGACTCTTCTTCCTCTTCACTTTTGCTTTTACTTTCCTCTTCGGTGGGCTTTTCGGTGTCAGTTTCTTTGCTCGGGTCGCCCGTTTTCTCCGTTTCAGTTGAGGATTTGACGTCTGCTTCTTTGCTCACATTCTGGTGACCAGATTCCTCCATTTTGGTTGAGGTTTCGCTCTCTTTGCCTTTATGTTTCTCCTTTGTTTCATCAGTTTTTGAGAGTTTATCTGTTGTTGAATCCTCTTTACTTTTCTTGTCTTGCGGGTGTTTCTCACTGTCATTTGTAAGTTTTTCCTCGTCTGTGTCCTTCACATTTTCCTTGTCGGCGTCCTTTTTACTTTCTGATAACGGACGCTCTGACATGACCTTTTTAGGCTGTTCTTCAGAAACCTTTTCCTGTTCTGTGTCTGGCCTTTCAGATTTTTTATCCGTGTCTTCAGAGGCGTTTGTCTTCTCAACAGGGCCGGATGGTTTATCTTTCCCTTCAGATGCTTCCTCTGTCGTCTTCTGCGCGACCGAGTTTATCTCAGTTTTGTCATCCTCTTGCGGCTTTGTCAGATCGCGTTTAACGGCCACTGCTTCTACCTCCGTAGGCCCGGGCGTAGATTCGCTTATCTTGCCAACATCATGAATCGTTTTGTCTTCACAGTTGACAGTTTTCTTTACATCTTCAGGCTTTCCGGTCTTTCCAGCGTTAGTCTCGGAGGCTGCGCTGGCTTTCTCTTGTGTCACCTCTGCGTCTTTGATGCAGTCGTGCTTCTCGTCAGGTTTACATGATTCTGATTCGTCCGTCTTTTCAACACCAGAAGACTCCAAACCCTCTTTAGTGTTGGATGTTTCTTCTGATTTGTCACTGATTAAAGGTTTCTCTGCCTTTTTGATGACCTGGGAACTTTGCCTGGCCTCTTGGGTCTCTTTATCGCCATCTTTTAGCATTTCTGTCACAGAAATGACGACAGGCGATGATACAACGTTTTCAGAGTCAACAGACGTCTTTGCAGGATCTTTGTCTTCACACTTTGTCTCTGTTGTTTCGACGACTCCTGGCTTCTCTTTGAGGGCCGAGTTATCTGATTTCTCTACATTAGTCTCACATGTTGCCTTTTCTTTAGCTTCAGTCGTGTCTGTTACATTTTCTGACGTCTTGGCTTCTTCAGTCTGACGTGACTCTGATGTGTCCACGTCTACACAGGCTGTTTTTTTCTCAGAATCTTTTGATTCAACCTCTTTGGATTTGACTTTCTCTGACTCACCACTTGTTAATGATTTATCACTTTCCTTGTCTGCTGTACAGGACTCTTTTGTATCTGCTGGTTTGGATTCTTTTATTTTTTCATGATTAGACGACTTCTCAGGTGCATTATTTAAGTCTTTAGGTAAAGGTGGCGGCTCTGTTGGAGGCGGGGGAGACTCGTGCGTTTCTGTCTTTTCTTTTGATGCAGTGCTTCTTTCCTTTTCTACCTGCACATCTAGATGTTTCTTGTCTGCTTGGTGTGATGCGACTCCCTCTGCGACCTTCTCTGCACTGCCAGCTTCATCCTTTTTATCGTTCACATCTTCCTTGTCTGTGGACGGCGAGTCATTTGCTCTGGCTTCTGCAGATTCACCTGCAGCTGCTTCAGTCGTCTGCTTTTTGTCGGCGGCAGCGTCTTTTAGTGACTCGGACGAATGACTCTGGACTCCTTTCTCTGATGTAGGCTGAACTTCGCCGTTAACATGATCGTTTACACTCTGCGCTTTCTTTGTCTGTTCGGGAGTCGAGTCAGCTTTAGGAGCTTCCTTGACTTGAGGAACAGACGGGTTTTGCACTATAATGCCACTATTCTTTTCAAAGTCTTCACTAAACTTCATTCCTCTTTTTTTCAAAGGGATTTTGGCCTGTTGGTCATTCTTCAGAGCTTGTTGAATCTCCTCTGCGCTGGTCTTCTTGGCGTCCTCTACCCTTTCGGCCTTTACTGATATACAAGTCGTCTCAGAGGAGGGTTCACTTGTTGCTGTGCTTGTTTTAGCGTCCGACACCTCCATCGGCTCTTCTTTGATGTTCTGGGCTTTTGTACTGATACTGAGATCCACAGCAGGCTTTTCTGAACAGAGTTCTGCTTCAGTTTTGCCTTCAATGATGCCATTCAGTGATGATTTAGCCTCAGAAACTTCTGCTTCCAAGTCGTCTTTCTCTGTTACTTTTTCGTTATTCTCGGTCTTTGGTGAGACTGGACACACAGCCTTGTTGGAGTCTTTGCTGTCTTCATCTGATGAATCCTGAATCTTTTTAACTTCACCTGTAAAGTAAATATGAAATGAAAGATTAACCGACTGCTTGTAAACAATACAGAAGACGAGGGGTGGGAATATTTCAGTTGCTGGTATCACATAACTGTGAAAAACAAAAACAGATTCACATTTACCATCTTCACCGTCGGGTTTGGTTTCCTGTTCTTGCTCCTTTTTTAACAGCGACGGGTCGATTTGTGTCTTCAGCAGAGCCACAACCTCAGCCAAGTCGTTTCTATCTCTACGGGGAGAGAAGAGTGGGTGAATAAAACCGTTCCCTTTTCAGAGTAAATAACACACAGTGCCCGCTTTTATAGAGAGAATTAGCATTTGCTAATTTGCTTTCACAGTGCCTGCAGCATATTTGTCCCATTGAAATCACTTTTGTCAGCTTACTTGACGATGCACTTCCACGACGACCCGTCCAAGTCGTCCTGTTCCTCCACATAAACGCGCACGTTGTCGTCCTGATCCAGTTGAAACCAATACATCTGACCGTCTTTGTCCCGGCCGATCGGCTGCAGGCGCATTTTATCTGGGTCCTCCTCATTGATGGCAGTTTTGAACTTGACATTTTCGTCAAACTGACACTCACACAAATACTGGAGAAAGAAGAAAGGCGCAGAACGTTTCAAGATACAATAACATCCAGCACAAGATGTACTGTTCACAAGACTGTTACGTTTCACTTGATACTATGATAATTCAGTTCTGTGAGTGAAAAAAGAATTACTGTTGCTGATAACGTGGAAAGGGTTCGTCAAAAGTTGGTTGAACGTGTGGTGTTCATGTTACTGTCAAGCACATTCAATTAAAGCTTAAAGGGAAAAAGTGTAGCCAATTAGGAAACCATTGATATGTACACAATTTAGCTAAGTTGCAGAGTTTTGTTTACCAGTAGCTGAGTGAGAGTAGCGATGGGGGGGTGGGGGTGGGGGGGTAATCTCCGAGGTTAGCTACAACTTCAGCCCTGGAACAGTAAAGCAGCCTCCCATGTGCTCCCTGAAATGTGTGCGGAAACCAGACTGCCGCTCTAAAAAGCAAGAACAACATCAGTGTGCTTACTTTAAGTATTCCCGTCTTGCAGTCCACCGGCAACTCCTTGTATCCTTTTTGTTCGAGTTCCCATGCCCAGGTGGTGTTGAACTCTTGGCATACCTGCAAGGAAAATTAGAAGTTTTATCCACAAATGAATGTTTTAAACGATGGAGTGTTGTTAGACTCCATCATATGGACTACAATACCAATAAAGTCTGTTCAAACCTGGTTGTAGATGGAGATTTACACACAACAACAAGGTGAGATGATGTCAAAAAGTGGACTCTTAATGCTCTGCCATCTTTGTTGTAGTTCAAAGAGCTTTTATTTCTCACCAACAATGTGTGGAAACTTATGGGAAATACCACGAGCCACCACCAACACCTTTCTGACAGCCGCAGCTAAAACTGAACATTACAGCTTTCACTGGCTTCTGATGTCGTCTCCAAAATTATAATAATTTCATAAATGGTGTTACCGTAATTATCAGCAGGGTTTAATGGACAGTCTGAGTGCCTCGTGGTAGTCTAAATGTGATTTCAGATACTTTTCCACTTTTGAAAAGCAGCACAAATCAATATTTTTCACATTAACGATGGATCAGATGATAAATGTGAAAAAAGTCGCTCGTAGAGACAGACACTCAGAATCATCCTCAAACTCTGCAGAGCGTTTCAGCCGCTTTTAGCTAATTGTTCTTTGGTTTTACCTCAACTCAACCCCTTTTCAAGCAGCAGCAGGCAACTGCAACCTGCCCACCACAGAGCAGCAGACAGATAAAGTTAGCGACCGGCTGGTGAACATTGTGGAGCATTTAGTAGCAAAAAGGCAGATATTTTTTCTCAGGAAAAGAGTAATTGTTGGAAGTAAATTCATCAGATGGCCACAAAAAATGACTGTAAATGAATGCTAATGTTGTTCTCTGTCTGCTGGATGTATAAACAGACAAGTCTGTCAATTACTGCAGCTGCAGGTTTATGTTGTTTTCATTCATCTTTGTACCAAATGCTACCAAACATAACACAGTGTCCAATTTCCAAAAAACAATATTGTTTTATTACACATGCATTGAGTAAAAAAAATAATCTAAAAACTACAAAAGTTGACAACTTACTTTTACTAGATACTTCTCCCATCGGTCTGCTGACACCGACTTGCCGATCTTCCTCAGCAACTTGACGTGAAGATCAACCAGCAGCTTTGGAACTGAGGAAAGATTAGAAAGACGATGCGGTCACTCCATCGCTCACAGAGTGTCTCATTTTAGACATAACTCAGCATCAGTCACACAGACTTTATATGATTCATACAGTAAATAACCATGACGGGTATCAGAATCATGAGGATGATGAGGACTCTATCCTACCTATCTTTGGTCATATTCGCATACAATTTGACCACTTCTACCAAAACATATTAAGTGGTTTTGTTTTTCCGATTAATTCTTTCATCGCTAAAGTCACAGAGGTGCCTGTGCAGTGATCAGAAATATAGATATAGTCCGAATGTTAATCCATGATTCAGTCACAGTTGCCTTTCAGACCTCATCAGAAAAGTCAAAACGCTTAAAAAAAAACCCACTTTGACAGCAGGTTGCATCTTCAAGAGGTATTTTCATGATCCGACAGATTTCTATACTGAGTTCTCAGACAGATAAAATACTTTAAATCTAACATTCACAGACTTGTTGTGCGTTTCAACGAAGAAGAAGAAGAAGAAGAAGAAGAAGAAGAAGAAGAAGAACAACAACAACAAGAAGAAGAGCAGCAGAACAAAGTGCAAATGCTGCAGGCACTGTGAAATATTGGATTTAAATGTTTGGGCCGGGCAAACTTATTATCATTCCAGTGAGAAAACAGATTGTAAAAATACCTTTGAACCCGCCGCTGGACGACAGGTAGAAAATACATTCCCGTACAGAATAATGTCCAATTTCTTAAACCAGGATATAATAGCTATATTGTGACACATGCAAACAGGATACTCCAAAAGCTCCACTTACTAATGATTCAAGGCTTTCAGTCGCCTTTCACTGCCTTCATTCAATGGATGGGATCTGGCTCAGGTGTGTAAATATGAACTTTTTAGGTCACGTGATTACAACTGGTCGTATACGGATCAAAGTCGCCTGATGACCACCTTTCATCGTGTGACCAAAAGTTCACATTTAAGGTCGTGTGATGATGATGATACCTGAGCAAGATCCATTCAGTTATGTATGATTTGTAAATGGACATTTGAGCTTCTCTTTACCACATCAGTCCAATTTAACCTATATCTGTCACTGTGTGAGATCTTAAATATTTGATAAAAGAAAGATTCACAGCACTAACGTCAGATTCAATTTTGGAAAAAGTTAAACCTGTAAAGATCAGAAAAGTGCTGCTTTCTTTATACATATGGAGTCCCACAAGGACACTCTTTTAAGATAAGATTAACTTTAGTCATCCCACGCAGGGAAATTCAAGTGGAGCAGATGTGCAAGAACAGATGCAGCATAAAGCACAGTTAATGCACTTGTAGCAGCAAAAGTGTTTGTTGTGTTTGGTATATGAAGAGGATGATGATTATGAGGAGGGGGAGGAGGGTTGTGACCACATGTAATTGGAGTGTTTCATTTATCAAGGTAAGTTGTGACAATGTTAATTTTAGCTTTCACAGCAGAATCTGATGATCGTCATTAAATATTAGACTGTGTTGTAAATCGTACCCGACGTTTGTTTTGTTTGTATTTTGTGACACCTGGTTGTATTTACCTGGTCACACTTTGCACAAATTAAATGGATGTTATATGGCACTGATGATAACTTGCAAAAACACACTTTTAGAGTTGACTTACTGCTACTATTAGCCAACTCTTTAAATTGTGACGGCTTGCATGAGGCTTCTTTAATCAACTGTAATACACTTTGTTTTCTCTGCTCTGCTTTGTAGTCATTTAATCCCATCCAGCTGCTGTTATTTAAACTGCATGCCCTGCAAATGTTTCACAATAAAAACCTTGTCAGGAAATTAAGGGAACCTGTCCGAATAAACGATTGGGGGCTTTTAATTTGAAACAGATACAGGAAGTCTTGAGTTTGTATTAACAGCGTGATGCAGTAACAAAAATTTAACAGTGCAAACGGGAAAAGATGAGAAAACTGAGAGGCTTCATAGTACAATATAATCAAATATATTTATTAAACAGAGGGAATTAGAAATTAAGTCTCATATAAGCCGAATTAAAGATACAAGCCTGGTGCCCTCTGCAGTTAAAGGTACTACTTAAGAATGTATTAATATAAATGCTAACTATTCTAATGAGCTCTAACATTGTGCCCCATGATGGCTTATTGTAAAATACGTGCATCAAATCTAACGTTATAGCAGTCCCTGGAAAAAGTCTAGTATTTCTCCAAGATGGCCACTGAAAATAATGTCGTTGGAAGGTCGACCTATACGATTAATTTAAAATCAATAATGTTAACAGACTGGTGTTTAAAACACATTAAGGGTGAGTTCATTTGAACGGAGCAGATGTCAATGTGAGGCGAAATATATGACACTCAATAAGGAAGACTTCAGACGGGGCTGCGCTTGCGCAAAGCAACCCAACGCAATTAAAAAAATAGTCAAGTCAGCCATAACAAGCAACACAAACGGAAGTACAACAACTTTAGTAAACACCTACAATAAGATCGCTGTGATATACATGCCAATACATGTATGGACATGATATAACTATGCATTTATTAGTTACTCGGTGCACCGCGAGACATCACTGTAAATTTATCACCAGCAGGATCATGTTTTGAGCGCCAAAAAGGTTTTATTTTGAAAGCTTCCACCGGAAGTTGTCGCGGATACGGGTGCTGTGACAGAAGCTGTGCGAAACACTACATGACAAAATATTTTAACTGTAAATAAAGTGCACAATCGCGTGCCCGTCACAGACAATGACATCTTCACCGATATATTATCAAGATCCACGACGTGTTGCATGAATTATCACCATCTTTACTGCCTCACAAACACTATTATCACCACACATATTTGCCTGTGTTGTGTTACGAGTAACGTTACAGCGGCAGATAAAGGCTGCTTGGAAAAAATTAAGCCCTATTCAAAAGCTAAAAAGTGAGAGAAAACCTCGAGTAATTCGGCGGGGTCACACCTTTATTGTCATTAAATTAAGTATACACACATTTTCCACTTCGAACGGCAGCTCTGGGACGCAGTTAACTAATATTTAAGTAAACAAGAAGGTTAGAAAACCACACAATAACACACGACTAGCTAACGTAGCTGCTAGCCTGCTAGCACGGTACCATTATCATTAAAGCAATGGTGAAGTCTCTCCTCCTCCCGTTAGCAGCTGTGTGTTTTTCTGCCCTACCTGAGGATGTGTCCTGCAGATATCTCTCCAGCTGAGGGAAGGTGAGCTCCGGTAAGTCCAACAACGCTCCGTACCGCTCCAGGAAGGAGCAAATCACGGCGTAATTTGGACACAAACCGGGGGACGAACTCGCCGTTGCCGCCGAAGCAGCCATCTTTTCCACACCAGTGTCAAGCCAGCCGGAATAAAACATAGTACTTCCGGTGTTAACAAAATAAAGCGTGGAACGAAATCAGTTTTTAATCCACGAATTGAAGTCACAGGACTGAACATGTATTTTATTTATTTATTTATTCACGTTTTAGCTGTGGTTCGTTTGTGTTAAGTAATACGTAAGCTCAGAGAGATAAAGCTCACTGAGATCAAATTACATATTCATTGTGATAATATGCCTTTTGTATATTATCTACTAGATTATATATATATATTAAGTATACTTCTTATGTTATACAGTATATTATTATACAGTGGTTGTACAAATACAAATGTGAGGTACTTAAGTAAAGGATCTGAATAATTCCTCCACCACAGTTATATTACTATCAATTGTATTATCAGTGCACCATTATACAAATGTGTTTTTTGTCTCTCCTCAGTCCTTTTTGATTTAAAAAAGTCTGATAATGGAAGAATACATTATATAATTCCTCTCTATTCCTCTTGTGTATTTATTAACATATTTAGTTATCAATGCATATATTCACCTTGTTTTGTTGTAATTGTTTAAGAAAACTAAATAAATTGTTATTAAAAAAACACGACAATAATGAGGGTTTGACCCAGTGCCTTATACTTTAAAAGACACATAAATGTATCTCAAGCATATCTGAGCTATATTGTTGTTCAGGGACTTTGTCACATTTTTCCAGGAAAACTTTTATCTTTGTCCTCAAACCACGTGGAAAGAAGTACCTTTCGTCCTGCTTGCAATGCCAGCAGGGGTCAGTGTTGAGAGTACCCATTTTATACATTTTAACAGGCGTGAATTCATTTACAACGGATTATTTTATTGTTAACGGATTTATGTAGTGTCTTCATATGTCTTCCAAACCTTCAGCCCACCGTCAGTTTCTTTTAATTCATTTCCAGTTGTTATCTAATTAATTATTTATCAATTTATACAGTTTTCATGCAATTGTATCTTTAAATCACACCACTAATTCTATTTAACTAATTTCTGTCGACCTGGTTCAGGTAATAGTTTCTGTATTTAGATAACTGTAATCTTATTTGCAAATATTAAAATTAATTAAATGTCTATATTTATAACTTTATTCCCGCATTGTGTTTCTAGGCAGTTTGCCATTCATTTTTAATCATAATTATTAGATATTGGACAGATTATTTTAGGTTAAATCAAGTTGTCAGAAGGAAAAAATAAACATAAATAAAAGTACAAATACGAGTATATTGTATACAAATGCTTGTATACTGGTAAATACTCTTTTAACAGCCTTTTTGTACAAACACGAAACACATATTAGCTACATCGTTTTTGACATAAAGGTTTGTTTCTGTTAAATTTCGATTTATACATGTAGCATTTAAGCTAGCGAGAGCCAAAATGAGATCAATCACAGAAAAAGGTTCAAAGGTTCGTCTTTCCAGATAAAAAAATCACGAAAAGTACATCTTCTGGAATACACGAGAAATGTCATGTGATGAAGAATATGGTTTTCTTCACGGTAACATTGATATCTGGTGTTTTTCTTGCTTATTCTGTTTAACTTGACGCAACTTCTCGGAGAGAAAAAGTAGCAGGCGACCAGATGACGACCCACAATGCACCGCGGCTACCCGGAGTTAGCTACAGTGAAACCGGATGTACGGCGATTTTAGCCTAAAATTAAAACAGCAAAAGGTGTCATTTTGGGACAAAAGGCTGGCAGTGGGGGACCAAACTACACGTTTTGATGATGACAGACTAGACCTAACATGTACAATATATTATGCTGCCTTTGTGTTTGTTGTAACACCCACATAAATAAAATCTTTTCTTTAACACTACAGGAAATACGCACCAAAAACACGGATTTAGTTTTATTCAAGGACTTTAAATTGATCAACGTGTGATTTATTTTAAAAGGTCTAACAGGAAGTGGTGCTTTTTATTATTTGGACATTGACAACACTTTGCGGTTAAAAAGTCAATGTAAACAAACGAGTCAGTGATCATCAGTTTTAATTTCTGCTCACTGCGATGCGTTCAGGGTCATCAGGATGATCATTTATAGGTGTATTTTAGTTATCACATTCATTGATCTTCATACGGCCGCACTCATCATTCACGCAGCCAGCAGACGCCATTTTATTCCATTTATTATATTAAATATAAAACTGCTTCTTTGCTTCAGGTGAGACTTTTGGAAATTAAAATAGTCTCTTACTTTGTCTGCAGCTATTTAATTTAAATGATCCACAGCTAACATGTCTACTCAAAGCAGCTTTTTAATGTTTGTGAGGTTTAGTGTTTGTTCACAGACCGAAGAGTGCATGAACGACCTGCCGCAAATAGCTTTAACAGAAATACTGAAGTTCTTATCGACCCAAACTCCACATCAGTCAACGGGTTAGAGATGCGGGATGGACCACATCTGAATGCAATATTAATATGGACAATGAGAGGGCGCTCTGATGTCACTCACTCACACAGACATTAACACAGCAAAGGCAAAATATAAGAGAATGGAAAGGAAAACATCATAAAAATAGAGTTCTGTTTGTTTCATTTAAGCTATCTTTATTTCACATTTATTTGTACACAATAAATACAGTTAAACATCCACTGGTGTGTAAATATGACGCTCAGCAGCCTCTGCGGCGCTTACATTGTAAAATGTGGGCAGTTTGTCACTGAATTTCTGGTTCAGACTTGACGTGGACTGAGGACCAGTAGCAAGTTAACAACAACTTCTCTATTGGGAAAAGAGACTTCAGTCTGACGACTATCTTTTATTTTTTCAATATAACAGGGTAAATGCAAACTTCAAAAATAAGTTTGATGTCATTCAGATCTCAAGGAGATCAACGAGAACACAGCAACATGGCTGACAGATATCTCTTTTCCTCTGATCGAATTGAACTAAGGTTTAATAGGTTTTTTTTTTAATCCTAATTCTAAAAAAAAACAAAAACAAACATAAAACGAAAAAAAAAAGCTGTGCTATTATTTGTACAGATATCCATCTCCAAGCTCTCTGTAAACTATTGATATTTCAAAAACAATATGATCAAAAGTTCATATCTCAATCTCAATCAAAGACACTACAATGGCTATTTAAGGCTAAATAACGCAAGAGCAGATAAAAGAAAAGTATTCATACCAATATAGCTGGTAAACAAAACGTCAAACAAGAAATATTCAACAAACATAGCATCCACAATACTGAAAAGGAATAAGAAGACATCAAAAAGTGCTTCACTATGACAGTATAGATTTTTTTTTTTTTTTGAAATAATTGGACAGCTAGCAGCTCAGGATGGTTTCCTCCTTAAAAAATAAAGGCATGTTTAAACTGCACATTACCTCAGTGTAAACTGTCACCAACTGCAACCTTCTCCTCAACAACCCACCGCTCCTCATCAGCAACCTTCACCGGCTACTTTAGTGTCATAATAACATTTTTAGATCTTTATTTTACAAACACAAGAGAGAGAGAGAGAAAAAAAGTTAGAAAAGTATGTAGTTAGACTATAAGTATGTACGCACTACGTTTCTCGCTTTAGGAATTTCTCAGCGTTTGGTGCAAAGAAAACTAACATAAGGTTTTAAAAATTCAATCAATAAAAAGGTAAAAGGATCCATTATTTTTTTGATCAGACAACTTTTCTAGGAGATTCTCCCTACTGACATAACAATCACTCAACTAAAATTGCCACTTTTCCCTTATTTATGTAACCGCGTGCAGTTACGAGTGTTCGAGGAGAGGACCAGCCTCGTCCATGCTGGCGTTTTTGATCAAGCGTGGAGACAACCAGACTTTTGGTTTGTGTTTGAAGACGCACGTTCACAACATGCTGTGATGTCCCGCCAAGTGTGACTTTGTTGCATAGAAGAAATCCAATTGTGAAATCTCAGATGGATCAATAAGAGACAAAGAGCCACACAGGAAGGGATACAGGGAGACATAACGGGTGGATGACTGAGCGATATGGTTGAAATCATTATTAATAATATATTAATAATGATATTTTCCAATACCGATATACATGTGTACGGAGCAAAGGAAAGAAGTTTCCTCATAATTACGACTTGACTATGATTACGAGGTGTCGACCTCTCGGTTCATTTAACGTAATAGTTTGACATTTTCGGAGACACGCTTTTTAATTTTCTTGCAAGAGTTTGATGAGAAGATTAATATCACTCTCATGTTTATCTTATTATCACTCTCAGCAGTTTTTACTCCGACAGAGGAGGTTCAATAGAAGTTGATGGTGCAACTAAGCTGATATGCTCTGATAGCTTCCTCCATGTTGGAAATGAAGTGTTATGTTTGTAACGACGCTACCATTTCCATCACTTTCTTACATTAACGTATTACACTATGACACGTCACATTATCACTATATAAAATCACTATGAGCCATAGCAAAGAACAGAAACAGGATTCTAACTGTGTGCGTTCTTGAAAACAAATACCAGGACTGATATTTGAAGATATTAATATCAGTTATGAATATAGTTTGTCAGGACTGAAAATGATGGTGGACAATATGGACCAGAAGATGTACAACTTTAAATAAAAGTTACATTATCGGCCCTGAACATGAGGAGAAATTAAAGGAGTAAAGTTAAGAGAAAGGCACAATATTCCTCCACAGCACACGAATCCTCTGAGGTGTTGCGTGAAGAGACAAGAGGACAAAGTTTTGGGCCTCCAGGCGTCTTCAGGGGGTTGAAGTTTCCTCGGGTTTCCTTTGGGAGTGTGTTTAGAGGCACAGAGCCGCCAAGTCCCAGCTGGTTTGAACAGAGCCGTCGTCGCCGCCACCACCAGGGTGCAGCCTTCACACCAGCGTGATCTCCACCTCCTCCCTCCGCTTCACCTGCCCACGAGGATGCTGCTTCGGGGGCGGAGGAGCAGCACGGACCTGGAAACATAAAGCAGCATAAACACACAGCGCTCTCAAATAACTGATTATTAATATGACTAAAACTGAACAACAAACACAGTGTGTTTACTCACAGGTCGAATGGTGCCGGAGCTACTCTCTGGGTATTTGGGAGGTTGAGGGGAGCCTTGGACTGGACCTGAAGTGGATACAGATTTTCCATCACGAACAGTTAGTCCAAAACAACGCGGTTACTACCCTTCAGACATCATACGGACTACTTTAATACAGACAAACCAGTAACTCGTACTCTGAAAGGGGCTTTTGTGCGGCGCTGGCAGCGGCCTGTGATGTCCATTGTGATAGGAGGGTGGTCGGCCAATGGGAGAGGCTGTGGCGCTGCAGGGACTCGACTGAGGAGAGGACATGGTGGGCGTCTGGAGGGGGCTGCTATGGAGAGGCCCCGGCTGGAAGGGACTACGAGGGGATCGGTCGCACTGGGCCAAAGGGGAGGGGGACGCCTTGAAAACAGCAGGAAAAAAATATAAATTTACACAGTGACGACGTGTGATAGTACAAACTGTTAGCGTACACTGGCCTTGTTTTGCTAACCAGGGCGCGTTTATTAAGCCGTATTTAACTGGTGACATCAAGATATAGCCATATCCCTCACAACAGTCACACACCTCAAGTTTCTTTCTCATTCTTAAGTATATGAGCGTCAACATGCCTGTGCACTGCCATCTCTCTGTCCGTCCCCGTTCTCGCTGGCACCGGTGAGATCCTCCACCAGCACCGCAGGGAAGACGCCGACGACGCCGTTAAACTCTCCCTCCCAGAAACCATCGTCCTCGTGGGTCTCTCGGCTCAGGATGCGGATGATGGCGCCTTCTGGAAATGACAGCTCATCCTCCGTTTGTCCCGCGTAGTCGTACAGGGCCTTCGCAAAAGACACTGCAACAGAGAAGGACGATATAGCAGGACGTAGACGCATTTGACAGAATAAAATATTGGCTGTTTGTAGAGGTGTCCCTCACTGCTGGAGTCTCCGTTGACAGAGCCGGTTGGTAGTTCACTTTCAGGTTCAGTGGAGTTACTGGAGGAATGGGATCGGGCGTCCAGCGCAGCCAGAGCCTGCAGCATACTCAGCAGGCTGTTGGAGGAAGGCAGCTGCAAGTATTTCTCTGGGACGTAGCCCACCTGTCCACTGCGGTTTCTGGCCTGGAAATGCAGAAAATATATACTCATGATAACGACTAGGGACAATTTGGAATTAGACAACAAACGTCATCCAAAATTACAAATGAGTCAAGATGAAAACGCTGAAATCAAATCCACAATATAGATCAGATGTGTGGATAAATACCTTGACCCAGTCCTCCATGTCTCCATCATCTATGACCTCCAAGATTTCCTGCTCCTCAATGGTCAGCTCGTCTGGCTGAGACGCCTGGAAACAAGGACACAGATCAGTTTGCAAGTTGTTTTCATGAACATAAAGTGAGAGAAGAAAACAAGCAAAGTAACACAGTCGTCTCCTGAACGTCAGTGTCCACGTTCACCAAATCAGCTTTCATCACTTCTGCTTTCGATTACACTTGATGTAAACAAGGTGTAGAAACAGAGACGCATGATGTGTGGATTTAAATTAGGTTTACACTCAGCTGCCAGTTTATTATTAGTTCCATCCAGCTCAAAATGATGCAGTATGTATGAAGCATGTGTTAGACTGCATCAGTTTTAGCTAAGTGTACCTAATAAACTGGCAACTGAGTGGCTTATACTTCATACAGCAACATGTTTGATTACACTTTGTTGACTTTGCTTTAAACTGATAAAATAGTTAATATACATAGTTACATACATATATACATACATTATGTACAAGTATGTGCTGTAATGACAACAAAGACCAAAGATACACACAGGAAGGATTCTGCCGGTACCTTGTAGGAGTAGAGTACTTTGCAGGTGAGGGGATAGTTTTTCAAGGTGCTGGAGGGGCTGGAGCTGCTGTCGTCCAACACTTCACCACTGTCCTCCATCTCCATCTCCTCATCCTCTCGCTCCAGATCTGCTGTTCCCTACAGAAACATGACAGGCGTTTAATTATAATGATTCTGGAGGCACTAGATAATCTGAATAATGTAAAAAATACAATGTTTAAATGAGCATTTATGCATTAGTCTACTTTGGGGGGTCTTACAGAGAGTGAAGGATCATGGGTACTGAGGTTGTTCCAGCGCTCGTTCTCCAGCTCTTCCATCACCTGGTTCATGGCGCTCTTCAGCCACGTTTCAACAGCGACCCCCGCCTGCCTCAGCAAGTTCAGACGGGCCTCCGCTTTCACCTTCACCGTCTGGAAAATACACAATCAAATAAATAAACATGTCAACACACGATGTGTTTTGCTGAGATGATGACTGAATTGGCTCATGCCTGTAGATTGGTTCATTTGGTCCGGACTAAGTGAAAAAAGATTTATAATGATATAAAATCAACTAATAGTTGTTTGAACTGAATATGTATTCTTGAGTGAAACAGCCTCTGAAACTAAATGTAGCCCACAATGATAACAACATTACTCATCATATACTGTATTATATGCACTTTAAATACCGATCATCTTCATTACAACTAATTTGATGATTATTTTCTCAATAAAATCGACTAATCCTTGCAGCTCTACACTGTGTGAATACAACTTTGACCTGTAGTACAGCAGC
Organism: Enoplosus armatus; assembly: GCF_043641665.1. Taxonomy (NCBI): domain Eukaryota; kingdom Metazoa; phylum Chordata; class Actinopteri; order Centrarchiformes; family Enoplosidae; genus Enoplosus; species Enoplosus armatus. The sequence goes on along the minus strand of NC_092192.1, from coordinate 4,238,322 downwards.
GTTAGACCCTAATCTGTGTCATTTCATCTTTCTAACCAGCAGGTGGAGCACTGGGGCCACTTTAAGTAATAGGACACTGATTGAGAAAACAGAGGAACACACACACACACACACATACACAGAGACACACACAGAGACACACACAGAGACACACACAGAGACACACACAGAGACACACAGGTTACCTCTGCCCTCCGCAGACTCTGCCTGGCGACCTCCATCTTGGTCTCCAGCTCACTGTTGTTTTGCTCTGATGATTCCTGAGTCCCATATTCCTCCAGGGCCTGAAAACAGATCACAAGAGGAAAAACTGACACTTAATACTTTCACCCAAAAAGTATTTTACAAAAACAAAAGCAACACAGGACGGAAACCGTTGAACAATAAAGTCCTTAATTGAGGACATTCGATTGAGAAAGAGTGACTAATTTCCTGTTTGATCCTGATGTACTGGAAGAAACGTCACTGATGAACTCTCATCCTGTGTTGTATTGCTTCATCATATTTTCCTTCACACATGATCCTGATTTTATGATCTTCAGGTTTATTATTATCAACCTTTACAGTAAAGGCCAAAGTGTAGTGGACAGATATATTTGTTGGTCATTAACAGGTAGCTCAACTCACAAAGACATGATACACATGTTTAGATTCAGTGTGACTTACGCCTGCCTATCATTATATCCACTTATTAAACAAGACTCCTTGTAACTCCAGAACTTGCCTGAGAATCATCACGTTTTTGAGTTTTCTTTAGTATCAAAGTGAGGACACTGCAAACAGCTAATAAAGCATACTTTTAATGGTGCCTATTTGCCAAAATCTAAACAAATATTGGCAAAAAAAAAAAAACAGGGCTCAGTTAGTTGCTAACTAACTGACTCCATGACAACATTATACTTCCTGTTTACATCTCCCAAAAACCCCACATTATGGGAACAGTAGCGCCAAAACAGAGCATGATTAATCCCTAAATAGAAGACAAAGAATAATAACAGGAAAGACAAAATCCATTCATATAAACATGTTTTTTTGACTGTGGTAAAGCTCAGACTGTACCACCAACACGGTTCTTATATTCCTCAAACACTCTCCTCTATCCATTCATAGACTGATATTTGTGTTGAAAATCTATCCACAATAATCCCAGACCCCATAAATCACAAAGGGCTAGGAATATCATGGACAGACAAGAAAAGTCAACAATATTCCCCAGAGCTAATGTTTACTACCAGTTCCTAAAGTCCACACTGGACCAGCTGTCATGTATCCTGCTCCCTCTTCCAGAAACTGGTGCCTCTTCAAATCATTGCTATGGAAACGGTGCCATCTCTCTTCAGGCTGCCGATGTTTTAGTTAATAAAAGGTTAAACTTCAGTAAATGTTCATTTTGGTAGTCACTGTCAATTGATGTAACACATTAAAACACAGTATTGTTTCTACCATCACAGTGAATGTTCCTGGTGTGTATGAGGAAATTATAACGGAAAATGCTGATGTGTTAAGTGATTGATTAACTGATTTATGGCCTGACAACCTCCTTGTAGAATCAACTTGGCAGGTTACTTTGCGTTCTTTACTGCTTTGATACCGTGACAGGTTTTTTTAACAATTCACTGTTTGAACACTCAAAGATGGACAAATGTGATGTTGCCTCGAAGTGTGAAACTGAGGTGACCAGGCATCACATTTTATGAGTAACACAAAAACTAATGCTCTACCCCGGTTACAGAAACCAGGCTTCTCATTTACATGACGCTTAAGAAGTCAGTTTGCTGGAGAAGGCCGACTGTAATCTGGTTACTGAAGCGCATGTAAACACACTGAATCATAAAGGGAGCCTGAGTGGACAGAGGTCGGCTTCTTAACGTTACAACAAGAACCTGAACATCACTGCTAAAAGGTTCGAAGCTCAAGTTTTAGAGCAGTAGAGAGTAGAGAGCAGTATTACAATGCTCAAGTCTCAAACATCAACGTCTCTCTTGTCATTTGGATGTGTTTTTCTTTGGATTTGACTAAATGGAGTAATCCTATGTTTCTGTGCTGTGCCTACAACACTATGTCTTCATCAGTTTGATCTGGTCCTCACCCTCTGAGTGTGGATGATGCTCTTGTACTCTCGGGCCACGCGGCTCGCCCATTTCCTCGCCTCTTTATCGAGGCCGTGCTCCTCCGCCGTCCCACTCTCTTTCTGCAGCTGCATCACCTACGAACACACACAGAGAGCAGGTGATGGAGACCATATACCATATACCAATATTTAATCAATTATTGTATTTGACTGGAAATCAGATTTGTTCCAGTCAGTTACTGAAGTTGTTGTAAACAAACCCACACAACAACTTCAATGTCGTTCATGGAAGACATTGTCTAATGTCTATATATATCATTTGAGCAATCCAAACTAAAGTAAAAAGTTTCATCAATGAGGTTTCTCTGCACACAGAGGTTGTTTGATCAAATAAATCACCCCCTTACTGTAAATTACCTCACATAGAAACAATTAATTCTTTGTGAAAAGAAAGTTATAAATAAAATCTTGCTTAATGCACCTTTAATGACCCACTAGAACACTTTTAAGAGGGCCTTGTGGTTTCCCAAATGCCAGTAAGAGAACCACCAGTGTAAGTAATGTTTACCATTTCTGTTACGTCAATGTGGCAACTTCCTCTTTACATATTACATGTGCCCAGTTTAAAAAGTGCTTTGTAGGAAAGACACACACACAGTAGAGGAGCTGGAACAGAGCATTCGTCTCACCGTTCATTCAGGTCAATTCTGCCGGCTGCATTGAGGTAGTACATCAAACATATTCATCTTACATATAGCTGACTCTCAATTATGTAAGAGGGAGGCAGAAAAATCTGTTTATACTGAGAAATATTGAAGAACTTCACTTAACTCTTCATGAAGGCCATGTCGGGGGGTCAAATCAAAACCTCACATCTCTTTAATTTAATTCTAGTGTTTCAGATTGAACTTTTCTTTCTATATTAATATTGAAACAAATCCCTAAAATGTGAGTTAAGAGGTTTACACATGACAACAGCAGTGTGAGTGCATTAGTGTGTGTATGCAGGGAAAAGGCCGGGGTGGGGAGGGTCAGCGCACTCTGATGAGGCCCACTCACAATGCCTCCTTTTCACAGCTGGGCCGTTCACAGGGCCCGGCCTACCTCCTGCCCCTCCCTCCCAGTTCAGCTCTATTCCTTACCGGATCCCTCCGTCTGGTGCAAGTGGTATGGGGAGGGAGGGAAGGGAGGGAGGGCAGGGAGGGAAGCCTCTCCACCACTAATGTTTTCTTTAGGAACAGGCTGCTGCTTGTTTGACTTCCAATGAAAACAACGCCAGCGTTTGCAGTTTGAACAAATTGTCCAGTGTTGTCCAGCGGAGCAGAGGAAGAGTGCAAAGGAGGACCGGCGGAGTTGGGCGACGGACTAGTTTGGCTACAAGAGAAGTATGTGTGACATAGACGGCAATACATTACATTCATGCACGGCAGCCACCAATAAACCACTGGCAGATTTGCACACCAGGGTTGTCTTAAAGGCTGATAATAAAATATTTTGGGACTGAAGGTGACATTTATGATTTAGGCAGAAATGCTATAAATGACCAGTTTGGATGGAAAACCGTCTGAAATAGATTCAAGTCCACGAGACACTACGGTCTTCATGAACAGGTGTGCAAAGGTGCAATGCAGAACAGAATGCACTTGAATTAGCGCCTATGACTCAGGTTGGATTTGCTGTTATAAGATGCAAATTTTTCAAACAAAACATTTTTAGAGCCCCAAGTGTTTGGGCAAGGCAGCTGGGAGAGCAGGTTTTGATTAAACCACAGCAGGAGATTCAGAAAAGCAGCACTGCGTTAAAAAAAAAAAACGGGGCCCCAATGGGCTGCGCTGGTGAGGCCATGTTGCTCCAGGTACAGGTGGGAAACAATGAAATACAATCCAGAAAGTCCAGTTTAAATAACAGATCCATAAATTTTAAGGTTTAGCGGATGCCAAAACACTCAAGGGCTGTTTAAAGCATAAAACAATGACGAAGGATTTTACAACTCCTGAAAGTTATCAAGGCGGCTTCGTTTTAAACTTTGTTACAACATTCTCGAGATAAACAGAAGTTGATCATGTTAATGTGCAACTGCATGTGTTTAATTGGCCACTGCAGCACTTTGTCGGATGAAGTTGAGCTGAGTTCAACCTGTTTACCAGACGACCTGGTGTAACTCTTTGTATGCGTCTCTTACATGGTTTGCCTGTATATGTATTATTAAATGGTCTCTATGTTAAGAAAATGTTTAAAACACAAACAATGCAGAGGTCTGACAAATATCTATATCTGAATAAATAAATAAATTTACCTATAGACTACACAGCAGTGCTTTGAGCTAAATGCTAACATCAGCATGCTACCAGTCACACAATGAAAATGTTGATGTTTACCATGTTCACGATCTTAGTTTTTGCTAATGAGCACTATACACAGCTGATGCTGATGGGAATGTCATTATTTTCTTAGGCATTTGGTCATAAACCAAAGCACTGAACAAATGTAAATTTCTACCTGATGGTGGCGCTAGATTAAGGGTCAGGGGATCATCAAAGTCAATAGGATTCTTCTTCTGGGAAACAAGAATGTCTTTGCAGATACTGTACCCCACCACTGTGTTGTACTGTTCACATCTGACATGTTATGAATTTAGCAATATAACTTATAATATAACAGGTCTTACCGTGTCTGCATCGATGGGCTGGAACAAGAAGTCCTGAGCTTTCTGAAACATGAGGTTCTTCTGTACAAACAGCTGCTGGTGAAACTCTTGAAGTACCTACAAACACACGCGTGTGTTTTAAGGGAAAAGATGAAATATATATTTAAGTTATCATACTTTCTGTCGTAGCTGCTCATCATATTTTTCTCTTATATCAGTATCAGTATAATATTGTGGGGACTGTGTGTCTAGACGCTCTCCAGACAAATGGGGAAAGTAGGCGGACAAGTCATAAACACACCCAACCATCCTGAAACAAATAAAATAAAATATGGGAGCAGTTTATTTACTTCATCATTCAAAGTCCTGTAAAATATTTCATGTCAGAACTTCTAACACTAATTTTCCTGAAGTAACTTCTCTGTTATCAGGTCTGTATTTAGAGACTTTATCAACATTTATCTTGTTATATAGGAACATACGTTCTGTTGTAGCCACTCTGCAGTTAGTTCATGATATTCTCCTCATAAGATATCAGTATGATATCACAGGGACCGTCAGTATATGGGTCATATCCCGAGGCTCTCCTGACCATCATTTGTCTGCCACAGGTGTTACTGCAGTAGTCAAATCTGAAATATTCGTAACACAGCCAACTCGGCAGTGTGGACCAGTGCGTTATTGGCCGTTACTGCCAGTTTACTGCAGTGAGGCCAACGAGAGGCCAATGCAAACATCTTACCAAATAAAAAAATTGTACAATTTCCCCCCGGGGATCAATAAAGTATTTCTGATTCTGATTCTGATTCTGAAAAGTGATAATCCCTGATAATCCTAAAGCAATCCAATTAAAGCAAACCGGTATCATTATCATCAAAACAATATTATTCACTGCTTTGAAAGCATATTAGGGCATCTGAGAGCAATTATGTTGCTCCCAGTAGACCAGTAGAGCCAGAGGTGGAACATGTATTTAGTTTTCCCAGATTTCTATATGCTGCTCAGGGAAATAGATCCTGAAACTACCACGAAACCCAACATAATAAAGAATCAAACATTCATTAGCATGTCGTCTAGTCAAATCAAAAAGTCCCGTTACACAAACAACACATCAGATCTGTTCCACACGTGAGCTGAAATGTGAGTTCTGTTGAGAACTACTGTAACCACTGCTAAAAATGCCGCTCCAGCTCCAGAGAGGCAAGATGACCTGAACAAAGCAGACTGAAAGAGGCCGACAACGGCTCAAGAGCATGTAACCGAGGAGCGCCGAGGTAACTCAAACCTTCCAATTAATTAGCAGCCGGCGAGGCAGCGGAGTTCACTGAGTGATACTGAAGGACTAGAGATGCCCCGAACCCATCCTAAGGATCGGTATCTGGGCTAAAATAAACCCGATCACATGCCGATCCTTTCTTTACTCTTTAACTGTGTTTTGTCTACTTCAGCCTGCGAGTGTTGCAGCAAACCGCTCTGCTTTAGAACAGCCGGCTCTATATTGCAGCATTTCACTGCCAATGAGAGTAAAAACTATTGGGGTACGCCAGTGGTGTAGTACTGACAAAATACAAGGATTAACCAAACTTTGACGCTGACAAATCTGTTATCTTTTATCTCTCCTCTCTTTCTTATTAGCAAACTGAAGTGTATAAAAAAAAAACTTTCATTTAGCAGCTTCTCATTTTTAGCCAGTGCTGACTGTCGCATTCGCTGGTTAACGTAAACTCTGCAAGTAACAAAATTAAACTTGTCTGATGTCCAGTTAAAGCACTGCTTGCAGCCGGTGTAACATTGCTGTACAATCGCGGGTGTTTTTGTCGTTCCAACAACTCCATGACGGTGATTAAACGTCTTCTCTTTAACTTATAGCGTAACGTCAAAGCTGCATTCTCTCAGTTAAACGTTAAATCATATCGTAATAGTTTAAGCTGATCATCATTAGTGTTTTTGAATCAGGACCTTCAGGATTTGGAACCTGTAGCTCGTGAAAAATAAGGTGAGCCAAATTTAGTAGGCTAAATACAAATCCACACTGCATATCTTCTGCTGCTATCTATATATTTATGTTTGCTATCTTTGGCACAAACATTTCTTTTAAGATGAAGTAAGTTCTTATCTTACTTTCCGGTCATGGTTTGAGCGTGCACGGGGCAGCTGTGTCATTTAGATAATACTCATTATTAAAAGGACTCCAACAGGGATTGGAGCCATCAGGACATCCTTATGATGGATGCAAAAGTGAGGTTTGAAGACTTACCCCATTTGAGCTGTTCAAGAGGTGGTTGAAGGTGTTGTGGACAGCCTGGTAACTCTCCAGCTCAGTCTGACACAGTGAGACCAGGTAGTCTTTTACCTGCTCATAGATTCTGCCATCTAAGACCTGCAGAACCAGACAAACAGTACAAGTTTACAGTACGTGTCTGTCTCCTGCTCCCGTCATCCAGCCACCCATTCAGAATGAACGTCCTCACCTTGATGCAGTCCATGAGGTCTGTGTCATAGTAGCGCTGCTGGTGAGCGTTAGCGGCTGTTAGCGTGAGAAGGTAGTCGTTTCTGGCGTGGGTGGCTTTGGAGTTACACTCGCTCCTCTTGGCTTTGAGCTGAAATGTAAAACAGTTCATGCTGCTGACTGCGGCACCAAAATGTCACAAACTGTAGAGCAGTTATTTTGGATGTGACGATCTCATACCTTTACGCTTGCCCTCTGAAGACTGGATCTGGACTGGAAGAGACTTAACTTAGACCTGAACACAAGTAAAGACAAGAGACGTGGTATTATTTCTGGTATAAGGTATGGTATACAAACAGCATATCTCTAAAAAAAAATTTTGATCAAAATGTGGCATTTAACAGGCAGCAGATACAACACATGTTCAATTGCTTGTAAACCCATGAATACCATCACTGTAACCAATCAAAGAGAGTCATTTGGTTCATACTTGGCGTCCAGCTCTGCCTTCTCTCGGACAGCCTGAGCCATCGTCTCAGCCTCCTGGTACTTCTTCCTGCTCTTCGTCAGCTCCTTCACCGACTCCTGCAGCTCGGCTTGAACCACCGTCAGCTGATCAATACACTGAGAATGGTAAGTTGGAGACACACAAAGAAAAAACGAGATAACTTTACATTTACGCAAATTAATATTCCTGCAATGCACCACCGGAAAAATAAGCAAATTCCTCTCAGCCATATCTACAGAACACATGTGGTGGGTAATGTGGGATGCAGGAGCTATAATGGCTTCTCCTAAAAAGGTGAGTGCAAACAAGAGCAGCATTGTAGGCTGCAGGAACATGGCCAGCAGAAACCAGAGAGCAGCGCTAGTTACATTTCAGTACAGAGTCGAGGTGGACTCAGACCTCGTGATCAGGAAACAGGCTTAACCTCGAGACCAGTACAGTGCTCCAAATCAGACTGAGACAGATGCTGGGCTGACAGCAGTCATTAATG